>NC_053159.1:119735568-120935568 GCF_016835505.1 Polypterus senegalus | reverse complement strand
TGGTACATGTATTAATAATCTCTCTGGTGTCTTAAGCTGTTTTGTTTATTACACTCAATATACCACGTGGTAGGTTTCCTGTGTCTAAGAGTTTATGCATGAGATTTTTTTGATATTTTTTTTTCCTGAAAAAAATCTATCGAGCTTGCTTGGAGAGAGGAGAGTTAATTTTTTATGTTGCCTGCTATTTGATTCATACCCTAGAGGTGTTAAAAAGCGCTAGATTGTTAGTGACAATCACACACGCTGGCACTTAAAGCAGAAGGTTTGATTTAATCGTGGAGCTGTCATTTATTACTCAGTTCCAGTATTCCAGAGGGGCCAGAGCTGATCAAGCGCCTGCTCCCAGGAGCGTGGGGCTTTTTTGTTATGTCTAAATCCTCAATACAAATTGCAGTATTTCTGGGCTCCCAGTGGGACCCATTACTGCCTGTGGGGCATTAAAGATCATTAATAGTGCTGTCAGTGTGAGAGAGCATTGGAGAGAGAGCGAGCGAGAGAAAGGCAGAGAGGGAGCGGGAGCTTTCACTGGCAAGTTGCTTAGTTTCTCATAAATGGGAAATTAATACATCTGCTTCATTAATACTGGCCTGTGTTTGATGTTTGTTAGCTGGCAACTTTAATGATGTAGACTGGAGCCGATGGGGCGTTTGACTGAAGCTGATTCTTCCAATTAGGTAGTCAGGGCTCTTTTCTTTTAAAGAGAGAGTGAAAGAGAAGGAGAGAAATGGGCCATAATTGCCTGTTTCAGAATAGGCAAAAGTTTATACAGCACACTTTAACATTTTTGGTTTTCTTTTGGGTTTATGACTATGGTAACAACACTAAGGCATTCTTTATACAGAATCAGGTAGCTTTAGGTGAGCAGGACTAGGGAGAACAGGAAGACTGGAACGCCTTAATGATGCATGGCAGGAAAGTCGTCATCTGTCTTGTGTGCCCATTCAAGAGAGTGAGTTTGGGTATGCATACAGTATCTTATAGTATGCAAGGCATTAAAAAATCAGGTGAACACGAGTGTTGGGCCTTTACTTTTCAAAGAACTGTTATAAGCATTGGATGATGATAGTGATATGTACTTGAAAAGCACTCTTGTCTAGGCATCGTCATCCTTTTAAAAGAGACTAGCAAAAAGAGGCTGTAGCACAATGTTAAGCATTACTTATCAGGGAATAGAAGTTAACTGATCAAGATGATGGAGCTTGGTTCAAGCAGAGAATGACTTAGAATTGGAGTCACAAACATGGCATAAAGGGTGAGAGGCTTGTTAATAGTTCCAATAAACATCTCAGGAGCTTTACTAGCTTCCCCAGGTATGGCCTTGACCCAGGCAACCAGTTCCCAAACACCTCAGGCCTAAAATGGTTTTTCAAGTTCAAACTACTAGTACATATCCCAAAAATTAAAAAAAAATCCCTTCAAGGTGATGGAACCATTAAACCTCTGGCCTGATAAGACAGATTCAATTAATAATCTTTATACATTTAGAGTTTATGTTGAAAAAACAATCAAAGAATCTGCTGGTATGTGGAAGGCCCATTACTGCCAGAAGAAATCCTACTCCTATGGGCCCTTGAACAAGGCCTTTAACCTGAAAATTGTTCCAGGGGTGCTGTGCAATTGCTAAACCTGTATTCTGACTTCCAAATGTCATGTGAAATGAAAAGTTTACTTCTGGGATTAATAAAGTACATCAGAAAACAAGAAAAAGAGCAATGAGTTTTGTAAAAAGGAATCCCAGGCAAACAAAAGTCATTAATACAGAAATTCAAGAACAGGAGTGAAAAAGTTCACACAATCAGAAAAATCAATGTGAAAAAGTACTCCTCATCGAACTCAGAAAACACTCAATGAACTTCTGAAGAGCCAACTACCCAGCCTCACACATACAGGTTGAGGGCGGTCCTTCAGCAATGATGTCAGTGTCCCATCCTCTTAAGAATGTAAAAACATTTAAAGACACAGTACATAAATATTAAATAATAAACCAGTAACATTAACAGAAAAATACATAAAACAGGAGAAATACTTCAAACACAACAATAAACAAGAAAATAAACACAAGCCAGAGAAATAACTCTGGCTGTAACGCTACATACTGCTTGGCCTTCACCCACCACCGAAAGAGCAAATATGGATTGTAATAGTAAAGTATGCTGTTGTAGTGAATTTTTGTAGGGTCTTCATTTTCCAAGACATTGACAATAATAGATAACAATGACAGTCACATGTCTTGTTAGAGAATCATTTAGTGGCCTGTATTTTTTATAAGACGTGGATGATCAAATGGGGGTTACGATTAAATATTCTTGCACAGCTTTTGGTGGGATGGCTTGAATTTTGAAAGAAATAGTGTTAGCTTACCCCTAAGAAAGTGAGGCCTTTGACATTTAATATACATAAATGTGTAAATGAATATGATGGTGATATTATTAGGCCATTGTCAAGTCTGAGAGAAACAGTTGAAGATCTAGTCCAGGGTTGGTTCTCGTCATTCAATTCTTGGGAACTGTTTCCTTTGGTGACCTTTTAAACATATTGCATATTTAATCAAAGGTTGTGACCTTTGAGGGCACATCCTTAACATCGCAGGATTTAGTACTAACAAAACAAAACTGACCGTGATGAAAATAACCAAAATTGTGGTGAAAACAGCCCAAATACTGTAAATTAACAAAAACCTACAGTAAAGCTCCAATCAAAAAACTGATATCAGATTCAGAATCGGAAGCTCAAAAAATTACAAAATGAGTGTTCAGTGGCACAAAAAAATGAATACCATACAAATAATTAAACAAGCAACTTATTCATAATAAATAATATCTGCCAGCCCTGCTGTTTATCTTCAATTGCTGTGTTACTGTTAGCCTTGCACATGAAAGGCTACCAAGTTTAAAAACGATGACTATGAGAGAACGCTTAAGACAGTCAAAACCAAAAATCAATCTATCTTTTTGTTATGAAAATAAACTGATAATCAAGAAATCAAATAAGAACATAGAAAACTAAACAGCAATACTAATCTGTGCACGATGGTTTTTTGTGTATGAATATCCACAAATTCAGATAGCAGTACATCCAACATGGTGATTCCTCTAGCAGCACTGATTACATCAACGTATAACTTCCAGGACTGCGTAACAAAGTAACAATGACTCAAACTGGCAATGCCTAGGAAAAAAACTAAATGGAGGTGAAAATTATGTAAAATATTTTGTAATAACTGAAAACTATTTCTATAATGAAAATAATTTAAAAAAATCAAATTTCAATCTCAAAAATATATTTTTATATTTATATAAAGCTATTCACTTTTGAATGCAGTTTTGTCTAGCAAATGCATTTACATCATGTTTGTGAAGAAATAACTTTGACTTGAAAAATATCAAACTTATGTTTTAATAACTAGTAAAATAGGCTTGAACAATGGTACCAAAATGTGCCAATGTATAGAATCATAACAATTATAACTGTTTCTTAGAAAGATAAACTCATGGCACCAGTGACATGGCGTATGTTGATTAGGCCAAGACTTTCACTATACTCTGTGCATATGACAATAATGATGTATTTGATAAAATTGTTGCTTGTATTAATGAAAATTTACAAAAGCACTCCTTAGTATTGTATATGGATTATTATTGGTCATAGTACTGACTCGGCTGTGGAATGGCCAGCAGAGGGGAGGTGGCTTCTTGGTCGAGGTCTCCAGGACTCTGAGTGTATCTGGCATCTCTGATTCCTTTTCTACAATCTGGACATGGTTCTACAATGGACAGATATTTTTGTTTATTAGTTTTGTTAATTATTTTCTGCTATGTCTTTGATGTATTTCAGCTAATCTGTATCCTCGTATGTGATAGTTGTGTATTTAGTGAATGATATAATCTATTCTTGCATTTTGCCTTGAGAGTTGTCGAGAAACTCTGCTCCTGAACTCGGTGAAGAGCGTTGTGAAAGAGCAAAGTAGTTTCTACTATTGTATTGGATTTCTGGGGTGGCAGTGATAGATTGGCCATCTAGCTCTGCAAAGAGAATTGCTTGTGTTCTTTTTTGTATGTTGTATTTACCCTTTTTTTGGACACCCATCGGACTTCCAACCTATCTTGTACCGGAGTTCTTTCTGATTTGCCTTTCCCAAGATTTCTTTCATTTTTTCCCCCTACTTTTTTTTTTGGGGAGTTTTTTCATGTCTTCTTAGGGAGTCAGGGCTGTCAAAATCAGGGCCTGTTAAAGCATATTGAGGCATTCCTTGTGTGAGTTTGGGCTATACAAGAAATACATTGTTCTTGTTGCTTTGTAATTGATAAGGATGCTAACATTATTTTGAAATACTAATTAAAATGCTGTTAATGCATATATTATACAGTATTTTTCATCTGTCCCCTCATTTCCAATCTTGTTTAAAGCTGTTCAGGAAGATTTTGCAGCAACATTGAGAGAAATCAATGACTATCCAGTGTACCTGAGATGAAGACTGGACTCCTTTGGCACTGTGTCTCTCTGGAAAATCCTTGGGTACCGTTGGTTTGACTTTGTGTCGAATGAGCGGTTGCTCATGGAGTCCCGAATGAGGCACATTACCTGCCTTGTGAGGGAGCGTCAGTTATGGCACTACAGCCATGTGACGCGTTTCCCCGAGGGTGACCCGCCTCGTGAGATCCTCATTGTTGGGGATCCGAGTGGCTGGACCAGGCCAAGGGGTCACCCACGTAACACCTGGCTGTGGCAGGTAGAGGGTCATTTCAGAGGGTGGGGACTGGACTGCGTGTCTTCCTGGAGAGTTGCTAACCGGGATCCCGAGCTGTTTCGACATGTAGTGGGTGCGGCAATGCACTGTACCAGTGCATGCTCCCCAACTTGACTTGATTGAGAGAAAGGCAAGAAGCAACGACCGATGGGGGCAGCGGTCCATCACAGGGCACAGCTACAGTCATTCTGGGCTGTTTTAAAGTCACCAGCTATCCTAACATGCAAGTCTGGGGGATGAGTGTGGAAAACTAAAGTGCCAAAGTGCTTTCACTCTGCACTTTTGTGAGAAATATAGTAAACATTTCTGTGGAAGCACAAATTATTAGTGTCTTTGAGGGTGTTTAACACTGGAGGTATTTATATAATTGCTAATACACATTGTTTTTAATTTTAAATTCCAAGGCATGTTTCATATTACATTACTATTATTAGAAAAAGATTTTTTCAGATTCATTTATGATTATATGACACATTGTTTCATTATAATTACTACTAATAGTTGAAGCGTATTATATTGTTATGATGTTATAGTCATAAATGTTAGCAGAGATGTTGATGATGTTAAGTTGATTTTTTGAGGTAAAATTTAAAAAAAAAAACATTTGCCATGGGAGAGACACCATGCAATAGGCAGTTAGAATAAGCTTCAAGCACTAAGAATAAAGCAATAAGAAGAAAAGAAGAAAAGTCTGAAATATGCAGTTTGTGCATTTGATACAAAACAAGAACAGGCAGCCCTGCTGCATCTTTGCAACTTTGGTTGAATCAGAGCTCTGCTGTAGAATTCTGTTCCATTCAATCATATAAAAGAGCTATTAAAATGCTGATAAAAAATTCATAAAGCAGCAGAGAGTACTGAATCAGGAGAATTCTGCAATGCGAGACCTACCCTTAGAGCAGGGCAAGAATGAAGGTGAATGATCGTTTGGGCCTAGAAGGCATGAAATACCCTTTTGAAGATGAATAATTCTGTTTAGGACCAATAAGTTGAACTAATTTATAATTCTGTTTTAGGGTTGCTGCTAATATATTTCATATCCCTCCACTTTGAAATGCTTCGTTTTTCAGGAGCCAGCCTTTTCTCTCTTTTCCCATAGCATTCAGTGTTAAATTTTAAGAAACTTTTCCCTAGTTTTGTTTATGCAGAATGTATCAGTTCTAATAGGAGAAAGTCACTATGAAACTTTTCTGAAGAAATGCTACCAAAATGAATCCACTGGAATGTCTCTTTCAGATGAGGACATTAGCTGAGCAGATTGAAAGCCGTCAGCCTTGCTTTCTTACCATAGTATGATACCCATAGTTGTTATGGCTGTTCCAAATGATGTCTAATGCACTATACCCTTAGCTACAAATGTCACTCATGAACTACCTGTGCCTATGTCATCCATTTCAATTTGTGGAGTCCACTGCCAGTACTAGCCGAATCTGGCACAAAGTGGAAACTGACCCTGCCATTAGTCTACCGTATCACACACACAACAACACTCGCTCATATCAAGCCAGTCTGGAGTCACCAATTTGTTTAATAGCACATGGATTTCTGACTCCAAAACAGAATACATGGAATATAGAAAAACAGAATACATGAAGAAAAACTCACACAGACATGGGAAGAAACTACAGACTCCAGAACAACCGTTGTGACTGTGCTCAGGATTTGAATCTAACCTTCTGGTGCTGTGAAATAGCGATACTAACCATTGAACATCGTGTAGCTCAGCCACAACATTTTATAAATGAACATGTGATGAAGAAGTTGTGGAGTTTTGTGGTTTCACATAAGGTTGGAGATGAGAAGATCCCACTTCCTGCTGCTCTTTTGTGGCTTTCCTGTTTACTCAGTTACCGCTGACAAACGTCAGTAAATAATAAGTAGGTTGGTAAGCACTGTTGTTTTGACTTGTGTATTATTTCATTCAGACCCTTTTATGGTGTTCTTTTGATGTCATCCACCTCAAATATCGTGTTTATTGTTGAATGGACTTTAAATTAATTTTTTTAATAGTACAAGTACACAGTATTACTGGTAGGACTTCAAACCTTTTGTCCAACCTCAGCTCTGTTCTGGAGCTTAGAATTAACTTCAAGCCACCACTTTTTAGATCTGCCAAAGCCAGTAATCCATCACTATATGGGACTATCCCGAGTACAGAGAGTGCAACTTGAAGAGCAGATGATTCATGTTGGTGGGTAGCACACATCTAGATGTAGTTTGGCTTCCTAAACTGTTATATCCCCTTTACTTAGATTGGCTCAGGGTGCAAAATGTAGCATTTTCTTCAAGTTTTTTTTTCTTTCCCCTCACTTGGAACATGGATTTTGTCCAAGCAGAAATTGAGAAGGTTCCACATTCCATAAGTTTTGTGGTTTAACCAAGGTTTGTTTTATTACGTTTAAAGGTATCATCAGGTAAGAGAGAACTGAGAGAATGACCACCATCTTCTCATTATTGAAAGCTGTCAATGATATGTGCATTCCCTTTGGGTTTCTTACAGTATCTCAAGTCAATGGTAAAGACCATTTTGGAAGGAAACAAGAGTCTGTGAGTTCCTTTCTGTGTCTCTTCAGAACAGACTATGTTGGGCATTTACTCCATTATCATTTCTGATGTGAAGGTCACAGTTCTGGTGTCCTTCACGCCTTACTAAATTTAAAGCTACTATTTTTCCACCTGAATCACCATTAGCAACCACAGTCATCTCAGTAAATGACCCTCCTTTACTTTAAGTATCTTACACAGCTGGAAGCTTGAAGCTCTTGCTTCTCCAGTTATCTGTCAGATGCACCTGGCCTCCTTTGCTGTTTATGCTGTTTTTACAATGAATGCTTATATTTTAATATAGATTACTGTACTTATTTGTAGCCTCCATTATCAATTATTATACTCAGTATGGATGGGGTTGGAATATCAAGTACACATTATACCACTTTTGGTATCGGCATTTCTTTCTCATGCTTTAAAAGTGTTGTACAGTAAACATGATAACTGACTTTCTAAGAGGGTGTGTGGGTCGAGGTTCATTTTCCAACACTTTAGCACCTTGGTGAAGTATTCAGCTCATACCTCTCATGCTTCAGCATAATCCCACTACACATTTTAAAATGGCATCACTTAATAAAAGAGGAGGCATTGTAGCATTTCTAAATTGACTGTGAATGACACACAAGTCTTCTTCACTGCAGTGTCTGCCCTATTTAATTGAAGCCTCTCCATAAGAGTCAATGACTCTGACAGTTATAGCAACAATGCAGAGCTGCATTACATCTCCAGAGTAGATCTGTGGATGGAGCCTAGCATTAGTGGAGATATGTTTGGCCTTGTCAAGAAAACAGACTCAAGACTACAACCTCCTTAGCTGCACACATCACCATCTTTTTCAGGATATCATTGGTGTCCGTCTCAATATGAAAGCATTCTCAGAATTGTCTAATAGATAAGACATTTTCAAGAATTTCACTATACTGGTTCTCTTGGCACTCATTAAGTTGGGCATCCCCAATATAAGTGGTCCCTGTTTACATTTTTTGCCTAAAAGACACAGATTATCTGAGACAATCTCTCAAGTTTTTGTACCTAAATGTACATTCCTAATCCTGCAACAGAAGCAAGAAAAAACATCTCTCCCAGATGTGCTACAATGTGTATGTTTAGGGTGTCCACTTTGCAATTGAGTGTTCCACTAGCATACCTATTATGTGCGTTTTGCATTGTGTGTGTCAAAGAATTTCAACTTCTAGTATTCAACGAGGGAAAATTAACTAGGCACAGTTCACTTTAATAATGCCTTCAGTTATTTCTTAAGGGGTAAAATAGCATGGCTGAATACATGTCATTTCAATTTAAGTCTCACTTTATGGATCCAAATTAGCAATGGGTACTGACAATGGGTATTGTTATCTACTACACACACTTAACTTCTTTTTAAATTATCATTATCAGCAGTATGCATTGATCCACCCTGGATGAAGATTTTTGAAATATCTATTGCAGCATCATCATCAACAGCCGTTTTCTGGTATTGCACAGGTTAGCCTGTTGCCCTTAATTCTTTTTTTCCTTCACTCATCAGTGTTCTAAGTATCTTTTCATATCATCTCACTCCACCTCAAATCACACATCTTTTGGCCTTCCTTTAGACTTCACCCCTTCCCCTATACCATTTTGGTGCACTCCTCATCTCTTCTGCCTTTTGCTCCACATGCCCAAACCACCTTGGTCTGTTTCTCCTCAGCACAACTATTGCCTCCCCATCAGGTTTTTCTCTTAACTTGGCATTTGTCTTCCTCTTACTCTGGAACACTCCACAACTCCATCTGATCATTCTCATCTTTGTTAAATATAAGGAAGTGTATCCACTGCACTCAAGATCAGCAACAATTATCAGTGTACTGTATATTCATCTGGTATTTTTATTGAACATGGCTTACAAGATCAGGTACAGAACACTTGTCTACACCACACTGCTGACCAAGTATGTACCTTACTGTGAATCTTCATTTTCATTTCTTCTCAGATCACCACTTATTAACAGAACAAAGTTTAATATTTAAGTATCTTCGTCATTTGTAAGCTTCGATGGATCAATAAATTAATGTTTTCTCAAAGTTATCAGATAGATTTGTAAGCATGTTTAATATATCTCAGTCAGCCATTAACTATCACCATATTATCTACTAAACACCCTATGATCATCAATATGTTCTTCTTCATCTTTAGGTAAAGACTTCACCAAACAAATGTACTGTTCATATCGTAAGCATCAGTCTACCACTGGACGATAGAAACCCAAAATAGAACCACTGTTTAAGATCATTTTTGAGCACATTTTGTTTGGATAAAATTAGATTCATTTATTGTTTATGTTTTTGATGTATTTTTGCTTCCATGATGACATCAGTCTATGTTAATCCTGTTCTGGTTTTTAAGGACAGAATCGCATGGTAGCATTGCCACTTGTTACGTTCAAATTGGTTTGATAGACCAGTCCAATTTGACTTTTAGTTTTTAAAGCTGGACAAACATAAGCAAAGTCTTGCTTTAGAGGAAAATGGAAAAGAATACTTGTTAAAGAAGGGGGAGTGAGATTTGCTTGTACGCAAACCAAATCCACAACAGGAAAAGAAAGTCAAAAACCACAAAAGAATGAAAATCAGGCAAATTATCTAAATTAGTTTTGCTTTTTAATTGTTAGCCAAAACAAAAAGATGATTTTAATGTTCAAATTCTATTTAATTTGAATAGCCATTTTGTTTATTGTGGCTGCCATGATGTCAAGGGTCACATGGCACATGTTTAGTCCTGCTCAGAGGAGACTGCGAGGGGTCCTAACCCAGGTTTTCAAAATTTTCAAATGCATTGACAAAGCAGGCTTAGCAGAATTCTTTCAACTTAACAGTGAATCACATACTTGAGGACACAGGTGGAAATTAAGGGGAGGTACATTTAGGATTGAAGCCAGGAAGCACTTCTTCACACAAAGAGTTGTGGGAATCTGGAAGAAACTACCAAGACATGTAGTTGCAACAGAAACATTAACAACCTTTAAGAAGTGTCTGGATGAGATTTTGGGACAGCTTAGATCAGTGGTTTTCAACCAATGTACTATGGCACAGTAATGCAATGTGAGAGTTACCCATTTGTGCCATGTAAATAGTAGTTTAGCGCACCTGTGTCTGAACCTGAGAGGGACAACCTCCTCAGGTGGTTGAGAACTGTCTGAGGATGACATGACTACCTGGAGAAGCTGGCCTAAAAGCAGCTCTGCAATTGCTGTGTTGTAGAGCAATTTGGACCTTATCTAATACATCATGTGATCTGACTCTTAATATGCAGAATTATATCACCTTAGCCAATTGACTACATCCACCAGTAACTTCATATACATGTTGATTCTTCCATTATTGTAAACACCACTTCGTTAATAGGGTGTCCTATGGATTTTCCCATTGATCTTATCACCACTTCATAATAGGGGCTTTTTCACAAGTTTGCTCTCACTTTTTAAGGGGGTGTTTATTACTCATTTACTTCATTTTAACCTTATTAATTACCTTGATGGTCCCCCTTAAGATGAAGCAACCCACACATGCTCAAGCTTTAAGCAACGTTTAGTTAACGCTTTAGTTACCTTTAGTCCTTTTCCTTATGAGCAGACTATACTTTCTGAGAAGGTTGGCATCCTTCAACATCTGCAGTAAGATGCTGCAGATGTTCTACCAGACGGTTGTGGCGAGTGCCCTCTTCTACGCGGTGGTGTGCTGGAGTGGCAGCATAACGATGAAAGACGCCTCACGCCTGGACAAACTTGTTAAGAAGGCAGGCTCTATTGTAGGATTAAAGATGGACAGTTTAACATCTGTGGCAGAGCGACGGGCACTAAGCAAACTCCTGTCATTCATGAATAATCCACTGCATCCACTTAACAGTGTCATCTCCAGACAGAGGAGTAGCTTCAGTGACAGACTTTTGTCACTGTCCTGCTCCACTGACAGAGGAGATCGTTCCTCCCCCACACTATGCGACTCTTCAATTCCACCCGGGGGAGTAAATGCTAACATTAATTTTATTTTAAATTTTTTTCATTTTTTTTTTATTTTTCATTTTTATTACTATTTAATTTAATATTGTTTCTTTGTATCAGTATACTGCTGCTGGATTATGTGAATTTCTGCTTGGGATTAATAAAGTATCTATCTATCTATCTATCTATCTATCTATCTATCTATCTATCTATCTATCTTATGCTTTTAATAATCCATTGATACAATTTTATTTAAGTATATACTTTTATTAAATTGTAAAAATTACCATGTACTGATTTAAATTATTTGATTAAAATTCTAAAGTGGTCGGAAGGAAAGTGCTCTCCTAGTGCCATGTTTTTGCGAACGTTGATCTCAGAGCTGATTTTTTACCAGCTTCTCCGGTAGTCCCCCACTTTGGACAGTTAAGCTTGTGGATGAAATATGTTTTTGTGGTTAATAGAACAGTGGTGTGCCTTGGGATGTTTTTGGTTACAAAAAGTGTGCCACCAATAATGATTATTAGCTTAACTAAGGAAGCTGATGGTTTTTCAGATTTCTTATGTTTTTTTACATGCCTTGAAATTACTCAGTATCAAAGCAAGGAGACACACAAAATCAGGACCTCCATGAAAATAGATTCACAAAATGGAAACACTCATAAAAAACAAACATGCAAATATGGTGACAAACTGACTTTACCAAATAATGATAAAATACAGCCAAAATAAAGTTGAAATACTAAACAATTCATGCTCTCCATCATGGTGATGTGATTGACATTGTCATTTTTAAGAACAGGATTAATCAATGCTTGATCTTGTCTGAACTTAAAATAAAAGGAAAGACAATCGTACAAAAAATGAAAAGTAATGAATAGCTGTTTCAGGTTCCTGACTATTGCTCTCACCCCTAAAATTCTTGATTTGAGCCTTAAAGAAATTTTGTCCAATTGATTGATCACCATTTGCCGTATGATTTCAGCTTCTAGTTTTGTGGCTACAACATCTCACACTTGAAAAACTAAACCAATGTGGCGTACTTTAAAGGAAAGATGTTCTCATTGCTCAAAACCTTCAGTGTATCTAAATGAATGAAGAGGTTTCAGTCTTATATGGATAACATAGTTATCATCTCTTCCTTTCAGTCCACTTCTAGAGTGAAATGTGCCACTGACATGCAAGAACATCTGTTGACCTCAGTTCAACACTTCATTATCTACTACCCATGTGTTTCTTATCGTTTTTCCTTCTCAATATGTCACTGTATTATTTAATCCACATCCTCATCATTCTAAAGAAGTTTCAGTTGACCACTGGATGAAATCATCCTAAAACTGTCATTCTCTTCATCTTGAGTACATCACAATCCTCTGCTAGGTAATGACCTCCCCAGGATTCCCAAATCAGCTGCAGTCCGACCTTTAAGTCGAGCCTCTCTGTGGTCATTGCTGTGCCTTCATTACCCGAAGTTATTGATGCTCATATCAGCTGAAACTCGTACCCTGGGAAGCTGCTTTGGCAGAGCATCTGTTCTTCATTTGCTTTCTGGTGCATTTTTTCCCCCTTAGATTTTACAGCAGCAGACAAAGATACGTTTTTGGATGCAGTAGGGTGATTGAAAAAAAAATTAAATAGAAAGCCAATCGGGCGGCAGGAGGAAAGAAGGATAAAAGGACCTGTTTAGTTTGAAAGCCTGCAGTTCTAGAAAATAAAAGCAGCTTTTGAAGTCAAAGGCTTTTTCTTCGAAGTAAAGCTCGGCGGGATGTTGCCAGTAAGTTATTAACTGTTGTGACACTTCTGTTCGGTTTATTATGCCGGGAGGGCTTTTACCTGCTACGAGCAAATCATTTCCAACAGCACGAGCGTGGAGTGATTAGTTAGGATTATTGTTGGAAGGAAAGGCCAAGTAGACAAAAAGCAGAAGGCTATGTTATTTGTTCACTCGTTCAAAGGCCTAGGGCAGCAGTAATCTCCTCTTCACAGCTCAAATGCGCACCACACTGCTTCCCAGAAGCACAAGCAGCCATCTGCGAAGACCTGTTTGCTTGTTTGTTTTCTAAAGTAAAATGCAAAATACTTCTTTCCTGTTAGCACATCCCACCATATGTCACTCCCTGTTTTACAAAATGAGCCATGTATATTAATGAAGCTAATCAAAGTCGTGGAGTCAGCCGTTCTGCTGACTGAATTTCAAAATAGCACAGGCGCCATGGTACATTTGACAAGGCTGCCGCTTAGACGAGTGGGGTTTTTTGATGGCAGATTAATGCCACATTATCAATCTGGCTTGCAGGATGGATAAATAGGAATGCATCTGATGCAAATGGCACAGCCCACGCAAGAAAGAAACAATCTCCTCACGTAGGACCACCAGGTGGTCCTTTGTTGTTTGCATTTCTTGTAATTGTAATAGCAGGGGTTCACATTAAAGATGCATTTGCAGACCAGGCACTGGGCTACTTCAAGCCCACCTACATGTTTATGTGCCGCTTTCAAGGTTTTTGGTCAAAATTGATTTCACTCCTGACCGTTAGTCTGGATTTGGTCATAGCCAAAATAAAATGCTAAACGTACAATAATCTAAAACTCCTTCACACCTCAACTGTAATGCAAAGTATCAGATATAGTCCTACAGGAACAATCCAGTATGTCACCTGGAATGCAAACATGACCCCCAAACTTTAAGAACCAGATTTTAAAACTAACATGAGCCTCCTCCATGTACTAATGCAGAATGGCCTCAGACCAGATATCTGTGCTTCATACATATACCTAACTGCTCACTGCAGAAAACAGCAGCATCTAAGATGCAACCAAATCAAATTTGCAGCATTCACCATCATCAAAGAGAGTTTAAATATAATGGGAACCTCCTCTACACTACCCACCTTAATACAGAATGTCCCTGGAAAAACTTGTGATTATCACATAATCTTATGAATGCCGCTTGCTCTTACTCACTTCACTCTGGCATGGATCAACAGGTCGGCGGTTTTAACAGCATTTCCTTTCCTAAAGCTGTCCAGACCCCCAGTTAGTGCTATAGAACTACTTTCATTTTACTCACTGACCATGGTGCTGCAGATGTGTTACATGTGGATTAGCACATGCAAGAAAGAATTTCATTGGACTCTGTACATGTCACAATATTGAGCCTATGAACCTATGATCTTCCTTTAAAATAGAGTAGATGATACATCAGTATGGCCAAGTAGCTACGGCACTGAAAGTTTGAGCCCGGGTTGAGTCACAATGAGACCCTGATCAATCTGCTTAACTTGCCAGAGCTCCAGATGGGAGCATATGTACATCATTTCTCTGACCTGATGCTGTGTTCCTCGCAGAAAGGAAAGAAAGAAACTATACTTGTACTTGTATGTCTGCCCCTGCAACTTCATAGCTCCAGGCAATTGCTTTTATTTCTTAGGCTTGCTGCTTTCTTTGTGGAGTTTGAGTGTTCTTCCCAAATCTGAATATGTTTTCTTCCAGATGCTCTGGCTTTCCTCTCACATCCCAAAAGATACGTGTTTTAGGCTAATTGATGAGTCACAATTAGGCCTTCCATGAGTAAGTGTAGATGTGTGTGTGTTCCCTGACTGGCATCCTGATCCTGAGACTGACTGGCATCCTGATCTAGGGTCTCTTTTTTTAAAACTTTGAAAGTATGCATATGCAAAAAAATAGTAAAATGCACATGTCAAAAAAAAGGTATTTATAAAACATGTCATATGTACGTTAGAACACAATTTACCTTTTATAAAACAAAATCATCTTTTTAATTTGTGTATGTGAATGTGCCCTACTCCCTGACACCCTGAAACAACCATATATGGACTCTACTAATCAACCTCATACATATGCAATCACCATGCTGCCGACCTTCATATGCTGGTAGTGTAGTGTCCCACCTGATGCATCCAGTCATCATGTACAGCACCATTAGCAAGTTGTCCGCCAACGCTACTTTGCCTCAAAATAAACGAATCACGGGTTGACAGAGATCACTGAGCCACAACATTTGTCAAGCCTCATCTTGGCATCATAGAGAACTTGTGCGTTAATGGAATGTCACTCCTTATGGTTAATAAAAGCAGCATCATTCTCACCAGGTGCCCTTATTGCAATTTGAGTGCAGTAAATTGCCTCAGTTCCATTAGGAGGACTGGTCACTGCTGCAGATTGTTTTGTAATGTTGGCCTGTATACCCACAGCATAAAGAAAATGAAAGTAACACCTCATCAGCAGCTTATAGCTTCCAACACAGGAGGCATGACGGAGCAGGAGCTTGGCTGAGACTTTCTTGACCTGTTGTTCATTTCTCTCTGGTTAGCGTTTGTCACCGGAAATCTAACCATTGTTAAAACCTGAATATGAACAGGTGTAGTTCAGTTTTTGCACAGTCTGTCTTCTAATGCTGGGAGAAATTCAGCTCAAAGTTCCAAGACAGTGGCTCTTGGGAGCCTAAATCGACTCATAACCCATTCATCATCATGGGCAAAACAATCCTTCCTTTTCCTAAAAGCTTGTCCCTTTTATTTAGGGCCTTTTGCATAGTCTTCAAGAATGTTGTGTCAAACTGTTAGGTTATAAGCCGGCTATAGGGCATGAGATTTAGAGCTTTTGTTATGCAGAAAGTGAATCATAACTGTTTTTACTGCACTTTGGCTTCCTGAATGGTGACAACAGGTAGCCGATATAAACTGAGGAAAAAACAAAAAAGCAGTATTGTCCCTCTTAAACAGGAGCTAAAATAGAGTCTCTATATCATATTCATCAATTTTGAGGTTTAATGTTTGTCATGTCAACGTAATTATAATAAAATTGCATATAATAATAATAATAATAACGGCTCGATGATATGAATCATTATGTGTGTGAATCATCAATTAGTTGGTTTGGCAGCATTTCTCTAATTTATCAAGAGTGTCGTCATTTCCCACTTTCTCCAAAGTGTAGCATATGGATTGGTCAGAGCTGATGTACACATCAACGCATGTTCTTCCATCAAGTTTTCTTTTAGAAATCCCAACTTTTGCATTGAAAGTTGCATCTGCACATTTCGGGGCCTCTTTTTCTATGTACACCAGGTTTTATAAATGTGACCTGTCGCACATTGATTAGGACAGTCAATACTGGTTGGATCAGTATTTGTAAATACATTCCTCCAGCTTTTTTTTTTGCCTCTTTTGGATATTCATTTAAAAGGTACGAGATTCATTGAATTTCAGAATTTCCTGTAATCTGTATAAAATCTGCCATTTTGTCGAAGTTAGAGCACTTGAGAATATGGCACTGTCCATTTCCTATATATTTTGCAAGGTAGCTTTTGGAACACTGCATTGTACATGAAATGATTGGTTGTGAAGTTTTGTCTTCTTATGATCAACATTCTATTCATTTAGCTAAAAGATTTCCAATTTTTCAACTTGTTTACTGAGTCATGGCTTTTTGAAGAAGTGAATGTTATTGATGCCTGCAGTTGTGAGTAGAATCACTCGTGCTGTCCACACCAAAAGCTGATGAGTAGACAAACCAACTGAATGCCTGCAAATAAAAATGCTGAAAATGGTTCCCAGAATACCGCCCTGATAAATTCTTGAGCTGAACACCAGTTTACCTGACACCACCTTACAGTCCAACCTTCCCAATTGTGTAATATAAATTATAAATATTCTTATTTTTTTTTTTCTCCAGTATTTTTCTGTGATTAAAAATCTCTATATTTCTAGATTCCAACTTTTTTGAGTTTCCTTTTTTGTTTTTCTCTTGCTTTCCAAATTACTGGTCATATTCTTTGGTCTTCTGATATCTGATCTGTGAACTGAGATCTGCTTTTGTGACTATACTCTCTGTCCAGATGTCCATCTCACTAATTTGACCCAATCTTCAGAGTTCAGTGTTTGTGAACATCACCCACTCACAATTGATTGAGGCACACACATGGTTAGATACTCACCAGATTATTAACTGTGTATGTGGAAGGAGCAGTGATGGCCTGATATGGGCTGAGCATATCTTAGCAATGGCATAGCTTCCTAATTCTTTCTCTTTTCCCATTTTGCGGTCTGTAAAATGAAACAACTGACTGTTTCTCTAAGAATGCAGATCTAACATTTAATCTCCTAGACATTATTCATCTGAAAATTCAAATAATGTTAGTGTGGAAGACAGGTGGTGAAAAAAAATAAAGAGAGCCAAGTCATCACAGTAGCCAGTAGGTTAAGGTGGGCTTCTCTCCTTGTTCTCTCTAGTATTCAAGCTCCTCCTATGCCATTTCAGTAGAAGCAGTATGTGGCTGAGTTTAGCTGTGTAATGAAGAGCCCCTGCACAAGGGCGTACCATCAGAGTCACAGTGGTCACTTCTTGTACCATTACGAAGGACCATTCAGAAACATCAGCCCAATGCATGAGGAGACTACTGCTGGTTGTCTAGGAGAGATCACTGGAAGAAGCTGAACATAAAGAGTCATCTGGTGCTTGTTTGTTGGACTTGTGAGGTGGATGCCATGATCCCTTTGCTCTGTGGGTTACTAAAAGACTGTCCTCCCCACCTCTTCTTTCAAATTGACATAACAGACACAGTTAATGCAGCTGACTGCAAAGACTAGGGAAGCAGCACAGAGAAAGTGGAGATGCAGAGACGCAGACTCCTGACACCCCATGACTTCTGATTGGAGATGTACAGACAACCTCCTTGTGTGCAGCGCCGTCAGCGTTGTTATTCCGGAGGCACAGGCAGTTTTGTTACTGAGCACATGCTTTGCAGATTAGTGTGTTTGTACAGGCAATTGAACATGTGCTCCATTAAAAATTAAAGTGGCTTGTTTGAAAGCTGGAACAGGAGGCCGCGGCTGCCACTGGAATAGCAGACCTAGAAAGCCCCCAGAGCCCATTACCATAGGTTACAACAAATGTTAATCAGCACCAGCGCCGTTAAATAATGCAGCCTGTGCAGATGGCAGTGGCGACGTCGACTCCCAAGGTGCAGGCATCAGAGCTGTCACTGATGAGATCGGTCCTCATGCAGGATGGACACAACTGGCTCCTCTGTCACAGGAGACACAAGAGAATCCATGGGCTTTCTCTTCTCTGCGCTGACTGGATTATTTTGGTACTCCCTCCTTTACTCATTTTTTATCCTACTCCTCCTGCTTTAGCTTTTCTCAAAGACAGATGAGAGAGGCAGCTTATAGCCATTGGCGTTTGTACCAGCCCAAAACAATAGATTATTATCAGAAATAGAAATATGGGTGTTTAGGTTTTTAAGAGCGTAGAAGAAACGGAGCAGAACATAAAGAAGTGCCAATAGTATACTGGTAGCCATTAAGGACCCCACTTACATTTTTCCATGAACATTCTCATGAGACCGGGCACTTTGTCTCTTTTACTCTGCTATAGCAGTGCTTGTCTTGTGTTTCAGCAAGTGAACCAATTCTTATTGTAGGCAGTGCTTTATACGTCACCTTGTTCAGTGTATGCTGCAAGATTTGTTACAAAGCAATTAATGAGAGGCCAGTTGAATATAAAGCCAGTGCCACACATGTAAATATGAGAGATGCAAGATGGCACAAGAGTAGGATGAGGCCAGCAGGCTGCTGGCTCTTTCCCCGCCAAGTAAATGACTTGACCTGCATAGACTTCATCACTGCAGTCACTGTGAAAGGTGCTATATACGTAGGTTATTACTTGCTTTGATAATAGCAGTCTTCTAAAATACAACGGAATCAAACATTGTGTCACTAAATGCTGAGTTTTATGGTCATCATATTTATTTCAAATCAGAGCACTAATATTACCCCTGTAATCTGTCCAGGCTTCAAGGACTACTGAACAGAACTTATAGTGATACAGTACTGAAAGAGTAATGGAGTGAAAAATCGGAGATGGAGGGTAAGGGTCTGGCTTTAAAGATGTTACACAGCTGATAGAGCATAATATATTTTAACAATTCAAAGCTAAAAAATCACTCCAAGGCCAGTGAGCAAAAGTGACAATGGAGGTAGATGCTTCTCATCTTACATATTTTCCTTTTTGTTTTGCTGTTCTTGACTTTTATTAACTCTTTTCCTTTATGTTGCTGACATGTCTAACTGATATGTGATTTCTGTTATTTTTATATAAAAGTCAGTCTGTCTGTGACAAGGTTACAAAGTGATATTCAGAAATCTCAATGTCCAGAGATGTGTGATGAGTGTCTAACGTGATGATCTGGTACCCTGTCCCAATCCTGCTGGAATAGGCTGAACAGGAGGTTTGATAATAGATGGATGGAAAATGTAACGAAATTGATATAAAACCTATCTTGATACTACACCCAGCTGTTACTGGTGGCACAGAATGTGATGTACCCAATTGATGATATTCTGTCTTTCACAGCCCCACTACTACTGAACGAAGGATTTAAAAGGTGAATTGGGAGTTCTAAAGTGCAACATGAGTGTAAGGTTCAGTCTCAGCTGCCTTATATGCATTTTTATTATGGTGACATGAGTGCAATTTACCAAGTTTGTTACTGGATTCGATTACTATTACACCTTTAGCTTAACACACACCAGGCACAGACTCTATCCACCTAAGAACTGTATATAAGTGATAGATTCTCGATACTCCATACAGTAACTCTTCAGCGTGAACAACACACAGGTGGACCCAAATAAAAACCAAGACCTATAGGTTACCATGGTCTGCATAGCCTAGACACATAAAGGCTGATAACACTCTGGTCAGTGCCACTCTCAAAGCAATGCTTGGCAACTCCATGCTGTTCTCTTTTGGAAACACATCTCTCTCTGCCTGCTAACCCTGAAAAAGAAATTGGCAGTCTCCCCACACCAGACACACTGTATCTAACTACGTCAATCACTCAACATATACAAGACAAGACAACTTTTTAGGAATAGAGTAATACCAGAAGAAGAAGATATAACAGAAAATACAAATGGTTAGCCAAGTGGATTTATTTTCCTAAATAAAAAGTAAGCCTTGCTTTAAAGTCAGAAAGCTTACCGAAGATTAGCTGCAAAGGAAACATCAGTGTCAAAAGAGGGTGTCCTAGTGGGCAGCTTGTTTAAATTCAGCTGTCGGGGTGATGCATGATCGACATCTTTGATGTCCAGGTGACTGAAGTCTCTCGATGTTTCTCTGACATCTCTCTGTGCTGTGGTTTCTGGATGGAGTCTAAGACTTGGTCTCTTTTAGGTTATCGTAGTCCATCTGAGCAAACACTTGTGACGCAGATTGCAGCTTACTTTTAATATGCTGTTCGTAATCCCAAAGTGATGATTTTATCCCTCTAGGACAACATTACATATAATGTAATAGCATTTTCAAATTTTGGGGTCTATGGAGGCTAGAGTCTATCCTAGCAGAGGTGGGCATAAGGCAAAAAGCAGCTGTAGAGATGAGGTCAAGCAATGTCAAACAGTTGGGAGGGCCCACCTTCATGTGGTTCCTGATGTGAGAAATATTTATGCCTGTGTTCTCCACTATCTGTGCCTTCTCTTCCATTTATAAAATTATGGCTTACTGGCACACTGTAAAGATGTGGTGCTTTCTGCTGATGGAAGTGGATACTGTATGTCATGTTCTCCCTGGACTGACATCTCACTGGCGTGTTTCAAAATGGGTTGCTGTTTGTTGGCTGTCTTCAGAGTTGAATTAGCCGCAGCATGCTGGTGCCTTTACCAGAATGATATTATTAAAACAACAACACCACTGTATTGCTGTGCAGAGTTATTTCAGAGGGAAATAATACATTGAGTGGTGCTGGGAGAGGTCAGAGCTGGTCGCCCCTGCTGCTGCCTCTACGGCCCAGTGATCTACA
Source organism: Polypterus senegalus (assembly GCF_016835505.1). Classification (NCBI taxonomy): domain Eukaryota; kingdom Metazoa; phylum Chordata; class Cladistia; order Polypteriformes; family Polypteridae; genus Polypterus; species Polypterus senegalus. The sequence goes on along the minus strand of NC_053159.1, from coordinate 120,914,466 downwards.
TCACTGTGGAGATCGTTTTTGTAGGTTTTTTCTTTTTTTTTTTATTAAAAACAATCAATAAAATGCAGTGTTTTTTCAGGTCGCCTACAAGGACAGAAGATTTCTTCTAGAATAACAGGCAGGCTCAGAGGATATGAGAAATGATATCCCTGCTAAGCCAGCGAGTGGCTGCCAATCAAGTGAGATTCAGCCACAGCGGGTCGGCAATCCCTACATGATAACAAGTGGATTTGTGCTGCCAGTGATGCTGACCTCTGCAAGCAGGTATGCATCCGACCTTCCCCAGGCACAGACACTACTGGTCTCCTTAACTGCTGTGTAGCTGCCAGAAGACATACTTTAAAACATCTCCCCATGAGTCACAAAAAAGAGTAATGAGAAATAAAAAAGGACATGCTGGATCATTCCATGGGAGAATAGGTGAACATCGCATTCCTTGTGTGTAGACAAGCATAACATGCCCAGGTAGCCAGGTATCAGTATATTGCCAACTTACATCTGTGTGTATGTATGTGTGTGTTTTCTAGATACATGGTCAAATGTGGACTTTGTAGATATAGACTCACTAGTAGCAAAACAGGCAGAAAACTTGGCCCATTTCAGGTTAGTTTAGGCAAAGCCTACAAATCAAGTTTATATCTCTAAGAGATGGTCAGCGACTGACATAGAAAACTCTCTATCTATCTATCTATCTATCTATCTATCTATCTATCTATCTATCTATCTATCTATCTATCTATCTATCTATCTATCTATCTATCTATCTATCTATCTATTTGATGGAGTTAATTGAACTTTTGCTCCCTCCACAAGACGTGAGACAGCTGCCCAGACCACAAGCTTGCCCAGCCTTTTTCATGTGATGCCTTTCCGATTTATTACACATCTGAACAATATTATCTTTCTTACACCCTAAGGGTGACATCCAGAATGGCTAGAACTTGGAGTTTCCTTCAGAATTAATGGCAAGGAACTACATGCCACATTCCTCTGATATGACAAGCAAGAGAGGTGCCAGGCTGCCGAAGAACTCCTCAAGTTGTGTGTGTTTTTTTTTTTTTAGTCATGATCAATCATAATGTGTTGCAATTGCACAATCAGCAGGAATATTCAGACAGCATTCAGCCTCCTGGGACCTACCCTCATTCTCCAAATAGTCATTGATGCATTTGCATGCTAGGCAGCTGACTGAAGATGGCAGGTTTTGGTTGAGGCTTCCCCTGCCCCACAAGTATTTACCAAAACATGTTGGCTCCCCCTTCTGTTCAAAGTGTGCTTTTACAGTGTCAGGTCCAAGGTGGCTGAAGGATGACTTGTCTTTGTCTGGGTCATGCAATAGATGTAAATACTTCAAGGCAGCACTAGCAGACTCCCACTTCATGAACCATGTCTTCTGGATTAAAGTGAATAACACATGTACAGGCAGTATGGAGTAGTGCTTAATGACTAGAATTTAAAGCACATAGTTGCTTGTTCTGTTCCTACCACTGCCTCACAATTTGACTTTGAGCAAATCACTTAAACTTCTTGTGTCCTGACTGTGAAAAATGCCTGTAAACATATGTAATGTAATACGGATATACATTTCTTTGAATAACAGTGCGGGCTAAATGTTAAATAAAAAGGCATCAAAGATGAGTTAAGCTGATGATTATGTGGGAATCCATGAGATAAGACTTAAAAAACTGGTACTTGATCTGGACATATCTAAGAAAGCTTAGATTTGTAGAGCTACATGGATAAAAAGCAAACGAGTGAAAAAAATAAAACACTGACTGTTTTTAAATAATGGCCATTAAGGAGCTTTCTCTGTTTCATTTTGTGCACAAAACACATATGAGGACCTCCGCTCTGTGACACCTCTAAGTGAGAGATTACTGGAACAGCTTGATGTTCCTGAGTCATACAATATTTCATTGTCTACCTTGAACTAGACCTGTGGGTGCTGGGTATATAGAGGAGCCGAGAGGAATCTGGGAAAACGGCTAAATGACCATGTCACTTTCATCACAGGGACCATGAATTCTTCAAGGTTCATTTCTCTTATCGTATACTAAAACTACAGCCTTTAATTAGCTGCAGTAATTAATGTGACAAAACCTGCTGTGACAAGTGCATGTGCAATATAATGTAGTGTGGACAAGACTAGTGTAGTACGTAACAGTTTAGTATGTGACAAGCTGGTGTGTCTTTAATGTGACATATCACACACTGGTGCATGGATCATCATACTGTGCAACACATTGATGTAGATTCCTGAGGACAGTATATCATACATATTGTTGAATTTGGACTGCTGGGTTGCACAAAAGACAGGCAAGAGAGGACTGAGCAAACAAAACTTTTATTTCAGCACTTGCAGCACTCAACCTTTATTACTATATCGGAGTCTTAAGTCAAGTGCACAGCAAAGCAGACAACTTGGTAGTCTCCGTTACAGTAATTCCATTCCTTGAGTTTAAAGGAACACTTACGTGTCTTCTTTGAGAGAACTCGACTGTAGAGAGGAAGGAGCAGTAGGAGCTCGGACAGGGTCAGAGGCAGCCTGGACAGGACAAGAGGGAGAACAGGACAACAACTAGCTTTAGAGACTCATAGCCACATGCAGCTGAACTGACATTTGGCAGTCTGATGCTGTGTTTCTTTTGCATTAGAATGCTGTTTAAAAGAGTGTTTTCCCTGTGGCTGAAGCTGTGCCAGAAGACGAGGCGCAGCGCAAACAGTCACAGTATGTGTTGTAATAACAGTCAGGAATGACCATAAAGATTTATGGCATTTGTACTCCGAATACTTAAAAAATACAAAAAAATAAAGCAAAGTCTTTATCATAGAGTACATAGAAGAGGAGGGAACTTTTGGAACTGGACTCCTCTTGGCAGGTGGAAATGACATCATTAGGAGGTGGTAGGTTCAGTTGAGGGTCTGCAAAAGGAAAAGAAGAGAGAGTATTACTGGACACTGCCACCCCTTGGCTCGGCTGAAAAACATTTATTTTTGAGCCTGTAAACTGTCTCCTAAATGCACGATGTGTGACAGTGTACATGTGTGCTGTATGTGACACAAAGTGTAGTATACTATACTGCCATTAATGCATAAATCAATGTATTCATGAGTGTTGTATACCACACACATGCATAGATTAGTGTACGAGGCGATACACTGGGAGGTTTTAATAACTACAGTATACAAGAGAGTTTCACATGACTCTGCATAGTATGTGGCGTATTGGTGCATATGTGTTAATAACACAGTATATTGCTTCACTATGATAAATACCAGTATGGATTCTTAAGTACAGTAACTCAATAATTGGTGTCTATGTGTTAAGCATCCTACCGCTTCATATTTTACCTGTCAATTTCTAATGTTATTTTTAAGTTTTATTTGTATCATTTCAAATTTTTTGTTTTTACTTTGACATTCGATGTACATATTTGTAAATTAATTTTTGTAAAGTGACCATATAATTAAAATATATCATCCTCATCATTATTATTATTATAAACAGGACTGGTACATGTGCTGGTGTAACATGTTATACATTGCTACATACAGTATATGTGAAGGCAGTATGCTACACACATTTACAGTTTACAGTATGGCCAGTATGCCAGCTGCATAGTCTGTATGTTGCATGAAGTTTTCGGTACACATAATATAACACACTTAATCTCAGTCATGCACATATTGTTAAGCTAACTCTGGATGAGGCACTGGTCCATAACAGGGCCCACACACACCCACTGTCAGTTAATTCAGAATCACCAGTACTTGACCTTTCATGACTGAATATAAACACATCATACTGCTCACTTATTTATTCTTAACTCAATCTATTAAACGCAATGCTGTTAGGTGATGCAGAGATCGCTGCTGTATATGTACTCTATTTCGTCTTCAAATACTGTATACCCACATGCCTTTCCCTCCACACCAAGGCTTGCGGCGCCTGGACGTCCATGCTAATTTCTCCCCTACCACTTGTCTTTTCCTGTCAGTAGTGGCTACTACTTCCCTCTCTTGTTCTAACAACACTTTTAAAGGTATTTGCAATCCCTGTCTTTCACTGTCTGTTCCAATAAAAGCAACTGGCCGGTCAGCGGCACTGAGGTCCAGAGAGCCATGTTGTGCCGGCTGCCTGCGCCTCAGGCCCCCATGCATGATTTAAGCTGCTTTGTAAATGTCAATAGGTGGAAAGCGCTGGAATCCATGTAGACTTAGTAAGATCCTCCTGGATGTCGAAACGTGAGAATGCTGCGCTCTGGTTTCAAGGCTACAGCGGCTTCTGAAGATGACTCACAGTCAGTTCCAGGTGTTGCCAGCAGCAAAATGTTGCTCAGGAGCGTGATGTGGTTTAACAATGGGCAACAGGACAGCAGCTGAACAGCTCTAGCTGAGGGCTACTTTTGATAAATCTTCAAAAAGACTGCATTTTTCTTTTTTAAAGACAGGCTGTCTGCCTCTACTGATGCTGAAATATTTGCCCTTGTGTCGCTGTGGGGGAGCAAAGCAAGGGGCACACTGTTCATGGTATTTTGTTCAAATCTTTTGTCGCTTCGTTTTCCAGTCTGACAAAATGAGAGGTGGCAGCTCCTGGGACTTGAGGCTACTCCAGCAGGGCAACCTCTCACATGCCTGCATGTTCAGGATGCCTCGCAGCACTTAAGATGCAGCTTCAGCTGTCCTCGCTGGCAAGTGTTGTCACTTATATTTAAAAACTCTTTAAGAAGCATGGATGGGAGCCGCAGTTTCCTTCTGATTTTCTGAAGATATTATATGCTGTGGTGCCATGCGTTGGTCATCTACTGGATGGGTACCGTAATGAACTTGTAGCTATTACTACAACAGAATTTTTGTTATCCCTTTTAGTCCACCAGTCAAAGACTGTCATTGTCAGAGGACCTTTGCTGCCAATGTTAGAGCAGATTTAAGGGCTATGTGGTTTGAAGAGAGTGTCTAGAAGGTTGAGGAGGGAGTTTCATCTTTGCACCTTTTGATACAACCTCTGCACCACCCTATCCAAGATGAAATGGAGATGAAAATGGATGAATTAACAGATTAATGAATGAATAAAGCAGAGGAACATAATAAAAATGAACAATACACCTGCATATGAATAAATGGTTGCCACTTGACTATGTCTTGTTCATAGTGAGCAATGGGGTAATGCTGATGGTGGTGCAAAGACACAGTCTTAGGAAACTGCTCAACTTAGAATGGGTTGAGTAGACCCTAAGAAGGATGGTAGTGAGGACTGGGGGGTGTAAATCAATTTAAAGGAAACATTTGCCTCACAAGGTATCATGTGACAGTGATGTAGGTAATGATTGTTATGTTATAGCCGAGGTTTGTTCCATGGTTTTTGTTTGTTATTCTTTTTTATGAATTCTTTGTTAAACTTAAATTAGGAATTTCCATATGCTTGCTGCCATTGTGCATTTTTGGTAATATTATTCTATTCTATTCTCTTATTATTTAGTATCTAAGTATTGTACTATGTTCTGTTGTCTTCCTTGTGTTTTGTGGGTGGAACCACCTCAATGCCACTGCTGAAGGACCACCCTCAGCCTTTATCTTCAAGGGCTGAGAGAAGATTCATCAGTGATTCATTGTCATTTGGAGTGTACTTCATTTAATATGAGTATTGATTTTCTTGCTTCTTGAATTATTGCTTTTTGTTCTTGGATTTTGCTCTTGTTTTCTGGATTATTATCATAACACATAAGCTAACACCACAGCTTACAGCCATGACTGGGCTCGTGATCCAAATGGTAGGGTTGAGATGGTGGAAAAGATGGCAGGCCATGTGAGCAATAGTGGATGAACCAGGAGATGAATTGATAAACAAATACAATACAATATATCAATTGTAAAAACCAAGACAAGAGACAAAAATCTTAGTCATAAAGAAAAAGTCAAGAGTTCAAAACACAGAGAGTCTAATAAGACAAAACACACCAATATCTTAGAAAAGTGTGCTGCAAAGCAAATGTCGCCGACTTGTAAACCATCACGTTAGTGACATCACAGACCGCAACCTCCAAGACTGCACTCCCAGTAATGAGAGGACAACACAAAATGGCAGTGTCCACCAAAACCCAAAATATCAATGCCGTAATATATAAAACATGATAATGATAAAAGTAAACATAGTTCCATACAAAATATACAATGAAAACTATAATTGATTTGAACTCTCCATGGTTAAAAACATCCATTGACATATTTTAAGCTATCAAAAAAGTATTTGAATGAAAAAAAAATGAATGTGCCAAATCATAACATTAGTGTGGTTCCTTTTACTAGTGTTATTAGGGAAGCAGATTACCATGTCCTTCCCATGTTGTTTGGTTAGTAATGATTACTCGTACATGTTGAATGCTGCACTCCGGTCTTTTCAAAATTGGCAGTATCTGTTGAATACCATTTGGTGTGCCAATAAATGGCGGTTGCCCATACTTACTACAGTCCTAACACTCTTTTGCCAAAGATTGATCACCAAATAAAGGTAAAGTCTACACCACTTGCAAAAAGAAAACAAAAAAATGAACAAGGTTTCCTGAAGTAGGGATGGATCCCAGATACTCCAAGAAAGGTTGTTATGCAGTGGAAAAACCACCAACTGATATACTGTGACCAATTCATCAACTAGCACCCTGTGCTATTACCACCATTGAGTTCAACAAAGATACAGCACCACAAGTGTAACTGTTCGATCAGTCTGCCAACCACAATGTAACTGCAGAATTCACATTGGTACATCATATCTGTCCATATTAGTGTTTTCATTTAAGTATCTCTGTCCTCACTAAAATTAATGAAAATGCATAGGACATGAATGTCCACCTACAATAGGCATGTGAGCATCAGTGGAAAAATCCTTGAAGGGGTGTTAACACCACTAGCCAGGGGATTTATCAAAACCTGTAAGGTCCGGGTAATAGTATTTGCCTTTTGCACATGTATGCCGCATTCAAATATAATGCAATGTAGACGTATACAGGAAACCAACACAACAAGCACCATGGAAAGCAACTTGTCTGTGTCTGCCATGTGTGGATATGATTTTCTTCCATGAAGGGTGACCAAACAGGGACTGAGTCATTGTAATAAGTAGTAGATCTAATCCGGGAAGGGCCATGATTGAACAAATCAGGGCATGATTAGAGTCTAAGTTTTCTCCCATCTATGATGCAATGGCGAGCCTGTGTTTTCAGAAGTATATAATTCAGGAGAGAGTTTTCAAAAGTCTCTACTTTCAGGGTTTAATAACAATGAGGTAGTGTTATGAAAACAGAAACTAATGTCTGTGTTTTTAAATTAAATCATAGTAGTGTTGAGGTATCCTTAGTCTGTTAAGTTGGTATTTGTCAGATTTACAAAACATGAAGAAATATATTCTCGAAATTGGGTGAAAACTTTTGTAACTGATCACTTAGTGAAGAGATTTTTAATGTACGTACAATACCAGCTACAAGCACAATTAAAGGATTCAAACCAAGCCTAACTTTGTACAAGTGGACATTAGACATATACAGACATATACAGCAGTAGCTCAGTTGGTAGAGCGGGTTGTCCAGCAATCGGAGGGTCGCAGGTTCGATCCTGGCTCCCGGCATGAGAATGCAGCTGTTGTGTCCTTGGGCAAGACACTTAACCTACCTTGCCTGCTGGTGGTGGTCGGAAGGATTGGTGGCGCCAGTGTTCGGCAGCCTCACTTCTGTCAGTGTGCCCCAGGGCAGCTGTGGCTACATAGTAGCTTATCATCACCAGCGTATGAATGTGTGTGTGAATGGGTGAATGACTGTTGTGTTGTAAAGCGCCTAGGGGGGTTCTTGAACTCTAGTTAGGCGCTATATCAAATACAGGCCATTTACCATATAGTAAGTGTGCCTTTTGGTACTTTAATTTGTTACAATACAACTGGTAACAAAACTTATGTGAATTACTGAAACATTAATGTTTACCTACAACACTTTAACTTAGTACTTCTTATTAATATTTAAAAAAATTAAAAAATGTAAAAAAAACAGGTCTCTTCCAATGACATAAGAACATAAGAAATGTGTCAAACATGAGAAACATTCAGTCTGTTAAGGTCATTTATTAAGACCAATAAATTCTGGTTTAAGTAAGAGTGAAAGTCATATAAGAGCAAAACTGTGAGCACAACACCGCCACCAGAGATATTTAGGAGCTGCCCTACCGATACTGAACAGATGCCCACTGGATGCTCAGATTTGTCATCATTCTTTTTTTGGCTGTATTTAAGAGGACATTCACGGTATGGTCTACTGTAGGTGAGTTTCAGGCAGGCACATTTCTAGTTTTCCAGGGTATCTCATAAGAGCTGCTATGTAAAATACCGTAGGCTAGGGCAAAAATCGACTATATATCAGGAAAACTTCTGGCTTAAAAGTTAAATAGGAAGTCATACACTTGCACGTTCAATCCACGTCAATGAGTTTGTATGTGACCTAAGGAGGAAACTTAACCAGTCTGCCTTTCAACTGTACAAATACTTTTATTTTTGTTAGATTTTGTTAAATTTGAGGTAATATCCACCATGTTGGTTCCACAAATCATTTAAAACCAAATCTGCAATTGCTTTGGAAGGGTGGCAGTGAAAGCGTTAAGGGCCAGTAACCTAGGTCAAAATAAACCATTTGTGCCACGTTGACACCTGCTAGGCACCTTTCTTCCTCATGCGTTTTTTCGTCCGACAGGCCCATTCACCACTTGCATCTTAGAGCCGACAAATCACATTCTTACACCATGTAAGTCACCTAGCTCTTTCAGCGGCCGTGTTTGTTCTGAAAAATACCTCATTCTCATGAGCAATGCTATGCCCCTCCACCCCACCACTTGGTAAAAGACTAGAAAGTTAGAGCACGCCAAATAGATTGCTATTCAAAACATATTCATAGACATTAAAAGGCATTAAAGTGCAAATATCATTGAGACAGCCTTTCTAATGAAAGACTCGGGCTGCATTATCAAATAAGTAAAAGTGACAGAGTAAAAGAGACATAACAATATCTGTATTGAATTTCTATTATGCAGGAGAGGCTTTCCAGAGGCTGCTGGGGTCTCGATGTGGTGGCTGGGTTTCAATAAAGGTCAGAATGAGCCCGGCTCTGGATGCGAGTTTAAAGTGTGTTTCATTCCTTTTGTCGGCTGTTGACACTGTGGGGAATTGATCTGAAAATCTGGGCTCTAGCAGGCCTTCTGCTCCTGAGGGAGATTAATATTTTAGCTATTACTTTTTGTTCAGTGCTTCTAAATGTATTGGGAATAAAGGAAAGGTTAAATAGGGGCTTGGGGACGGCTAGCACTACAGAGTAGATCATTTCATGAAGGGAAATCAATTAAAAAAGGTTGACTGTGAACATTTATCCATTTAGCTCGACCGCTATTGAATTTTCATGATGGGCTTTGACTCTTCGGAGGGATCGGAGTTAATGGCAATTGTTCTCTTCTCTTCGAAATTTATTATCTGGTTTATTCAATGGCAAACACTCCATCAAACTAGATGGAGGCCTAAGGCCCATTGATAGATCTGCTTTGTGTGGGGTTGGTAAGGGGAAGGTTTTGTCACAGATGTCCGGGGCTTTGAAAGAAAATTAAACAAGTATCTCATTACTGAATGCTTCAGTGGTCCCTGGAGGTGGCCACAGAGGCAGTGCTTTTAATGAGCTGGGAACTTAAATACTGCCAAAGTTTACCTCAATTTTGCCTTTCTCAGTTAGGTTACGCGGAAGAGTGCGTCTATTCAGAGGCGCTCAAGCAAAGGAGAAAGGGATCACGCTGATTTCTCCCTTTCAGCTCCAAAGAAGGGGATAATGCAGTTTTTGTGCCACGCATCCAGTGGAATTATGTGTGCTAATTTGATTAGGGGAGATTTGATTAACTGGAAAATGAGGGCTTTGCTAAGACTTTCACACGCTTAATTTATCCCTTGCAAAGCAGACGCAACAATGTGTCATGAAACTCCGAAGGCATATGGGAACACTATTCACTGGGTAGATGGCCTTTCAGACCCAACAATATCAAGGACTGCCACGGTTCATATTGGGATAATCAGTTTAGAGCATTTGCCTTGCTCTGGAATACAAATTGCATTTGGCATTGCCAGTTAAAAGGTTCAAAGGATAATGAGATTAATGTAGTTGAGAGCTGAACTAAGCACTAAACCCACCACCCTTCCAAAAATGAGGTCCTTTCTTCTCCTCCACCTCCCCCCGCCATTGTCAGCACATGACTGGATTTGGAGCTTGTCTGCATTTTATGTTTGAGTGTTATGATTACAGATTTCTGTTGTCTACAAAGTGTCTCTGTCCAGAAAAGCAACCCTCTTTCTTTTTGCCATAGGCCTAGCGTTTTTAAAGCTAATGGTGGGTGATGATCATTCCTACTGGATCTCTAGGAATCTTTGAAGTGTTTCTCCCTTTTGCTGCACATAATTATGGATGGTTCCCATTTTAACTCTTGTTGGATCTCTCTTTAGCCCAGGAAATATTCCAGTACAGTATAGTACCATTTAGTGATGCTTCACTGGCTACACTAAGGTCCGTCTTCCGGTAGATCCTAAAACCTGATAGACATGTTCATCCACAGAACAATTATGGACCCCCTACAACGGACTAACCACCCATGGCTTTCACCACAGCTTCTGGTAGAGCACTGTGCCCAGTTGTTATGGTTTGGCCGAGCTTATTGCCCTAGCTTATGTTTCCTTTAATTTAATGTTTTTGTTGTTATTTATTATGTAAAGGCAATGTATATTATATGTCTGTTCTAGTTTGTGGGAAGTACCCCCAAGAGGCGGGGCCAATCTGACATCACCAATCCTCAGCCTCCCTCTAGCTATTTAGGTAAGAGCTGAGTGAGTTCAGTGATGGCACATTGTAGTTTGCTTGGAGTCTTTGTAAATATTGTGATTCTTTCTTGGTTTTCCTCGTTGTTGTCTTCACTTCAAGAAAAGTTTTTTTATGGTCTCCTTTCTTTAGAAAGACACTTTTGATATTTTGGGGTATTTCATTTTATTTTTAAGGCTTCTGACACTTTTGGGCCTACGTAGACTGAAGCAGGTCAGGTGGAGCTGGGATTAATCTTGTATCGATGAGGCCAGTTAAGCCTTTTGGAAGCCTCACACACCTTTCTTTTTGTGGTTCCGACTCCAGATCAGAACATCAAGGTTTACTCTAAAATATGACTCATTCCCCAGACTATTAAAGTGACATATTTCAAAGCAGTTTTCCACTGCTCTGGTTCTCTGGTTTCTTATTGGCTGCTAGGGTTACTGTGATGCATAACGTTCACTCTAAATTTTGGACACAATGTGCTTCACTCCTGTTTGTTGATTCACTCTGTTGTCTCAATGGCTTGTTCTGTACCTATCTATAAACTTCTCATTCACAAACCCAACTACTATCAGTTGTCTTCTGCTGATATGCCTCTTCATCTGTGATTGTAGACTTTTCTGTCATCCATCCATCCATTTGCTAACACACTTATCCTGTTTATGTCATGGCTAGCAGTAACCTATCCCTGCATGACCTGGATAGGAACCAACCCTGAATAGGATATTAGTCCATTGCAGGGCTCACTCATATGCACATTTACATCACATATACTAGGCCGGTTTAAAGTAATCAATGAAGCTACCCCCTATGTCTTTGGTATGTAGAATCAAAATAGGAATGCCTGGAGAAAAGCTCACACAATCATTGAAGGAAAGCAGACACTAGAGACATAGCGACAGTACCTTGGCCAGCAGCAAATGGGAGTACCCAGAGAAACACTCACAAATGCATTGGAGAAGAGCATTCACGGAGACAGTGTCAGGGCCGAAAGAAGTAGTAACCACAGTATCACCATGCTACCCCATCAGTCAATTAATTAGTCAATTTTTACTTTCTTATTGTGACCAACAGCTCAGTATACATTTCAAAACATCTCGTTCCTTCCACTAGATGGTTCCTCTTTTGCACCCATTGCTGCCAATATAAGATATGATTCTTACGACCCTAGACTAGATTAAGATGACTCAGTAATACATACTTCCTTCCAACTCCTGGATTCACGTGATGGCAGTGCGTAAAGGTGCTTTTGTGCTGAAGTAGTGTTCCTTCTAAGAAACCTTTTGCATAGGATTAGTGTCCTGACTGTAAACACCTGATAGCCATCTCAGCCACAACTCAGCACAACACCACACATGTGCTGGTACAATTTGGTGTGCATAGTCAACCAAGTCTATAAATGGATCGAAATCACGTACAAACCGCACAACTATATATACCTGCACACCTCTCAATGCAGGAAATAAATATTAGGGGTGTAGAGTAATAAAAACAGTGTTTTGTACTTTTTGCAATGGTGCACAAATGAGGACTAAAAACAAAAAAGGAATTTCTCCATTCTCTTGCTGACATCTGACTCTTCCCTGCCCAGCCCCCTCCCTGTCAGCTCTGAGATTACCCTTTCTTAGTAGGGGATTAGCTTCCCTACATAAGAAAGCCAGGCCTAATCCAGTTTTTTTAGGGTGAATCATTATAATATTAGCAAAACAGGTTTTGCCTTTAAGAGCGATCTGCCAAGGTAAAGGGCCTGACGTCTCCACCATCACAAAGCCAGCACAGAAGCTTCGATTTGGGACGTGTAAAAGCCAAGACTTCATTAAAAAACGCAGAGGGCCGAGACAGATGAGTCGTCTCTAGTTGGACTTCCTTCCTACTTCCCATCTGTTCACCACAGTTTTAATTAAATCTACTGAGATTTTTTTTGTTTTCCTGCAAAGCTTTCTTCCTAAAAGAGAACACAGGGCTGTCGATGTCCACTCATCTGTCCTCTTTACTGCCAGACGCTAATGAGCAGACAAGCAGGATGGAAGGAAGCCACAACGCTTGTCTCCCTCCCTCTCCCTCATTTGTTTGCCAGCCATTATGAGTTGTTAATGAGGAGGAATCTGTAAAAAGCCTTGGCCCTACCCGGCACCCCCAGGGCCGCCTTCTCCGTTTTAATCTGACTCTAAGGAAAACAAACTAATGAAGAATTCCGCTGGCGGCTCTCCTTCTAATGGAAATGACAGGCCGCAAACGGCCCTGTGCGCTTGCAGCGCGATGCTTGTCAGTCTGATCAGCGCTGTCCCCCCATCTCTTGACACGTCGAATACTTTGGCCGCTCACACATGCATTATTTTCGAGAGCTGTCACATAAAGAGATGTCACACACCAATTTCGTTTGCTTTGGGGAAGATTCCTGCAGAAGTGTATTTTTGTGAGGGGCCCCCACAGTACACCATGGGCTTTATCGATCTCAGTGGCATGACCTTTGCAAACCTTTTTGCTGGGTTTACCATGCTTGAGTGCATGAGAGTTCCTGTTTGAAATCAACAAAAGTATATTACAGGTGGTGTTATCCTTAGTCTTTCAGAGCCATGTGCTCAGTTTACAGCCATGTCAGGGTCTAGGTGGAGTTTGCATGCTTTTCCTGCATCCGTATAGCTGTGCTTATCCATTTTCTTCTTACATCTCAAAGAAGTTAGTTGAATTAGTTACTGTTAATTAGGTTTAGTGAAATGAAAATGGAGACATGTGAGTGTGCCCTGTTTCACACCTTCTGTGCAGCCATTTCTACAAAGGTAGTGTCTGGATGTATATGGCCTTTTAATTGGGAAAGTGGGTTTGGATGGGTAGAAGTGTACATGTTCTTGTAGTGTTCCACTTTATTATTTATTCCTTGCTTTAATAGCCACCTTCTTTATGTGCAATATGGTGACTTTGTGAGGCACATATACCAAGTCATGAATTGGTTGCCATATGTTTTGAAAATAGGATGAAATCCTCAAGGCATGGAATCAACAAGAAAAAACAGTCAAACGTATGTGACAAGAATGCCAGCCAGTGTCAGCTTCAACATGTCCTGTAGTTGTTGCAATTTAGCTGATGTATTTCGTGTTACCCGTTCCTTCTAATCCCACAAATGCTTGATTAGGTTATGATCCGATTATTATATTAAGGCAAATAGACTATTTGTCTCTGGAACCATTCCAGGACTCTCCTAGACTTATGGCATGGAGAATTATCCTGAAATAAGCCCATTTGCAGATTTGGATGAAGAGCTGCCACAAAGGGATGCCCCAGACTGGCAACAATATCCAAATTTCCAATAGTATTTAAATGTTGCATTAATGTGAAATAACCAGTTGTGTGGCATGAAAACAAACCCAATTACACTGTTGTCATCAGCTTGCCTTGTGGCCAACGAATGGGTTTCATTCATGGAATCATAGCATACTTGTCTTGGCCTAGTCCTCTTTTCAGTTCAAACTGGGTTTTAGAACTAGAAAATCTTTCCAGGATTATTTAGCATTTGTGTTCCTAACCTCCTTGCATGTATTAATTTGGTTGAGTCATCCCATTGGTTTGTTTTATTTCACTTATGTGTAATTTACAGACTGTGCTCTTTTAAATCAACAATCAGTTTCTGACCAGAGAATAGCTATTGGCTGGCTCTTTTTTGGGTAGTGACACACTATTTATAGGCTTATGACACTGCTGTGTGTGAAAACCTTAAGTGGTTGTTTGTTGTTCTCGATCCATTTAAATCCGTACATCTTGGTCCACTGCCATGCCACATTCAAAGCCAGTTAAATCTGAATAACATAAACACAATTAGTCTAGTAACCATCTTCCTGTTGTACAGCATTGTCTGCACATGAATGCTACTACTGGCTGAATGCTAGGTTTCGCATTCAAATGGCCACACGTTACAGGTTTGCTCTTAATTCTATTAAATTTTCTTCATTACTTTACCTATGTTTTTTTCAGTTACATGTATCATCCTTTGCATCTGATTTTTAACCAGATCCTATCATTTTATGATGATTTTGCACTTGATTGACTTTATTTAGCTAGGGCATGCTTACATAAAATGTATTGATCATTTGCATCAATTTTTAGCAATGACAGGAAGAAAGATCTAACATCAGATTTGATGCAACATGCTCTCCTAACAGACCATAAAACTGCATCGATAGAAGGGGTTGCTTCTCTCATCTAATACTATGTGATCGGAAGTGAGTACCTACTTAAACAAGTTAGCTCCTAAAGAGGAACACAACAGTGCTGATTAAAGAATGAGGCACAGAAAGTGAAGTTCAAACTTAAAAAAACTGTTATGTGACAACCTGGGTTAATGAATATTTTAGGTTTTGTTTTTGTTGAATTTGAATTATTATTTTTTGTATAGTTGTGTGGTCCCTATTGGTTTTGTTTATTATTCAGTCATTGTGTACTGTCACTTTTAAATATGTGTCCATTCCTTGTGTTCTGTAGGTGGTACCCAAAAAGTTGGGGCCACCCTGATGCCACCACTCCTGAGCCCTCTTTTTGGCTTTTTAAGGCCAAAAAAGAGAAAGCTCAGGCAGTGATGTGTTGAAGCTATTTAGAGTTATGTAAGTATTGTATTTTTCATTTATACTTCTTGGTATTTCAATTATGTCTACTTTGTCCTTGGATTCTTCTCTTTGGATTAGTGTACTGAGACTTGTTTGTTATGGATTGCCTTTTTAGGCATCACCTTTGTTTCTCTTTTGAATATTTTGTATGTATTTATGTAAAATAAATTAACATTTATAACTTTTTGCCTTTTGGTTACAAGCCAGAATTGCCATGGTTTTCTCCCTCTTGTGGGGCATTTCTATATTTTTGTGACTATTGAAAGCTTTTTTAATTTTAAAAGCCAGTTGCCTTATTGTTGGGCCTACTAGGCCTGATGCCTGCAGTAAGCAGTTGGGGGTATAGCTGCCCTGGGATGAGACTCTTCGGGACTGGCCAGTGAAGGCCTCGGCCTGCTTCATGTCTATTTTTGGAGGTCTCAAAACATTTGCACCATGTTTAAGTCTCCATTTGACAATAGAATGTTCTGCTGCAATAACAAAAACACAAAACAACATCAAATACACATAAAAACAACTTGATACTTAACAAAAAGTGTTTAAAATCCAAAATGAAAAGAAAATAATTACTAATAGTAAAATGCAAAGAAGTAAATGCAGAACACTATAAAGACTATCAGTCTGTTGTAATACACATTTAATTTACATTTTTTGGGAACTTTCCTAAAGTTTTAAGTTTTCCTGGGGTATTCTGATCCAGAGAATCTGCTTCTAACATGTACAGACCTTATTTAAATGTTTATCATTATTAATGTTATTTTCAATACCATTTACTTTTTTCCAATGAGCTCTGTCATTTTGGGGATTTTGGGACACTTGTTATCATGCTAACACATCCCACAATGCACTGAGACAGTGCAATGATGTAATCATCAGTATGACTATATAAAGGAGATCTTTTGCAGCTCTACTTCAACTAAGATTGAATTTATTTGCAAACTATATACTTTCTTTTGTGAAATTTTGAAATTAGGTTTTTTCTCTGTACTTTGATTTTTGATTTTCGGTTAACATTTCTGGTTTGGTTGTTTCTCTCTTTGATCTCTGGTTTTGATCAAAGCTATATATATTTTTTTACCTCATCTCTTTTCCTGGTCCTTCTTTATAAATTCTTTTCTAGCTTTCATTTCAAAGTCAAAACCCAATTTCTTTATGTTTTTTAGTACCTTTAACAGGAAAACTGGCCACCGTTCCATCAAATGCCAGCAAATGTAAAAAATAAGGTTGACCACATTGATGTTATAATAGTGTTGTTACCTGGAACCCCATGCAATAATATACAAATAATAAAATCTGTCACAAAACAATAAGGAAAAAAATAAAAACAATTAAAAACAGTGCAAAGCAACTGGCAAGATCTTTGTATTTCAGAGACTGCCCATCTCATCTTCTTGTTTAAACAGCATGTCTCTTAGTTGTTTCATGCTTCTGTAACTCTTTCTAGTTTCCCAGCTATTGTGTTATGTCAAGTCTTAAATGATCGTTTTGAAATTCTCTGCCTAACATGTTCAGTTGGAGAAGCTGCAGGTCCCAAGTAACAAACAAATGTGTTTTGCGAGTGGCAGGGATTATAAAGGACCTTTGTTTATTAGCAGGCAGGGCAATAGTTGCGTATGTTGAGAGTGTCCATGGAATTTCTTATATTATATTATTAGGTCTGAACCAGAATAAATGTCACAAAATGAAATGCTAAATTTTATTTCCCTAACATCTTTCCTTTTTGATGTTGATTGAGTGCTAGTCTCTAATCAAATCTATCCCATGATTGGTCAATATTCAGTAACTTCGATTTGTGCTCTGCCTTATTACATAGAGGAGCAAGGCCAGTGTCAAAATGCTCATTCTCACAGCATTTTGCCCATCAACGTGCTGTGTCCTGCACCATGACAGATGACAATAAATCAAAGCAACTAGAAAACTGAATAAAAAAATAAGAAATGAAATGCCAATATGTTCCTGTCTATGAGGCCATTAAGAAAGCAAATAGAACGTCAGGTTATATAGCACCATGATATGTAGAGTACAAGTCCTAGGAGGTTATGCTGAAGCTTTATAACGCACTGGTGTGGCCTCATCTGGAGTACTGTGTGCAGGTTTGGTCTCCAGGGTACAAAAAGGTCATAGCAGCGCTAGAAAAGGTACAGAGAAGAGCGACTAGGCTCATTCCAGGGCTACAGGGGACGAATTATGAGGAAAGTTTAAAAGAGCTGAGCCTTTTCAGTTTAAGCAAAAGACAATTAAGAGGTGATATAACTGAAATGTTTAAAATAATGAAGGGAATTAGAAAAGTGGATTGAGACTGTTATTTTAAAATAACTTCATCTAGACCACCAGAACACAGTTGGGAACTTGTTAAGAGTAAATTTGGCACAAACATTAGGAAGTTTTACTTTACACAGAGAACCATAGACACTTAGAGTAAGCTACCAAGTATTGTGGTAGATAGTATGACGTCAGGGGCTTTTAAAACTTGACTTGATGTTTTTTTAGAAGAATTAAGTGGATAAGACTGGTGAGCTGTGTTGGGCTGAATGTCCCGTTCTCTTCTAGATTGTTCTAATGTTCTAACATTACTGTAATAATTAAGAAAACAATACCAGATTATATAAAACATGAATAACAAACCTGACATAAAAGCAACCACAAAAACTGAATTACCTGCATGGATCTTACAATGCCAAGTGATTCTGCTCATGTTTCTGTCTGCTTATTGTTATGAGTGGAAGGAGACGCAAGTGACATGAATAGTATTTTATTTATTTTATGTTCATTAACATTTGTCAATATATTACTTTCTTTTAATGCATCTATTGTTGTACATCACGTGGTGGATCTGGTGTATGCCTACATTTACGTGATCCAGTTCTGAAAACCGATAGTGTAATGTAACTTATTCACCTGCTCCTCTGTTTACAAGTTTATTGTGCTAAATTTGTAGTTTCATTTCTTTTAACAAGTGTGCAAAACTGGGACCTTTGCCTCCCAGGATCAACACTTTTATGCTTTGATTATAAAGAACTGAAAGCAAAATAAGCATCTGAAAGCTTGTAGTCATCTCACTTGTAAATATTTCTCATAATAACAAATCACAAATTTTTCCTTCAGTTATTAAAAAAACAATCACTTCTTTGGCACCCTGTCAAGGGACCATTCCTGCCTTATGCCCAATGTTACTGAATCGACTCCAGCCCCCTGTGTCCCTGGGTTTTGTTAAGTAGCTTTGACAATGATCGATTTATTCAAGTTTTCTGTCTCTGATTACACAAGTGATTATTTGTTTCATTGCTGTGATGCCATCTTTCAGTGACATGATCAAAAAGAGTCTTAGCGCAGTGCCGGACTGACTAGGAGAGATGATTGATTGTGTGATGATTTGCCACCTCAGCTAATTATTTATTCAACAATTAACCTGACAAGTAATTCCCAAAAATCCAAAAAACAAACGGAATTATGGGTAGACTCCTAAAACAGTGACCTAAGAGTATAGTAGGGGGCACTGGAGTGTGTTACTTGTGGTTTGCTTGTTTCTTAAGGGATTACTAATAATCGAATGATTCATATATACACTGTTGTCAGAATTTAAAATGTGGTACCAAGATGAGCTTCTTCTTGTAAACATGTTTTAAAACTTAAGGATCCTAGAGATACTTCAGTGTATTTGAGATCAGCACATTCATGCTGTTGTAAGGGGCACACGTCTTTATGGCCCAGAAGGCAACTGCAAACAGTTCTTTGTCTAAAAGACCTCCAGGTGTTCCCTGAAGTATCTCTGCTATATTCTAAAGGCAGCTTTTTCATGGACTCTTGAGGGAGTACTCTAATATCTAGTATATTTGTCATTGTGTCGTTTACTTAAATCCCCAAGCTACAAGTGAATAGAAACTGCAGTTTTCTGGCTTCAAGGCCAATCTCTAGCAAAAGCCTTAACTGATTAAAGTATTGTATCGGTATTTGTTTTCTAACTATTACTGTTCCCATCCTTATGCACATTTCCTTTTTATCATACTCACTTAACTCTGTTACATTCTCCTAAAATAGAGCCTTGAACATTGTGCAAATGTGACTAAAATAAGCAGCACATTTACAGTATGCCTCCATTTTCTAGCTCATTGCTCCCAAACCTGTGATCGAGGTGGACAGGACAGCATACGGTGCCAGTTTCCACTCACTCACAAAGCACGTCTGTTGATTGTGAATTTTAATGGGCTCAGTTTCAGTCACAGCAGGTTACTCCTTTTGGCCCTCCCTGTTTTGCCCCCTTGCTCTCCCTTTTTCTGCGTGTCTTGTTTTGTTTAAACTGTCTGCTTGTAATATTTTTCTTTTTCTTTTCATGAGACTAGGTCAAATTCCAGCCCAAATGCTCTGTTTTTCCTTCTCAATTTTAAATCTTAAACTAACCCAGTATAAATGATTATGCCCTGTGATGAACTGGCACTTCCAGGGCTCATTCTTGGTTTGCACCCTATTCTGCTGGAATAGACACCGGCTCCATATCAGCTTGAAATAGACATGCTTGGATTTCAAGAGCATTTGTGTTTGATTAATTGCTTATTCTAAACCGGCTCTGTATAAACCAGCATACCATATGATGGACTGGCACCCCATCCATGGATGATGCCTGCCATCCACCTGATACTTCTAGGTTTGCATTTGATTTTTGGTATCTTGAAGAGGGTTCTGAAAAAGTGATATACTGAAATAAACTAAGATGGCGAATACCAGTCTGTTTATAATGGCTACATTATCCTCTGCTGTGAGAGCAGTGTACACAGTGCAGATAAAGCTAATGACTTACTGTGCCCTTTATTGTACTCTTATATTTAATATTACTTATAGTATTACACAGCAGGATATATATATGCTTTATACATGGGACTCTGTCTTGGGAAGTTCTGTGTGTCTCACCTGGTACAACCAGAGAGAATAGATGGACTGCAGACCACAAGGACCAAAAGCAGAGGATGAGCTACGTGTGGATAGAGAATTACAGTTAACACCAAAACACGTGCACACATCTGCCTTCTGGCAGTCCCTGCTCTCCATGTTTGGTATGTGTATTACCTTTGCCCTCTCTACAGAATCCAGGAGCTTTACTGTTGTTCCCAGTAACAGCTGATTTCTAGTTTGCTGGATAGATATTCTGTTTCAAGCAGTTCTTCTAACAATGCACTGAACCGTTCTAGAGCTCATTAATGGCTGACCTTTAGCCCACATGGTCTTTGATGGGGAACATATGGGTGGCACATCACAAGCAATGAATCTCACATGTGTACCCATCAGCTTTTCTAGATATGATAAAACTTCTTTCTTTAAAATTACACATATTATGCAAGCTAGGGCACATGATCTTATAAACCAAATGCCTTTAATGCAGATTCAACAGTGTATTGTTTATGACCTGTTTTGAATTTTGTCTCTTTGCCCTAAGACTGTTGCTAATAACATTTCAGCTGTAAGGTTTGACTTTTTGCCTGAAACAATGAAAAGTTTTCCATGGAAACCAGCTCATTCTAGCCAAGTATCCCATTTTAACTAGGAGGCATGTGTCTCTAGTGGCCAACTACCACCTCCACAAATCTAACCCAGGAAATCAAATCTGGGCTTTTTACTCCAATGGAGTGAAGCAATATTTAACCTTATTATGGAACTCATAATTACTTGGTTTGAGAATTTAAAGGAAAAAAAAAAGAATATGCATAGCTTTCTTTGAGTTTACATTTTTACCTTTTTGAATGAATGTACAGTTGCTTTAATTATTCAAAGATTTTATTTGGATCCATAGCTAATAAGACTTTTAATCAGACTTTCTATGGCTGCTTCTTTTATGTAATTATCATTGGGTCAGAAGACAGCAGAAATTTAAAACAGATATGAAACTTATCTACAACCAAGGCCTAATTGTTTTTCCAGGCCAAGCTTCTCATCTTACAAGGATAATCAGTTCCTGATAATATTATGAGGGTTTATTTTCCAGGCTTGATTTTTTGCCTTTATGACTGTGCGGCCCAAGAGATGTTTGAACTACCTGGTTTTATACATTCCCAGTATGTATCCTGAAC
Source organism: Polypterus senegalus (assembly GCF_016835505.1). Classification (NCBI taxonomy): domain Eukaryota; kingdom Metazoa; phylum Chordata; class Cladistia; order Polypteriformes; family Polypteridae; genus Polypterus; species Polypterus senegalus. The sequence goes on along the minus strand of NC_053159.1, from coordinate 120,892,947 downwards.
AGGCCAATGTAGCCTCATTGTTTGTATTCTGTGGGCGTTAATTTTTACTTTTCTTTGCAGCTCCAAATTCTCTGTATTTCACTTTTTTCATTACACATTCTTAGGCACTAAAAGCATCTTCCTAAGTGCTTAACCTTCGCTGTTTCATGCAGTTATTTGTATACAGTAGTTCATGACCATAAAGAAGTTCAGGTTTAACATCACAATTACTGTTTTAAGCATGTGTGCCTGGGCCTGGCTGAAGGGTACATTGCGCCCCTAGGCAGAGTTGGTTGCAAGAATCCAAAAAGAGACATGTAAAAGAGAGCCCTCCTATTTAGATCTGCGCGGTCAGATCCCTAACTGAAATCGACGATGGAAGATAGGAGGGACCCCCTTGGAGGTGAGTGCCCTAGCGATCAAATCAATGAACAATCCCCCTTGAGTATTAGTGCCCTTGTGTTCACATATGAAATGTTATTTTGATTCACCCCAGTGCCTGGAACCCCTAGTTTGGTGCCAACTCGGCCTATGCCTAGAGCCGACACTGTTTTGCCTTTTTCAAAAATTTAGGTTTGTTTTTTCATGTTGTTTTGTTTATCTGGGAAAATTCTTGTAAATCTAAACACAGAGTATGTTTGTACATGCATATATATATATATATATTATATTATATACTGTATATATATACTCAGCAAAAAAAGAGACGTCCTCTGACTTTCAACTGTTTTTACTTTCAGTAAACTTAATGTGTAAATATTTGTAATAACACTAAAAGAGTCAACACCATAAGACATAAACTAAAAATGTTTCACAATGTGTCCCTGAATGAAGGGAGGCTCAAAATCAAAAGTACCGGTCAGTATCTGGTGTGGCCACCAGCTGCTTGAAGTACTGCAGTGCATCTCCTCCTCATGGACTGGACCAGATTTGTCAGTTCTTGCTGTGAGATGTTACCCCACTCTTCCACCAAGGCACCTGCAAGTTTCTGGACATTTCTGGGGAATGGCCTAGCCATCGATCCAAATCGATCCCGCTCCAGGGTACAGGCCTTGGTGTAACGCTCATTCCTTCGACGATAAACACAAATCCGTCCATCACCCCTGGTGAGAAAAAAACGTGACTCATCAGTGAAGAGCACTTTTTGCCACTCCTGTCTGGTCCAGCGAAGGTGGGTTTGTGCCCATAGGCGTTGTTGCTGGTGATGTCTGGTAAGGACCTGCTTTACAACAGGCCTACAAGCCCTCAGTCCAGCCACTCTCAGCCTATTGCGGACAGTCTGAGCACTGATGGAGGGATTGTGTGTTCCTGGTGTGACTTGGGCAGTTGTTGTGGCCGTCCTGTACCTGTCACGCAGGTGTGATATTCGGATGTACCGATCCTGTGTAGGTGTTACACGTGGTCTTCCACTGCGAGGATGATCAGCTGTCCTTCCTGTCTCCCTGTAGCGCTGTCTTAGGCGTCTCACAGTGCGGACATGGCAATTTATTACCCTAGCAACATCAGCATTCCTCATGCCTCCCTGCAGCATGCCTAATGCACGTTCACGCAGATGAGCAGGGACCCTGGGCATCTTTCTTTGGGTGTTTTTCACAGTCGGTAGACAAGTCTCTTTAGTGTCCTGCGTTTTTAGAACTGTGACCTTAAATGCCTACTTTCTGTAAGCTGTTAAGGTCTTAACGACCATTCCACAGGTGCATGTTAATTAATTGATTATGGTTAATTGAACATGCATGGAAAACATTGTTTAAACCCTTTACAATGAAGATCTGTAAAGTTATTTGGATTTTTAAAACATTATTGTTGAAATACACAGTCCTGAAAAAGGGACGTTTCTTTTTTTGCTGAGTATATATATATTTTTTTAATTATGCATTGTACTAGGCAATATGTATAAAATCAGCAGCCAAGTAATATGAGTGTGCATGAAAATGCATGTTCTCTTGAGTAGCTAAATGATCATTGCTGACACTAAAAAGGTTCTTTAAAGTTCAGTATATTTCAAGTAAAAATTATTTCTTCATACACATGCTGTATATGCATTTGACACACAAAATTGTTAACTAAAGTTTATCACTTTCTGTAAATTAAAACAAAAAAAACCTTTTTCTCCCTGGCACTTTACATTGCAGACTGTCGGACATGGAGGAAAAGCTTAAAAACTTACCAAATACATATTTTTTAAGCGTTTTCAGTTGTCGAGCATTGATTGTTGTCTTACAGTTATATATACACTAGACATGGACGATTGGCAGAGGTGGAGATCCCTCTGTTGCCTGAAGCCTGCGCCCCTACAGTTAAATATTTGCCCCCTCTCGTGTATATAACAAGGACTCTATGGAGCACGTGCCCCTAATAGATTGACCGGCTCAGGCTGGAATCGCCATTCAGAATTTTGGGTGAGGATGGCCCATGCAAGATCTCAAGTGGGGCAGATGTCCATGTTGCCCGTTCTCCAACATGTTGCATTATATTGTAACCAGTAGTGGCATACTGCATGATAACGTGCAGTCAATACACTTGACTTGAGCATTCACAGTTCTCAGACTCTTCCTCTGTACGTTTAGCATTCGTTTGCTCTGAGGTTGATGTGCTTGGTACTTTCTGAGCAGCTCTTCTTTTCTCAAGCCTAGCGGCCCGCTTCTTCTCTTCTTTCGTCTGCATCTTTTCACGTTAAAACTGATTAAATCAGTGTTTGTGTTGCAATTACTTAGTACGTTTTCTTTCATTTTTCACTTAAGCTGGCACTTAAGTCTTCAATCTGCCTCAAGAATGATTTAAGATATGAAGAGGTAGGGGAAGTGACGGTGAAGGTGGTAGGGATGAGAATGCTGCCCTGCTGGCTGCTAGCAAGTTGATTCTACAATAAAATAAAATACAAATAAAAATAGTAAAAACCTTGGGGGTCAATCATCACCCCAAAAGCAGATAGTAGAGGTCACATAGTATATGTGTACCAAATTTCAGGTCAAATGGTTTGCGAGCTACAGGTGATTTAAAATCCTGGACAGAGAAACGAACAGCCACAGTAGCGTATTATATATAAAGATTGTAAAATAGTTTATGCATGTAATTTTTAATCAAATTAAAAAAATAATAATACAGGATTCAGCCATTTTAAAAGAAGACCAGCTGTGCACATTAGCTCACCATTCAGTCTTCCTGCACAGCAACCTTGGTCTGTTGGTTTCCTCCCAACAGACCAAATTACAGTAAATTTTTTGTGCCATTTATTTATGTGTGTATTTACTTGCGAATTCATTCAAGTGAACAGGAAATATATCCTTATCACAAAAAAATAGTACCAAGAATATGCTTTAAAATGATTGTATTCAGATCACTTTTGTTGTCATAAACATGCATCGGAAACATGGAATACGCGGTTCAATACACAACAGCTATCTTGACTTTACAAATGGATGTATTTGGTAAAAATCTTAAGCTTTTCCTTCATGCCCCATACCTTCCATTTTAAAGTGCCAGGTCAGGCAAGATATTTTTTCTAATTTATAGAAAGCACTTAACTTTAGAACACAATTTTATGTGTCAAATACATAAACAGAATGCTTGTGAAGAAAAAACTTTGACTTGAGAAATACTGAACTTATCCCTTAAAATGGTAATTTTAAAGTCATTATAAAAACAGAAGGAAAATTAGAAATATGGCTGTTATTTCCCATTGTCTTTAATGTGACAAGAAACTAGCTTTTTCTTGGATGGATGCTTAACAGTTCTAGCACAAAACTCCACTAAAGTCTGGGAACTCAAATTCAAGCGAGAATCAGAAGGTGATCTGGAGCAGAACTAGTCCCTGAACTAGCCACACAGCCCCACAGCATGATGGAACCTCCACCAAATTTGACAGTAGGTAGCAGGTGTTTTTCTTGGAATGTGGTGCTCTTCTTCCACCATGCGAAGCACTTTTTGTTATGACCAAATAACTCAATTTTTGTCTCATCAGTCCAAAGCACTAAATGAATCTGGCTTGTCTAAATGAGCATTTGCATATAACAAGCGGATTTTGATTTTGGCGTGAGTGCAGAAAGGGCTTCTTTCTCATCATCCTGCCATACAGATGTTCTTTGTGCAAATTGCGCTGAATTGTAGAACAATGAACAGACACACCATCTGCCGCAAGATGTTCTTGCAGGTCTTTGGAGGTGATCTGTGGGTTGTCTGTAACCATTCTCACAATCCTGCACATATGCCGCTCCTGTATTTTTCTTGGCCTGCCAGACCTGGGTTTAACAGCAACTGTGCCTGTGGCCTTCCATTTCCTGATCCATTCCTTACAGTTGAAACTGATAGTTTAAACCTCTTAGATAGCTTTTTGTAGCCTTCCCCTAAACCATGATACTGAACAATCTTTGTTTTCAGATCTTTTGAGAGTTGTTTTTAGAGGATCCCAGGCTGTCACTCTTCAGAGGAGAGTCAAAGGGAAGCACAACTTAAATACCTTTTTTCATGATTGGACACACCTGTCTATGAAGTTCAAGGCTTAATGAGCTAATCCAACCACTTTGGCGTTGCAAGTAATCAGTATTGAGCAGTTACATGCATTCAAATCAGCAAAATTATAAGGGGACCCACATTTTTGCACAGCCAGTTTTTCACATTTGATTTAATTTCATACAACTAAATGCTGCTTCACTAAAAATCTTTGTTCGTTAAAACTTTGTACAGTTTTTCATATGACTGTAATTCATTAGACCTCCCTGGTCATACCTTCCTGATAAGGCAATTTTTAAGCATTTTCCTGTTGTCTTTGCAGGCCGTTCATCTGACCATCCCTGTAGTTTCTCTTTCCAGGGCATTCTTTACCACCTTTTGGCCACCTCTCCTTCCTCACCAGAGTGCTTGATAATCCTATTAAACATTTGGGTGTACAACCACCCAGTGCTCTCTCCCTGTCAACCATTCTTTTAGGGAGCAACAACTTTGGAGGCCCTAGTCCTTCCTTGTGGAGGTGCTTGGTCTTAGATGACAGCCTAGTTGGCCTTTCCTAGCTTCCTCTTCGTCATTGTCTTTTATAATTTTGTTCCCATTCTTTAATTGTAGCCACCTTTCTGTATAACTGGTCTTGACCAGCTTTTGTATTTTTGCCACAAGTTTGTTTAGGATACAAGGTTACATAATACTGCCCTTACATGAAATTACTAGTAGTCTAGGATTTTGTTTCCATGATGCCAGTTCATGGCAAAATTCTTGAAAAAGTGAGATTCTGTGCATTCTGTCCAAATTTGTTTCTGTGCAGATTCCTTCAAGATGCTCATGGAGCCCCAATTAACACAACGCATTTGAAAGAGATATTCATGTCCAATTTCATTTGTACCAGGCTATTGAGATGCAGAAGATGGTGGATTTTGGTATCACTCTGTGTTCCTAAGTGTTCATCATTTATTGTTTTCATCCACTTGCTTCTCTTCTAGAAAGATGTTACAGGGGTCTTTAGATCATTTTTTGTGAAATGTTTGTATTGAAATTTAGCCAAAAAGGTGCATGATTCATGGAAACAGATATTCAATAATAAAACCCAAATAGAGGATCTTTTGGTGATATTGTTTCAGGTTCGGATCTTCTTTGGAAATTCAACTGTGAGTTCACCCAAAATGAAGAAGCTTCTTAAATGACCTCTAGTTGACTAGACCTTATTTCCTTTTAATACATCAAAATTTTTAACAAGAAAATCAAAAAAATATATACTACTATGTTAAAAAAAGTAAAAACGGAGTTCCTCTGGAGTGTCCTGTTGAAAGAGAAGAGACAAGAAAAGCACCTTAGGACAGTTATTTTACATTTAATAAAACTGCATGTGGCACCAATCTGTCACAAGGTGTTACATGGAGTGTGATATTGTACGTTAGCTCTGAGGTGATTACTTAGTAATTCCAGGGGGAGGGGGGGTCTGGGTGTTCAAGTGTCCTAACAATTAATGAGTCACTTGTTGGCAAAGAATGACCAATGCATCAGTTTACAGGCTAGCCTCTCTTCGACATAAAATCACTCGAAACAATCAAAGCCCTCAACATAAATCAAGCTGAGATGCCACCAAATGACCCCCCTGTGCTCTGCAGCTGGTCTGAGCCACACTGGGTCATGTCACCCTTTGATGGATGTGATAGATGGATGGGTCCCTTTCAAGCAGGACAATCCATGGATCTCTATGTCTTTGATTGAAAAAACTTTCATTCTTCTGAGGAAGCACGGTTTCTCGCACATTGCAGCCCCTCCTTCTAAAGCTCCTTTGGCTATGGTGGTGTCAGCTGTGTAATTTTAGATCTCTGCACACTACTTTTTTATTCCAAAGTGCTGCTTGGCTGTACTTACCAAATCAGGCATTATGCTGTACCTGTTGTGCTCAAACATATGCCTCACAAAAAAGTCAACGACACTGAAGCTCTTCAAATATTCAAGTGCAGAGTTTGTGATTGTAGATAAAGCTGGTGAACTGCTTCTGTGCCTCCTGGACAAGCAATATGTTCTAAACTTCACATTACCATGTTTAGAAGTAATAGAGTATCAATTTTGTGCTGTTTATTTGCAGATAACTTTTTTCTACCAGGTCCCTTGCATCTTATCTGCTTAGATGAGTAGAACTTGAACTTTTGTTTCTGTTCCATTGCCCTGTCCTCTTTAACAAGGGCAAAAAAAAAGTAGCTGTGCTTCATATACAACCGCTGGTATGAAATGAAGAGCTGGCTTTGTCAGCTTGCTATTGCTGATACAAACACCTGACATACATAAATACTAGAAAAATAGCCGCTCTTGTGTGATTATTTTATTTGCATTGACTGGAAAATGAATTAAATATAATTCGTTCATTATATTTTGACTTTAATGGGGACTTTTGTATACCTGTATAGCTTAAACATATTACACATTAATATTTAATTGCAGCTGCAAATAATACATCTTATGTTAATATGCGCCAGAGTGATTAAGTATCAGTTAAATTGAAATATTTAATTGATAGATGAAAAACTATTTGAAAATGTCATGAGTTCATTTTTATAAGCCTTGTCTCATAGTTCCTCCTTATGCCGCGCAACCTGATCCTGATTTATATACCACATAAGTACAACAGGTCCCATGTTGTATTTTATTTGTAGAGCATTATGTTTTGTAAGCCACTTCATATTAGAACATTTGTGACAAAAACAAGCCATTCAACCAACGAGCTTGCCTGTCCTACCCAGCTAGATAATCTAAAATAGCATTGATTCAAGATTTGGAAGTCACTAAAGCTGTACTCTCTACTGTAATTTGTAATTTAAGCTCAGTACTGTTTTACGCACCATACAGACTCACATGGTCATTTTTAATATGTCTTATTGTCTCTTTTATACCGCTCATAGACTTTGCCTCATTTTCTGCACCGCACAATTTATTCTTATTCTATAACCTTGTATACTCAGTCCTCTTTGATACTCATCAAAGTCATTTCTGCTTTGTATTCTTGAGACACTCATCCATCTGTTTTTCTTTTCAAATGCTCAATACACTTTTATATTGCTCAAATTGTCAATCCCATTTCATATGCTGCATTTACTCAGTCTTTTTTTGTGCCTTATGTCCTATACCAAACTGTTTGTCCCATATTCTACACTTCAAACTAACATATCAATACTCTGCTCATAATACTGCTACTACTACTGTTTTATACTCCTCACACACTCGGTTCTTTTTTCTACTGTTTATTAATCAATCCTTCTTCCTAGAGTTTTATGACCTGTTTATGCACATTACCGATAGTTTGACTACTGTACACCTCATATATTCACTATCCTGTGCCTGTATTTATCAAGAATCTTAGAATTACTCATAGAAATTGCACTAAAAGTCTGACTAAAATAATTTGTCCTACTCTAGAGTAGGACATAAGAAGTTATAAAGTGTTCAACCCCCACTTTCAGTAATGAGTAGGAGTTCATGTTAAAGAATGTATGAAGTAAATGCTTTACTGGCACTCCAAGCCTCAAAATAGCGCTCATGATGATGTTTCGCAGTTCTCTAAAACTAAAGCTAAGGTTTCACCACAAAGATAGAAATAATAATAAGTATTATCGTAATAATAATATTGAAAGTGGTAGGAGAAAAAAAAAGAAAAACATAAGGTAGGATATTGTGCCAAGCTGCATGTAGTTGTTGCCACTTTACAAATAACATCAGGAATACTGTAATGAACATCGAGATGGAATGACTGAGAGAGTCAAGTGCAATAACCAGCATTTTGTTTTCGATAATGTATGTTCTGTAGTCATAATTTCAGAAGAATCACCATCCCATTGCTGTGGCCAAAGATACCACCTTGTCAAGTAACAGTTACTGAAACTAGTCATGGCTGTTCTGGTGCTGTTTCTTCACTCTTCCATGTTCCCAATTGTCTTCCAGAGTCATACGCCATGCCTCTGTCTGTGATCCACTTTTGTTTTCTCTGAGTCTCTATTTTACCAATGACCCAGAAATCTGTCTGCTTTCTTGAATCTTCCCAGACTTGAAAAGTGTAACTCAAATGTTGCAGGCATTCCTGAAATGCAGAGCTCACCCTACCTGGATGACATTTCGATGTCAATCTCCAATTTATCCCTGCCCATAGGGATAATAGCTAATATGCTGGCTACTACAATACAGTTTGCATCCATGATCAACTGTGTGTTGATACTGTAATATCACTTGCGATTTACATTTACGTGCTCATCTAGTAATCTTTATGTCTCTGCCATCAATCATACCAATAACTCTAGAGAAACCAGCGATTTGCATGAATGTAGCTGTTTTAAAAATAACTCATATGGGGAGCTGGGAAAATGTATAAATCTGTAAGGGTGCTCAAAGTTTGATGGAGATTTTGAAAAATGGCTGGTTGTGACATATCCAAATCAACACTGCTGCAAAGCTACATTTTCCTCATGGCCAAATATATCACATTACCAACACTTTCATGTTTGAAATATTTGTTTGACATCATTCCATCTCTGTCGAATCAGTATCTTTTTACAAGTTCATTGTTGTCCAGTGTTTCTAACACAATACGCCTTTTCCAGAACGTGTGTGCACATCTCTTCCTGAACACCGTCATCTGGCAGCTCCTGGTGAGTTAGGACAGGTAATGATCTCCTTAGGACAGTTGATTAAATGCTAGAGTAGGATCAAATTTGCGTCACTGTGAAATTTTTGAGCCGTAATCCCACTCTGAGAGAGAGAGAGAGAGAGAGGGGTTGGGTGTATGTAATGATACACCGCATGGCCGAATGCACCAAATGACAAACCACCTCAGGATCCCAAATTAGGACCCGAGTAAAGTCGTGCAATGGACGACACCTTAGCACACATTTGGTTGAATGGAATGGAATAGTGTGAGAAGCTTGATAAATATTGGCACTGGTCTACACTCACTATACACTCAGTACTGTTTCATACTTCTCCAACAATTTTATACACTATACAGTCAATGCTGTTTTATACTCTGTGTTTGGCTCCTTATAGTCTTAATATACTGTGCTATTTTTCTGTCTTATGTCTTCTTTTATTCTTCTCACACAATCATGTTTCTTACTATTCATACAGCCTCTCATATTTTATATTCCACATGCAATTGTTTATTTTATAGCCATCCTGCACTCCTGATGTAGTCGGCCTTGTTTCATACTCCTCATTCAGACCATCTTGTTTTATGGTTTTTGTTCTGTCAGCCCTGTTATCACACATCCTCACTTCCTTTATATTTCTTGTAAACTCAGTCCTTTTCATGTTTTTTTGCTTGGTTTTATATTCCTTACACAATTGCTTATTTCATAGACTTCATACACTACTCATATAGTCACTTCTGTTTTATATTCCTCCCAAAATAAATTATTGTATAGTCTTCGTACTCTCCACGTATAGTCAATTCTGGTTCATACTCCTCATACAGGCAGTCTTCTTTACATTTGTAAAGACTCATTTTTATGTGTCTTAAGTCTTATTTTATATTCCTCATACTGTAATTTATTGCGTAGTGATCATGCACTCCTCATACAGTAAATACAGTCCTTTTTCATACTTTTCTGGCATACAGTTGTTTAATTTATGCGCCACATATGATGCTGCCCACATTTTTTTGAGCCACATAGGTTTTACAGTAGTTTATGTGCCCGCTATTTTGTTAATTTGTCACAGTCCCATTCTTGGATATGTGTAATTGGAAATTCTGGTATTTTAGCTAGGGTTGATGGCATACAAAAGAGCAAATTGAGTTTCACAGAAGCTTATCGAGGGAATTAAAGTGCAACTGCAGAGTGAAAGCATCTTGTGGCGCTGGTGACCTTATGCTGGCTATAGTTTGACTTTAAAGGTGATCAGTAACAAGGCTTTCTAGTTGTGCGGTGGCTGGGGGATTACTTTCAAAAGGCACCGATTCTTTTTGAAGGCTTGGAGAGCATGGTCTGTGAAGACTAGACATCGTAAGCCTGTGTGTGGGTGGTGGTAGGAGGAGTACATTTTGGGAGCTCGTATAGGAAAAATAAGACAGAGAAAGGAAAGTTTGAAACGGGATTAAACAAAGGGCCAGAATAAAAACTGTATATGAAGGTGTTTTTCTTCCTTAATAGGTATATTTAATTTCATTTATATTTCCTGATATTTATCAGCTGTAAAAGCTTTGGAAATATTATAAGTGGGTCAGTGGAGCCAAGATGGTGGTTTTTCATCTTTCCGTTCATTCAGTTTCTGACCTGCTGGGAAACTGTCTAAGTAGCTTGAGTTTGTAAGGACGGCTACAGCCAGCCCAGAGTCACTCAGACTCACACAGCCAGTTAAAATCTGTAATACCCTACCATAACGTGCATGACTTTGGAATTTGGTGTTAAAACTGGAGTACATGGAGGAAATCTCACAGAGATGTGAAATTAACATGCAAACTCCATACAGACAATAACTGGGCCAGGGTTATGTGAGGCAGTAGACCTAAAGACTGCATCATTGTGTCACCCTGTTTATTTACTGTATTTACTTGAATGTCTAGTACTTGTTTGTATGCCAAATAAGATCATGTATATATATTTTTACTGTGCTGTGAAGGGAGTATGTTAAATTAGACCGAGAAACAGGTTTAACCCGCACTGGGTACAGACTCATAAAAACTGCACAGCTTAAGACTGAGAAAAATGTAGCCTGTTCTACTGAATCTCGATTTCTGCTGAGGCACACAGAATATGGTGTCAAAAGCATGAATTTAGGCACCTAACCTGCCTCAAGTCAACAGTCTGGGCTGGTGGTGATGAAGCAATGGTATAGGGAAAGTTTATTGGCACATTTTGAAACTGTTAATACCAGGCAATTAGCGTATGAATGCCACTACCTATTGTTGCTGACCATATGCTTCTCTTCATGGCAACAATTTACCCATCTTCTAGTAGCTTCGTCCAGCAAAGTTATGGACCATGTAACAAAGCAAAAATCATTAAAGTGGTTTTGTGAACTCGACAATGAGTCCTGTGTTCTTCAGTGGCCTTCCCAGTCACTGGATCTGAACCCAATAAATACCACTGGGATGTGGTAGAACAGGAGATTCACAGCATGAATGTGTAGCTGAGAATTATGCAGAAACTGTGTGATGCAATCAAGTGAACATGGACCAGAAACTTGCCAAAAAGAACTGTGGCTGTTTTGAGAGCAAAAGGAAGCTCTAATCAGTAATAAGATCATTTGCTCAGTGACTGTATGAAAACGGGTATCAGCAAGAGCGAAAGGGAAGGTCTGCAGGATGGTAATGAGACCAGCTATGTTATATGGGTTAGCGACGGTGGCACTGACCAGAGCTGGAGGTGGCAGAGTTAAAGATGCTAAGATTTGCATTGGGTGTGACAAGGATGGATAGGATTAGAAATCAGTTCATTAGAGGGTCAGCTCAAGTTGGACAGTTGGGAGACAAAGTCAGAGAGATGAGAGTGTGTTGGTTTGGACATGTGCAGAGGAGAGATGCTGAGTATATTGAGAGAAGGATATTAAGGATAGAGCTGCCAGGCAGGAGGAAATGAGGAAGGCATAAGAGAGGGTTTATGGATGTGGTTAGAGAGGACATGCAGGTAATGGGTGTAACAGAACAAGATGCAGAGGACAGGAAGATATGGAAAAGGATTATCCACTATGGCGACCCCTAACGGGAGCAGCCGAAAGAAGAAGAAGAAGCTTGGTGACTGTATGTATATATATAAACATACGCTGGTGAGCAAAAGTAGGTTTACAGTTGTTCGTATGGAAAGCGACATCCAGGTTATGATTGATACACTCAAGCACACTTTAATAATAATAAGAAGAAAAAAAAGAAGACAAATAATACAAATAAAAAATAAAATAAGAAATAAATAGTAATTCTAGAATATGTGTTTTGCATACTCAGAACTGTAAACCCACTTTTGCCCACCCCTACATATATACAGTATGTATATATATATATATATATATATATATATATATATATATATATATATATATATATATATATATATATATATATATATAAACTGCTCAAAAATTAAAGGAACACTTTGAAAACACATCAGATCTCAATGGGAAAAAGAAATCCTCCTGGATATCTATACTGATATAGACTGGGTAATGTGTTAGGAACGAAAGGATGGCACATCGTTTGATGGAAATGAAAATGATCAACCTACAGAGCCCTGAATTCAAAGACCCCAAAAATCAAAGTGAAAAATTATGTGGCAGGCTAGTCCATTTTGCCAAAATTTAATTGCAGCATCTCAAAATTATACGCAGTAGTTTGTATGGCCCCTGTGTTCTTGTATACATGCCTGACAACATCGGTGCATGCTTCTAATGAGATGACAGATGGTGTTGTGGGAGATCTTCTCCCAGATCTCGACCAGGGCATCACTGAGCTCCTGGACAGTCTGAGGTGCAACCTGGTGGCATTGGATGGACCAAAACATAATGTCCCAAAGGTGTTCTATTGGATTTAGGTCAAGAAAGTGTGGTGGCCAGTCAATGGTATCAATTCCTTCATCCTCCAGGAACTGCCTGCATACTCTCACCACATGAGGCCAGGAATTGTCGTGCACCAGGAGCCACTGTACCAGCATAGGGTCTGACAATGGGTCCAAGGATTTCATCCTGATACCTAATGGCAGCCAAGGTGCCTTTGTCAAGCCTGTAGCGGTCTGTGTGACCCTCCATGGATATGCCTCCCCAGACAATCATTAACCCACCACCAAACTGCTCATGCTGAATGATGTTACAGGCAGCATAATGTTCTCCATGGCTTCTCCAGACCCTTTCACTTCTGTCACATGCTCAGGGTGAACCTGCTCTCATCTGTAAAAAGCTGGTGCATCTGCCAATTCTGGTATTCTATGGCGAATGCCAATCGAGCTGCATGCTGCTGGGCAGTGAGCTCAGGGCCCATTAGAGGACATGGGGCCCTTGGGTCACCCTCATGAAGTCTTTCTGGTTATTTGGTCAGAGACATTCACACCAGTGGCCTGCTGGAGGTCATTTTGTAGGGCTCTGACACTGCTCATCCTGTTCCTCCTTGCCCAAAGGAGCAGATACTGGTCCTGCTGATGGGTTATGGACCTTCTATTGCCCTCTCCAGCTCTCCTAGAGTAACTTCTTGTCTCCTAGAATCTCCTCCATGCCCTTGAGACTGTGCAGGGAGACACAGCAAACCTTCTGGCAATGACACGTATTGATGTGCCATCCTGGAGAAGTTGGACTACCTGTGCAACCTCTGTAGGGTCCAGGTATCACCTCATGCTACCAGTAGTGACACTGACTGTAGCCAAATGCAAAACTAGTGAAGAAACAGTCAGAAAAGATGAGGAGGGAAAATGTCAGTGGCCTCCACCTGTTAAACCATTCCTGTTTTGGCGGTCATCTCATTGTTGCCCCTCTAGTGCATCTGTTGTTAATTTCATTAACACCACAGCAGCTGAAACTGATTAACAACCCCCTCTGCTACTTAACTGACCAGATTAATATCCCATAAGTTTCATTGACTTTATGCTATACTCTGATTAAAAAGTGTTCCTTTAATTCTTTTGAGCAGTGTATATATATATATATATATATATATATATATATATATATATATATATATATATATATATATATATATATGTATATATATATATATATATATATATGTATATATATATACATAAATATATTGTGGTATTTGGCCAGCTTGTCATCCCGGCCAATACCCCCAGGCCGCCAGATGGAGCCCTCCCTGCAGTATGGAGGTGCCCAAGACCAGCAGGGAGTCATGGACTTTGTAGTTTTTATCCTCAGCCCTGCTGGATACCACAGGGGCCGCAAGAGGGAGCTGCAGGGAGGACCGAAGATTCCTTTGTGCCCTATAACCCGGAAGTGCGTCAGAGGAAGAGCGACGTACTTCCGGGGTCAAGAAATTGGACTTGTGCCTGACCCAGAAGTGATAATGAATCACGTGGACTGGGGATTGGGAACACTTCCGGGTCAGGGTATATAAAAGGACTGTGGGAGCTCCCAGACGGCTAGCTGAGCTGGGTGGAAGGGTGGCAACGCGTCTGGGAGCTGGAGGATTGTATTATTGTATTTGTTAGTGATTGTTTATGAATATAGTGGAGGAGAGGGTGCTTTGTGCACTGTGGCAATTTAATAAAGTCATTGGATACTATTTATTTAAAGAGTGTGTGCATCTTTTTGCTGGTGTTGTATCACAGTCATTATTCTGAGGAGACATGCAAATAAAAAATGTTTCATATTGAGTACACATGATAGTAAGGCTGAATTTAAATTTTTCAATTTGTTGTTAATACCTTGGGAATTTTGCATTTTGTATTTAAATCTGAATGAACAGAAGACAAAAAGACTGGCTGAAATATAAGTGATGCGGTGAGTGTGAATTAAAATGTGAGGGATTGCGTAGAAATGGAACAGAGACACTCTATATGTGCTGGTGATTCTCATTTATTTGTGCCATGTTATACTTTTGTAGTTGTAGTCTTTTTGTTTTTACTTGTATTTGTATATTTCTCTGTCTTTTTTGCCTTTGCCTTAGAGAGAATGGCAGCATGAAAGGTTACATTGTCACTTCACAGCATTTGACCCTTGTTTGATTCCAGTCCAGAGTACTAACTGTGTGGACTTTTCACATAATAGATGATGGATTCTGTGTGCCTGTGTTTCCTACAGTGAACTGACATAACCTCCATGCCTTGGCCCATTGCTCTGGATTGTTTTGACTACCTGTAAGCCTGAAATGGAAGATATGATTGCAAGTTTATGCATTGGCCAGGTTTAGTTAGAAGCTCGATTAGCCATTTAATTGAACTCCTTGGTCTCCTTGTTAAGTCTGATTTGTGTTATTTTTTGTTGAGACCTTTATACAGATGTTTCATTGATTATGTTATTAATATCATTGGCTTATTTTTACATCAGTTCCCATGTACACAGAGCATATTCCAAAGAAGCATTACATTTCGGATGAGCAGACAATTAATGTCGATGATAAACTCTTAACTGGTACCTGTCAATCTTGCTGATTCCTGTTCATCAAAAGTGACTGTCCTGTTATTAGACCAGTCCAGTCTCATGAGCTTAAAAACAGCTCAGTGATCTTTAGGATAACAACCCTCTTCTGCTTGCCATATTCATTCAGAAACAGAAAGGGATTAAAAAGGGGTAGAAGTCCAACGGAGCTGCTGATTTACCAACAACAGAATGCAGCTACTGCAGCTGTCCAGGAACATGCACTTTTCTTTTGTGCTTTAGAATATGAATCCAGGAAATTGTCATTTATGCCTGTATACCAACAAAGCAATTCAGATTTAAAAAATTTAGTTTGAGTGAATGTATGAGAAAAACAGTGTGATGATTTGAGAGTCTGAACTAGAGAAATAAATGTGAACGAGACTGAGGACCAGAGTGTGGATACAGGAGTGAGACAGAGAGAGTGAGCAAGAGAGAGAGCGAGGGAGCAGAGGCATGCAGACTCCCCTGAAGGGCACTGTCACTCTTATCAGTCCGCCGCTTTGCAGTCGACACACGACAGGAGTCTCATATGTCGCAGTCCGTCGCTTTATGCAACCAACAGCTTGCCAGTTTTGTTAGCACCTCACCCTATGAGGCAGTGAATTTTTTGTGGCAGTTTTTGAAATTTGGAAACCTTGGGGCTTTTTTCCAGCTTTTTCATGAACACCATAGTTCACACAAAGGATTCGGAATACATTTGGATGCTTTGTTGTGCTGATCTGTTTCAAAGAAGCCTTTTTTTCCTGCTGAAGGTCTGTGGAATGGCAAGGTAAGTATTGTTGGTGTATTGTGTGCATTTATAGTGCCTGTTTGTTGTTATTTTGCATTCTTTTGTAATGATTTGTTGGAATCCCATCAGTTGCAAGGAGGCTTATATAGAAGCACTTGTTATGAACTTTAGAGAACTGCATACTGTAAATGGCACCATATAAAGAACAACTGCATTTCTTTACTGCTAGTAATTTAAATACCCGTCTTATGAACCCAACCTGCTAATAACTTCAGCTAATTTACTAAAAGCCAAAGATCTGAGTAGAACCAGAATATATTTTGGGAAGGAAAGTTTTAATTATTCTACACTTTCTGCCACTTTTTCTTCTGACTTTTCAAGGAGAGTTGTATGAAGCAATCAATCATAATTGATAATTAAACAATCAGTCAGATAATAGCATAACATTCTCACACCCATTCTAGGGCCCTGCTTCCTATCGTGATGCCATTGGGTGCAAGGCAGGACCCAGTCATGAACACGCTCACACAGAGTCAATTTAGAATCACCATTTCACAAGGCAAGACATGTCTTTTGTGATGTGTGAAGAAAATGATTGCCGTCATAAAAAAGCAACATAAATATGAGAAAAACAGACAAACTCCATACAAAGAGTAATTTAGTGTGGCATCCTCGGCTCTTACTGCTCATCACCACACCATGTCTTTTGAATAACACCTGGCTGCAGTCCTACTGTGGATGGCCTGGTGGTGCAGTTGGTGGCATTTTTGCTTCATGGATCTATGGACAGTTGTTAGCATAATTGCTTCTTTGATCCAGGGACCCCCTGTCTGTGTGGAGTTTGCCTGTTCCCCCTCATCTATTTACAGTTTTTTTTCCTGGCTTCTCACAATATGCTAAGGGCATTGAAGTATAGTTGAAGTTTAACATTGAAGTTTAAGCCATTAGGTTGCCAGTTCAATTTCAGCCTCTGTCTCACTCGAACATAAGCAAGTTACTTCATTTTCCCAGTGTCCATCTTTAAATGATATCTGTAAAGAGTTGTATTGAATCCTGCTCTTGCAAGCCACCTCTGATAAAAGCATCAGTCAAATAATTGTCATATCAACATGGATGTCCGTTAACAGCTGTCCCCAGATGTGTCCGTTAGACTTGTATGTGAGTGTGGAGGTGTGCACAGTATAGGTGCGCTCTTTATGCTCACGTATTCTCATTCTGTTCACGGCACACCCAATTGCGCTCATGGGGTGCCAACTCACATTCACACCTTGTACGGAGTATGGAAAGAAACCATCTAACCCAGTCCAGCAAAAGGACAACTCTGTCAGCTCAGGGGACTAATGAGGCTCCTGACCATATGGGAGTCTCTTCTTTGCAGAAGATTCACTTACTGGGTCGGTTCCTGCATCGCTCCCTGTGCCCACAATATAACCTTGAGTCTCTGCAACACTATAATGAATTAAGTAGGTTCAGAAAAAAGATAGATGAAAATATAATTATAGAATGTCGTGTGAGTTTGAGCAAGTCATTTACTCTGCCTCTGAGTGAACTGTACGAATATGTAATGTACTTCTTGAATTTCCACTTTATGCGTTAAAAAACAAAAACTGCAGGCTGATGTTCAAAATGAAAGACACTGTAGGAAACAATAATTCTTGATTGAAATCACAATTCCTGTCTCTCTGTGCTACCTTCATGTCTATTAAGTGTGTGATCAAGAGTCTCAGCAAGTGGTGCTTTACATAAGAAGCGTTTTAGGAAGGTTTTCATTTTGAAGGGCACTATATTAAATTAGAATGTTTTTTGGCTCACGGTCTTGCATTCATCATGTTATTAAACCTGCCGATTTGAATTCTAATGTACATTCATTTATGTTGTGTACACTGTGAATGTGTAGCACCTCGATTTGGTGTCTCTTATTTAAGGGCTTACATTGTATATTTCCTTATTAAAATCCCAGTCCTGAGTACCATGTCATGTAAATCGATCCATGTGCCGACTTGTGGATTTGTATTTTTTTAAGTTGCAAATGACATGTAAAGCATTTCAGGTTGGATTCTCCCATGAAGAGTTCTCTATTAAATAAACTCCATTGTTGGATCTCTGTGTCACACAATGTCATTTAACTTGCCATTGAATTAACTATATGAATATTTGGTATGGCAGGTTTACATATTCAATATGAAAAGCATTTTGGGATGTCATTTATTATTGTAGGTTCTACTGTATGTTAAGGAGAGAGACGCTGGTTAGAATTACACATCAGGCTTAGTTTGTTACCTTAACCTGCCTGAATGTTAACAGTCTTAATTATTTCCACTGTGCAATTAAATGTTGTCAAGACACTATACTAAATATCACCCACTAGATAACTTCATGATTTCCTATTTCCGAATATTTGAGCCCGGTATTTGCCTATAAAAGCACCATTTTATTTAATGAAATTTGTATGGAGCGGCATGGTGGCGCTGCTGCCTCGCACTTAGGAGACCTGGGTTCGCTTCCCGGGTCCTTCCTGCGTGGAGTTTGCATGTTCTCCTCTGGGTACTCTGGTTTCCTCCCACAGTCCAAAGACATGCAGGATAGGTGGATTGGCAATTCTAAATTGTCCCTAGTGTGTGTGTTCGACCTATGGTGGGCTGGCGCCCTGCCTGGGGTTTGTTTCCTGCCTTGCGCCCTGTATTGGCTGGGATTGGCTCCAGCAGACCCCCGTGACCCTGTAGTTAGGATATAGCGGGTTGGATAATGGATGGATGGAAATCTGTATGCTAGAGAACAAAACTTGACTGCATGGTAACTATATGAAGGTCTAGTTCTAAAATTTCAACTCTACATTTAGAGAAATTTCAAATGGTGCTTCTGTGAGAAAGGCACTGTATCATCTGCTGGAAACTATTTGCTAGATGACTAGGTGACACTTGTGCTGCAGTCACATGTTAGGGCACAGAAAGCAAGTAAGAGGTTCCCAGTTGGTAAGTTTTGCATAAAGGCCCTTTGAGGTAGAAGCTACTTGTAGAACAATTAGGGAAATAGCCAAAAAGTCATGTAAAGTTGACTTCTACCTCCATTCAATAATCTAAAATAAAAAAATAATAACCAAGTCATTCAGAAGTGGCATTTTGTAGCTGCATTATGTTTGCACTTAATGTATTTAGTTTGCTTTTTATTCTCACCAAAAATTACAGCAAAACCTCAATTGCTTTTTATGCGGATAAAGCGGCAGATCAGCAGCAGGCCTTGCATTCCTACAAAAAAAAGATGACTGGAAATTCACGAGAACACAACAGGCACGACATCACAAGTCATAACTCAACAAGAATTCCCACAGCACATGAGCACAGTGTCTATGTGTATGGGTGCTGACGTCAGAAATACGTAGGCCTCTGGTGGAATGAGAGTTCCCTTTGAGATGCTTGGTAGCTAATTTTGCAGGATCCCATATGTTTCTCAGATACATGCAGGAATAGCAATCTAGAGAATTCTGGGTCTTTTAGTGTTCTTCAGTTTTTTGTTTTTTTTAATTCTGGTGCTCCTTACTCAGCAGTATGAGAAAACACTGACTTATGCTATACCGCCTTGATGTCTAGTTATGCAAGACATTGAGCTTTTTAGGGTTCCTCCTTATTTTTGGTCCTCTAGACCCGAGAAATCCTCATTTTTGGACCATATTTTGTGTCAGAAATGACATCCTTATGATAAAGAGTAACCCAATAGGTGTCTTTAGTAAAAATGATCAGAACGACTTGAAGATGTGTGTGCCACATCAACTAGGTTTACCTCCTAATGGATACAAAGGGTCAAAATCACTCCTTTTCACAAAATTCAGAAAAATGGAAACTGGTAGTATGGTATATGGAGTTTCATTTTCTATTTCCATATTGCTAACCACTGCGGTGGGCTGGCGCTCTTGCCCAGGGTTTGTTTCCTGCCTTGCGCCCTGTGTTGGTTGGGATTGGCTTCAACATACCCCCATGACCCTGTAGTTAGGATATAGCAGGTTGGATAATGGATGGATGGATGTATGTTGCTAATCATATATATGATATATATGATATTTGATTCATTACCTGTGGTCCTAGTGCTTTAAGAGCCACTTCCAGAAAGTTAATAATGACAATTTTCAAACAGTAGCATTTTAGACCAGTTTATGGTCAGTAAATATGAATATGATGTTATTTTTGATCTTTTGCCAATGATTTAGCCCTCTGTGAACTTCAGACAGGGGAGAAACAATGACACATTTTTATTACAATCAAAATATTTTGACTTTAAACATTTCAATTGAAGCACACACCTTAATAATTAATTGCAAAACACAACTATTCTTGTTTATTATGTACTTTTACCTCATGAAGTAAATTTTTTTGTTTAGTAGCAGTGTCCATAAAATGATTATATGATAACCTGGCCAATGTAGTGTGGTCAGAAGAGAGGTTACATAGCTGTTGCAACTGCTGCATATCAGTACTTTAGCAGCAGTATTTTGAATCATCTCACCTCAAATAGGAGTTGACTAAGAAACAGTTCTACTTCTCTGGTTACATAGAAAGGTTTGACTCTAGAAATATTCAGTTAATGACAAAGGCTTGTATGGTAGTGGAGCCTGGTCTTTGGAGCAGAGGGTACTGAGGGAATTTAGGGATACCATTTGAATGAGAAGAAGATATTTGCACTCTGCAAGGGAGAACGACCTACGGAAAACTCCTTGTGGATGGGGTAAATCTTTCAGCTACACTCAGAAAGCATGAAAGTCTAGAAACTTAGATATTGTGAGGTAGTGACCTTACTGAGCATGCTGCACGAAAGGAAATGGAGCTATGATTATGACACTGCCTCCAGATTTGAGATCCCTTTTCTTCATTATCACCTTACTATTAAACTTCAAGTTCTTTTTTGACCTAAATCTACCTTTTGTGCTTTCTGTGAAAACTCAGATTACTGGCTGACCTTTGAGATGTTCCTTTTATTTTAAGTGTTGTTTGCCCGAAATTTGAGAGGCACACTTAGGGTGAGTGTTTCTTTCAGGATGTGAGGGGTGGTAGATTTGGGCCAAATTAGGAAGTCAGAATGCTTAGAATGACTGCACTTTGACCTGGGCATGGGGTTATATTGTATGTGTTAGAAATGTGTAGATACCCTGTCTTCTATACATTCTGCCATTCTCTTTAAGGTTAGTGCATTTGGGATATACTTCAGGATGATATGGTGTCCCTTTCTATTTTCTGTACTGGATAGGGGGACAAAGGCTATTGTCTTGCCATGATTTCTTGCTTATCTGATCATTATAATTTGAATATTGTTTTAATTATTAGACTGTGGCATCTCAGATCTCTTTAAGAAAGTTAAACTGGACGGAGGAAGGATCCAACAGGCCCCTAGCCTTAACTTGCTGCTGCTGTCCATGATGGAGAGTGAAAGGAATGTGTAACGTGTACCCATTTTAGACTGAGGCCTGCTCAGCACATCTTTGCAGTTCCCCCTACTGTTTTGTTGTGCTGTTCACTTTAAAAATATTGGTTTCCTCCAGGTTATCATTTGGTGTCCCAGGGCAAGCTTGCTTTGTTAAAATGACATTAGCAGTCTATTGCACCAAGGGGATTTCAAATGTAAATTCTCACTTTATTTGGTAACACTTCTCTAGTGGAAACCTGTGACTGAACTATATTTAATAAATCGAGTATCTTGTACCCAGCTCCTAAGAGTTACTCATTAATCCCTCTTAAAAAATGCAAATGCTAGAGAATTAAAAGGATAAAGCATGGCAAAAATGAAACACATAATTTGGAAGATTAACAGTAGCACTTCATAATTAGGGCCCTTTAACGGCAGTGGATTTACATTGCGTACAAAGCAGCACCCTCCCAGCTTCACGAACAGTTTGTAAGAAGGGCTCGTTAGTTCCACATAATAAGAATGCAGTAGCTGCAATGTAATAAAGTCTTTCAATTATAAGAACTACATTTTTATTTTATTCTATTAATGACCTGCAAGTGCTTGTTGCCTTAGAAGCAAATACTCTGGAATCACCAGGAATAAAGCCGCAAAACTCACTTTTACACTGTGGTGTCTGGAATAATTTCACAAATGAAGTCTTTCACTTTATGGGAAGCCGTCTGTTCTTGTTACTTATGGAGAAGTGCACTCTTCAGGGTACAGTTCAAGCAGGCGGCAAAATAAGAAGATTTCTATTATAAATGTTAAACTTTATGCAGCATTTATTAAAATAATGCAAATCATTCTGCTGATTGATGGCTTTGGATGTTACAGCCGGTGATCTGGATGCATTTACTTTTGGAGCAAACCAGAATTTCAATGAAGCGCTCATTAATTCCACTTGATAAAAAAAAAAAAAATGAATTAGCAGAATATTTAAATTATACATTATATTTTATTAATGAAAATAATTATACAGATTAACGGTCACATTTGTAGACAGTGCCTTTTGGTAATACACTTTGTGATATAGAATTAAAATGAGAAACCATTAATTTAACATAATGGGGATATCGTTAATACAACATGCCCTGCTTGTACAAGACAAATTTACGTAAAAATCGTTTTAAAAAATAATACATTATATAGAGAATTATGCAAATAAAAGCTGGCACTTTCTCATAATATCATTTCTGTGAAATGTATGTTTGTCAATAATAATTGTCGTCTGAGATGGAAAAGCATTTCAGGGTTAGTTCTTGCTTTGCACACATTGCTTCTTAGTTAAGATCTACCTATCCATTAAATGGACCTGAAGAAATAATTCACAAAATTGATCAAAAGGTGCTAGCAAACGCCGGATCAGATGATTGGCATTCTTTTTCATTGTTGTGTCACATGGTACCATTTACCTGTGCATAAATATACCAACTTGTCACATTTTTGCTGGTAGAGTTTTCTTTCCTTCGTGTTTAAAGGAATACTCCACGCTGAAAAATTATATTTTTTATGTTACTTACCCCAGGTAGTTTTTAGTAATAGGCAAGAAATTTTTTTAATGTCGTGTTTCCATGGAAACCAGAGATCACAAACTTTCTGATAGAATGCCTCTATAGTGAGAACACTAAAAACAATGGGGACGGATCATTAATGTTAGATAGAATGCCCAGAGGGGGCTGGGCGGTCTCATGGTCTGGAACACCTCCAGATTTTATTTTTTGTCCAGCCGTCTGGAGTTTTGTTTGTTTTTTCTGTCCTCCCTGGCCATCGGACCTTAATTTTATTTTATGTTAATAAGTTTTGTCTTATTTTAATTCTTACTTTGTCTTTTTTCTCTTTCTTCATCATTTAAAGCACTTTGAGGTATATTATTTGTATGAAAATGTGCTATATAAATAAATGTTGTTGTTGTTGTTGTAGTGACCAACTCTGGATAACATAATATCAAATCTGTTTATGGAAAAAAATCACACGTTGATCATGCCGCCTAATTCACATGTCAAGTCAGATTTACAAAGCCAGTTCAGGATGGGAAGAATAAGGAGCCACACAGTACATGGAAGGAGATGACTGACTTACAGATGCTGGTTACACTTCTTAAATACTCTTGTGATTTACAGAAATATGTGATTAGTTTAATTTATCATGTCCTTGCTAGTTAATGATGAACAGAGTCAGAATTCTGCTGCAGGAGGTCATACTGGTTCTCTTATCAGTACAAGTCCTTGTGCTAAAGTAGCAACGGGACTGGGTCACAGATTGAGATGCTTTAATTAAAATGCTTTCTTAGACTGCTAAAGGCAAAAGCTAACAGTTAAAAAGAACAGAAGTCATTAATTTAATTAATATATAATCAAATAGTCAAAATCATAATTATTAACAAACATCAAATCATATCATCCAGTCATATGTTCACAATATCTGGAACGTCTATTTTTTTACTAAAATATAATAATAAACCACTTCTGGAAAATTGTCTCATAAATGAAAATGGAACATACTACAATGCGAACGAGTATTTGGATTGAAGACCCACCTCTTGCCATTACGTTTATATTCATATCTGCAACTGGAGTACCTCAGGATTATTTAGCATCATTTCATGTAACTGCATCTCTGATTTGCACAAGTTTGAGGCATTTTTTCTTTCTGATAACATTTTCACTCACTTTTCTTTAAATTTTTAATCTTTAATTATTTTGTACTTTTGATATCATATGAGGTGCAATGTTAGTTACTAAATTAGCTGCTTACTGGGCTGAATTCCTGACCAATGAATGAAGTGGGGAAGGCAGATCTTCAGTTCCAATGCTCAATCATATTTGAGCACTGTCTGTTTTAGTTCATGAGAGAGGGTGCTTTATAAGATGTGATTTATTTTACAATATCTTTGTAAAAATGCATGTGTTTGGGACATTGTGAGCACACAACTGGCAATCTGACTTGTAGATTATGCACCATACTGTAAGTATTGTGAGATTTTTTTCACAGATGTTCTATCAGAAACTATTTTATGTTATCTCCGTTCTGCATGAAAACTTGAGATTAAAAAAATTTCTTGCACATCTCTAGAACTACGCTGGTAATTTACATGTAAAAAAGACATTTTTGGATGGAGATTTCTTTAATAAGTCACTGTTATATTAATTCAGTAACTGACACAAAGCTCCAGTGACCTGTCCTCCGTTTCCAGCATATTCACTGCTCTATGTGGAGTTTCTCCCTGTGTTCATGTCAGATTTCTTCTATTACTGTCTTAAATCCTGTAAGTGTGTGATTGGTTAACTAATGAATTTAAACTGGCATGGAATGTACAAGTGTGCTCTAAAATGGACTTATTTTATTTTCAAAGATCGGCTCTCATCCTCCAAGTTGCCTTGACTTATCCTCTACCAGGATAAGCTCAGACAACCCTCAACGTTGTGAAGGAATAAACAAGATTAAAAAAATGGATGAAGGGAAATTTTCAAATTTGCTTAATTCAATTCATCGTACCTAAATGTGTAATCCAGCTAATGAGTTGGACCGTCCCTGGGCAATATTAAAGTCTTTTTGAAGGATGTTTGCATGTTCACCAGAAGCTTGTGTCTGTTCCTTCTGCAGTATAATTAGTGAGACGTCACTGACCATGTGGTGGGACACTGCCAACTTCTGGAGCGGCTTTCCTCTACCAGGGTCAAATCAGGAAATTATGTTCTTAAGTTAAACATTTTTTATAAATTTAAAAAAATACTGTGCCAGTTATTGTGGTTTAAATTAAATGTCTCAATTTAAATGCTAGTCTAGGGGCACCAGTCTAAATGTGAAAGCCAAAGCCTTATAACGTTTTAAATATTTTCACTTTGAAGTGGCAAAGGTTTTGATTTCAGAAAACATTCCTTCAATGTTTCTGAGGTATGTACATAAGAACACAAGGAAATTGGAAGTAATACATTTTATCACATATTTCTGGAACTATTTTTCCTGAGGTAAGGATACTTCCCATTCACTTGTCCAATGTGACTGCTATTGGTGGATTTTTAATATAAATAAGAAAACAAAATAGTTAAAACCATAAAAGGGTCTGAAGCTGTTTAGCATGGTTTTGCCTTTCTTTTAAAACTCTTTGAAAGTGTGTGTTGTCAGGGATGCGAGGGGCAACGACCCGGCCGGGACGCCGTGAGGGACCGGATTTGGGTTTGCGCCCACCCTGGATCATGTGGGAGCCACCATCCTGGTTGCTTTGGGGGCCACGGGTTGAGGGCATGGAAGCCCCACCCTGTAGGGGCCCGTGTGCACCGCCAGGAGGCGCCCCAATGCCTTGGGTTCCTGGTGTGGCGGAAGTGCTGGGGGGAAGAATTAAAAGGACACCCAGAGAGCTGCCGGGAGAACAGCCGGCACTTCCGCCATGCTGGAGTGTGGCCAACGGGGGAGTGTCGGAAACACCTGGAGCTCATCCGGGTCATGGATAAAAGGGGCCGTCTCCCTTCATTCAGGGCTGGAGTCGAGTGGAAGCAGGACGAGGCAGAAGAGTGTGTGGAGGCGGCCCGAAGAAAGGCATTTTGTGGCCAGGACTGTGTGTTGGGGTTGGATTGTGCACGGACTGAGTCTTAGTGATGGTAAATTGTAAATAACAATTGTAAATACGTGTGGTGGTGATGAACAACATGTCCGCCTGTCTGTGTCCGGGTCGGCTCCACAGTGTATATAAGGAATGTGAAAATAAAATTAATAAAACAAGTGTTTACAGTTTCTATTGCCCTCCTTACAGTAATCACAATGCCCTGCAAGTTATCTTGCTGTTGTTTCAGGCTACATCTCCTTTTATCTCTTTAATTCTGTCTCTCTTTTCTTCATTTTGTTTTAGCTTATTACTGATATATTCTGACTCATACAGATGCATGTTGTGATCTCAGGTAACTCAAGGGCATCGGTACAACTGGGTGATTCACTTAATGGAACAGACAGTAACCAAAATCGTACAGGCGCTGAGTACCAAAGTCATAGTGAATGAACAAGATAAGGCTCCTAGCACTGAACACTTCTTGAAAGTGCCTTTTAACTTCCTGTGATGCTAAGGAGTCCTGTAAAAGCAGAACAGAGCCGAGGTGAGGTCATGTGTAGACAAACATGTACTAGACACCATGTCATCAGAATACTAGATGAAGTCAAAAGTGACAATTGAAGTGAAAATCAAAGTTGAAAGAGCACAAGCAAAATGGTTCTTGTGCTATCTATAATTGTTGACCATTAACTAAAATACAAAAGACATTGGTTTTGCTCTTTCTGCACTCCTTTCTTAAATAAGGAATGTGTGATGATATCTGATCACAAGACTAGCAAAGGAAATCAATGATTTAAATGATTTAAATAACATGTCTGAGGCCATGCATAACGAGCACAAAATAAAGGGGCTCAAAAGGGAACAAACATGATGACACCATAATGTTGTTATTGTCGTACCATTAAAATACACTAAGATGTGCATAGACATTCCACACATCCATAAAAAATACTAAAATGGCAAACAAGGATCCCAAAACTTGCATTAAAACAATATAGTTTAGTGATATGGCTAAGGCCCAGGCCACATTACTATGTCTTCATTAAAAAACTCAGACATTACCATATATTTCTGAAAACAAAGCCTCAACATTGTTGTAAAATTGTAGTTTTTTGAACACGCAGATTCTTATTGTGCTCTGATTTGTTCTTCCTTATTATGTGGGCTTTGCCTGATTGGATCTTGCTCATCATATCATGTCTTTCTCAGACTGGCCACCCTTCACAGAAGAAAACCATATTTCAACACAGCGGATACACAGAAGCATTGATTTCTATGCTGCTTATTGTGTCGTTTACCTGTTGTCACACATGCTCATCTGAGATTCACTTTTCGGGCTCATCAGATATAAGTGCTACCTCTCCGGGACATGAGGGGGCTCTGTATTATTCTAGCACAGTCCTGAGAAACAACCTAGTGATGGCAATTGACTTCATCCCTCCTGGTCCCTCTGCTATAAATCTTAGACGCTCTCGGCATGGGTCATCTCATTCTGGAGAGAGTAGACTGCAGAACGGAGCTTACGGCCCAGTACTGACCAGAGCCTTGAAATTGGCTGATTACTTTATTATTTTATGTTTTGTTGTTATTCAATGTGGGCGGCATGGTGGCACCATGGGTAGCAGTTAGGAGACCTGGTTTCGCTTCCTGGGTCCTCCCTGCGTGGAGTTTGCATGTCCTCCCTGTGTCTGCATGGGTTTCCTCCCACAGTCCAAAGACATACAGGTTAGGTGCATTATCAATTCTAAATTGTCCCTAGTGTGTGCTTGGTGTGTGTGTGCGTGCGTGCCCTGCGGTGGGCTGGCACCCTGCTCGAGGTTTATTTCCTGCCTTGCGCCCTGTGTTGGCTGGGATTGGCTCCAGCGGACCCCCATGACCCTGTTGTTGGGATTTGGCTGGTTGGTTAATGGATGGATGAATGGATGGATGGATGTTATTCAATGTGCCTGTTTAAGTTGTTTGGATTTGGCAAAATATTAAAAGGTGCCCTAACACTTCCTCTGTGAGCAGTATGTTTCCTCGGTCGATGACATTGTGTCTAGATTGAATTTTGTACAGTTCAAATTCTGCATACATGCACAAAAGGTGAATAATTAATAATAAATCACTGCAGTTTTCTGACAAATCCTGTTTCCGTCACTTCAACAATGCCCAAGTGCCAAGTGTAAGCGAACATCTACAGTATATGCATTTTTTATTCATTTTAATGTGGACTAAATGGTGTAAAAAAATAGTATTGACAGAGATGGTTTTGCTTTAAAAATGCCATTTTTAAATGAAAACATAGTAACGTGGATATAGCCTAAATGTATCCTGATCTTCATAGCTGGACATAATTCTTTAAAATGACAGCTTATTTCTTCTAAATGTGAGAATAATCTTACCCCAAGTGCTTGAATCACCCTCAAAAGAACAATGGCAGCGGCAGCACTCACTAAATCAGCAACAGGGGTGAATGGCTGCCAAAGAGGGAGACAGACAATGAAGTGAAGAGCACAGCACATCATCATTTTTTTGTTTCTCCTCAAAATGACATGGATACACTGTTTTGTAATCTGTGCATGATCTCAGTATGTGAATCACTACTTGAAAATATTCTTGGCTTGACAAGTATTTTGTTTTAAGGATTTTGTTTTCATGTTTGGACCTATATTCTATAGATCCCAGTTTTAAAATGTAAGAACATGCACAGTATTTTTTTTTTTAATTTAAAATACTATACTTCCTTAGAAGGCTGGCGTCCTTCAGCAATAAGATGCTGCAGATGTTCTATCAGACAGTTGTGGCGAGTGCCCTCTTCTACACGGTGGTGTGCTGGGGAGGCAGCATAAAGAAGAGGGATGCCTCACGCCTGGACAAACTGGTGAGGAAGGCAGGCTCTATTGTAGACACGGAGCTGGACAGTTTGACATCCGTGGCAGAGCAACGGGCACTGAGCAGGCTTCTGTCAATAATGGAAAATCCACTGTATCCACTGAACAGTATCATCTCCAGACAGAGGAGCAGCTTCAACGACAGATTGAAGTCACTGTCTTGCTCCACTGACAGACTGAGGAGATCGTTCCTTCCGCACACTATGTGACTCTTCAGTTCCACCCGGGGGTAAACGTTAACATTATACAAAGTTATCGTCTGGTTTACCTGCATTTTTATCACTCTTTAATTTAATATTGTTCTTTATCAGTATGCTGTTGCTGGAGTATGTGAATTTCCCATTGGGATTAATAAAGTATCTATCTATCTATCTATCTATCTATCTATCTATCTATCTATCTATCTATCTATCTATCTATCTATTAATTTACTTATGAACAACATTTCATGTGGTAAATTAATGTATGCCACGATTGTGAACAAATAAATTAAATTTGAAAAATACTAAACTTGCTTCTAAATGCATGAGCAGTGGGAGTCCATCTTTTTCTAACCCACTTAGTCCTGAACAGGGTCATGTGGGACAATGGAGCCTATCCCAGTTAGGATAGGGTGCAAGGCAGGAACAAACCCTGGAAAGAGTGCCAGCCTATCGCAGGGCAAACATGCACACACACATACACACACACCCCAATCACACAGTTTAGTATCCCCAATCCTCCTAATGCACTGTATGTCCTTAGACTGTGGGAGGAAACCAGAATATCTGGAGGAAACCCACACAGACATTGGGAGAACATGTACACTCCACACAAGGAGGACACTGGACATGAGCCCTAGTCACAATGTGAGTCAACTAATTGAAACCAACAAGTTGACAAATAGAGAAGGAGTCCAAGTCGAAATACAAATTACAAAAGCTGAGGCCAAATCATTACCAGAGACCAAGGGTGGACTCCAAAAGAAGAAAAATGCTATCTGCTCAAGTCTGAAAACATTGGACACAGTCTGAGATGGGCTTTTACAAAATGAAGGCAGGTGTACCTGTCACTTGTGCCAGTCCAAAGGAGGTGTGGTGGGGACAATTTCATTTCACTCAGTCAAACCTTTATCTTGTATTGAAAATTTCACAAAGATCACATTTAATGAAGAAAAGATAAAGAAGACATTCAGAAAGGTAGCTGGCATTTAAGCACTACCCAGTTAGTTGTTAAGCACTCTGGTGGGTACTGCGTGTTCCGCCAACTTATAAAATTAGCAAATCATGAGGGAGTCACTGGAGCCTTGCATGTCTGTGAATGAGGAGATGGGCAGCACTATGGGGCAGAGGTTAGTGCCCAGGCTAGATGCAGTATGTGTGCAGTTTATTTTCTCCGCAAATATCTGCTTCTATTTTCTCCAAGTACTTGGTTTTAACTATCAAGTCTCAGACATATATAATAATTTGATTGGTGATTCCAAACTGGCCCAAATGCTGCATTGAGGAGTGCAAACTTGCATTGGAATGAGTGGCTTG
This sequence comes from Polypterus senegalus, assembly GCF_016835505.1. Taxonomy (NCBI): domain Eukaryota; kingdom Metazoa; phylum Chordata; class Cladistia; order Polypteriformes; family Polypteridae; genus Polypterus; species Polypterus senegalus. The sequence goes on along the minus strand of NC_053159.1, from coordinate 120,862,356 downwards.
AGAACATTAATCAACTAATCAATGAATACATTGGGTTTAGAAAATGAATGAATGGATGAATTAATGAATAAATGTGTAAACCTCAAAAGTAAGAGTAGCTTGTCTTGGCAAACCGGAGCCTGGTTGGTGCCAGCCCCAATTGGCATGAAATTTTTTCATCATGAGACACAGAGGGTCAGCTCAAGTTGGACGGTTGGGAAACAAAGGCAGAGAGGCAAGATTGTGTTGGTTTGGACATGTGCAGAGGAGAGATGCTGGGTGTATTGAGAGAAGGATGTTAAGGATAGAACTGTCAGGCAAGAGGAAAAGAGGAAGGCCTAAGGGAAGGTTTATGGATGTGGCGAGAGAGGACATGCATGATGGGTGTGACAGAGCAAGATGCAGAGGACAAGAAGATATGAAACAAGATGATCTGATGTGGCAACCCCTAATGGGAGCAGTCAAAAGGAGATGAAGAAGAAGAAGACATAGTTACTTATTTTCCTGCTGTACTGCCGGTCTGAATCGGAAGTGAGAAACCTTGAGTTTGCTCCAGACATGTTCTATCCATGTTTGCATGGGTTTGTCTCTGGTTAGTCAGGTTTTCTCCCAACACTTCAAAGTCCTGCAGATTAGGTTTCCTAGTGATTCTAAATTAGTGTAGTATGAGTGAGGGTAGGCATGTGTGTACACTATAATGGAATGCTACCTGTCTGTGGTTTTTCCTGTTTTGCTCCCAAAGATGCCATCATTCTGCAGCCCATAGATAAGCAGGTCATAAAATGGACAGATGGATTTCATTACTTTAAATATGTTGTACTTATTAACAGGTTATCACTTCCTTGATTGTCCTTGTGTTGTTGCTGTTGCTTTAGATAAGGCTGTCAAGCTAAGACCCTCGGGGGATGCAGTAGCTGCAGGTTTTTTAATAGCCAGTTATTGCTACTAATTTTACACAATTCTTTTGCCTTAATAACTAGTGACTTGCTTAAATGTTGAACTCCTTTAGTGCCAACACAACAATAAAGACTCAGGGGTCTCAAACAGTCCTGGAGGGCCACCATTTTCACTTAACTGCTCTCCCTTTTAGCTGTTAATGAAAACTGTTATTTAATTCTATGGCTTGTTAGTGTTCTGCCACGCCAGTTGTTCCAAAACTGGACTTTCTTTTTTTTTTCTGAGATCATCATCCAAGTGCTCTGTGGGTCCTAAAAGGTCTCTTTTCAGATATTCTGTTGAGACAGATATGGTATGAAAGAGACAATTTCAGATGAGATCTCGGTTTACCTGGTCATTATTTGGCCCATTTTGCTTCTCATTAATGGTTGGCTGCTGGTTAAAGAAAACAAATGTAACAATTTAGATTAGTCAAATAAAATAAAGGCAACTTTAGGATAAGTGATAAGTTGGAATGAAAGTCCACAGCCATTGCATCACCCCAGGAACTAACTTTGATACCCCTGCTTTAGAAAAAGTCAGACCGTTAAACAGTGCAATACTATTATACCTTTATTAAACTATGCTGTGCACTTGTGAACATTTCATAAAATTGGTTAAAACAAAATTAGTCTAAACATTTTGACAAACTGTAAAGTTAAACTAAAGTTTAAAAAATAAAACCACTCAAGTACAGAAGTGCTGGTGGCAGATCTGTGGTGAACCATAAGCTGTGTTCAATCCTAAAGCCACGACACTAATACAGTCGTAATGAAGATGCAGGTATGGATCATAGTTATGTCATTTAGTTATGGCAAATATTCAAAGCTAGATGTTTGCCCAAAGACACATAAACAGTTTTTAGGCAACTAAGACAATGATAGAAATCTCACATTAATATTTTACATTTTAATATTAGGTGCCTATTCAATGTAAAAAATCAGAATTGCAGCAGCTAAAGTTATAATTTCATTCTTCATATTTTTTATAATTTTTTAGTCATTATTGTCATGTGTACAGATTACAGTGAAATTCTGACTTACATGTGCTAATCAGCAAGTCGCGAATCTTCTCTCTGGCACCATGATTAGCAGGACCAGATGGAGTCAGTCATCAAGTTCCGAAGGCCTGTGCTGACCAACTTTGTGGTGTCCTCTGTCATCTATTCAGTCTGTCCCTTAGACTCCAGAAAGTGCCACTGCTGTCCAAAACATCCTGCATTGTTGCTTTTCCAAAGAAGGTAAGCACCTCTTCGCCTATTGACTACAGACAAGTGGCACATCTCACATCATGAAGACTTTTCAGAGATTGGTCCTGGACTATATGAGTCCTCTTGTGGTAGATGACCTGGACCCATTGCAGTGTGTCTATCGGACAAAGATTGGAGTGGAGGATGCAATTACCTATCTGCTCTACAAGACTTATTCCCACCTGGACAAAGCTGACAGCATTGTGGGGATTATGTTTTTGATTTCTCCAAAGCCTTCAATATCATCCAACCATCCCTGTTAAGGGATATGCAGGTGAATGGGCCTGTGGTGTCCTGGAAAATGAACTCTCTGTCCGGCAGACTACAGTTTGTGAGAGTCAAGGACTGTATTTCTGATATGAATGTGAGCAACACTGGAGCACCACAAGGAACAGTCCTGTCTCATTTTCTCTTCGCTCTGAATGCCTCAGACTATAAATATGTCACTAGGTCATGTCACCTACAGAAATTTATGGGGTGTATTGATAAAGGAGATGAGACAAAGTACAGGAGTCAGGTGAAGAAGTTTGTTTCTTGTTGCAAAGAGAATTGTCTGCATCTTAACATCAGCAAAACCAAGGACCTATTGATTTTTGCTGCGTCAAAGAGCCTGTATGTCCAGTCACTTTTCAAGGAGTGGATGTAGAGATGGTCCACTCCTACACATACTTAGGGGCTCCACATTAATGACGGGTCGGACTGGTCTCAGAACACAGATGAACTGTATAAGAAAGGGCAGAGCAGGTTCTTCTTCAATAGAAGACTGTGTTCCTTTAACGTAGGTAGTGACATTCTTCACATCTTCTATAAATCTGTGATGGCCATTGTGATTTTCTACTCTGTAATATGCTGCGCTTTCAAGATCAGCCCACAAAATTAAAAAGCTAATTAAAAGGGCAAGCTCATTTATAAGACACACTCTTCAGTCTCCACCTGCAACCCACTACATGACCCTGATCAAGTTGCTTAATATGGCAGTGCTCTAACTTTTTCAAAATTCCCAAAAACAGTTACACTTTGGATCTGTACTTGCAAAGTTTCTTCTAATAGTGTTTACTATAAACCAGGTATAAAATGGTGATGCCACTTGATGGGATATTGTGGTGGAGGGGATTTGGCAATAGAAGGGAATCCATACAAACATATCCAGATTGCCAGAGCCTCCGGAGCACTTGGCTGAACACTCCCCATGGCTCTCTAGATTTGGTATCAGGGTTAAGTGCCAGTCTCTGTTGACGTGTTGTTAAGGCAGCAGGATTTGACAGCTCTCTACCTCCTTTGGATTTCTTTTTTTTCCTTCCTTCACAACTCATCATGAGCTCAATGAACAAGAAGCTGAGGTAATATTTTGCAGGATGGCAAAGCACGTTGCTGTTTCTTTAAGGCATGCACGTGGAGGCAAGAGCCGAGCACTACATCATCATGCAGGAGGCATCAGAGACTCTCTTCTCCGCTCTGGTGCATTATCATAAAAAGTGATTTAGAGCTGATTGATGCAAATGGCCCTCTGTTCTCTTCTATCATTAATGGCCTCTCTCAGTGGCCACAGGCAGTGATTAAAGCTGTCATTTCGAGCTGCTCATTAAAGACGGGAGCCAAGCAACGTGAGGAGAAGGCGGGTGGGGAAGGGGGAGATTGGGGGTTGAGGGGGGCTGCTATGGGTGGAAAAGGGGAAAATTGAGGAAGGGCTTCTCCAGCAGAACTGAACCAGCTGCCTTCAAACTCTCCAAGCTGCCATCCGGTTGTTTTAGTTTCTTGGTTGGCTAGAAGAAGCAGCAAATGAAATGTGGGATTCTTTCTTTCTTTCTTTCTTTCTTTCTTTCTTTCTTTCTTTCTTTCTTTCTTTCCTTGATTTGGAGTTGAAGAATGCCCTCTTCAAGCCAGCTTGTTGCAGTAGCTCCAATACACCCATGGTGTTTTCCATTGTAAGACCAACTTTCCTCTGGTAGAAAACTTTGATTATACTACATGCAATTGGAAACTCACTTCAGTCTCTTGGCCTGAATGCATATTTGCAGTCTCTGAACTTCAAAAGCAAAAAGCTAAAAAAAAAGACCCTGGCAGGAAAAAGAGGTGCCGATATGATTAGGGGTGACGTGTAGGGGTAGCATCTGTGGCAAACAGCAGGATGCTCCTCCAACTCTAATCTCCATTGTGTCTTTAAATCAGCTTATGTCGAGACAGCGTAAAAGGCGGTTTTATTTTACATCTAAGCCTTGTTAGGGTAACCCACTTCTTAATTGAAGAGAACCCCCAGCCTCCAATCCAACAGCCTCTTCTTTTATTCATTTTCTCATTCAGCGTTATTTAGACATTTTGATGTTAACAAAATTACTTTTAATATTACAAGCAATTAAATTGCCCCACTGTGAGTGTGTGTGGGCCCCTCATGGCTGGCCGGCTTGCTTTTTGTTCCAAACTCTGTGCTAGTGGGATGTGGGCTGCGTGTAAGGAGTTATCAGGATCAGCTTCTGATCCAGGCAGTGCAGCAAGGAAAAGGTCAGCTGACAAAGTTTGGATGGTTAAGAGAGTGAGACAATAGAAATCCATAAACTGTGCCACTTTATAATATAATATGACAGAGGTATTAAAGTCTGCTGTGGCCATGACAATTTATTATAACCACATGACTTATTTGTTTAGCTAATAACCATTTTTGATGGACAGAGAAATTCATTTAGTCTTGGACTCCACAGCATTCTGTTAACCACTCTGGATGATTGGATATTCCTTCATGAGCCTTTCTTTCTTTTCATCTTATCATTCCAATCAGATTGTTCTGTTTGGCCCCGGTGCCATGCTCGAGGAGTGTTCGACTATTGGGTGGCTTTGGTATGTGAAGTATGAGGCACACAAGCACCTCCTCAAGCGGCTGTGCCGACAAATATAAACAGAGATAGAATTATTGTTATCTCTTTGAGCTTGATCTCTTGTGTAATGAATTATAAGTAATTAGTCACCAGATGCAAGCAAATTAATTACTAGCCAGAGGCAAATGGATACAAATATTTGATGGGAAATTGCTGATAATGTAATGTTGGATCTGGTGGATTGGGCCTTTAGCAATGCAAATTGAAAGCTTTATGGCGATGCTTTGTTTAGGATAGGGGTTCAAATTAAAGAAGTCTTTATAGCATAGGGCTGGCTTGAAATGGAAATTTGAATAAAGCCTAAAGGATCATAATACAGGGAGCTGGAGTCTGTTACGCCTTTTGTATAAAACTGGAATTTGAATTAATTTGTATAATTAGCACAGTGTTGAGGCCAGCCACTGTGGCAAAAGTGTCACCTTTGCTGTGTTTTAACCGTCATATTGGCACACATCTAATGTTAGACATTGGATTCTGCTAATAAGAGAGGACATCTCTGATATAAGACACATATAAAGAGATTCTATTAAAAGCCAACTTCCCCTTGGGGACAAATAAAGATCTATCTATCTATCTATCTATCTATCTATCTATCTATCTATCTATCTATCTATCGATCTATCTATATATATACTGTATCTATCTATCTATCTATCTATCTTATACTGCCTTTCATGTCTGTCTGTCTATCTATCTATCTATCTTATACTGCCTTTCATGTCTGTCTGTCTGTCTGTCTGTCTATCCATCTATCTATCTATCTATCTATCTATCTATCTATCTATCTATCTATCTATCTATCTATCTATCGGTCACAAACTGGCACACCTGTGGTAAGAAACATGGTTTAATTCTCACAAACTGGCACGCCTAAAACAGGAGACACTGGTTACTGCTTTCACACTGGCTCGCCGTTGATGCCAGATGCTGGTTACTGCTAATATGCTGGCATACGTCTGGCATGATTTGTTGGCAACTGCTAAACATGCTAGTACACCTGCGACATGACACACAATTTCTCATCTCAAACTGGCACATTTCTGACAGGAGATAAAAGTTACTTCTTGCATGCTGACAAATCTGTAATTCCACACACAGATTGCTGCTTGCAAGTTGGCACAGATCTGGTATAAGGCACAGTTAGTGCTCTAAAACTGGCACACCTCAGACTGGAGAAACTGGTTTCTTTTAGTATCTCCTGGCACACCTGTAAAACCAGGCATTGTGCATGCTAACATACCACTAGATGGAGTTATAGTTTACTTCTCATTGGCTAGCACATCTCGGGTATAAATCACCACTATTGTTGTCAAACAGGCACCCTTGTACGCTACCTCTAATGCTAGAAACTAATAACAGCTGGTAAGCTGGTATACCTCTGTTCTTGATCACACACGGACACTCCTGTGATACCAAGCGCTGGTTATTATATGCTGACACACTTTTGATGCGAGACAGTTGTTGCTGGTACACTTCCGACATGAGGATATTGGTACTGCCTGTGTCACAATGTGATTGTGGCAAAAAATGAAGTGGGTACAACACCTGTGTCCATACTAGTGATTTCTAAAGCCTGCTAAATCTGGAGAAATCTGCCTGTAATTGTTCTCCACTCTGTTAAGATTGTGTGTCATACTGTAACACAACAGCAAAGCATAATGTAACATTCTGGAACCCGCTGTAATGGATGGCTCACATAGGCTGGAATCCCAGCTGGGAAGCCAGTGAAGTGGAAGGACCTGGAAAAATGAGGACTGGTGAATGTTTTCCAACAAAACTCTAGATGGCAGCATCCTTGGATTAGGAATTCCACACAGACACCCACAAGGCATGCTGGGACCTGTAGTCCCATGGGACAAACCTGTTAGGTTAGACGAGGGCCGCCAGGGGCAGCTGCTGGGGTTCACTGTCCTTACTTTCAGGTAATTCTGTTTTACCCAGAAATGTTTCCAGTGGGCTGTGTCCTAGCACCGAAAATGCTCCCAAGGTCTTTAATAAAAGAAGCCATTCAATCTCATCTAGGTGAGTCAAATTCGGTAGATGAGCCGGACAACACTTGCTGGGGAGGTGTCAAGGAGAAAGAGTTTGTTTTGATGTGCTGTATTGTGCTGTGCTGTAAAAGAAGAAGCTTCTGAAAGGTATTTTTAATAAAAATATGTATTTGAAACTGGGACTGTATCGGTGAAGCTGTGTTTGGGGTTTTGAGGATGCTGTTACCACCCCTCCTGGTCACACCACATAATCCAATTAGGGTAGCAAGGGGGTGTCACCTAACCCAGGAAAGTGGAGTACAAGGCTTGAACCAGCTCTAGATGGGTTTCTTGTTGCTGAAAGCAGTGAATTCTCCTTGGTAAAGTTTTCTGCCATGCTAAGGGATTTGGTGTGGAGTGCCCCCAAATGATATATTCACTGCTGCCCATTACATTGTGGGTCACAGTCTTGCAGGGAGAGTCATCAGATTTGAGGAGCCCCTGACCCCACTATTTAGCTACCAGATCTAAAAATCTGATGGTCTCACAGCTGTGCTTTGGAACTGTTTTTATGGCCTTCAGCAGTACTGACTTTTTTTTTTTTTTTAAAGCAAATTTCTTGTGCACTTTAAAGCTCTTTGTTGGACTCTGGGCATTACTACAATCCTGTAAAACTCACAGAGGGATACTTTCCTAAAAAAAGAAAAACCTAGTTACCAAGTCATTTTACCAACTGGGCTCCAATTGCAGTGAAAAACCAGCAAGGCCTGCTACGCTATGCTTTTGAACTGCAAATAACAGTGCCCCTTTGGAGACCCATTTCATAAAAATTTGAAGCCTGTGTTTATTGCCCATTAAAGCAACCTTTATTTTATGGCAAATGTTGCAGTAATTGCCTTTTACAAAGAGCACTTTGTAACACACATGCACCGTTGAAAGAAAACCACTCTGGTATTGTCTATCGGGACTTAATGGCGCAATTAATTTTACTCCATCTGTTCCTGGGACTTTAAAAGAAAATGGATTTTTTTTTTTTTTTAATGAAGAAGATGAAGCTCCCGTTTGGTGTCCCACAGGCGCGGTGCAGTAAGTTTGCATTATTGCTCAGTCTGTCAGGATAGGCCTCTCTCTCCTTGGCCAACATGACAGGCCTGCCTGTCCTTGCCCTTCCTGTGCCATTTCAAATGATGAACTGCTGTTCTGTTGTTGGTGCAGGGGGGGAGGCAATTCGGGGCTGGAGCGCGATTAAAATGTCAGCCATGAATGACAAAGAGCCGCAGCCTGTCCCTGGTCGATAACGCTAGAGATAATGCCTTACTGTGGGACTAATTTGTATTGTTCTGGACGCACATAAAGGTACCATCTAACGATGGTATTAGAACAGGAAGCATTTATTCCCCACAGATAATTAGGAGAGGAGAAAGAACACTGAAGGGGTCTCTCTCTTGAAAAGCATTCTACCTAATTTGTTTACCCTGAGTTCATAGTAAGGAAAGCTGAGTGTCGGAATTATTTTGAACACTAGACACCTCTCATAAGTTATATTTTTGTATGAAAAGCACTTTGTCGTATTTACCTAACAGGGGCCACTTCCTCCGGCCGGTTCTGTCTAGACTGCATTTGGAACAGAGAAGGTGCATTGTGGGTTTTTTAAAAACTGGTAGCTGGGAAAGTTTTTTAGACTCTATCAGCAACAGCCATATAGATAACTGTAATAAAGCATATAGTTAAATCATGACTGAAAGTAAAATACATGAAATAAGATACTGTATGTCACCAATAAACAGTATAGTATGATACATACATGGAAAAACTATAAAGACAAGCAAAATCAGTAACTTCATGTTGTACTCCCATCTCTGAACATCCACTATTTCTGATCTCATAGAATGACTCAAATAATGGGGGGCATCATGGGATCATAATAACTTGAGTGAAAGAACCTTAGATGAAAGGAGAAGAAGCAATCTAAATACAGATATTAAAAGGCAGAAAAAGCCATTACTTCAAAATGAAAAACTGAACAAGAGTCATATTTCTGAAACAGTCAAAAGATCCTTTCAGTTTTAAAATTCACAAGAAATAATCAAGTGTCCCTAAATAACATCCATCTATCTATCTATCTGTCTAGATTGTATAAAGGTTTTTATCTATCTATCTATCTATCTATCTATCTATCTATCTATCTAACCTCAGCCACCTTCAAGTTGAGATGGCACTGATGCAATGCTATCTGCACTGGAGCCAAGGGATTAAACTGTTGTCATCCAATAACAGAGAGGTTCTCAACTCAGGGTGCCAGGTACCTCTCGACTGGAGGTTCATGTATTGTACTAATTATTTATTGACTTGATATTATCCAGGTGAAGCAGCCAGGACATCCTGTTTGAGTATGGCCACACTTTTGTAGTAGTGTCCTAAGCTAAACCAGTTGCTTGTGTAAAGTAGGGCATAACTGACATGACATTTCAGTGATTTGTATGGTTTGATAAGATGTTTTCCCACCACAGGAATTTTGTTTTCAGGAACCAATGAGCTCCTGTGCAATGTTGACTGGGCCACTTTCATGTGCTGCATTCTCTATGTGACCTTTATGTAAATATGTAACGTGTAAAGTGGAGTGAAGTGCGGCACAACCTGGCGTTCACAGGGAACCTCCTCCCCCTACCACACCTTATTGTTTTGAAGTGTTCACGACTTCACAAGAGGAGATTATTGCCTTGATGTGGTGCATGGTGTGGCACACCAGGGGGGAAGCTGTGAAGAATGATGTGGTGCAGAATGTGGCACATTACTGATTTGTAAGATGCTACTAGTGCTTGTGTTCAACCAATCAGCACAATTCATCACCCAAACCCCACCTATGATAGGTCCCAGTTAAACAAAAAGTATATACCCTGCAGTAGGATCTAAGAAAGGTACTGGAAACTCCCTTCCAGGAATTACAAATGGCTTTAGTTCCTGCATTGGGAATGTTACAAAACTTCCTGATTTGATAAAAGGTCCCTTTTCCCTGTGATTGGAAAGCAATTGTTGTTTCATCTAGACCTACCATACCCCCTCACCCCTACCTTCACATAAAAAGAGAGGTCTGTTATGTTATATTGCTGTATACATGGAACCATGGCATTAGGTGAGTGCTAGGGGTGCCATCCAACTCTCCTCCTGACAAAAACACACAGTAGTGCCATTTTGCTACTACCCTCATCTATATTACAAAATATGATATAGTAAGTGGGTCTGATTGAAATATTAACAATTGATATTTTGTGTTTTGATGTTAATTGGAGCAATGAGTTAATGGTTGTGTGCTGGGATGGATTAGCAATTCATTTAAGGTTGTTTTTTTTCCCTGTGCCCAGTGCTGGCAGGGTAAGCACCAGTTCCCCATAAGCCTGAACTGGATAATCCATGGATGGATGTGTGGATTTCATTATTTGTGATTTTATTGTGTATCCCAGACAGAGCCAGCTCTGACACACTTTAGATGTAGTAATATGCGTGTGCTGCCCCTGGCACTTACTTAGTCACACTTCCCAAACTAATCGTTTGGCTCCTCCGCAACTCATCTGGTGAGCTTGAGGTCCTAAGCTGAGGTCTATGCAAAGACTGACCTTTAAAAACAATATGTTTCATTTAAGTTTCATTCTATTATGTGTGTTAAGTCAGGTTTTGTTAATCATGATGATTTTATGCTGTTTCATTTACAGGTCATCTATAACTCAATTTTGTATGTTCTGCTGGAATTTTGTTTAATCAATGCCTTTAAAATATAAGGTGACAGTGTATAACTGTAGCCAACCAAAAGCATTGACATACAGTTTTTAAATCAAGAACTTACTGTATTCTTTATAAAATATGACAAATGTGTTTGTGCATCAAGTCATCATTCTGCATATGTGGTGCTCGCAGGGTACACTATTACAAGTTGTTTTGCAGAACATACAAGAATACAGTTTAAAAACAGTAAAGTGCAGTACACGGTCATTCAAACACATGCAAATCACTGGGAATGCCTGCAGCAGTAAAAATAAACTGAATGTACACCCAGGCAGGAGGAGTGTAGGCGGGTGTGTGGTTGGCAGGGGGTTGCCAGTTTTTCAGATAGCACTTGCATGTCACAAGCCACAGTAATGAAGGTGAAGCTGTTACTGGCAAATGGAGAGACAGGGTGGTGTGGATAGGCAGGGTCAGCCAGGGAGTAGTACACCCCTTCTCTTTGACGGGTGCCCTAGTAGAAGAAGAACAAAACAGACTGTAAGGTTGTAACCAAGTGAAACATCTCCAGGTAGGCAGACAGCAGTGCTAAGATCCCACTTAAGGTAGATGGGACCACACTGTCCTAAAGAGAGAGCCAAAGCTGTTTTGCAGGCCTGGGTCTTTAAAGTCATGTGAGAGATGCCAAAGTTTACCAACCGAAGTGAAAGTGAAGCCCAAATGGAGTTTAAGAATAACTCACTGGCAGCACTAGAATGAGTTTACAAGGAGAACTGAGACAAATGCTCGCTGGCAGAATAGAGGGCATTCAGAAGAGAAAAAGAGGTTGTGAGAAAGAGAATGCTTTTGGTGGTACTTTGGGGCGATACAAAGGTGGGGAACCCAACCTACTGCAGGAAGCACTAAAAGATGTCTGTAATGGTGGCCTACAGCAAATGGAGGCAAGTGTCTGACTATCAGTCCAGTAGATCCAATGAGTGAATTCTCTTACCGTTACGTTAAGTATGGACATTTGAAAATGCTTGATTTGAACCTTTCTATTGGTGAAGCTTGAAAAGCAGGGAGCCCACAATGTCAAGAGAGAGCTGGAAAATGAGGTTTTAAAAAAAGGGAGCAGGCCAGCATCTGAGGAATGCAGGTATCTGCTAGGTTTATTCACAGTAAACAGTGGTCATCTACAGTACTGGAATTAGCAGATTTGGATGTCACTATGCAAGTCCTGATGAGTCTCTTTTTGTACATGCTTCATATATCCTACTATAGGCAGTTTATACTGCACATAAATATACAAGACTGTCGAATGAATGTGGAAATTTAATATAAAGACATGTTGTGTTTTCATTATCTCCATGGACAGGCAAGCATTGGAGTTATTTGAGATTTCAATTTAGATCACAGGTCAAAATAACTTAAAGATGCTGAGTCTCAGTAGATTTTGAAAAGGCTTATAAGCTCTGCTTTATATCAGTATGCACTTTGCATGCTTAAAATCTTCCTGAAAACCGTCAACATTTATGAGCCTGTCATTTCTCATTCAGGCTTGTAAACTTGCAGCAACTGGCAGACATTTCCTTTGTAGATATTTATTTTACAAAATGAACATGTTAGACTTTATTTTGAACTCATCTGCTCATTCACACTTTTGTTTGTTTTTGCTTCATTATTTGCTGTGTATGGGGTTTTATGACTTTACTAACTGACTGATTAGTTGGTCAAGTAGTAGATTATTAGACACCATTAAAGAAGAAGACCAGAATCAATGAAAGAGGCAAATAGCACATAAACAGCAGGAATCAGACAGAGTTACTGACCTGCTAGTCCAGGACTAGAAGAAAATGAGAACTCCTCAGCAGAATAGACTTGGTGAAGCTGGTAGTGTAGCTAAAAGGGATAGCTGGAGCACCAAACACTCAACATATTATACAAAGGGCGGGTCTCAACACTCCTGGAATTGTTTAAAAAAACACGTTATTATACAGCTTACACAGAAATTAATTTTAGTCACCATCAAAATACTCTCCTTGAGAAACAATACATTTATCCCAGTGCTTTTTCCATTCCGGGAAAATTTTCTTTTTAATTTTACTTCTCTTCTGTTAGTGTGTCTGTAGTCTTTTTCTGGATTGCACAGTAGCAAATCATCTTCCCTTCAGTCTCAGTTTTAATATCAGCAATAAAAAGAAGTCATGTGGGATGAGATTCTGGCAAATACTGGTAACGGTCAAAGACTCTTTGGACAATGCAGTGTGTGGAGGTGTGCTGTGATGATGCAAAATGTAGTTTTGTGTGCACCATTACTCCAGATCTTTTCTTCCCAATGCTTTCCTGCAGATGCCTCAGAGATTCAGTGTAATGTTGCTGTTTAACAGTCTGCTCACTGGGAAAATCTTTATTAACAATCTGTAAATTTGTAAAAAATGTGGTCATCTTGATTCATCCGTTTATTTCTAGTAGGAGTGACTACTGCAATGCAGTGTTCATTAGATGTTCAAATCATTCTTTATACAGCTTTCAGTTAATCCAAAATGCTGTTTCAAGAATTATTACAAGAACAAGAAAATATGAACACATAACTCCAGCTCTTAAATCCTTACACTGGCTCCCAGTTAAGTTTAGGGATCTCTCTCTAAATTGCCTTTCCCAAGATTTCTTCCATTTTTTTTCCTATAAGGGTTTCATGTACTCTGAAGAAGTCAAGACTGTGAAAAAACAGGGCCTCTTAAAGACCATTGTGGCACTCTTTCTATGATTTTGGGGATTGCGACACTCCTTCTACGATTTTGGGGTATGCAAAAAAATTAAATTGGTGTTTTTGATATTCAGCATGACCTGACATACTTTTTTTTAGCTTGGAGAGAAAAATTCACCAAAGCTATGCACACAATTGTTGAATAATTGTCATAAATTTGCACTCTCGACTCAATACACAATACCATTCAATGCCATTCATACAAGACTGTAATCATACGAAACCTAGTGACATAGTAAATAACTACACCCTACTCTCATGCTATTGCCCGATTCCGGGAATTTGTTAGTCCCCCTGGTAGGATGAAGGTGATAGAGCTGTGGATGCAGACTCTAGGGGATCCATTTTCTAAGGTGTACAGTGACGTAAATAAAGTCTGCTGGGTGTTGTAGTTGTAGGTGATGCTGTGGTGCAGTTGTTAGTGCCACCACCCAACAGCTTTACAGTCCCAAACTAACACCATTTGTGTGGAGATTTCATGTTCTTCCTATTCCCTTGTTGTTGTTTTTTCTGCATACTACCCCATAGACATGAGCTTTTAGCTAAAGTAACTGGTTAATTTAGATATGATTTCATGAGTGTGGCCTACAGTGTACTGGTGCCCTTCTCTAAGGGTGAATCCTTCCTTGCACCTGATGCTATGGGAGCAGGCTGCGTCCTCTGTAAGTGTGTTCAAAGAAGGAGGGATGATCTTGAAAATGGCTCAGTATAGGTCACATTCTGAAAAGGTTATGTAGATGGACACAGCCAAAGTCATTCACAGGACCTGATTCATTTTAAAGTAGATTCAGACCCCATAAAAGCAGTGCAATCCCACCAGTTCAGTGAGAGCAATGATGTTTTTATTATGGCCTCCTTTCCCTCCACCCATTATATTAGAAATTATAATTTCCAGATACCTCCAGAATGTAGCAGCCCACTGGCAAACTTCTTTCTTCTATTTACCTTATTTCTAGCACGCACACACAGATCCAGGCTATTACTTCTCTTTCTTTTATCTAAAGAAAAAAGCTTGTAAATTTTTATTGCATTTTTTGTTTGCCCTAATGCAGGAAGTCTGGCCCAGCTGGGAGCGATTAAGTTTCAAATCTTCTTCTAGATGTCCGATCCGTGGTCGTTATTAAAGATGATCCTGCGCCGCGTGCTTATTGACAACAGAATACAAAGCAGACGTCCAAGAGACATCAATAAGCAGCACTTACACTGAGTAATAAAATAAAATAAATCTGCTGGGTTTCACTTTCCACTTAATCCCATCTGAACCTTTTATTTTTTTAAAAGCTCTGAAGTGAATTAAAAGTTGGACTCCTTCCTGTCTGCTTTCTTTCGTTCTTTCTTAAAATTTGAAGTATGAGCTCATTGTACGCATGTCACCCCTGTTGTCACCCACTGATCAAATACAAAAATGGTGCCCTGCCCTTAGCTTTCATTGTGGCAGTGGGGACTCATTGTCAGAGGGTCATAGGCAGGAAGACATAAGCTTGTCAAATGAATGGAAACAAACAATCCATAAGAATGAATCTGACAAAATCTTCTGCAATCCAGTTGCTGGAGTGATGTCTTGAAACCACCTTCCTTCAGTTTTGTTCTAGTGCTTCATTTAATCCCACTACTACCAGCCCTGTGCCCGTCCCTTGTTCATCCAGAGCCCTAATCTATGGCATATGAAGAAGAACGATGTAATTTGTGTTGAAGAGTACCGTATATATTCACGTATAAGTTGGGTCTTGAAACCCAAAAAGTCGATCATAAAAGCAGAACCCGACTTATACGCCCGTTCAAAAATACGACACTTAATATTTTTTTTACATCTTCTTGCTTCCTCTATCTTGCACCAGTTTCTCAGAAACGTCGAATTTTGATGCAGCAGTGCAGTTACCAATTTCGTTCATCACTTCAATGACTTTTAATTTAAAACCCGCTTCATATTTTCTTCTGATCAGACACTCCATCATAGATAAGGGATGCTCTTACGATAAAGGTGTATGAGGGTGTGAGATACAAAAAACACAAAACAGAGCGAACGTTGCTTCAGAATAGTTCAGGTATTACCGTGTTGTCACGTAGGCACAATACATAGAAGAAAAAAAAGGGCAGTGTGCTCCGTGGTTACTCTCTCAGGTAGGCGTTAGCATATCATAATCTCTTGCACCAATAGTGTGAGTTTTCCGCATTCGAATTATACGACTGACATTATAAAATACCGGAAATTATATGGTAAAATCAAGCCCTGACTTATCCGCGGGAGAACTTCAACATGAGTATATACAGTATTTTCTTCCCAAATCTTTACTATAAAATTTTAATCAAGATTTAGAATATAACAGTTAGTGGTCCTGAAAGTATTTGATCCTCTATACATATCTAAACAAACGAAATAGTTACAATTTATTCACAAGAGGCTGCTCCCATAAAGAATCGTGATGGCAGTTCCATGTGCAACACTTGCATAAAGATACAGTCAAGTTCTTACCCAAGGCAAAGATGGCAGAAAGCCATGACCCTTGTGAATTTATGGTTAAGTCACATTCACTTTATACCCAGAAAGATACCAAAGACAAAATATCTTTCCAAGGTGCGTCTTGTGTTTGAAGTAACTAAATGGTGGCATGGTGCCACATTTAACACTGTAGTCCACTTTTTCACAATTCCTAACCTGATTAATGCTAGGGAAGGTCCCAGATGTCCCAACCTGTGTTATATTTTTGAGTGTTATTTCTTCTGGCGGCCATCTCGTGTGCCTTGATTGCACCGCAAGTTGTTCCAGTTGCCAGGGTAACCCTTTCTGTCATTTTTGGGGGAGGGGGCGTGGCTTACGGGGTTGTCGCCTGCTAGTAATTGGAGTAGCGTTTTTAAATAGCTGCCCACTTCACCGTGTCTATATCCGAGGTTCAGATAAATAACCTTTGCTAAACCTATCGTAAATATTTCTTGTTTTCTGAATTGATCTCTTGGGTTCCTGACTTGCATTTTGCCCTTCGGACCTCGATTTTTGCCTTGTTGTTTAGCTCTGTTTTTTCAGCACTTTTTTTCTGGTTTGCCCTTTAAAAATCTTGTTGGCTTCCCAACATTACAACCTGGACGTGTCAACAGTGTGAAGTTCTCTACACTAAAATTAATTTTCTTGGCTGGCTTTGATTAAACTTGTTTTTATTAATTAGTTGAAGGCATTGTGACCTCGTCCACCCCAGAAAAGGCCCCCTCTGTTGGTATGACCTGTAGGATCTGCCTTTTGCACTACTAATGTCACCTACCTGATATATGAGGTTTTTGATTTAAAATTGACATTGTAATTAGTGGACAGCACAGCATCACAAAATTTTATGCTACTGTTTCATAGATCGGAGTCCTGGGGTTGAATCCTGTGTCGTCTGGTTATCATCCATGTGGGGTTTGCCCATTTCTTTCTGTGTCTCTGTGAGATTTCCTCTGAGCAGTCTGGTTTACTCCCACATCCCCAAAGATGTACAGGTTAGGTTAGCTGGCAGCTGTAAATCACCCCATTGTGACTGCAGTTGTATGTGTGTAAGATTGGGCCCTGCCTTGAATTGGTCCCATGTCTGGGCTGTCCTGCCTTGCATCCAGTGCTGCTGGGATATTCTTCAGACCCACTATGACCACTAATTGGATTAAGTAAGTTTGAAAATGTATGCTGTATGCAAATGTTCAGCGACAGGACAGACAAGTCAGAAAATTGCCTGGGGCCCTGAACTGGAAGGGGGGCCCTGAAGGCATCTGTTTACATAGGTACTCATTGCAACCATGCATCTATGGGAATTCCCCTTGAAGCATAGCATTAAAACACTACAACGAAACAGTTAGGAAAAGTCCTTTAGGGAGAACCCCGATCCAGTGCTAGAGTTTCAGTGTTTGTGATGAATGGTACTTTTTTTAGTAATGTTAAATGTAATCAGAGCTGAATTTATAAATCATGAAGAACATTTACCCTTCTGGAAGCAAACAGTAGATTGACTCAGTTTGTTTAGACAATTTGACTATTTATGATTCGGCTTCAGTCTTTTCAGACCCCACTGCAGTCAGTTAGTGTGTAACAGTGAGATGGGGCTCTAAGAAGTGAAAATGGAGTCCTTCACCAGTCAGCATCTTTAAAGCTGTCTAAATCTTACTTGAGACCTACCACTATCTGCAGTAGCGTGCAGAGTTCGAAGGTCTTTGCACATGGAGAACATAGAGGCCACACTTGCTGGAGCCAAAGACTGCAAACAGCAGTTTTGTTACAGAAATACCTTTGCAAGACTTTTTTTTTAATCTCTTTTATGTGTACTTTTTATTTTTAAAATATTTCAGTATGCAATTTGTATTTATTTATCATTTCCATGTGCAACTTACAGTGGTGTGAAAAACTATTTGCCCCCTTCCTGATTTCTTATTCTTTTGCATGTTTGTCACACAAAATGTTTCTGATCATCAAACACATTTAACCATTAGTCAAATATAACACAAGTAAACACAAAATGCAGTTTTTAAATGATGGTTTTATTATTTAGGGAGAAAAAAAATCCAAACCTACATGGCATTGTGTGAAAAAGTAATTGCCCCCTTGTTAAAAAATCACCTAACTGTGGTGTATCACACCTGAGTTCAATTTCCGTAGCCACCCCCAGGCCTGATTACTGCCACACCTGTTTCAATCAAGAAATCACTTAAATAGGAGCTGCCTGACACAGAGAAGTAGACCAAAAGCACCTCAAAAGCTAGACATCATGCCAAGATCCAAAGAAATTCAGAAACAAATGAGAACAGAAGTAATTGAGATCTATCAGTCTGGTAAAGGTTATAAAGCCATTTCTAAAGCTTTGGGACTCCAGCGAACCACAGTGAGAGCCATTATCCACAAATGGCAAAAACATGGAACAGTGGTGAACCTTGCCAGGAGTGGCCGGCCGACCAAAATTACCCCAAGAGCGCAGAGACGACTCATCCGAGAGGTCACAAAAGACCCCAGGGCAACATCCAAAGAACTGCAGGCCTCACTTGCCTCAATTAAGGTCAGTGTTCACGACTCCACCATAAGAAAGAGACTGGGCAAAAACGGCCTGCATGGCAGATTTCCAAGACGCAAACCACTGTTAAGCAAAAAGAACATCAGGGCTGAAGGAGAATGTCCGGCCATCTGTTCGTCAACTCAAGCTGAAGCGATCTTGGGTGCTGCAACAGGACAATGACCCAAAACACACCAGCAAATCCACCTCTGAATGGCTGAAGAAAAACAAAATGAAGACTTTGGAGTTGCCTAGTCAAAGTCCTGACCTGAATCCAATTGAGATGCTATGGCATGACCTTAAAAAGGCGGTTCATGCTAGAAAACCCTCAAATAAAGCTGAATTACAACAATTCTGCAAAGATGAGTGGGCCAAAATTCCTCCAGAGCGCTGTAAAAGACTCATTGCAAGTTATCACAAACGCTTGATTGCAGTTATTGCTGCTAAGGGTGGCCCAACCAGTTATTAGGTTCAGGGGGCAATTACTTTTTCACACAGGGCCATGTAGGTTTGGATTTTTTCTCCCTAAATAATAAAAACCATCATTTAAAAACTGCATTTTGTGTTTACTTGTGTTATATTTGACTAATGGTTAAATGTGTTTGATGATCAGAAACATTTTGTGTGACAAACATGCAAAAGAATATGAAATCAGGAAGGGGGCAAATAGTTTTTCACACCACTGTATATTTATTTACATTTTTTACTTTTTATATTGAATTTGTTGCTGTGTTTTATTGAATCTGTTTCTTATTTAATTGAAATTAAAATAAAAAATGTGTGTTTATTAAAATCCCCCTGTTGATCTTATTAGTTTAGATCAGCTCCAACTCCACTCCTGGAAGGCCGCAACGGCTGCAGGTTTTCATTCTAACTGTTTTCTTTGTGACCAGTTTTTGCTGTTAATTAACTTCTTTTGAATTCATTTAACTGACTTGCTCTTGAAGACTTAAACCCTTTAATTGTTTATTTTTCCTTAATTAGCAGCCAAACAATAGTGAGATACAAAATGAACCAAAACATGACCAGCAAACTGTGTCCACCATACAATATCTGAAAATAAAGTAAGATGAAAATCTCAGTTGATCTGCTCAGGACTCCAAAACATTGCTGTTCTTAGAAAAGAGAATATCAACAATTTCGGAAATGTATGCTATTGCACAATGAGAGCAGCAACAAGCCATGGAATTAAAGAATGGGTTTAATTAATGAAAAGAATTAGCTCCTGATTAAGCAACTGGTTGGAGTGAAATTAGTTGGAGTTTGAGGCTTTGACTTAGTTGGTCTTCTATTAGCTCCCTCACTTCACACTTCATTTCTATTTGGATGCCGTTTAAGGAAAGAATTAAGCAATTCAGTGGAACGATGAAGAAATTCATGGGAACAAATCTTGAAAACTAGTTAACTAAAATAAATTCAAAAGAAGTTAATTAGCAGAAAAAACAGGTCACTAATTAAGAAAAAGGTTAGAATGAAAACCTGCAGCCACTGTGGCCCTCCAGGACCAGAGTTGGGGACCCCTGGTTTAGACATTGCACTAAAATAATAGTAATGGCGATGCTGAGTTTGTGGGCCCAATGGAGATTTTTGCCTGAGTCCCTAAAATTGCCTATGGCTGTATATGTACTATATATACTGTAAACAGTTAATATTTATTAATTTTTTAAACTTTCAGAAAATGAGCTCATTTACTAAGCTTAAGTATTGTCCTGTACATATTGTATGCAAAGGATGGCATGGTGGCACAATGATTAGTGCTACTGTCTCAGGTTCAAATTTGAGCCCAATCACTGTTTTGGAGTTACATTTTTTTGTTTTGTTCAGGCATTCTGGATTTCCTCCCACTTCTCAAAGATCTCTGTAATGAGGTTAATTGGTGGCTCTAAATTCAGTTTAGTGTCATTATCCCTTATTGGTCAATGAGAACTGTTTCTCGGTAATCCTGCTGGTGCAGAAATATTCATGAAACAAAAAACAGTCAGTCAGTCATTGTCCAACCCACTATATCCTAACACAGGGTCACAGGGGTCTGGAGCCAATCCAGCCAACACAGGGCACAAGGCAGGATCAAACCCTGGGCAGGGCACACACACACACACACACCAAACACACACTAGGGACAATTTAGGATCACCAATGCACCTAACCTGCATGTCTTTGGACTGTGGGAGGAAACCGGAGCACCCAGTGGAAACCCACACAGACACGGGGAGAACATGCCAACTCCATGCAGGGAGGACCCTAACTGTGAGGCAGCAACGCTACCCACTGCGCCACCGTGCTGCCCAATGCAGCAGTAATACATTGCACTGTGCAATGACACCTTGCATTTCAATTGAAACTGACATTCTTTTTTACTTCAAAATTATTTTACATTTTTCTGCACTTTAAATTGTCCCCGTTTGATTGAGTTTAGGAATATGGGGGAGACGGCTTTCTGTCCAGGGTCAGTTTTGGCCTTGTACCTGATGCTGCTGGAATAGGTAGATTAAACAGGATAGATGGGGTTACTGTTTGCAGAGGGTAATTATAAAAAGCAAATCATAAACTCAATAAAGCTGAATATGTTATGCTGAGGAAAAAAGGAAGGGAACCTGTAAAACTAAAGAGGACCAGAAGAAGAAACATCAAAATGGCAGAAAAAGATCGACACTGAGATCAGTCCAATCTTTTGTCAAATCTAAACACTAAACCAAAACTCAAAGTAGAAACCAGACAAAGATTCTGTAACGAAAAGCAACACACAGATTTCTAATGTTTTACCTGCAAAATTGGACGACCAGGAAGTGCACGATGTCAAGCTTTTATCCCAACGTGGTGATAAGGTCAGCACCGGGCTCCTCCGAGTGTTGTTACGTAGCAATGCCATAACAATTAGTGCTTAAAATGGTGGTGCCTAAGAAAATAAAGATGGTACTAGAAAACAATGCAAATTAGAAGATATCTAATCAAAAAACTAATGATAATAATCATAACTACATTTATATAGCACTTTACATAGACAGAGGAGCCACTTCAGCTACCACCAATGTGTAGCACCCACCTGGATGATGTGACGGCAACCAGTATTGTGACTGTGTGCTCAGCACACATTAGCTATTTGGTGGTGAAAGGGTGAGACAGATAGTTAGCCAATTAGAGACAGGGAATGATTAGGTGGCCAGAATGGCCAGGCCATGGTGGACACTTTAGCCAGGACATTGGCGTACACCACACCTTTTGAAGGATGTCCAGGGATCTTTAATGACCACAGAGAGATAGGACCTCAGTTTTAAGGACAGCATAATATTTACAACCCAGTGTCTCGGTCACTGCACTGGGGCATTGGAATCAACACACTGACTACTGGGTAAACGCCACTGCCCTGATGGCCTCACCACCACCTCTTCCAGAAGCAACCCAAGTTTTTCCTAGATGGTCTCCCATCTGTTTATTTGCTGGGTGAGAACATGCTTAGCTTCAGTTGGATGACCTTTTTTGAAGTGCAGGTGACAAACTAAATGCTAAAAACATTTATTTAGATATGTAATGTAAAAACCTGAGCTCAACACCATAAGTAATTCATATAAAATGACCACAAATCATGAGAGAATAAACTTAACACTGTGCTATACTGTAGATGTTGTTTCCAATTATCTGAATCACTAGATACCTGTCCACACTAGGAGCTGCCCAGAACATGAAGTGAAACCCTGCAATGTGCAGCTTTCATGTTCCCCTTGTCTGTGTGAGATTTCTTGGAGTATTCTGGTCGCCTGCCATATCTCAAATATACGCAGCACATAGTAAGTTCATTGATAGCTCTGAATGGACCTGGTTATAAACGCACAAGAGTTCCCTTTAATGGACTGGTAGTCTGTCAATTGTGATCTCCTCCTAGTGACTGCATTATAAAAATGAAATGCACAAACTAAACTGGTGTTTCGACCCAGAGATACAAGATAAAGACCAGAAAGCTTCTAAATAATAAAAAAAAAAGTTGTTTTTCAATAGTTAATTTTCCTAGCTTACACTATCGAACAACTAAGCAGGATGACCACAAATGCTAAACTTCCATATGCTCTGCTGCTGGAAATGTTTTACCATACGATACAACCAGAGCTGCCTTTCATATCCCTCAATCTTTATAATCCTAATACCTTTTAGGGCTGCACTTGAATTCCCAAATATTCATAAATTAGATGTTCATAGCTCCGGAAACCCCAGTATGTGACCTTCTATGAGCTGTTGATCCAGCCAGACAGAAAGCTAGCTCTGGGCCAACCACATAAGAAATTGCTATGCCAACATCACCCTAGAGAAATATAGGAAAGCATGAATTTGTTTACCAGGCAGAAAAGAGAAGGGAGGAATCGTGCGTCGTAAGCAATGGAAAAAGATGGAGGAAATGGCAAGCAGAGGAGGTAGGGGGGTGGTATGGAAATGAGTCAAGGCACTCGGGTGAAAGCATACAAGAAAATGCCTATAAAAACGCTGGACCTCTACTTTCTGTCCATCTTTCCTGGAAATCGCTGCTTTCCCACTTGCTCATTTTCATCCTCATATGGGCACTAGACAGCCGGCTTCTTAACACAATTCATAATATAAAGCGCATTATCCGTGCATTGACAAACTAAAAGCTAACCTTTGTGAAAGATTCATAAATGACTCAAGGACTAGCTGACAAAGCTGTAGATCATTTAATGGCATTTATTGCTGTTTTAGTGACAGCTTTTGACAGCTGAGGAAAGCCTGACGCTTTCATGTTTATACGCCTTTTTGTGTGAAATATTTGAGACGTTTGCAAAGAGAAAAACAATGAATATGTAATGCACACAAAAGCTGTTTCGCTGTGCATTTTGGCGCCTTGCGAGGAAACAGGCAAGCTGAAAATAAATAAATAAACAAATAAAATTAAATAACGTTGCATCACAGGGCTTTAAATCTCAGTCCATTGTGATTTTATAGGCATCATAAATAACATAAAGCCGTCTGATATTACTGCAGGCTTTATCTACATAACACATCTGAGGTCTCTCTAATGTGTTATACATGTCATTTTTAGTGCAGGGAGAGCTAATAAAACTAAACGCTGACTTCAACGTGTCATCCGCATTTGGCATTTTGCTGCACTGGATATTCATTAAGTAACACAATCTGATATGTTCAAACAGAGCACACATAAATAATAGTTGTGCTCCTGATAGAAGGATGGTTTGGCTTCACCTTCAGACTTGTTTCTTGGTTTCATCTTGTCTCTTACTGGCTTGAATTGTTTGGCATTTCTCAGAGATAATCAAACAGAACTAAGCAGGACGTTGCATGAGCATTCAAAGCTGAGTCCCATAAGTCCAAAGAAGGTCACTGGTTAACACTCATAGCTTGTCCCACAAAGCAAATATCATCCAAGTTCAGAAATATGAGAGTTAATTTAGAAATTATAAAGATGATGTGTTACCTGTTTAGCCTTCATCAGGTGTGTCCTAGTTTGGGGCATGCAGAAGATAGCGGTGAGAGAGGATGATGGTGGAGGTAAATTTTCTAGGAGAAAGCTGGCCATCTGAGAAGATGAAGGATGAGATTAAAATAATAGACACTTATTCAGTCTTGATGAGATGTGAGAACCAATTATCCGACTCAGTTTAGCTGCTTCTATTCACATTGTGTTTGTACTGCTGGCAATGTCTGAGGGCTGTCTTATTTATTTTGTTACCGTTTTGGTACTCACTTTTCTGAAAGCTCTCATTTTCTTTTAAATGTTGAGCTGCCATGGTTTTCCTGCCATGAACATCAGGATCACGTTGTCCGCAGCGTGCTGTGGGGCTTGTGAACAAATTCAATCTGTTGTGCTTGGTGCGCTCATGCTGGAGTGAGACTTGCTTGTTATGTCTCATAAGGCACAATGAGGGAATTGTAAGGTGCCTTTTGTTTCTGTGCTTTTTTGGTTTGTTGTGCGCTTTACAAGATTTACTGTCACTGTCTCTCCTGTTTGTTGCTTCATCGCTAGGTGCTATTCATTTTTTCATTAGTACTTTGGTTTTCTCTAGTCTTTTAGTATATAGTGTTTGTTAGCTCGTCACATCCATTTAGCATGAGGCCCTGTCTAGCTAGGGAGGAGAATTTACTCCATTGGGCCTTTATGGCTTGCTAGGGTGACACCACAAGCTAAATAATTATTCTGAAAATTTTGTAACGTTTTACATATTTTTTATTATTTTCTTTTATCATTCTGTCATTGCAGTGCCATTTTAGATGGTTGCTTATCAAGAATACTGTCATTTTAATCGGTATTTACTGACGGCAGCAGCCATATTGTTGATGTTGTGATTTATGTCAGATGTGGCCGAGGTGGTGTGAGGCCTTTAAAAACCATGCCAAATAGCACTAATTTAAATTAAATAGGTGCATCAAAATGCAGCCTAGCTTTCACCTGAGTGGCTGGCTTTGGCCGATAATGGTCCAAAATGTGCTTCACTCTCAAAGGTCAATAATGTATTCTGTAATGTCCCAAAACATATGCAAGATACCTCACAAGGGAGAGGATAACTGACAACCCCGACCTATACAGGCCAAGGCCACAGGAAATCTTTAAAAAGGATTTATTGAATGAAAAGAAAAAAATTGCAACATAATGTTAAAAGGAGCCAAAAAATACTTATAAAAGAACTCGCCTAGAAGGCAATCCAATGCAAATGAGTTCCAAAACATAATCCAGAAAAAAAAACAATAAACTGTAGGTAAAGTTGACAACTAGAGTAAAATCAAAGAAATCACAATACTCATGAGAACCACCTAGATCCACCAGAGTACTTTCGAATAAATCACCCTGAACTTCATTTCCCAGCATGCCTTTATAGGGCTGGAGGTCATCCCTTAACTGGGATGGATGAGTAGCCCCACCTCTAGGAATCCACCTACAAAACACAAGGAACATAAAAAAATTTGGAGGACTTCCTTGCAGTGGTGGTTGCAGGTTGGCGTCATACCCAGGACGGAGCAATTGCAGGTAAATAAAAGCTCAAGGTGGAATTACAAGAAGGTATGTCTTTGTCAGGCTGAGCTGGAGATGTTCCTTCATCCAGGTTGCATTATCAGTGAGACATCATTTGGTCCTCCGGAAGGAATGACAGGTATATCTGTGTGCCATCAGCATGGCACTAATATGGAAGAACCATGGGACTGGATGATAGGGCCTAATGAGGATGTGTATAGGGAAATGAGGAGAGGGCCCAGCACCAACCCTTGGGGCACCTATGTTCTTGCCTGGGGCACCTTTAACATCTCTCCGTGCCAGGACACACAGTAGGATCTGCCCAAGAGGTGACCATTTCAATTTCTAGTCACTGGAATGCAAATCATTGCAATGTATGACGTCATCACATTGTTCAAAACATAGTATTATGCAGCATCTTGTTATGTGAATATTGCATTTATTGACTTTTGTTGGTTTGATATGTCTTGAACAATCCGTTTTCGTGTTAACTTTTCTGTTCTTCAGACCCCTGCCTGTTTCTGGCCAATGTCTTTGGCAGCCTTTATTCCTTAGTCACTCTCTTTGAGCTCTTCAACAAATGGTAGAAAGAATTAAATATGAAAAGCAAACTGTCATTGTCTTAATCGACTTTAAGTCAGAGTTTGATTGTGTTCATTGGCCAGCCCTATGGAAGATGTTGGAGGCTGAGCATGTGTCCTAGACTATCATCCAACTCCTCCATGCATCATACAACAGCTTGACTAGACATGTATGGATTCACAGCGAGCTATCTAAAGATTTGCCTGTCGAAACTGGAGTCCACCATGGTGATCTCATCTCTGCTTTGTTGTTCAACACAGTGATCAATGCCATCATGAGTAAAACATTTATGGGTAGTAAAGGAGTCCAGTGTGATGACAACAGCTTTGTGACTGATATGATGCTCACAGATAATATTGCCATATTTGAACAGTGGACACAGATACCAAGGCCACTGATATTCTTTTTGACATCACCAACACTGCCCAGCTATAGGGTCTGAAGATCAATCTACCAAAAACAAAATCCTGACTATAGGTGGATTACAGGCTAATGTTCACCTAGACAGAATTTAAATTGAACAACTGAAGGAATTAAAATATCTGGAGTCACTGGTCCAGGAGAAGTAAATAGCTTCTGCCCATAGCTTCGCTTAAGTGATGCCTTTGGAAAAAGGCTAGTATTATCAATACCAAAATCTGTCTCATCTAGACACTGATCCTGCCAAATCTTCTGTATGGGTCTTGAAAGTAGACCGTGCTCACACTAAAGCTGAGTAAACTCAACATTTTTCAAATGCAATGCCTGCAACAGATCTTGTGATTAAATTTGAAATGAGATTATCCTGGCAAGATATGACAACCAACTGACAATTGAAGTGGCAATTCAACCAGGGCGGTTAGGATGGTTTGGACATGTATACCGAATGAAACCTAGTCGGATACCATATCAGCTTCTTTGGGGGCAACTACAACAGGATTGGAAAGTGCAAAAATCTTCACTAAGTAAATTAAGGAAGATCTGAAAAAACAATGATTTAGTCTCCATGACGCCAAGGCCTTCACCACAAAAACATGGAAAGGCATCATGAGTGAAATCTGAAATCCAGTGACATCCACAGCAGTGTACAGGCTCTGGAGACAACCCCGTCTCATCGCTAGCTAGGGATCACAAGAAAAGAAAACAGACCTTTTCTTTGTCATCTGAATCATGAAAGATCAATCAAAGGAAGATTTGAGAAACAAATTTAAGACTGGCTCTGTGAACAACTAGACCTGATCTTATTATAGTTTAGAGAAGTAGACTGAGCTATCCAGCCATTGGTTTATTTTGTCAGTTTGTTTGTTCCAAAGTTGGGTGAGAACTTAAGCCTAACTCTGCAACATCATGTACAAGCCAAGCATTAATGGAACACCAGTTCAGAGTGGAAGGTTTATCTTTGATTCTTTAAAACATAATACTCTCAATAGCTGGTGAAGGAGTAAAAAGAGCATCACTGCCATACAATTCAAGAGGGGATTGCAAGTTTTCAGAAAATAATCATAATAATTAGAGGGTGAGGTTACCCTGTAGTAAATCCATATGCTTTTACTGGCATAATTTAGGTCCCTGTGAACTTTCAGTTTCCTGGCAGAGTATTTTATAAAGGAAAGAAGTTCTTAGAAGCAGTAAAGTTAGACGACACGTCTGCTTTAAGTATATCCCTGCTACAGTTAATTAACAGTTATTAGTGCTAACACACTATCCTGCATTATGTGTCATAAAATCACCAGGCCTCTCGATTCAGTTACAGCAATTAAGAAGTCCATCACACCTTCTCTGTAGTGATTTGGGTTAATTCCAGCTCCTTTCAGAGCCTGAAATTGTTAATCAAATCACTTGTGCTCCAGAATTCAATATGCTTATTCAATTCCTAACGATGCGCAGCTTCCTCTCCCCACACTTGTTTTTTTTTTTTTTGACTTTTTTTTTGGCTGTTTCCAGAGGCGTTCATGCAGCTAGCCTATTTCACACCATCTCCACACCTTACCAAGGCGATAATGAACTTAACGGCTCCTTTCGGTTAAACTTCTCAGCCTCCCGCTATTGGCAGATTGAATTTTTTGCAGCTGTAAAATGCGTCAATCGACTCTAAGCTGTGCTGATGGCAAAGCTGATACTGCAGTTCATCCACAGTCCGGAGATGTGTGTCCCTCCCGCTTCATCAATTTGTCATCCTACTAAATGGAAACTAATTGCTTCCCAAAGATAGATAGATACAGTGAGAACCTCACCCTTGGCAGAACATTGTTAGTAAAAAGGATTTTCGTGTCAGGTATCTTCCGCATTATAGATATTTTTTTGTAATAAGTTTTGTTTATTTGATCAGTTCATTTCCAAGGGAGCTACGGTTTAATCAGAGAGTGTTTATGTTCTGAAGTAGCTGTACACGCTGTAGTTTGGATAGAATGGGCGATAACATGCAATAAAGACCACATATGTTAATGAGGCACAGGCTGTCTCGCACTGGAGTGTCTAAACCGCAATCCTGCCAAAAGAAGGAATTGCATATTTAACTAAATGCTGACACAATTGAATCAAGAGCACAGATCAATGCCTTAATCTAATCACCTGCCAAGGCTGATTTATCAGAGTTATAAACCTCTTATATATTAATTTCAAATTATGCTTTCCTTTATTCATTCATTTATTCATCCATTCATGCATTTACTCTGGAAACAAAATAACCCACAATACCTGAATGTTAACTTATACAGCTATAGTCCTCACTGGAAGATACCTAACATAAGAAATGCCTGCTTGGCCCACTGGATAATTTTCTCAAGTGCGATATTCAGCGTTATGAATGGATTTGTGTTGAAGTTACAGATCAGCACGTGAAAGTGCAGTGCCTGAGGGGCTCACAGGTTTGTACTGCACAGCGCATATCATGAGCTGCTGTGGCTACTGTTTGTTGTCATTTTAAAGTTCATCCCTCTCATACCACTTCTCAATGTGATTATTAAAATATTGTTGAAATAAAATGTTTTACTTAATTAATTTGGTCTACATTCTTATATATAGATGGATAGGGGTGTCAATCACAGTTACATGGTCACAGTTATTCAATTTCTTTACCAATGCATACTCTGGAAAAAGGAGCTGAGTCAGAAGGCCCTACCCTCACCTACAGTCATGTGCTTTGGGTATGGACCAAAAGAATGAGATCACAAGTACAAGCAGCAGAAATGAGCTTTCTCCGTAGGATGAAAATCACTCCTATCTCTATCTCTACTGGATAGGAGAGGCTCGAGTGGAGCTACTGACCCTCCGTATTGAGAGGCGCTAATTGAGGTAGTGGTTTGGGCATCTGATATGGATGCCTCTCCGACCTCTCCCTGTGAAGGCTTTACAGGCATGACTAGCTGGGAGGAGTCAGGGGTTGCTGGGAGGATTGTATCTCCCAGATGGCCTAGGAACATCTTGGGATCCCAATCAGTATGAGTTAGAAAGTGTGGATGGGGAAACAAACGTATGGACCCCGCTGTTAAGACTGCATTGCATCTGTAACTCGGTTTCTGAGAAGCAGTGGAAAATGAAGAATGTTGCCATATAATAATCTTCAATCTGATTTTATTATTCATTGATGAAGCAGCTTTTTAAATTACTTAGTCCAATTCAGAATTGTAAGGGTCTGGAAGCTGTCATGGCAGCCCTAATCGCAAGTTGAGAACCAACAGTGGATGGAGCACTAGTCCATGACAGGTCTTGAAAACCATGAGTTTGGGATGTACAGGTAGTCCCCAGGTTACAGACATCCGACCTACGACATACGAACGGGGCCGAAGCTGTGACGCATGTGCCTCAGGAACTGCCGCTCTGTCATCTTCTGCCTGGGGACGCTGCAAGAAGTTGTCTCATGTCAGTACATCAGACGTGCTGACGACTGGTGCCTTCCTGCTGTGATAGCATGTACAGTGCTGTGCAGAAGAGCTTATCTTAATCTTTTGTCTTCATCCTTCAACAATGTCTCTGATACAAGTGCCAGTGATATAGCAAAGAAGAGAATAACCATCACCATTGAAAATAAAGTAGAAATAATAAAAAGGTCAGGGAGAGGTGAAACTCCATCATTAATTGGCAGAGCACTTGGTTACAGTTGGTCAACAATAGCATTTATTAAATTTATGCACCGGTTCTGACTTACATATAAATTCAACTTAAGTACAAACCTACAGTCCCTATCTCGTATGTAACCCGGGGACTGCCTGTAGTTGAAAAACTGAAATTATCACCGAAAAGCCCACTCTGACATTTGGAGAACATACAAACCACACAGACAATACAGAGAGTGGGATCCTAGAATCTGAAACTTTGCTGCACCATTGAACTGTAAAGTTGAAATTGCACCATAAAACTTAAAGGCCAAACTCACTCTTGCGTTTTTGATAATCAGTCCTTTCTTTCAGATCAAACTATAGCCTTATTGCACCTATCATACTGATGTTGTATTGATATTACTTTTTGCCATCACTTTAAAGAATACTATATCAAAAAACATTTTTATGTGCTGGTTATCTCATGTAGTTTGTAGTATTGGCCAAGAAAAATTTTTAATGTTACATTTTTTTGAAGAAAGATTGATAGAATGAGCATTTATGGAGACCAATGATATTCCACAGCACTGTAAAAATTTCATGTTACTCATGTTGCATAATCCACATTTCAAGTCACCCAGTCCTACGTGCAAAACACATACATTTTTGCATAAATATTGCTGAATAAATCACAAAAAACTCCCCGGTTCAGAGTCATAGTCAGCGTGTCAGTCAATCACAGGGCACACTCACTCACTCTTCCATACTCGTCCACTCAAACTGACCTGCATGTTTGTAGAAGGACTTTGTATCTGTGTGAGCATCGGTGCCAACCACCAGTACTCAAGCTCGTCAGTGGCTTAAGACTGAGATTTTACAGCTCTCGCATCTTTAATCTGTGGGCCCCAAGCTTTACTCGCAGTGTTTTCAGGCACTTGGCAGAGGCTGGTCATTGCTCTTTCAGGCTTGCTCTCATTGCGATTGTCAGGCTCCCTGTCCTCCCTTTCATTAAGAGGAAGTGGTGCTTAAGCAGGGAGACAGAAGAGGTTTTTATCTCCTTCTCTGAGATTCTGATAGCATGTTGTTAGAAGGAAATCGTATTTTTCTCTCTAACCCCATTAGACCGATGATTGTGATCGTCTCTAAGTGGAGCAGAGGGCTGCTTCTCTTCAGAGGTGCTGGCGTCGGGAAATCCACTTCAAGCTGCTTCCGGGAAACTGCTTTGGTGGCTGCAAGTTCCCTTGATTTTAATAGGAAACTGTCCAAGTTGCCACTTCAGTCTCTTGGAGTATTTGTTGACTATGAAATTAAGTAAGGCAGGCTAGCTTTTCAAAACTGAGATGATCGTTCTTTTCTGGCTCATGGACCACAGGGCAGATGTCTGCACGGGTGCTTCATCTTCAGTGAGTGTAGTAATGAGGAGTCCATTGTTTTCATTTGCTAGTGTATACTCTTTAACTGATTTTTTTATCAAAACTCGTGAGTATCCTCTTTTAAATTACACATTATTCTTATTTTCATACTGCAATTCCTTTTCTTCAAGATTCAAGTATATATTGTCATTTCATCCATATACAGTAGTACAGCATACAGTGAAATGAAACAACGATCCTCCAGGACCATGGTGCTGCATAGAACACAGGACAACGAAGAATCCACGACACATAACATAAAGACACATAATATATGTGAGTCAAATGTGCAAACATGTGCAACCACGTGCAACATTGCAGAGCAGAACACAGATATCATATCGGTCCATGAGTGTTCAGGAATCTGACTGCTTGGGGGAAAAAACTGTTACACATTCTGGTGGTAAGGACCCGAATGCTCCGGAACCTTTTTCCCAATGGCAGGAGAGTAAACAGTGAGTGTGAAGGGTGTATTGATTCATTCAGAATGCTGATGGCTTTGCGGAAGCAGTGTATGGTGTAAATGTCCATGATGGAAGGAAGAGAGACACTGAAGATCTTTTCAGCTGTCTTCACTATCTGTTGTAGGGCATTGACCGTGCAATTTCCAAACCAGACAGTGACGCAGTTGCTCAGGATGCTGTCTATGGTTCCTCTATAGAATGTTGTTAGAATAGCTGGTGGAAGATGGGCATCACTTGGCGTTTCCCAGTTTAATAGAAAAGAATGTGAAGAGTCCAAGTTCAAACTGAATTCCTGAAAGTGTTGTATGACCAGCAATTGTTCTGTATGCTCAAGCAAAATGTCTCACACCTCTGGTTCTTCATGTTCTCGAAAAATTGATACATCTAATTAATAAGTATATTGATGTATCTGAGGTGACACATTGGTTTGCACTTGTGGTTGATTTCTGGTCTGCTCATTGTCTGTGTGAAGTTTGTATAGTCTTCCCTTGCCTCGTGCTTTTCTTCAGATATTACTGTTTCTCCAGCTTTCCTAATACAAGCTTGTTAGTTTGAGGATTAGCCCAAAATGAGTAAATGTAAAAGTCTACATAAGAGTATCCTCAGAATGACTTGCATGGCATCCAGAGATGGCTCTGGCCTGTACCTGATGCTGGGTTAGGCTTAGGGATAGGATTAGGTTAGACATTATTTTTCAGCTTTATTAGTGATAAACAAAAAATTCATACAAAATTGAATTTATAGTTTCATCATGAAACAAATGGTGTTTTGCCACAAGTAAAACGTGTCTGTATTTTCATCACATCTGCAACCTTTTTGTCCAAGTGTAAAAGCATCACAAATGTATTCTGGTCCAGAGTGTGGAAAGGGGAGTGCAGCTTGGGATTAGGGTTAGTGCTAGAGAGCACTTGTCTGGTAGCACTTCAGAGGACCTTCTCTGCTGCTAAAACCCACTGACCTGGGCATGTGCCTGCCAGTAAGCTTGTAGAAGGATCCTGATTTGGATTAGCATAGGGACTTGGGGAAAGTCAGTGCAGATGGTATTACCTTGGACCCCAGATGAGTGGTATGAGGCAGAACCTGTGGGCATGAATGTGAAGACAATAAGTAGGCAGTGCACCAGGAAGATGAGAGAGCGCAGAACCATTGCATATCAAGGTGGCTTTGGAGGGCAGCCCAGGAAAGAGACCCTTAAGGACCAATACTTTTTGCTTTCTACCCCAACAAACGTTAAACATCCCCAAAAACCTAATTTTGGTGAGTTTCAGACTTCAAATGCAAAACAAATTATTGGGGCACTAATCATCATCAACATAATTATCATAAGAAGAAAACTACTTGTATCATTGGACTATAAATAGACCTTCATACTGCTCAGTTACAGTATTTCATAGTTAGAGTTATGCTCTGTTGGAGTTTTTCACATTAAATGTTCACTGGTAAGGTTTATATTTTATGCAATACATAACTGAAGGCTCTTTGTGGCTCTTCCCTTCTCATTGATGGCAACAGTGTTATATGTGATGCTTTTGCCTCAAGACACATACATTGTTAGAAATTAATAATTAAAGTTTGTATTGGTCACCCCACTCGAAGTTATAGTTCTTCCCGTTATCTAATGACCACAGAGATATAGTATATTCTAGAGCTTTACTTCAACGGGTGCCTGTTTCTTATTTTGCCTCCTAAATACAAAATACTCTTCCAG
Source organism: Polypterus senegalus (assembly GCF_016835505.1). Classification (NCBI taxonomy): domain Eukaryota; kingdom Metazoa; phylum Chordata; class Cladistia; order Polypteriformes; family Polypteridae; genus Polypterus; species Polypterus senegalus. The sequence continues at coordinate 120,828,731 of NC_053159.1, read as the reverse complement.
TGTGGCTGCCACTTAAATAATCCACATGTTGAGTCCTTTTTTTACCCCTTTTCCTTGATTCCCCACTGTTTATTAGGAAAAAAACTGAATATTTAAAAGTTTGTGCACTTGTATTACCGATATGCTTCTTTGAATTAGTTTGAATGGTACATTTTTATTATTTAGTTTAACTGTGTTTATTTTCCTAAAAAACATGTTTTCATCTTGAAAATATGTATATTGTTTAGTAGAATTTTATCCATCAGTTTTCCACCCTGCCTACCCAAACTGGGATTGTCAATGGTGGTACATATTTCTACAGGACTGGATGCAAGGAAGACCCAACTCTGAATAGGGCAGTAGCCTAAATAAATATAACTGTTAAGTAATTATTTAAGTGAGCCACCATAAACATTAAATGAGTCAACAAAATAACTGTGGAAAAAATAGCTCAGTGCCTAGTTAACCAATGTAAATTAAATCACCAGGACAAAACTGTGAGAGACTGTCTAATATGTAAAGGTATGAAATCAAGTTACATTGTTCTTATGCTGATGTTGAATTACTCAACTTCTGCTTCTACGGTATGTCAGATTTGCTGACAGTGGTTGTTGAAATCATTGCCAGAACATCTCAGTTTATACAACAGAAAATCACTGGGTATGTCAAATTTAGCAACTGTATGCCGACCTTCCATTCCAGTCGTGCTCGCCCCCATTTTTCTGAGAACCAATATTGTGCTGCCTGATGAAGCCAGTGCTGTACGAAGGGTTTACAGGTCTATTGATTGTCAGCTTCTGTGCACACAGAAGCCACCACTATGACTAAAGACAAAAGGCAGTGTGGCGTAGTGGTTAAACCTTGTGGAACGAGCCCCGGACACAGACAGACGGACATCATTTTGTCACCCAACACACACATTTATTTACACTAATATATTTACAAGTTTAGATGCACAACTCAGTGCCTCAGCACCAATCCCCCAAAGTCCAGGCCTCTCTCTCCAGTGCCTCTCTTCTTCAGGCCACCTCCACTCCTCTCCAGCAAGACTCTTGTCCACTTCCGCCCGACACCAGTCATCATATGGAGGGAGGCGGCCCCTTTTATACCTGGCTGGATGGGCTCCAGGCGCTTCCCGACACTCCTCCGCCGGCATTCCCCTGTGTGGCGGAAGTGCCATCTGTGCACCCGGAAGCATGCCAGGCGTCCCCGGTCATCTTCCCCCCAGCAATTCCAGGTGTGGCGGAAGGTCCAGGGCTCTCCAGGCACCAGGGCACCCCCTGGCGGTGACCACGGGCCCCTACAGGGTTGAGCTTTCAAGTCCTGCACCCGTGGTCCCCAATGCAACCAGGGTGGTCACCCCCTCGTGGTCTGGAGGAGGCGCAAGCCCTCCTCTGGTCCTCTTGGGTGTCCCGGCTGGATACCACCCCCAGCCGCATGCCACAACCTTTAACCTTCATACTGTTTGATTGTGGGTTCAAATCCCACTACTGAGACCATATGACTGTGATCAAGTCACTTCACCTGCCTGTGCTCCAATTGGAAAAAATAAGAAATTTAACTAATTATATCTCTCAAATGTTGTAAGTCATTTTAGATAAGGGAATCAGGCAAATAATTAAATGTAAAATCAAGCCTGTTTGATTTTGTTGGAGCAAGTCATGGAGTAGTTGGAGTAAGTTGGTGGACAGAGCTGGTGCTAGGTTATTTTGAGCCCTAGGCCAAGCTTATTAGTGCACCATCTGACTGTTCGGTAGCTAACTTGTGTACCTGGGACCCCCCCTTATGATCTGGAATGTCAAATGTGAGATGGCCTTGCCTTCTAATACAGTATGTAAAGGTGCGAAACCAAATGAATCTGTTCTTACCCTTAGAAGTTAGTGATGTCAAGAACTGACATTCGATTTTCATTTTTTACAAGTGTTCGTTGGCCTATAAAAATTATTTGAGCATGGCTTTTGGAGGCCAAGGAATCTAGTAGTTATCCATTTCTTGTTTCCTTGTGTTGTTTATAGTGTTAAAATGATTAACATTCTCCCGCAAAACAATATTGTTTTTTATTTTGTATGCCCTCTTCTTTAATTTGTTTGCTTGTTCATAAGCGGTTATTCAATGATTGCTTAATAAAAATATATTTATAATTTACTTTTTTAGGATTTAATTGGAAGGGTTTTTGTGATTTTTTTTTTGCTTTACCATTAAGGAAAATCATAATAATTTCAGAAAATATCAGTTTTATATATGATGCAAACATCTGGAAATGGGGAAAATTTAAGATCATGGTGCCTTTGTTTAGATGTAGCTGTGGTTCAAAGCTGTCCTGTTTATTAACAATAAACATAAAAAAAGTAAAAGACCTTTCCAGGATCCCATCCAGTGGTGATCGGATATCCATTTTCACACGTCAGCAGTTTGCCAAATAACAGTAACATTCATGAGAGGGTAATCAGAAGAAAAAGTTTCCTCTCAAAAAATGTCTCAAAACAACATCTAGATCACCATTTCCCAACCTGTGGGCCATGGCGGATGTACAGGTGGGCCACAGCTGACCCCAGACGAAAAACAATTGCGCTCAATTCACAGCAGCAACACTGCAGGTGGATCACAACTGATCCTTGACAACGTCACGCTGGATGAGAAATGTGGAAATATCTGAGAAGAGAACATTCGTCCCTGTTATTAAAGCAGGTTCTCAAACAGGACAAATATATCAAGGAATCAATGAGGAGGAAGAAATCTGGTGTTTCAAAATGTCCAAATCTGATCCCCACAGTAATGTTGTTCAAGACCTGATGCAGGCTGTTCACGTCAGACAGCCAATAATTCTGGAGCAGTTGAAGTAGTTTTAATAGGAAGACTGGGCAAACGTTCCTGAAAGCAGATGTGGGAGACTGATTAGTAACTGCAGGAAACATTTGGTTGTTGCCATTGCTGCTGAAGGATACTGTATGCCAGCATTCATTGAATTAAAAGGTTCAATTACTTTTGCAGACAGGAATCATCGATTCTTCCTTAAATAAACATTGTGTGAATAATAAACAGTAAGACATTTTTGTGGGAAGTTTGTGGTTCAGTATTTAGCAAAACCCTTTCTTAACTTTAGAGTCCAGGAGTGGATCGTGTCTGTTTACTACACAGGGTCCTTGTTGCTATACTGTTTCCTACGCAGGAAACATCCCCCATTGTGTGGAGTTTCCACATTTTACCATAACTAATGGGGTTTCTTTGGGTACTCCAGTATCCACTCAAACCCTTTAGAATTGCAGGTTAAGTTAATAACCATCCCTGAATTGAACCTGTGCGGCTGTGAATGCGTCATGCGATGGTCTGCTGTCATATCCAGGATTAGTTCCTGCTTTGCACTAGTGCTGAAAAAGGAGATAAAATGATGGATTTTTTTATAGATATGTCCATTATGTGTTTTTAGAATTTAAATAATATCATTTTTGAAATAAATTAAATGATTCAGAGCCATGAGCATGAGCATGGAATGAGACAGGAAGAAAGTGAAACAGAGAATTCTCCAAGTCAGAGCCAGCCTAAAGCATAAGCAAAGTAAGATGAGGCATGGGACCCCACGGCCCCTATCTGCTTAGCCTGTCATGGAAAATGGGAAAGATGGGGAAGGGAAAATTGACAATTGACCACTAGGGTCCAGATTCGATTAGCACACCGGCACTCTTAGGCATTCATCCCCCTGGTCTCCAATTGCGCTCAGCATTTCAAAAGGGGCTTCACCCCCCACTCTTCAATCACATTCATCCCTCTAAGGGCTCAGACCACCTCCCCCCATCGATCATGCTGATTACACCAAGGTGGATAAATGCTCTCTTTGATTGCGCTCAACACTCCAAAGGGCCCCACCATCACCTCACTGGTTAGTGACTGGATATTGTTTTTGCACGTTAGTGTGGATAGACCAGGTCTGCTTTTATGCGGGGGGCGTTTTGCCCTTTACCTGCAGCAATTGTCTTAGAAGCAGAAACTCAGAACTATCAGAGTGAGACTGAGATTCCAAACCAACAAGTACTAGCAAAGGGGTCTCAACTGGGAAATCTGGGACTACTCTTGTTACATAATGCAGAAGGCACTGCATTAATTAATGGTTCTAGTTGCTTTAAGAGGAAGAGTAGGTTCGTGAATATGATAGACATTGTGTTCTGAAAGGTCAGTGACTTTGTACCTGGCCTCAGTATGGAATATACAGTAAATAGTCACTCTTCCTGTCAACTGAATCAAACGTTGTTTTATCGTGGAAGAGTTTTGGGGTGGCTCTATCTATTCTAGAACACAGATTTGTTTATTTCCATATTCTTTGAGAGACCACTTCAGTACATGTTCATACATGAAGGGATCCAAACAGTTAATATTCACACTGCTTGCATGCACACCAGTATCCAGTGGTCAAGAGCCTCACATGTATCATCATGCATCAATCCTTCAAAGACCTGAAATGATCATTTTACCATATTGGTGCTCGACTAAAGTGCTTTTATTTTGTTTAAACTAGTTGTGAGTGCAAAGATTTACAAAAAAAAGAAAACTTAAAAGTTTTATAATTCTTACCATGAACCTGTAATACTTTTAACACTTTACTGTACGCATTAAAACATTTCATAATATAATAATATGTATTACTGATGCTTATACATTAGTGCCTTGGTTTGCAAGCATAATTCGTTCCAGAAACGTGCTTGTAATCCAAAGCACTTGTATATCAAAGTGAATTTCCCCAAAACAATTACTGGAAACTCAGATGATCCGTTCCACAACCCAAAACTATTCATATAAAAATGATTAATACAAAATCTAAAGTAAAAATACATAAAACAAATTAACCTGCACTTTACCTATGAAAAGAATCGTGGCTGGTGTGAGGGAGATGAGAGAAAGGAGAGGAGGAGGACGGTTATTGTGTAGGACAACCTTCTAACTAACGGAATCACTGCTATCTGTTGGTTCACTGGAATCTTCTTTTTTTTTGCGACTTTTAACAAAGAACCTTTCCAATGACAATTGCTTTTGCTTCCTTTTGGGGATTTCGTGGAAATGTGACATTGCATTGTCGTTAAACAGAATCATCGCTCGCACACAAAATAAATAATTGCTTTATGCACACACACATGGTCACAATGAATAGTAAATAGTATATGCTCGTACGGATGTTGACTATAAGAGTGAGGTACGCCAACTGAGCCCGTGAATGGGAGACGATTATCCACAATCCCGCAGCGAGAGAGAGAGAACCATCAACTCAGTTGTGATAATGTGACACTCGGCAGGCAAAGCATATACGTACTACTCGTATTGCAAGACCTCACTTATTTATCAAGTTAAAATTTTAGCTCATCTTGCAAAACACTCACAGACCAAGTTACTCGCAATCCAAGGTTTTACTGTATTCCCAATCAAAAATCAAAACTGAGCTTCAGGGTAATTCTTGCAAGTGATAATGTAGCTAAATGAGATATTCAGAGAAAATGGGAGATTGAAGAGCTAAGGGGATGACTAAGGGGACGAGCCATGCACAGGAACGTAAGTTATAAAGTCTCAGTGGGGCTGTAGGGACTTTGGGATTACTTTATATAAAACTTTGTCTTCTGTGTCTGCTCACCTGTTACTTATGTTTTCTTAAAAAAATGCAATTTTTGATACCCTTGAAATTGACCTTTGCTTTTATTCTGGTTTAGGGTGACAAACAGGCAGCTTCTTATTTCTACACTGATAGACAGTTTTATAGGTACAGTATGTACATTTTGATGGTATTTTTTACGTTAATTCTGTAGCAGAATTAAACAAACGCAGCTTTAATTTCACCATTGCATATGATGTTGTCACAGATGGCCAGGGCTCTTGTCTGACCGGGACATCTCTTCATTCTATGGACCGGGGGAGCAAGCCTGGTCAGGACAGTACCTCCCTCAGAACACTACATGGCAGCCCCCCTGGGTTGCATGGGACTTTGGAACTCAAGCCTTTTGAGGTCCGTGGCCACCACCAGGGGGCAATGGAGTGGTTCTTGAGCCCATGTAGATGGTTCTTCTGCCACACTCGGAAGTGCAGTCAGAAAGTGGTCAACAAACACCTGGAGCACTTCCGAGTGGGCTATAAAAGGAGCCAACAGCCACCACTTCGGGAGCCAGAGTCGGGAGGAGGGAGACAAAGCTTGCCGGAGAGGAGTGGAGGATAAAGAGAAGTAGTATTGTGGTGATTGTGCTATTGTGCTTGTGGGACTGTGTTGTGCCTGTGGAAACGGGAAAGGCGTTAATTCACACCGCCCTGGTTGCTTTGGGGACCACGGGTAGAGAGCTTGGAAGCTCAACCTTGTAGGGGCCCGCGGTTGCCGCCAGTGGGCGCCCCATGCCTAGCGAGCCCTGGACATCAGCACTTCTGCCACACCCGTAAGTTCTGGGGGGAAGAAGATCGAGGACACCAGGAGTGCTTCCGGGTACACAGCCGGTGCTTCCGCCACACAGGGGCGTGTTGGCAGATGGTTATTGGAAGACACCTGGAGCACATCCGGGTGGCTATAAATGGGGCTGCCTCCCTTCATTTAAGGCTGGTGTTGGGAGAGAAGGAAGGACAAGGTCTCTGGAGGAGACAAGGAGGCGGCCTGAAGCAAAGAGGCAGTGTGAAGCCTGGACTTTGTGGAGTCTTGGGGGTTGTGTGGCACTTTATTAATTGTAAATAGTTGTAAATAAACGTGTGGTGTGATTAAGAACACATCTACCTTTCTGTGTCCGGGGCTCAGCTTACAATAAATATATATATATATATATCTTCATCCATCCATCCATTATCCAACCTGCTATATCCTAACTACAGGGTCACAGGGGTCTGCTGGAGCCAATCCCAGCCAATGCAGGCAATAAACCCCGGGCAGGGCGCCAGCCCACCGCAGTAAATATATATATATATATATATATATATTTATATATATACAATAATCCCTCCTCGATCGCGGGGGTTACGTTCCAGACCCCCCCGCGATAGGTGAAAATCAAGTAGAAACCATATGTTTGTATGTTTATTTTTATATATTTTAAGCCCTTATAAACTCTCCCACACTGTTTATAAATATTCCCCGCAGAGTTATACAGCATAATCCCTTTGTATTCTCTTAGATATTAGGTAAGAGTCATTGAAATTATGTATATAAACACACTGTTTATATACAGTAAAACCTAAATATTATTTTAAAGATATTGAGTGTCTCCGATATCACATGTTACAGCCATTACGATAGACATGCCGCCAGCAATAAATACGTACAATGCAAGAAAAATAGTATACAGTAAATGTGTGTACAGTGACACTAAACGTACGTACATGTACTAAGTACTGTAAGTAGAAAATTAATTATGGTTACTCACCAACAATGACACGATGACTTGTCCGATAACAATGAGTTTTATTTTACTGTACAACAAAGGAGAGCGTTACAGCCCTTAAAGGAGCCACTTCAGGCGATTGTGTAGCACTGCCGTTCTTCTTCTTCTGGCAGTCTTCAATCCAAATCTCTAAAGCAGATTCCATCCAGACTACTGCCTTATTACATCCACTTACAACTCGTTTTGCACCCTGGTTAAAAGGACACTGCGGCCGCAGATCTTATATTCCTTTCCTACTTTTTAAATAAAAAGAATCGTAGCCTTCAACAAATCCAAAACGTTTACCTTTTCGGCAATCATTAACATCTTCCGCTTGAACTTGGGCACGGCCCTGAAGCAGTAGCAGATCGTTTTGAAGCCATAATGAAGGGCTTGACTATGCACAAAGATAAACACAAAAGAGCACAAAAGTTAACTCTTTACACAGCGAAACACGTTGATGCTGAATGAGCAAGACGAGACTTCCTGGTTAACACTGCATTCAGCATGCAGGAACTTAACTGTGTGCTCTGATTGGTTAGCTTCTCAGTCATCCGCCAATAGCGTCCCTTGTATGAAATCAACTGGGCAAACCAACTGAGGAAGCATGTACAGGAAGTAAAAGACACATTGTCCGCAGAACCCGCGAAGCAGCGAAAAATCCGCGTTATATATTTAATTATGCTTTCATATAAAATCCGAGATAGAATGAAGCCGCTAAAGTCGAAGCGCGATATAGCGAGGGATTACTGTATATATATATATATATATATATATATATATATATAATATATGTGTGCGTTTTTGTATGTGTATCTACACACTTTATTATATTCTGTCATGCAAAAGAAAGCAGGCTGGTGAAAGAGACGTAGTTATCTAATCTGTGACGCCTGCGTCTTAGCTCTTGAAATGTTGCGAACTTTGCTCTTTCCAAGCAGAAGAAGAAATGGAGCTGAAGAGACAGTAACAGGATAAACTGAATTAAAGTGTCATGATAGTGAATTACTACAGTAAATTTAGACCATCCACCATTATGATCTGTCATCACTGCTACTTGCTTTCATGATAGTGAGACGCAGGTGGCCAGAAGAACAGTTGTTCAATAACCGTTGACTTGGAACTATGTGTGTTGGAGGAAAGAGAAGATACTAGGAATGTCACAGCTAGAATAACATTCTGAGTGATTTGCATAAAATTACTGCACACTCCTCCTCCGTTAAGCACACAGTTTGTATCCCTGTTTATGTGGCTGGTGTCGTTTCTTCTTGGTGATACTGAGTTTTCTTTCTGCGATACAGCGTTAGATGTGTCCAGCAGAAAAGAGAACTGTTGAGATGCAGTCCTGCAGAGTCAAGACAAATAGCCTCTGAAATGTGACAATGAGCCTTGTGCCATAGATCTTCATGTATAACAGTAGTTTCCTGTGTCAGTCAATATTGATATATTTTCATGGTCTGCCTGTTTGTAAAATGAAATTGAAATCTGAGTGAACATTGACATATTACACTAATGGCATTGACCAGTAATTGAATCATGGCAGTACCTCTTGAATTACGATGAGTGTTAGAGTCAAGTAACCTGCTTCTGCATGCCCCAGGCCAATTAAATGGTTTTCCTTGATCACGACCTAAGTCTAAGTTTAAATGACACACTGCTGGCATAGCAGGCAGGCCAAATTTAAATTTGTGTGTGCTTGTACCTGTAATACTGTTTGCAACATGACTGACAGCTGCTGCCACATGCTAAAGACTGGCAAGTGTGTAAAGGAGCCTACTTTTCAACAATGTTTGTAAAATGTCTTATTATAATCTGTCACACCCATCTGCAAAAACTACACATGTATAAAGGAGTGAAAGGTTTAACAACTTGGAACATATAAGTTTAATTTTTTAATAGTATTTTTTACATTGAATAACATTTCTTCCCTGAGATAAGATACATCTCTTTGAAGCCTACCCTGATAGATGTAAATAAAGCACATGAAACCAAAGGATGCTGAGTGGGTTTCATTTAGTAAATATTGTGATATCCACCACAAAGAAGTACAAACACAGGGAGAAGACATCAAAGAGGTTCAAAAAGGACTAGATCAGTCCTATTGAGGTCAATTGAAAAAATTTCTCCTTGAGGATGCTTAGCCCCAAATTCAAAAGGCAGGCTTTAAGGCCCGCACAGGCCCAAAATGGGTCTAAGGATTTTAAAGTTTAAAAAAAAAAATGTTCAAATGTCTATACCAAAAAACAAATTGTTGTTATGAAAAAGACAATTCCTAAGCATAAAGTCTTGAGCAATGATTCCAAATACTCACTAGATGGGGAAAACCATCAAACTTTTGCTAATAAGGGAAAGGGCAATGTAATATATTTATAAATAAATATATTTATTTGTCAAAAATGCTCTTTAAAAAAGTCAATGTCTGTGGAGTACAAGAGGGAAAAGGAGTTGCATGAAAGAGCAAAGGCCGTCCAGAGGCAGAGAAGTCTGAAGGCACAATTCATTAGGGAAACTCAACAACAGAGCAAAAGGTCATAAAAACCCAGAATATCACAAAGCACTCAGAATAAGCACTATAGATGTTCACTAAACCACCAGCTCATTCAATGAACCACAAGGGACTGTGGGTTGGGCTTTCCTCAGCCATTATAGGACTAAGGGCAGTCCCTTGCAGTGGTGGGCAGGAGGTTTAAGAAGAAAAGCACCCACAAGACACATGGAATATAGCAGTAGATACAGTAGATAAATAAACATAAAGAAACCACATGATTGACAATGTTAACATAAAAAAATAACAAAACGTTGATGAAGCAGACATTTGAACTCAATAAGTGGAACACTTCTGGTCAAGTGAAAACAAAGCTCCTTGAATATATACAGTAACAATTTATTAAAGGAAACAGAAAAAACAAAAGGCATGGCAAAAATAGTTGTCCTAAAGGTAAAACCTGAAGTAAACCAATACAGATAATGCAAAAACAAGCAACAGTACCTCATAAACAGAAAATCGAAAAATCTAAATAATGAAATCAAACACACAGGAGACAAATCAATGCCGAAGCCACTATGAGAAGAGTAGCTTTTTCCATTTATAATGCTGGGTGTAGTCCCCCAGCGGCATAATCAGGAGGGCCCACCTCCCTGGGCTCCACACATAAGAGACAGGGCAGATAATACATTAAACTGCATATATTCTTAACATATAACAAAATAATGAATAAACAACACAATACTACTTAAATAAAACACAGACAGAATATCACCATATGTAGAATTAATACAATTTTTACAATAATATTAAAAAGTAAAAAATGATTGTGCCAGGAAAAGACCCTTGGCAGGACTATGACATTATGAAAGGTCTGCACTTCCAAGTATCAGTAGTTGAAGAAAGCTCATGCCAACCAAAGTCATTCTGTGCCACCTCAGGGAAGTGGAGGGTCTTTTCCCAGGCTTGGTGCCACAGGCTATGCACATTTTTCAGGTTGTCCATAGGTGAGCTTTGTTCTGTCTTATGTTTATATCGCTTTCACCTCCATCCATTAAGATTTATGATTGGTTGCAAAGTTGTTTTCATGAAAATCTAACTAATTAGACACTTGTTTTGCTATATTTCCTCAATATTGGTGTTTCCATCTGTGTTGATGAATGTGGAAATTGGAGTTGTGTTCCTCACCATACTTGGTCAAAGTGGTGGCCCTTGAAGTCCTGTTTAGATCAGATGGGTCTGTCTAGAGTGGTGCAGTACGTGGGTGGAATTTTAAAAGAAATTAATAAATGCATGCTCCTTTAAGCCACATTGAGGCCTATAAGACCCCGCTAAAGCTTTTAATCCAAGCAGAAGTGATATACACTCTTTTAAGCCATGCTACAGTGGTAGTGCTAGCCTGCCTTACATCCCGTTCACTCCCAGCACAAGCCCCCACGCCATTTAAACTCCCACTTGCTCCATAATGAATAAACGAGAGATCACAAATAAGTAAGGAAATATTGCAAAAAGTAGCAGGGGACGAGTATGTCTGCCTTTTCTAATTAAATCAGAAGAGCTGATGATGTTAACTCTGATTGTACTTGGAAAATGGCTGCTGTAATATCACATACTAACTCAATTGGCCCGGTCCATTATGCTGCATGGTTACACTCCCATGATGATGTGAGGATGTGGCCTTCTTGTAGTCTTAAAGTCAATGAAGCCTTGCCAGCCAGTACTAAATATATGTAGAACCAAGAAAAATAAAATCATAACATGTACACAATATGAATGAAAACACTCAACCGGATGTCCAGAAAGACCTAACCGCTGGGTGAGACACAAGCAATGGCTGAGGCTGTACATTTGTTTAGGATCGTGAGGTGCAAGCGTCTTTTAACTATTAATACTCAAGTCTTTCCAATGAAGTGCATGTATGCACTATTGGTCGGAGTCATCAGGTCCTAAAAAGGATGACCTATGCCCAGCAAAATGAACAAAGGAATGTTTTTCTCTGCATATTTGTTTTTTACTAATTGTAAATATTTTCTCATGAGTGATAAACACAACTATGTGAATGACAGTTCTGCAACTGCCTCTTTTAGTGAAAATCACATAAGCCTGTTGTGGCCTTAATAGTCACTTATTTAAGAAACTTATCAGATTCTTCTTAGGGCATTAAATGGGTGATACCTCACCAAGATATTGATCTGGGTGCTGGGTCATTATAGGGTCATTACTGTCACTTGTACAGAATACAGTGAAACTATTAAGTCCACCCTGGATTGTTCTTTTCCTTTTCTGTGTAAAGACGTCTGGATTCAGTATTACCAAATACTCCTAATGGACATTAATGCTTGTTGTTCATTTAGGTAACACTGTCAAATAGGGGTCCATTATTAATACTGTACCTTGGGTTTTTGTAGCAAATGGCAAATACCAACCAATCAAAAGTGGTAATAGCATGACATTATTTTAGTCACAAACCACATAAGAGATGCCTGATGGCTACTTTTCTCTGAACTCAAGTTCTGCCTCAGTGGAAAGAATTTTAATTAAAGGACCAGGACATGTAACCTGATCAAAAAGAAGTATGTGCAGGGGTCAAAAGCAAAAAATCAATCTGTTCTTTCACCAAGCCAGAAACACAAACATGAATCAGGACTGCAGCACAAAAATTGAGATTGAATGGCACTGGGAAACGCATGTCAAATATTTTATTTATCCAAACTCAGATGCCTAAATTATGCCTAATTTGACCATTTATAGGGTCACCCTGAAGACGTCATGAAATAAAAGGAATTCTGGAAAGTTACTCTGGCAATGGCCAATGTAAATATCACAATATGGTGTTGTGAAAAGACAGTCAAAAATGAATACGTCTTAAGGCTCAATAGTCTACGATAAATGTCCAAATCAGATTCCTTTACTTCAGAAACCCCAAATTAGCCACCAAGATGTCCCAGAAACCTACTTGAAAATTTACCAATCACAACAGCTCAGTGGCAATAGATCACTTATTAACTTCTATCATTACTTTGCCCTGTCAGTTCATGCTAGGCGTAATGTATAAAAATGGAAAGGACATTGGCATTATCAATATTTGTCAACCCCATGTTTCTTTTCTTTGAATAATAACATTCAGTTCTTCACTTTGCTCTGCTAAATTTGAGCCACCTTTTAACTAGAGGTTAATATTGGGTTTGTCCAGTTCAAGCCACAACAGTAAGACTTATTATTATTTTTCATTATCATTGTCCTGCTTTTCTGCTAACCAGAGCACTGACAACACATGGTGCAAAAGTGTTAATTTCTGTCATGGGTTTTATTTCTTAATTTAAGTCTGAAAAGACGGACTTGCAATCTCAGTACTTCTATTTTCTCGACATTTATAGCAGACAGCAGAAGCGCTGGCCCTCAGTTCTAATTCATCACTGAGCTCCTGGAACAACAGACAACAGCTATTGCAGTTATAGATGCCTTCACCTTAACTTTGCAAAGCACCAAACTGAAATAATTAGTCTCAGGAGAGGAGCAGTTTTATTCACGCTTCCAAAGTGATGCTTTTGTGTCTCCTTGATGAATTGTAGCCTGAACCTGACTTATTCCCCGGGTGCTAGTGTAAGCAGTACATTCACTCTCCCTGGGATACAACAAGATAAATTCACTTTGTGTTATGTTGATGATTCTGAAGCTGTCAGAAATGTAATGTCTTTTTGTGGGAGGATTTGTTTTGGTAGATGGATAGATAGATAGATAGATCGATAGATAGATAGATAGATAGATCGATCATGAAAGGCAATATATAATAGATCATGGAAGGTACTACATATTACAGATCGATCATGAAAGGCACTATATAATAGATAGATCATGAAAGGTACTACATATTATTGATAGATCATGAAAGGCACTATATAATAAAGATAGATAGATTGTGAAAGGCACTATATAATAAATAGATCATGAAAGGCACCATATAATAAAGTTAGATAAACAGATCGTGAAAGGTGCAACATAATACAGTTACAATTACAGATAGATAATGAAAGGCACTATATAATAAAGATAGACAGATCATGAAAGGCACTATATAATATACAGTAGATAGATCATGAAAGGCACTATATAATAGATTGATCATGAAAGGTACTACATATTATAGATACAACAACATTTATTTATATAGCACATTTTCATACCAATACTGCAGCTCAAAGTGCTTTACATGATGAAGAAAGACAAAAAAGACAAACTAAATAAGAATTAAAATTAGGGAACAATAATTAACACAGAGTAAAAGTAAGGTCCGATTGCCAGGGAGGATAGAAAAAACAAAAATAAAAACTCCAGATAGATAGATAGATCATGAAAGGCACTATATAAGATAGATAGAGTGTGAAAGGCAGTATATAATATAGAAAGATCGTGAAATGTACTACATAATATAGATAGATCATGAAAGGCACTATATAATAGATGGATAGATCATGAAGGTACTACATATTATACATAGATAGATTAATCGTGAAAGGCACTATATAATATAGATAGATCATGAAAGGTACTATATAATATAACTAGATAGATAGATAGAAATATAGAATGGATGGGTAAATGAGATGCAGAGTTCAGGGCTTGTAGGGGTAGTGAAGAGCCTCATTCTGGCAGAGGTGACTCTAGTATTTTCTGTTTGACAGTAAGCGTTATCACATTAGCTGGGTTTGTGATCAGGGCAGCAGATCTACCCGGTTCATAGTGTTATTTTTGTCAGAAGTGAAGGAAAAGGCCCAGTGGTGTTTTTGAGTTGTCAGACTGCGTAGAGAAATGGGTCAGTTTTGATGTTGCAGTGGAATGTTTATTTTTTTGCATATGAGCTTCAGTGTAAATACAAAGGACGACACTGTGGCACAAGTGATCTTTCAGTGCTAGCAGACAAGCAGTCCTATCAGAGGGATGCCATCTCCTGTGGTGGTCACTGACTGTCTTAAATTTTGTAATCTTGCCTCCTCTCTGTGTTTGTGCTGCAAAATCTGGATGAAAATTCTTTTTTCTTTACTTCTCTTAGCATGATGTGAAGATCTAAAGGCCCCCTGCTTCTGTAGTGCATTAGGCACGGAAGAGGGCACACCCCTCTGAAGCACTACAACAGAGCAAATCATTCCAAAGTGAAACTTTACCTACTGAAGTATGAAATAGTTTCTGCAACATTGTAAAACCCTCAAAAAAAAAGGTCGTAAGCGTTCTTCTGAATGCCTAATTATTTTTTGCTATACCGTAAATCGCTTGTAAAGTAATTCTGAAATGCTCCCAAAGCATATTAAATCATATTTCTAACATGAAACAAATTCCCACAAGGCACTAAATTGCTCTCTTTGCATTTGGATTCCTCCTCAGACTCTCATTTTGAAAACAGTATTAATTGGACAATGCCGGTTTGCTGTTTGAGTGAGACTTCCTTTATAGAGGTTCAGGACTGGAGGAATTTGGCTCAGCAGATTTTTTTGAAAATTGTGGAGCAACTCTAGTGTGCATTGTACATCATGAAAAATAACACCATAAAATTAGTTAATTTTACCTTGAACCAGTCCACACTGAACTTTTTTTTTTTTAAATGGGAGACGATGGAAAGTGTGCAGAGATATTCCTCCATCCATCCCATCCATCCATCCATTATCCAACCCGCTATATCCTAACCACAAGGTCACGGGGGTCCGCACAGCCAATCCCAGCCAACACAGGATGCAAGGCAGGAAAAAAACCCCGGACAGAGCGCCAACCCACCACAGGGCGCGTGCACACACATACACACGCACCAGGCACACACTGGGGACAATTTAGAAGCGCCAATGCACCTAATCTGCATGTCTTTGGACTGTGGGAGGAAACCGGAGTACCTGGAAGAAACCCACGCAGACACGGGGAGAACATGCAAACTCCACGCAGGGAGGGCTTGGGAAGCAAACCTGGGTCTCCTAACAGCAAGGCAGCAACGCTACCCACTGCGCCACCATGCCGCCTTTCATCCATCCATCCATCCATCCATCCATCCATCGGCTTATTCTGGTTCAGAAGCCCAAGATGGGACGCCACTCCTTCACAGGGCACACTCTTAACATTTGTAGAATTTAACATTGGTGCCGGGTGTGAGTTTTAAATACGATTGCAGGGGAAGCAGAATATTTAACTTAACGTATACAATACATCAGCTGTTTTGTATGAGGGCTGATTGAAAAGTAATGAGTACTGGTTTTTTTATTCAGAATTTGATGACAGTTCTTTTTTTTTTGAAGCAGCATCCTTCACATTGAATACATTGTTTGCAACATTTCAAAAATGATTCAAAGACAAGTAACAGTTTGTTTTAGCGATGTGGTCGTGTCGTTTTCACTTAATCATCTGAGCAGAATTTTGTTTCCAGGTAGTTGTTTTTTTCAGTTGTTGCTTCATTACTGCTCCTTCCACACTTAACACAGAATAGAATCAAACACCTCAACAGTCTTCTTCATCCACCATGACGATACATATGACCTGTGTTCATTCACTGAGGAAGCCAATAGTCTACCTGCAGGTTCACACATCTGAAAACATCTGCACTGCATTCCCTTGTCTACCTGCATGAAAAAGAAGCAGAAGCCATCTCATTACTTTTCAGTCAGTCTTCGGTTATCACACCATTGGTATGGAATGAAATAATTATTGTGCGAAATAGAAAGGAATAATTATTAGGGCATGCATGATAAGTTGTTAAAGCAGGGTCAGATTTTGTTGCCCCCCATATATATGAGTTGCATTCACTATCAGTGGATGACCGAATGGGGCTGCCGACGTGACCATTGTGACCAATACAAGAACGATCAAGTGAACCTCGGTGGACCGTTTGGCATTTACCAGATTCTAATTTTCTTGTATTCCCAAGATTAAGATATGTCATAAACTGCTATTATTGTTTTATTATTGTGTATGTGTATATATATATATATATATATATATATATATATATATATTGTGAACCTGGCCCGGACACAGACAGGCGGACATGTTGTTCTTTAACCACCACACGTTTATTTACACTATATACAATTATAATTATGGTCACAAAGACCCCAGTTCATAGGTCACACAGACCCAGTCACGTGCACAAACCCCCAAACACAGTCCTGGCCACAATGCCTTGTCTTGGCCGCCTCCACAGCTCCTCTTGCCTCGTCCTCCTTCCACCCGACTCTAGTGCTGAATGAATGGAGACGGCCCCTTTTATAGAGGACCCGGATGAGCCCCAGGTGTTCCCGGCATTCCTCCGTTGGCCACGCCCCAGCGTGGCGGAAGTGCCGGCTGTCCTCCCGGCTGCTCTCCAGGCGCCGTCATAAATCTTCCCCCCAGCACTTCCGCCACACACATATTGTCAGGGATGCCAGGGGCAACGACCCGGCCGGGACGCCGTTAGGGACCGGAAGAGGGTCAGAGCCCACCCTGGATCACGTGGGGGCCGCCTTCCTGGTTGCTCTGGGGGCCACGGGTACAGGGCATGGAAGCTCCACCCTTTAGGGGCCCGTGGTCACCGCCAGGAGACGCCCCAATGCCTTGGGGACCTGTTACCCCAGCACTTCCGCCACACCAGGACGTGCTCGGGGGAAGATTTAGGGCGGCACCCGGAGAGTTGCCGGGAGGACAGCCGGCACTTCCGCCACGCTGGGGCGTGGCCGGAGGAGGAATGCCGGGAACACCTGGGGGTCATCCGGGGACTGTTTAAAAGGGGCTGTCTCCATTCATTCAGCGCTAGAGTCGGGTGGAGGCAGGACAAGGCAAGAGAAGAGAGAGTGCAGGTGGCCCGAAGAAAGGCATATTGTGGCCAGGACTGTGTTTGAGGTTTGTGCACTTGACTTTTGTAAATTGTAAATATTGTAAATAAATACGTGTGGTGGTGATTCAACAACATGTCCGCCTGTCTGTGTCTGGGTCGGCTCCACAATATATATATATATAGTGGTAAAAGGCACTATATTGCGCCCGACCCGGCACAGACTGACCCAGAGGCATGTGTAAAATCGCACAGACTTTACTTTTCTTCAGCTGGAGGGCACATCTTCCCCGTACTCCCTCCAGCCACAACACAGTCCCAAAAGCACTTAGTTGGTTAACAAACAACTCTCCACCTTGGCATCACCACTCCTCCCAAGCAACCTCATCCTCTTCCTCCCGATTCTGACTCCTGAGTGGTGGATGCTGGCCCTTTTTATAATTCACCCGGAAGTGCTCCAGGTGTTTGATCAGCTGGTGCTAATTGCACTTCCGAGCGGGGCTGTAGAGATGTCCAGGTTGGCTCCGGGATCCATGCAACTCCCCCCTGGCAGCCACTCCAGATCTCCCCACAGGGTTGGGGAACTCCTGAGGCACCATCGTGAACCAGGGAGGCTGCCACCAAACGTCCCGGGGGAGGTACTGAGAAGCCCATGGCTGCTCCCCTGGAACATAAGTAGAAGGGGCGTCCCAGGCCAGGAATGGGACCCAGCCGCCACAATATATATATATATATATATATATATATATATATATATATATATATATATATATATGAATGACATTTTTTCATTTAATGTGGGAGCCCCTTTATATGGAACCTGGTTGGCTAAGCATGTGTTTATTTTGCTTAATGGTTAATCCAGCTCTGTGTGAAACATTTTATTACTACAGATGTTTGTGATGTGCCATCTGTTGTAAGGACAAATGCAATACATTTTTTATTATTACACACATTGAAAAATACATTTCAATAGATGATGCACTGCAAACATTAATGCTGAGTTCTTTGTTGATTATTTAGATTCCAGCTCATCTTAGACAGGTGGCACAGCTAGTAACACATAAAGATAGAACTGAGAATAATTATCCAGACCAGGGGCCTCATGCATAACGCTGAGGGGGCCACACTCTAACATAGCGTATGGACAAAAGCGGAAATGTTCTTACGCACAAAAAAATCCAAATGTATAAATCCGTGCGAAGGCCAACATCCACATTCTTCCGCTACATAAATCCCGGTCAGCATGAAAAGTAACGCATGTGCACGCACCTGTTGTCTTTGAATATGCAAATCAATATAAATAGCCTTTAAGCTCAGCATTTTGTGAAAAGGCAATGGCAAAAGCACGGGGGGAAATAGAAGAATTTCAGCGAATACCAAGTGGAGGCAAGGAAAAACATACTATTTGTTGGTTTAAACAGTGGTATAAACAAGAAAAGGAAGTTGATCTAGTGATATAGTGTGTCGGAGAAACTCGAAAGGCACAGTGCCCAAAATAAAAAAGAAGTGAAAAGGCGAGTCGTAGCCCACTGTCTGAGTGTCATATGAAAGCTTATTAGGGTACAGAGAAAAAAAAATAGGCACACAGTGGGAAAAAAGAACGAAATGTCAACTTTAATCTCTAAATTTCCACTTTAATCACATAGTTTATTTTGTCATTAAAATAGAACATCATAAACTTCATCTTAAAATCGTTTAATTTACTAGATTTTCAAATCCCATTGTAACTAAAGTAGCACGTTAAATGCTTTGTTTTGCATTTGTTCTTCTATGTGCTCTATGTATGTGAATCACTACATGCTTCTTAAACTGACTTTCTCTTCCTCTGACAGGACACAGAATCCATTAAATTTGGGATATTACAGCTCTCTGAATAATTAAAATACTGAGATGTATATTTGATGTAATTTTCATGATGATAGGAGTTAAAGAATGTTATTAAACATAGAAACACAGTGGCGCAGTTATTGTTCATGTCTCATGCAAGATGCTTGCTGCACCGTGTGCTACCTTCGATGAACTAATTTATTGCAACAGTACTGTCTCTTTCAAACGTACTAACCCCTAATTCCTGTCCTTCCTTTTCTTTCTCCAAATACCCAATCGCCACACAATCAGCTCTGTAATAGACGTTAAGCCATCTGTAAACTTAGAACGGCGATTCTTCAAAACTTTTAAGGAACATTGAAATATCTTCGTAGTACATGTTAAATTATTCTGTCCATCCAGTGTTGCGCCAGTCCCTGCAAGAATACAGCGCAAGGCAGTAACAATCTGTGAATGGAGCGCCAGCTCTTCACTAGCGCTGCGGCAACGTGTCCTCACATATTTATTTATTAACAATTTAGATTATTTAAATTAAGTTAAAGTTTTATTTTGCTGCATTTCATCTTAAAAATGATATCGTCATCATATGTAAATATGCGCTTTATAAAGTGGCTCAGGTTGTACAATATTATAATTGTATCGCAAGTTTACAGTGAGGTAATTGTACTTATAAGTACGAACAGTTCTACAAGGAGCACTTGATGGACTGATTGAGTGCATTTAGAGTTGGGATGAAACTGTTTCTGAACCGCGAGGAAAGGCTCTGAAGTGTTTGCCATATGAGTGCAGTTCAATAGACAGCATGGCTGAGGCAGTGTGTGCTTGATGCTGTATACCGATAATTCTCTTTCAGATCAGCTGCTCTAGAACTGTGATTCACACTCAGATACAGTGATATTAATATGCTGAGTGGTGCAATGAGAGTAATACAATATGTAAAAAGATGATCCGCTGTGGCAACCCCTAACAGAAGCTGCTGAAAGAAGAATAAGAAGGTGCAATGAGAGTAACAATGCTAAAGCAGCTATGGTATTTGGAATAGTTTGACCATTCTGTGGACCATTATATTGTTACAGGTTAAATACAATCAGATGCATTAAACTAATAAACAATATGTGGTTAATTTCAGTGTATTTATAAAGCTGCGTTAGGGATGTGGATCTAAAAAAGAAAGCGAAACCACACTGGAATAGTAGCACTGCCTTGACGCTGGGTGCCGCCAGTCTGCAAAACCGAGCGCAGAACTTGCATACGCCAGGGTATGAGCTACCGTGGAAATGTGCGTGGCTTTATGCCAAGTTTGGTTTTATACATCTCGATTTCAGCGTGGAAATGTTCGTACACAACTTTTTGTGCATACGCACCATTTATAGATGAGGCCCCAGGCATGTTATGAAAGTCTTTGGGAATAGAACAATAAAACCATTGCAACAAGAGTGGCATACAGTGTGGAAAACATTCAACCAATCAAAAGAAATATTTATAGAACCTTTAACAGTGGCTACCATTTCCAGGCACTTTCTAACACAAATTTCGACAATTTGACTCACAAGTTCCTAACTGAAGGGTGTGCTTGACAGCAGAGTCTCAGTTTTCCTTGTTACATGTCCAGCTGTGTGAAACTCCAGGTCAGACTCCACCGTTTTTGTCGTGCTGTACACAAAATGCCTGCCATGAAGTGCTCCTGTGTAAGTTAAATCAGTTGAAAATATGTTTTCTTACATTGCTTGCTTTGAAGTCTGCCGGGTATAATTTTTCACTTTGACATGAAAACTAGGTTAATAATCCTCTATGGATATAAACCTACTTAACATTGCCTGCAACATGATGAAATTAATAAACAATAAACTGTACATCTGGGGTGCGCAGACTTCCCAGTATAATGAAGGACTTGCCTTGCCGGGTATATAAAATGCACAAATGTTATACAGGCTACTTTATAAGCAGGTATGGGCATGTGCTGTTTTAGTGACCTATGTCTATTAGGATGCACTGTGATTTTTTCACAGTCAGCGTAAATAACATAGCATATTGGTATTTAACATCAACTTCCTTCCCTTTCAGCTCTTTATGACCTGCAGCTTTAAACAGAACAAAAGTCAAATCAGAACTGTGCAATACTGGGGGTTTGTCCAAAGACATGGCTATATGAGAAATACATACAGTATATAACTGATTTTAGAAATTTAACAATAGAGTATGTTAGCATACTTATCTTTTCTGGCAGAGAAAGTGTTAATTTTTCTATTGCACAGTTGTTTCATCTATGTTTGAAGTTTGTGCATGGACATGATGCCAAAGCACCTAAAGAAACTTGACAAAATTGACAATTTTGTGGAAGTCACAAATAGCCAATGAGCAGGTTCTTTAATTATCATCAACCAAAGTAGTTTGTTAATTTTAAATCATACTTATCAGTTAAAGGTGGTGAAACAAATATTGAGTTATGGCTGTCCAGTGGAGAGTGTTTCAGTATTGATAGGCCATAATCACATATTGCACAGGAGCAGAAGGAAGTGTGATCTTTGAGGGAATAGTGACAGTGAACATGGACAGAGAGGTCTTCATGGCACTAGAGGAGAGAGAGGACAATCTGCACTTGCAGGGGAGAATACAAATCAATGTGCCAAAGTAGGGAGAAGGGCACCACCAAGGGTCAAAGTAATGACCACAGTAATAGGGCATTTAATTTGTGACCTAGGAAGGAACAGATAATGGGATCTTTATCTCCATTAAAACCTTCTGATATGTGCAGCACAATTTACAGCAAAATGCTGTGCTGCAAACTCAACAAATCTGTAAGAGAGTAGAGTGTTATCCTGCCCTACATGACTCCAAGCAAAACACAAAATAAGGAAAATCATTTTGGCATGCATACTTGTCACTCCGTGTTTGAATCTTGATTGGCTTTACACAAAGTTGCATGGTGATGACAGAAAAGCATGCCCAGGTCAAGCATGTTCAGAGCAGTGTGAGTGCAGGCCAGCGGGGCACAGTACAGAACAAATGTGCCTCGCCTCGTGTGAGTACACCCTAAGAGAGCAGACATTAACTGTAGGGAAAGAGCAGAAGAAATTTGAAAATGATTTCTCAATGCTCAAGAATGACTTCTAAAGTATTCTCTTTGATGAACAGGAAATGCAAAACGCTGACCTTTATTTAGTTACGTTCATGACGTCAGCTGCACACTCCCAGTTGTCTTGCTTGTAGCAGTGCAGTAGCCATCAGCAGAAATTGCAGCATGCAGAGGAAAAAAATAAAGCAGCACTGGAGATTCTAATTCATTTCCAACATCATTAAAAAAACACGTTGCAATAAAAAAAATAAATGTAACCAATGGTCTTTTTGGTCTTCAATCCCCTTGGAAACGATGTTCAAACTAATTTAATAGACCAATAAACCATAAAAAAAAAAAAAAAATGAAAATCATCAGCCAGGTCATGACACAGAAATGGCTGCCAAAGACAAGGGTGCATTGTTGGTTTATTTTTCTGAGTGGAATCGTTTGCATACACAAACCAGAAACCAAAATCTTTAAATTAGTAGTGGTCAGTCCATCAAATGAGAATTAAAAAAAAGTATTTTAATTAGGGGGCAGCACGGTGGTGCAGAGGGTAGTATTGTTGCCTTGCAGTTAGAAGACCTGGGTTCGCTTCCCGGGTCCTCCCTGCATGGAGCTTGCATGTTCTCTCCGTGTCTGCGTAGGATTCCTCCGGGTACTCCTGTTTCCTCCATCATCCCAAAGACATGCAGGTCAGGTGCATTGGCGATTCTAAATTGTCCCTAATGTGTGCTTGGTGTGTGGGTGTGTGTGTGCGTGCCCTGTGGTGGGCTGGCGCCCTCCCCGGGGTTTGTTTTCTGCCTTGCTCCCTCTGTTGGCTGGGATTGGCTCCAGCAGACCCCCGTGATCCTGTAGTTAGGATATTGCAGGTTGGATAATGGATGGATGGATTTTAATTAGGAACTTGAAATTATTTATGAAGCAAAACTTTTGTTTTGCTATTTTTTAGGTTCCAACAAGTGCTAGAACTGTAGACTACTTGGCGTTACATTTTTTCTCAAAAAAAGTTGAATTTATTGGCTTGAAAAAACTGCATTTTTATTAACTCTCACCTTTCTACTGTAAAACTTGCAAAACACTAAAAGTACAAAGTCAGAAGTGTAAAAGTGTAATAATAATAAAAATATGAACAACACTCTGCACATATGTGAGTGACGAGAGTCAGTTTCATTTTCACTGCCAGACAGATTCACTTTGTCATCACTGCTGATGAGAGGTGTTTCTTATGAGACACCATTATGGGGCTAGGAGAAGATGCGTCTACACCTTTGCCTGGGTAACACTAGGGCCTGACACTTACACAAGACCTGCTTCATACCATTGTCTGAGCAACGCTCTGCACTTTTACAGACCAAGTCAACCTCGCGTCTTACACGAGATGTGTCTACACCATTGCATGAGTGACGCTAGGGACAAACGCTTTTAGCACTGTTTTTACAGCCAGAGTGATGCTTGGGTCTAACACGAAGGAGGTAATACGTTAAGTAATACGGTGTCTAGCATATCACCATATTGACACTTCAAAGAAGCATCCATTAGCAAGCAGTACAATTCCAAAATTAGATCATGTCATCAAGGATGAAACAAAAGAATCATAAAATAGAAAAAAAGTCCAATTAAAAATCAGATGGTAAAAAATGACCAAAACAGTCAAAAAGTAATTAGATCGTGACACAAACAACACATCCTCTATGAGAGAGAAAGAGTCCAAATCTTCTATACTATACTATCACTTCAGTGATTTAGTAATGTTTTTTTTATCTTTCGCTTAGAAGAAAAATTAACCAGAAGAATTAAAAGACACAGAAAGGCAAACTCTCCTGGGAAGGATGGACTGCCTCTGAATGTTCTAACTAATTCTTGATCTTTAACCAAAAGCATAGCCATTCTGCAAAACAGGAGAAAAAATTCAAGTCTTTAAAACAGCGTACAAATATGGAGTTTCTTTCCCTCGTGCCTAGCACAAAAAACATGGAGAGTGCAATGTGAGAGTTTATTTGGCAGTTGCATCGGGGGGATGACTGCCCAGTGACACATTCATATTTGATTTCTTCACTCCTTGCCTAACTGAAATGCTTCCAGAAAAAGAGAGAGATAGAGGGAGGGCTAGAATCTCACACACCTCAACCTATCATCCCTTCCTCATTTTTATATTTTAAGTAATAAAGGAATTTGATTAAGAGAGAGAGAGAGAGAGACTTCAAATCTCCTGTACCAGGATGGTTATCTACACATTTTACTGCTGGCACATTCTCTCTTTATCTCTTGCCTACAACAGAGTGAACCAGAGAGACAAAGAGACAGAAAAAACTGTTCAGGATTTTTGTGGCATTTCCTTGACCGATTTGTTTTGGACTTAATCGATATGCAGCCCAGAATGCGAGGCTACGATGGATACTCAGAGAGACTGGAGTGACTATATCTAAAGCCTTCCCAGGACACCTTTCCCCATCAGTTGTATTTCTTTCACACATCCTTTTTTAAGGCACACACTAAAACTTTCTATACTAATTTTATTAACTTTTTTTAATGCTTAAGCCTACACTATTGAAAAATTACAAACAGCTTCAGATCGGGTATGCTGCCATTCTTATGCCACACAGCCTTTCCGTCTCAGTCGAATATAACGGTCAGAATAAATCACCGCTTCATCATTTATCAGATCTCAGCAGAGCATCGTTGAGCGAGTTATTGGTTAGACGTGGTGCAAACAAATAGACTTCATTATACATTAATTTATCATTTCATGGGGACCCATCTGTTCAGTGCATGAATTTATTGTAAGCAGACAAAAAACTCCTCTGTAGCTGATTAAATATATTATTTTGTATCTCCGTTTTTCAAAACTGTTAAAAAAAATAGAGAGAGAGAGAGGTTTGGCTGCTTTGAAATTTGCATCTTATGCCTGACACGGTAACAACAGAGATCCTCATGCCATCAGCTTTGGTCACATTTGTTAGAAATACCATTTTGAATGCCAGGCACAGATTACATTTCCAAAGTTAAAAAGATGATTTGCAGTGTTAATTGATGATTACAGAGACTGATTTTTAATTGTGTTGGCGTGATGGCCAAATTGAGCATTGTTACAGCATGTGGGTGTCCATGCAAAATCCTGCTTTACGTGACTTTTTTGACTGAAGCAGAGAATCAGCCGCTTGGGAAGGAGCCAGACGATTTGTCTTGATGATCACCCGTGTTCTGGTTTGTAGATGGGTCCTGTTTCATTATATTTTTGATATTTTTTCCTCCCAGAACAAAGAGGAAAATATTTGTGTTTGTTTTGTTTTTGTTTTCTTTCACCCAGAAGGAAAGCTAATACCCAAACCTGTCCTGAACAAAGCTAACATCTAGGGGGTTAATTGCATTAACCCATTCAAATGGCCGTAGTGTTCCTTTGCTTTGACTCAAACAAGAAAGCACTTGGCATAATCTTTTATTGGGAAATATAATTTGTAATTTTAACTGATAAATTCAATAGAAATTCTAAAGAAATGCAGTTGTTTCATAATTTGCACCTTTTGTAATAGTTGTACTGCATACTGTGTCACTCCGCCCTTTTCTACAAATCTTTCTCTGCCTTCATTCCTTGTGCTACTTGTCACTAGCTACACCTTTCACATGAAACCTACCTCCCATTTCTTGTTGCCTGACAAGTATAATTATGGGATAGTGGCATGATTCATAAGGTGCCATCATTAAGGTGGATTCAACTTTAAACTGGACCATTGTAGCCTGCTGGAAGGGGTTGGCTGTGAGAGCAGAAGAGGTGATGAAAAGTGGCAGCTGCATGACCTTACAAATAAGTGATATTTTTATACATAGCTTGAACAACCAGCCATCTGTCCATTTATTGAACCCACCTAATCTACATTTTATGGTCATGGCTTGCCAGTGCCTATCATGTCAGCATCATGCAAAAGACAGGAACCCATCTGGGAAACCAGATGCTAACCCCGAGAATCAGGCAGAAACCTGGAACACCAGTCCATTGCAAGATATTCACAAATGCGTACACACACTGGGACTGACCTGACACTCCGGTGATACAAAGTGCAGTGCTTTAGCTGCTAGGTGACAGGCCTGCTTAGAAGAAGACACCTGTGTGCTATACCTATAGGGGAAGAGTTAATGTGAGGGTCGATGGAGAATCATGAAATCAGGATGGCAGCTGATATTAAGCAACATATTACAAGTGACGTTGTCAGTCTGAGAATGCCATAGAGAAAGGCTGCTGCGTATGCCCCATGATTTACTCTCAGGTTGTTGCAAATGGTGTATTGTACTGAGATATAATTGTTTGATAGCCATTACTTTGCATTTCTTGATTTTCACCAGTTGACTGGACCAGTTTAGTTTAATTCCCACTTCCATCAGGGTCCTTTTTCTTTTTAGGATTACAGTGATTAGACAGGAGGCCCCGTGGACTATGATGTTTGCTGATGGCATTGTAATCGGTAGCGAGAGTAGGAAGCAGGTCAAGGAGACCCTAGAGAGTTGGAGGTTTGCTCTAGAGAGGAGAGGAATGAAGGTCAGTAGGCACAAGACAGAATACATGTGTGTGAATGAGAGGGAGGTCAGTGGAATGGTGAGGATGCAGGAAGTAGAAATGGCGAAGGTGGATGAGTTTAAATACTTGGGATCAACAATTCAGAGTAACGGGGATTGTGGAAGAGAGGTGAAAAAGAGAGTGCAGGCAGGGTGGAATGGGTGGAGAAGAGTGTCAGGAGTGATTTGTGACAGACGGGTATCAGGAAGAATGAAAGGGAAGGTCTACAGGACGGTAGTGAGACCAGCTATCTTATATGGGTTGGAGACAGTGGCACTGACCAAAAACAGGAGATGAAGCTGGAGGTGGCAGAGTTAAAGATGTTAAGTTTTGCACTGGGTGTGAAGAGGATGGACAGATTAGAAATGAGTAAATTAGAGGGTCAGCTCAGGTTGGACGGTTGGGAGATCAAGTCAGAGAGGCGTTGGTTTGGACATGTGCAGAGGAGAGATGCTGGGTATATTGGGAAAAGGATGTTAACATTAGAGCTGCCAGGAAAGAGTAAAAGAGGAAGGCCTAAGAGATGGTTTATGGATGTGGCGAGAGAGGAGATGAAAGTGGTGGGTCTAACAGAACAAGATGCAGAGGACAGAAAGATATGGAAGAAGATGATTGGCTGTGGCAACCCCTAACGGTTGCAGCCAAAAGAAAAAGAAGAAGAAAATAAGTTATTTTAGAATACCTGCATAGTGATGGGGTCCTCAAGGACTTTGAGTTTGATCACCTTTTAAGGTGCTGCATGTTCTCTCCAGTTCCCCAGGCACTCATGTTTTCCTCACACACTCCATAAGCATGTGTTGAGTTGACTGGTGACTTTATTTTGGTGCACACTGATTAAGTGGGTGCCAAATGGTCTGGCATCCAGTATAGAGTTGGTTTCTTCTTCTAAACTGGCCAAGTCTTACGGTGTCTTTCGTTGCAATGCTGTGATCTTCAGTTTCTGCCATTCCTGTACATAATAGTGCAGGTCAGTTCTCTGGTTTGTGTTATCCTGTACTGGAAAAATTGCCCACATAAAGTGAATGCCAAAATTACTTTAGTATAACTTCATTCTTTTCTGGCATAATGATTAAAATTCTTGTTCTTATGTGTGGTTAGAATTATTTGCTTATTAAATCTTTACATAGTTAACAAACATGATCTCTTTTTGAAACTGTGGCACCATGATAAGTAAAGTAAAATATTATGATTGAGGAAGACGACCAACCACAAAGGATGTAAATGATTATTCCTGAAACATTAAGAATATCCTATTTCTTGTATACTAAAATATGCAATCAAAAACAGCAGTTATCAGTTCCCAGTCATCATTAGACCCATTACTTTTTATCATGTATGAGAATAATGAAGACCCTAGTGAACCTGATTACTTCACAGCCTAACACTGGGAAGGCATGGCAGCAGAAGGTAGTCTTCCTGATGACAGCTGCTCCATTGCTCCTTTTGTGATGGGACCTTAAACTCAGCTACAGAAGAACAGCAGTGATTTCAGGGATTCTTTCTAACTGTTTTTTTATTATAAAAAGGGCACTAACACAACATTTAATTCATAGAAGTCACTTGGCATTTGGACCTTCAGAGACCTGTATATAGTCATGGTGTACACATCTTTGAACAATGACAGTTCAACTACGATCTTCCAGTAATATTATTTTAATGTGTAATATGGAACTTTGTCAAAAAGAACCTAAATACCCATCCGTATTTATTGCAGAAGCTATGTTAGCTAGTAATGTTTAAGGTAAATCCAGTATTTCCAGACTCTTGTCAAATTATTTCAAGAAGCGAAATCCCTAGGCGATCTTAGACAATGATGTGAATAGTACTTTCAATTACCTTCTCAGACAGAGAATAGAATTCAGCCTTCAGAAAGATCCATTATTCTTCAATCTGTGTACAACATGGTGTAATTTAGTGTAAAATAGTACATTGCACACACGTGCAGTATCTCAAGTCAAATTCTAAAATCAGTCTAAGACAGGATTCAAACAAACAACATCATTAAAGTGCATGCTTCACTAGGCCATATGTTTAGGAAATTCCCCACATTCACACAGTTTTGGGGAAGAATATCATTGTTTGGAATAGCATTTGATGGGATAATATTATCTTGTTCTTCTTCTTCCTCTTCATCTTTTCCCACTTCAATTAAAATAATCTGTTGTAATATCTTACAGTACATACACATCAACATATCCTGCTTCTAACCCCCACTCCATAACTCAAGTGGAAGGTAATACAGTATCTTACATTGTAACTAACAACAAATTCTCTCCAACTACCATCCAATGTTGTTGTAAAATAATGTAACCTCTTGGAAGTGTCCATTTTAGGCCCCCTGCTCTCATTGCTGTCTGGAGTGGGCTGGAAATGGTGTTGAGTCTGACGTTGTTTAATTCAATTTGAAACATAACTGTTTTTAATACACTGTTGCTTGTACTTTGGACTTTTTTTTCCACTCCCTGTCTTTTCTATAGTTTTCTTGATTTAAATTCAGATTCAACTTCACAATCAAATTCCAAAAGATGCTTAGTGAAGTCATAGCTTGTAGTGCATGGACATTAGTTTATTGCTTTTTTCAGATTCAGAGTCTTAAATTCTTCCTGTTTTTTAAAGGGCTGCCAATTAATGATGAACCACAAACAACAAGGTGGACAACAGTGGGGTGGCTAACCCCACGCTTTCAACTTAAGAAGAGTTTTGTCTGAACAGGCCATTCATACCAACATGGCTCATTGCTTACCTGTCAGCTCAGGCCTGACTGCGCAGTGTGAAGAAGCCCAGTGCTTCCCAGAGTAATTTCATCCAGCAATGGGGGCACCCCTTTGAGTTCTCCCTTAAAAATTGTCATTATATTTTGGTATTTACTATTAATTTTTTGGGGGGTTAATTCAGACATATACTTAAATGTTCTTGTACATGTTTTTTGCATGTTTTAACAAATCTGCATTTATATGTGTACCATTTCTGTATTTACTAATTAGTATAGTCTATACTTGTATTTTACCTGAGAATTATTCACAGTGTTCTGCGCCTCGACTCTGTGTGGAAGTTGTAAGTGTTATTACAGTTGTATATGTTGATTATAGCTATTTTGCATAGTGCTAAATTGGGCACAGAAAACTGAACTTTCTCAATTATGTTTTAATAAAATTAATAATAAGCAATCAATCTATTAATAAATAAGTTAACATATAATAAATAACAATAACCAGAAAAAAGGAATTTCCAATTTTAAAAAAGTAATTCTCTCCAAATACGTAAAGGGGAAATAATCATTTAAATATTATGAACAAAGTAACAAATTGATGTACATTGACAGAATTTTCTATTTCATGGAAAATGATAACTTGCAGGCGGCACGGTGGCGCAGTGGTAGCGCTGCTGCCTCGCAGTATGTACACCTGGGTTCGCTTCCCGGGCCCTCCCTGCATGGAGTTTGCATGTTCTCCCCATGTCTGCCTGGGTTTCCTCCCACAGTCCAAAGACATGCAGGTTAGGTGGATTGGCAATTCTAAATTGTCCCTAATGTGTGTTTGGTGTGCGGGTGTGGGTGTGTGTGTTCTGCGATGGCTTGGTTCCTGCCTTGCGTCCTGTGTTGGTTGGGATTGGCTCTAGCAGATCTCTGTGACCCTATGTTCGGATTCAATGGGTTGGAAAATGGATGGATGGATGATAACTTGCAATTTCAAATTATCCCAGATAAAAAAAGTATTGTGTTACTGATGTTTCCCCAGCTTAGAAATCAAATTTGAAATTGCATGACTACCGAAGCTCTTTAAAGTTGTAGTTTTGATGCTACATGCAACCTCATATTCAAAGGATAGTCATTATTTTAGGTGAGCAGGTATGCAAACCCAAGTTTTACTTTTTAAATGGTTCTGTTAATAGAACCAAAACCTTAATGACCCATTGAAAAGCTGAGACAATATAAGCTAATCTGCTCCTTTAGTAAAATACTGTTACAAACACCCGTCATTTACAAAAAATACAGCTTGATGGCTTAGTGGTCGTCATGAGAGGAATGTTAAGATGAAACAATTAAATAAAGTTTTGGGATTGTGATTAAAAAAAAAACAAAAAAAAAAACGGCACACTTTATACATCTCATGCAACTCTTCTCAACTAATCTGTCTAGCAAATTGCATTTGTTACATGAGTGATGGCAGTGGAAAGTTAGGAGCAGTTACTCACACTAAATTTTCTATTTGCGGTAAACCCTGAAGCCCCAAATATGCAACAAGAACTAGTATACCTGACTTGGGGAATGGTGGGCTTGACATGAGATTTTTTTTTACAAGATCTTAGCCCAGGTAAATGAACCCCTGGAGTCAGGCCTTCACAGCGTCAAGACTGAAAGGTCATCAAGGTAGTGCTTTCAACTACACTACTTGGCAATTTTTTCCATGCATATGTTCACCATGTGAAGATTAATGCATTGAAAGAAACATGCACTTCTAACATTCATGTGCAAAATTGACCTTTAACATACTTTTATTTGATACTCCTGGGCTTTGATTGAAGAATGGATGGTTGATGCTAACTTGCTTCATAATTTTAAACACTTTTATCATACCATCTCCCTGATCTCCATTTGCTTGAGATAAATAAAACCAACTCTTTCAATCTTTCCTTACCACTCATACCCTTTAGTCCTAAAATAAGTCTTCTTTCTCCTCTCTGGACATGTTCCAGGACGGTTGCGTCCATTTTGGATTTTGGAATCCAAACCTACACCCTGTAGCTGACGTGTGGCCTCATGGGTGGATTATACAGCTTTAAGCAGGACCTCCTTTGATTTGTACTCAATAGAGCATACTAGCATTGTTAGTCACACCAGCACACTGTCTGGTGGATGACCGTGAAAAAGTCCACTAACATTCCAAATCATCTTCATAAAGTCCACTTTCTGACTGTAGCTCCCCCATTATGTAATTTGACTAAATATTTTTACTTTCTTTGTGAGAGACTACACAAGTACTTACACTAAGCTTCTTTTGCCAATTATCAGCTCAACTCTGAATTTTGCTCAAGTCCATTTCTTTGGGTTCGTACTTCCATTGTTGTGTCGAATTTGGAAAAGTGGCGATTGCATCTAGTTTGCTAGTCGCAAGTGTCAATGTAAACTATTTATATATATTTTGTCTGCCTCTACCAATTCCAAACATGATCCTAATACCATAATGAACTGTTTTCTCTATGTACATCCATTGCAAACCTTTCTGCTGCTGCTTGAATCATGAGCAATATTATTATGAGCATCTTATTGGGTAATTTATCAAATATCGAACATCACTCCTGTTGTAAAATTGTTTATAATCAAATGCTATCATTGAACCCTTGATCCCCATGTCTAAACTCTTGTGAACTGTCCACTAATACTGCTGTGCTGAGGGGCTGGCTCTGCATTTTGTGGTTAATGGAGGTTTCCTTTCATTTGATTGTGATGTGTGCTATGCTGACTAACCTAAAATTATTTGTGTCATTCTGATTGCTTTATTAAATAATGGGACAGTTCTTGCCAGCTTCCTATCTTTAAATATTTCCCCAAAGCGCACATTAAGGATTTATGTGTAAATCCCAAATAGGCCAAATGCATATAAAGTCAAATTACACACCTCTCTGTATTCAACCAATGACCCAGTTGAATTCGGGTATGATGGTGGCATTTATGCATGGACAGAGTTAAATTGCAAATTGCCCATTCTCTTTTGACCTGCATTGCTGATCATGTGTCTGTAAATCTCCCTGAGGATGTGTTATTTACGTATAGCTTCAGCGAGGCTCAATGAAAAGCTGAACGCTCGCCTGTCTTCTTGTCGTCATTTCATTTCAGTTTCTGGTCTTGTGAAATGTCAGGCTTTGCCACTGTGCAACTCTTTTCTTCAGCCTCGATACATTGGTACACATCCCAAGCTTCTTTTCAGTAATTCAGTAATTCTTTTCGGTAATTGATGTGACTGCTGAAACAGTGACAGCTGCTACCAGAGGTTTTAAATGGTAAAGGTGAAGTGCTACCTTTATCGCTCATTTACATGTTGTCCTTGCAAATTTTATTATGTCCTAGTCTTGGATGAATTAATAATGTTAAAAGAAAACATATGGCTGTCTTCTGAAAGGGAGGTACGGTGCTTAGCCTGCTTAATATACTGACTTCTTCAATTTTTCATACCCATACCAAGTGTAGTCTTCAATATAATATGAGCTTTTAATCCTTTGAGTGCTAAATTGCTTTTTAATGCTCACAGTAGAGCTCCATGAGTGACTTCTGATAAATGCATCTGAGATACATATTCTAACAGGGTAAAATGTGTTATCTTCAACAACAACGCAGGGAGAGCAGAGTGACATTTTGGTCAACTCCTGGCTCATTAGCAGCCTTGAGTATTGTGATGTTTAGCTCACCTCTAACACTTTCTCCTGAAGCAGAAGTAAAGTTCAGAACAGATTATGGTGCAGTGATTAAGACTTTGGACTTCAAATCCTGAGGTTGTGGGTTCAAATCCTGCCACTGACAATGAGCAAGTCACTTCACCTGCTTGTGCTCCAACTGGGAAAAGAAAAGAAATGTAACCAATTGTAATCTCAAATGTTGTAGGTCACTTTGGAGCAAGGCATCGGCCAAATAAATAAATGTAAATCGTTCAACATTTCAGGAGTGCAGATCATCCCTGGGTGGTACGACAGTTTTCATCTACAGTAGAACTCATTTTGGAAGTAGGCAATTTTATCATTATGGTTGGATTAGACTTTAAATAACATTCTAGTGAAGTTAATAATTCTTAGTTGCATCAATCCAGTTGACTGCAGAAAATCTTGGGCAACCCCAGGAGCACTTGGTACAAATCACTGTAGTCCATCAAAGAGCACTATTCCTGTTTAAATTTCACAATCAGTGTAATGTTCCACTGAGAAAGGTTTTACAGCTCCTATAAAAAGTATTCACCTCCTTGAAAGTTTTTACATTTTTTTGTTATACAACATTGAATTACAATGGGCTTTTTTGACACTGATCAACAGAAAAAGACTCTTTTATGTCAACATGAAAACAGATCTCTGCAAAGTTAATTACAAATATAAAACACAAAACAGATACTCATCACCTTCATTTCATATAACATACACAATCACCGGTGCAGCCAGTTTGTTTTAGAAGTCACATAAGTAGTTCAGTGAAGATCAATTGACAGAAATATAAACGCAACTTGTGGTGGCATAACCTACATAATGAAAACAAAAGGACACCCCAAGCAGCCCCGTGTAAAGCTGATTGAAAAGCATAAGTCAGGGAAACGGAGACAAAAAAGTATCTGAGTCACTGATTATTCCTTGGAGTCCAATTAAATCAATCATTAAGAATGGATAGACTACGGCACCACTGTTAATCTGCCATGAGCAAGCCATGCTCTCGAGGCTGACATGGCTACCAAAAGTACATCTACTTAATACTGTTTCAAATGGGGTTGAATACTTATGCAATCAATTATTTTGTGTTTTATATTTGCAACTAGCAAAATACCCGCGCTTCGCAGCGGAGAAGTAGTGTGTTAAAGAAGTAATGAAAAAGAAAAGGAAACATTTTGAAAATAACGTAACATGATTGTCAATGTAATTGTTTTGTCACTGTTGTGAGTGATGAGTGTTGCTGTCATATATATTTATTTAGTCGACAGAAATGTCTTTGGTAGGAATGTAAGTTAAATGTAGGCATCATTGCATAAATTTTTCTTCACCATAGAAATGTAAAGAGTAAATTCGCCTTACATTCCAACCAAAGATATTTGTGTCGACCAAATAGAACT
Source organism: Polypterus senegalus (assembly GCF_016835505.1). Classification (NCBI taxonomy): domain Eukaryota; kingdom Metazoa; phylum Chordata; class Cladistia; order Polypteriformes; family Polypteridae; genus Polypterus; species Polypterus senegalus. The sequence goes on along the minus strand of NC_053159.1, from coordinate 120,793,872 downwards.
TGAAAAGATATATTTTTTCGAATGTGATCACGCAATTCAGATCGAGTTGACACGCACTACAGTACATCGAGTCCGCGTGCAATTGTGCTTTCGACTGCGTGCCTCAATAAGTCACCCTCCCCTCGCTCTTACTTTTTTACCGTTCATCTGTGTGTGTGTATATATATGTATTATATATATATTGAAATAGTTTTACTGTGAAATAATGCAAAGAGTACGCGACACGTGTTTCGCCCTAATTTTGGGGTCATCAGGCGTACACACTCACTGAACCCCCTTTCGGGAATCAAACCTCGGACGTCGGCGCTAGAGGTGAAGCCTCTTCCATTGCATCACGGTGTGTGGTTTGTGTATTTGAGAGTATGTAGATCGGGGTGGAGAAGTAGTGTGTTAAAGAAGTTATGAAAAACAAAAGGGAACATTTTAAAAATAACGTAACATGATTGTCAATATACAGTAATTGTTTTGTGAGTGTTATGAGTGTTGCTGTCATCAAGGATTTGATTATCATTATTTCTTTCAATCAGGTTCGTATTTGTAGGATGTGTTGTGTTCAAGTTACATTCCGTGTTTGTCAATCGTTGTAAAGATAACAGGTTTCATTCATCGATTCGTTTTTTACTGCATCAATAAACAGCTCGTCTTCCTCTTTATCTGAGACCCGACACACTGCATGCACAGGTTTTTTTTTTTTACACTGTCTTCCTTTAGCGGGACATTGACTTTTTCCACCGTGTGCTTTGTTTCCGCAGTAGCTGCACTTATGAATATGCTTTTTGCTGCCTTCTCAATTGTGTAATTCGGTTTTTGTTCAGCACTCTTTGGAACTGTTGCTTTTTGTCTCTGCACTGTGTCAGTTCACGTGAGCCGCTCGGTGTACATGCATCGAAGTTTCCCAGCTGTGCTGGTGCTATTTTGTGCGATGTCCACGGCTGTATTTAATGTTAGCTAAGACCCGGCACTTAAAAGTTTCTCTTGCAGTTTCACTGAGTTTGTGCCAAACACCACCCTGACCATCTCTTCTTCGTCTGCATAAGCACAGTCTTTCACCCGTGAATATTTAGCGGCAGTGTTTCTATTGGATTGCCGCTGACGGACGGCCTTATATGGTCAGGCACTAAATTACGTAGGAGGCGTAACTCTGCCTCCCATGGCCATCGAGCAGATGTCTATTATAGTATATGGACGAAAAAATAGGTTCCAGTCCAGTCAAACTACACATCTGGTATATGGAAGGAAACTGAAGTATCTGGAGAAAATCCATGCAAGCACAAGGAACGGAATTCAGGAACTGAGACCACAGGACTAAGGCCTGTGCTTCAATTTCACCCAGTGCAGAACTATTCTATACAAGACAATGGCTAAGTGTGCTTGAAAATTGGGTTGTCTACTTGACCTTATTCAGTTTGTGCCACAAATTCAATCAATAAAAAAAGAAATGAAACTGAAGGATGGAATATGGCATCTTGAAAACCATATAGAAATTTTGACTGTCCCATCTGAGCCCCTGCTTGAAGAGTTAGTTTCATGGAGGCAGGCCCAATCATCATAGTCATGTAAATAAATAACTTCATTATGTGATATCCCTGTACTCATCACCAGTCAAATAAAAAACAGCCAGTCTGATAGGCATTTATATGAGTCTCAGGGTGGAAAAGATTGAGGATCTCTGTGGAGCAGGAAGCTGGGGGCTGCTGTGGACTTAAGGGGTTGTATTAAATAAAAGAAGAGATGTGTTAGTTAGGCCAAGGGGGTGTGGCTGAAGTGAGAAAGAGATGGGGGACAAGGTAGGGGGAATGGGAGGAATAATTATTAGAAGGATGGGGTAAGGGTCAGAGGCGCCTCAGTTTCATGTCACAGAGGGAGAAACCAGATGCGGCTCTTTCATTGATCTTGTTAAGCATATCGGGCGTTTGTGTAACTCCACTTGCCTAATAGGTTCCTCTGAGAAAGTAGGATTGCAGTCTCTTAAAATTCATCATGGAGAGTCTGGGGTAGAGCAATCAATCATTTTTATTTATTTTAGATATTATCTTTCATAGTAAGCCCAATCACAGAGTGCCCAGCAAAGCGATTCATAATACCAACCATCCATCCATTCATTTTCTAACCTGCCCTAATCCAAATCAGAGTCATCAAGATTCACATTACCATGGTATGAAAAACAGTTCTTGGGCATAGAATCGTTTGTTTTATCTCTTCAATTTTACATTAAATGATTCATTTAGTATAAAAAATTTAATTGTACAATATTTTACAGAGGGCAGTGTCTAATAACAAAGTTGCAGTTTTACATTGTTAATAAGAGGAGTAAAGAAAACATTTCTGTCTGAACATAAAACAGGTGTTCTACTGTGCTGATTTTATAAGTAGCTAAAATTTTGCTCCTGTGCACCAAATACAACAACAACATTTATTTATATAGCAGATTTCATACAAAAAATGTAGCTCAAAGTGCTTTACATAATGAAAATTAGAAAAGTAAAAGACATAGTAAGAAAATAAAATAAGTCAACATTAATTAACATAGAATAAGAGTAAGGTCCGATGGCTGGGGAGGACAGAAAAAACAATAAAAAACTCCAGACGGCTGGAGAAAAAAACTAAAATCTGCAGGTGTTCCAGACCATGAGACGCCCACATAAATGTAACAGTCCTCTTTGTATTTAGGGTTCTTACGGAAGGACTTGATGATGATGGTCATGTAGACTTCTGGCTTTTAGTCCATCAATGTTGGAGCATCATGATGCTTTGAGTAGGTGGTGGTGGCACAGACCGCCATGACAAAGAAACCTGAAAAAGAAACGGAAGAGAGAGTAGGGGTCAGTACGGAATTTAGAGCCACCATGAATAGTTATTATAATAAATTGAACATAAAGAGTATCAGAATTAATTGTTTGTAGTGTACATATCTTATTTTGAAAACAAGTCAATATGGATGCCAAAACATTCAATTAAGTATAAGGTTATCATAATAAAGTTATAGAGAACAAGGCATCTTTGGCTAAGTTTAAATGTGTACAAGGACCAGTCTCCTTCATACTGAAGTAAAAAGATGTACTGCAGAGTTGCTTCTTGGCAGGCCATCTTTCAGAAGTAACCCTAGGTTTCGCCACCCTTTGACACTAATGAGAGAGCTATGGCTGTTGTGATTGCTGGGCTCATGAAACTCAAACTGGCTTTAAAGTCAAAACTAGGCCTCAACACTTCAGTGATGTCCAGAAACATAAAGCAGGCCTGGCTGTGAAACTGTAATAGCGCAAATGAAAGTGGTCAAAGCCTGTGAATACCTAAAATGGGAGAGGGATACCATAAAAACCACTGGCTTAAAGAACAAAAACAAAGTTTCTATATTAATAATAAAGTTATATATTTATTATATAAATATGTTTTAAATAATAGTAAAGAAGAGGAGTCAAAAAATTGTTCAGGGAAACCACAGACTACAGTTATTAAAACAATGGAAGCATCTCCAATACAAAAGAAATTCAAAGTCATGTGCACAATTGTTTAAGATGTTGAGGTCCATGTTGATCACATGCCTCAAAATGGCTACCATTATCAATCAATAACCAGTCAATGGTTAACACAACCAGTGAATTTTCATGTATTTCTTTAGCAGATGCTGTTATCCAAAGTGACTTACAAAAGACATCAGCATAATCAAGTAAACATCAGTCTGGGAGACAGTTTGGGACCAATTTTATAGGACACATTACAAAACTGATCATCACCAGTGAAGATCTCAGCACAAAATACAACCTAATTACAAAATATATATTCCACAGTCAGAAGCTCCACACGAAAAGGGTCTTTACTGAGATTTGATAGCATGCAGAGCTGGCATCACCAGACACCGTTCATTTGCAGAAGTGAGTGGTTGAGAAGAAGCACAGGACCTCACAATTGTATACAAAATGATTTAACGTGAACTTCCAGATTTTTTATTTCAGTTCCTGAGTAAGTTTGACATTGCAAAACGGATGTGTTCAGTATCTGAAATATTTTTAACATTTGAAATATTTTCATTTTATATTATTTATATAACATAGAAGTTTTCGACAAATTCATTTTTACATCATTTCAGTTGTTAGTCTACCCCTGGTCCAGTATTAACAAACACCTAGCGTAACGTTTCAGTTTCATTCATTTTTTTTGTGCTTTATCCCAGCTTTCACCTTTATGACACGCAACCGAGATTCCAACTAACTCCCTGAGTGGTTCATTTCTTCCATTAACTGGAAAATGTTCATAAAAATAATCCATGAAATGGATTTTCTGTCAATACAGAATAATGTGGACAGTCTGAGATCTCAGTGCTGGTGTCATTTTCCAAAGCATAGTCGTCTACACATGATGAAGAAATGCAGATTTCTACCTTACAAGTCATTTTTGAAATGGTTTTGGACATTATACCTAACAAGAAGTAAACATTGTAGTATTGAGCAGCGTTTACAAAAATCTTTTTAAGAACAAAAGAAAAAGAAAACCAAAATAATGTCGGCTACAGGATTTTAAGAGTAGGAATTTTTGAACTTTAATGCTTAAAAATAAAATAACACCATTTTTTCATTCTAAGGGTTAAAACAGTTGAAGTGGTGGGGATCGATCTGTTCTTAACTCAATTTTTCTTTTTGTAAAATCTTGATTGCTTTGTATGGATTGTAATAAAATTAATAAAAATAAAAAAAAACAAAAAAAAAACAAAACAGTTGAAGTGAGGTGCATATGGAGTGTATGGATATCAGAACTTACCCAAACCACAATAGATGAATGTTTTCCTTTTTGTTGCAATTATTTAAGGACATCTTTCACTAGTTTTTGTTAGCTAATGTGTGGAGTTAACTGTATCATGACATAACAACATTCTCACAGCGGCTTGTCCCCTTCAGGCCTGTCCTGGTTGCACTGGTCACTAGACTGGAGCCAATCATGGAGAATGGTGCCAGTCTATCATGGAACTTTCTCAAGATTGCACTCACTCTGGGATAATTTATAATTGCCCCTGAATTTATTGTGCACATCATTGAGATGGGAGAGGAAAACTTAAAAACGTGGAAGAGAAATCCAAATGAGGAAATTTACACAGACAATGAGCGAACCAAGCATGCAGTACTAAGCTGCTACATCCGTGAAAGAAACAGCACTGTCCACCTTGCTATTTTATGGTATAGGTTGTATTTATTAGAAATATTACTTTAGAACTGAACTGAAAACCGCAAAATATACTGTATATAAAAACAAATATGTGAGGTATTGAACTTTCAAGTTACAACCCTACATTCATGTTGTATGCTGCAAGGTTTGAATGGCACCCCCAGGCTTCTAGCCTTTATAATTGAGTGAAAGTGGGTATCTTGCCTTGCTGCTATAGGTTTGATTTAATACTTACTGTATCTTGGAACCAAATGATCTTATCCTGTTATGTTCAGATATTTCTTGTGAAGTGCTCTTTTTTGTGCTTACTGTTATAAACAGCTGTTCACTGTTGTGAAAGGTTTATATATTCTTAAAGACTTTTGTAATGTTATATCCAATAAACAAAATCCTTTGTTAGGCTATCAGTGAATCTAACAGTGGCGGCTGGTGAAAATGTTTTGAGGTGGGGCTGTGGTACAGCAAACAATTTCTCAAACAATTCTTCACAAATCAAAGCAATATGATTTATTGCAATGCAGACAAAGTTAAAGAACATTATTAAATCATGTCTGATCAATTATTTCAGTATATATATATATATATATATATATATATATATATATATATATATATATATATATATATATATATATATATATTACTCTTCCCAAAATGGCTAGTTTGACGGAATTATCCATGTGTGTCCTGGTGTTCTCATGTTTTCTTACTTTCTCGGACAGGTGCTTCATATCTCTCACTCCGTAACTGTCCAAGCAGGATCTGTCCCAGTTGCTTTAAACAACAAGCACGGGAAACAAAATAAGGCATTAGCAGAAACGCATCCACATAGCCAGGCCTTTTGGTGTACCAACTGGAAGAGTAGCTTCGCGTGTACTTCTTCCCTTTTTCGCTTATCTGCTGTCTGATTAAGAGGTTAGGCTGATCTGGACCCAGCTCCTTTACCTTCAGTTTTTCTGCCAAAGTTCTCTTCTCAAACGGATATTGGAGTAGAGATTGAACAGAGTTGGGTTCGTGTCCGAATTAACAACACCTGAGTCCACCATTGTCACGTAATGTTAATTGAAAATTGCGCCACTACAGACCATCCTTGATTTTAGCTGCTTGGGGCGACAGAAAAATCGCCCATTTCAGTTAAGATTTGAGGACGCTGATTGGCTAAATTTTATGTCACATCTTGAATATATTTATATCTTGAATCAGCATTTGACTAAATTCTACAAAGACCCGCCTCCTTTGGGCGATATCTCGATCGCCCCTCAGCTGAAATTGAGACGTGCTGACAGGCAGAGAAGTTATATGGTGATGGTGAAAACATTTATTTTTTACAGAAGATTTTCTAATATATCACATCATATAATTATACATTTAAATAATTTATATAATTATTATTTTGTGTGTGTGGTTCAGGGAGGGCGGCGCCCTAGCGCCCTCTATTGGCCAGCCGCCACTGGAATCTAAATTGACCTCTGAGCAACTGTCCACAAATGGATTCTGCCATACATCTGATGCTGATCAAGTTATGCTTCAGGTTCTAGGAGTGCCTCTAATGGAAAGAACAGGTTCAGAAAATGGTTGGATGGATAAATTGATGGATCAATGGATAGAGGATAAGCGTTGGCTCATTCCTGACTTGAGTTACAAGTGCTGGGCAACCATTTAGCAAAATCAAAAACCCAGCACAGGATTTATCACATAACTTATGACAGAGATAAATGAGCTAAGCCCTAATGCAGTTCCTCAGATACCACACTTGTTATTAATACCATTAGAAAAAATAAAATGCAAATCCCTCTGTGCATTTCTCTGCGTTGCTCCTTATAAATGTACCTTGCTTTCCTTAGTCCTGTGATTCACATTATTTCATAGCTTTGACCCTGCACCGGAATCTCGTGTACAAGTTGTTCAACAAGTAATTTAACCCCATACTGAGTGGGACCTGTGATATCGACGCTGAGGTCACCTTGGACAAATTGCTATCAAACGCTTCCAGGAAATTCCTTCACAGAGGACTAGAAAAAACACTTTTCCATCATCATGTGCTTTCATTAGAGAATAGATCAGATGATATAGAAATATTGATTTTCTTCTTGTTGAGAATAGCTTTTTATGTTTTTTTTTCCTTTAAATTGCAAACAAATGCTCTCCGAAGGAGTATAATATTCTTCCCCAAATTTGACCTTTTTTTTTCTTTTTTTTTTCTTCCTCTCTAGTCAGTGCTTTAAAATGGGTCTGCTAATTCAAAAGATTTAATAAATGGTATGTTCCACAGTATGCAGTAAATCCATCCATTATCCTAACTACAGGGTCACGGGGGTCTGCTGGAGCCAATCCCAAGCAACACAAGGCGCGAGGCAGGAAACAAACCCCGGGCAGGGTGGCAGCCCACTGCAGGGCGCTCATAGACACACACACACCCACACTAGGGACAATTTAGAATCGCCAATACACCTAACCTGCATATCTTTGGACTGTGGGAGGAAACCCACGCAGACATGGGGAGAACACGCAAACTCCACACAGTGTGGACCCAGGAAGTGAACCCAGGTCTCCTAACTGTGAGGCAGCAGCACTACCCACTGCGCCACCGTGCCACCCATACAGTAAATCACCAAAATAAAATGTGCACAAATTATTAGTTTGATTTTTATGTGTGAATCGCTAAAGAAAGGTCTGAAAATATTTGTACATAGTACAAATATATGTACATAGTACACAGTATTATTGGGTCACTTCAGAAATTATCACTTTTAAGCAATTTACAAATCATGCACATTGCAAAAACTAATCTATACTTTGCAAGTCATACATTCAGATTGCCATTGTTTTGAGTAGTTTCCTATTTCTATTATGTTTTTCAAAGCCTGTGCACAAAATGCATGACCTGTACTGTTGTTGTGGTTGTTAGGAATATGCAAATAATGTACAGTTTTTGTTTTATTGCATTTTAATAATTTTTTCATTATTTCAGTATTGTCACATTGTCCCGATTTTGTGTGCTTGTTTTGTTGAATGCCATCATTTTATGTTTTTGGTTCTTTGGGCTCCACCATTTTGTGTGTCTGGTTGCTACGATGCCATGCTGTTGCTACACACATTATCTGTGTGCCATGTGACCAGTGACATCATGGCAGCTATGTAATATATAAGACAGCTGTTTAGATCTTTCAATAAAATTGAAATGGCAAGGAGTGTTGTGAGTGGAAGAGATTTTTTATGAATAATGGCAGAAACAGGATCAGACCAGAGTCAAATGGCCATAGCAAAAGGAATGGTTAAGCCAAACTCAAAATGATACTGCGTCAAAGAAGGGAGGCAGTTTTTATTTTTATTTTTTTTATCAGAAACGACTGGGAGAGAGATGTTCGTCAATAATTCTGGCCAAGTTTATTAATGGGAGGTCAAGTGAATGCTTTGACAAAGCCCTAAACAAAACTTGAAAGTAGTTTTGTCTCCATAATTTCAGATGATTAAGAAGTGCATGGTGTGACCTTTATGCCTTCCAAGAAAATTATCTTTTGAGTGGAAATCTTCCCTGTAATATTATACAGTGATAACATGGCCATCATGGCGTCACACACCACATCACACAAATCATGTATCAGGAAACAACAAATCTTCATGGGCATAATGGCACAGGAGGAAGAAGTTGGAAAAGCTATTGGCAAGAGAGACTCAATGAGAAATTATAAATGGTAAAATTAAAACAAATAGAAAAAAATTAATCATACTTGATATGATATATGAGTTTTATTTAATGCATAATCCATTACAGTTGTATTTATGTTTCTTTACATTTATTTTGGTTATGTTTCTATGCTGTCATTATCTATTTTGGTTTTGATCAGGTTGCTGCCAATTTGTGTCATTTTGAGTGGCTACAGCCATATTGTTACTAGTGGCAAGGCCCTGTTACTACCACGAAACAGCCAAAAGTGTGACACGTGACACCATTGCACCAACACTGCTTTAGTTAGTTGGACACCGTTCCTAGCATCCAAGGTTTTGGATTCATGTGGGAAAATCTTTGGTGTATTTAGTTAGTGAGGATCACTATAGGGCATCATTACTTGTGCTTCATTGACTTTGATATCTGGTTTGCACTGGGCTTTGGTGTAGTTGGGCTCATCATCTGCCTGCCTTTGATCTCTGCTCGTTTCTGACCTCATGTTCTCTCTAATATGCCTTGTTTGCTTTCGGATATGACAAATTTTATCTGGACAAGAAAAGTGCTCAGATCATGAAACATCCATCCATCCATTTTCCAACCCGCTGAATCCGAACAGTCGCTGCAAAAATGTTACAATTATCCCTCAGAAAGATAATGCTAAACTATAAAAGCCATCACAAAACCAGTGGTGTAGCTGGGGAGGGCAAGGGGGGGACATCTGTCCCCGGGCGCAGCATCCAGGGGGTGCCAAATTGATGTTGTGAAATTTTAGAATGAAATGTTTTCCATTCTTAAATGCATTAAAAAGTAAATAAAAAACATTTGCATACTCAGTCCATCACTCCATCAGTATGAGGATATCTTTTTCCTACGTTTTTTGTCTCTTTCTGATTTTGAAGCACTTATTTTTAAAAATTTTCTTTCCCTTCCCCATTGCATTTTGGCAAACAGGAGGGGGCGCGAAATCTTCAGTTGTCTCCGGGCGCTGAAAACTCTAGCTATGCTTCTGCACAAAACTCAAAGAAAATAAACTTATTAATTAGTTTTAATTGTTTATTAAAGAAAATAGCTAAAATTCAAATAAAGAGAAGTTAATAAAAAATACAAGAAATAAGGACACACAAGGGAATTCATTCAATAATAAACACCTGGACGGAACTAGAAATTATAGAGTTAATAATCCTATAAGAAGAAAATGAAAAAGTAAGGAACAAAATGGGAAAACAAATAAAAGTAAAATCTATTATAAAGGAAGCCAAGAGCACTTTAACTAAAAAAAAACAAAAAAACACTCAGATATGTAATATTGTATAGTGTTCTCACCACAAAAGACAGATTTGATAAATTATAATTTGGGATACATACTCCTGTAATAATGGCATAGTATCATTAGACAAAGAAAGAAAAGACCAGAGCTACAGGCACAGCAGCGAGCTGACTAATGTCACAGCAAAGCACTACAGTTTTTTATAGTCCTATGAGGTGACTGCACCTGAAAGTCCTGACTGTCCTGGGCAGTCTAATGGTCTGGAATCCCTGCAGATTTTATTTTTTTCTCCAGCCGTCTGGAGTTTTTTTTTTTATGTCCACCCTGGCCATTGGACCTTATTCTTATTCTATGTTAATTAATGTTGACTTATTTTATTTTCTTATTGTGTCTTTTATTTTTCTATTCTTTATTATGTAAAGCACTTTGAGCTACTGTTTGTATAAAAATGTGCTTCATAAATAAATGTTGTTGTTGTTGTTTTGAGACATCACCCCTACAGGCTCTGACCTTAAAAGAATACTCCATCAAAATACGATATATTTTTAATATGTTACTTATCCCATGTAAATATGTAGTGGTGACCGAGAGGCATTTTTAATTTTATGTTTTCATGCAGAATGAGAGAAAACAGTTTATGATATAATGGAACATAATGGTGACCTGTTCTGTCCAACAATGAATAATGTGAAAAACATCCATGGAAAAAAGAAAATAATATTCTCATGTTATTTGTGTCACATAATCCAATCCACATTTGTTACCAATTTTTATGCTCAAAGCATGAAAAATGCTTGCATTTTTTTGCAAATATATTATTAATACTTTTGGATAACTCAGGAAAGGTGCATTCCAATAATGTGTGCATCTGAATTGAAGATCCGCCTCTCCCCCTCATTCATTAGTCAAGAGTCCTGTCATCATGAATGGGTAATGGACATACTGATTTTGCGACAAAAGTTACACACAGTAAGAATTTTTTTGTTCGCCAGAATGGGTCACCATTACATTCCATTATATCTGTAACTTTTTTCTCTTGTTTTGAAAGAAAACATGAAATTAAAAATAGTTCTTGAGCATCACCACAAACTACATGGGATAAGTAACAAATAAAAAGAATGTCCTTTCCAGGAGGGGTGTTCCTTTAATCAAAAATCTAAAAAAAGGGTAATAAAAAAACAGAAGTGCATAAGAAACAAGGTTAGCAGTGAGGAACAGATGTAATCCTGAAAGAAAATTGCCTTTACTGATTAGGAAAAGAAATGTAAAGCTTTCACTGTATCGCATACATTAAAATATATAGGTGTAGTCAGTGAGAGACAGAATTGTGTTAAAATAAATAATGCCTGAGCTTTGCAGAAAAAAAGGCTAAGTTATACATACTGTATTCCTGTCATTCACACTAATTATAGCTTCTTTTGGTTTGGTTTAATTAAAAATAACAAAATATGTTTTACATTTGTATGTTGCCATTCATAGCAGCTGTTTTCAATACAACTGTTATGTGTGTGATAAAACACTGACAGTGGAAAGGAATGGCCGCATCTTATGAGTGCATTTTTATAAAGGTGTCAAAGTAAGGACAAGCAAACATGATCATGTTCTCCTGTCTTTTGTGTCAGTATGTGGGTAAGCAGTAATTCATAAGGAGCAATCTCTCAAGTCAGCAAACAAAAAAATTCATCCAGTTAGAGTTCAGAAGGAGTGTAGTAATGTCTATCAGTACACCAAAAGCAATGCACACAGAAAATCTGGTAATGATGTGGCGTAGGCTAGGACAGATATGGGTGAGGCTAAACTGTGATGTGTGAAAGCATTTTGATAAAGATGACAAAATATATAGCAGATTGTAGGCTGGCTCATCTGTAAACAAAAGCGAACAGAAAAGTGAATAGAATACAACCATATAGTTTGTGTCTTGAGCAAACAAGATTCGATATTGACTTCATATTTACATTCAAATGTTCAAAACCTAAATAAGTTCTCAAAGTAAATATTTCTTTCATCCCAGAACTCAAAAGTGCTTTGAAGTGCAGCGCGGAATTAAAGGGAAATATATTCTGAGTTGCAAAATAAAAATAACTTCTATACTATGGGTAGTGCTTGTATATATATTGGGAGTATGGGGGAAATGGTCTCCTCATGCCACTGAAGAAGAGGTGCTGGGTCCACCTTAAAATCAGCTCACAAAATAAGCCAGATGAACAAAATGATCTTGTATCATTTGTTTCACTGTTGTTCTAGATGTTTATTCACAACGGACCAAGACCTCAAGTTATTAGTGCAATGTACAGAACATACACTCTTAAAATCAAGGGGGCCACTGTGATTGCTCAAAGTGATACCATAGGGGAACCATTTTTGAATCTTAAATGAACCATCCACATGAATATTCAAGAAAGAACCTGTTATCTAGATCTGTAACAACTTCCATAAGTAACTATGGAGAGATAATGAAAGATTTGTGAAATACCAATGAGTTCATGATTTTGAAAAGACTTTTGCTACATACAATAACACGGGCTAAGTTCAGATTTTCTTGATCTGTTATATCCTGCTAGGCAGCCTACTATACACTGAAGATTTATATTTTGTCCCCATATTAAGAACCTTTTCAAAGCCCAAAGAACAACATTTATATGCAAAGAGTTCATCCCAGAACAAAATAGTTCTTTGTCAAGTAACAGAGTGGAGATTGGGCAACCACTCAAATCAATGAAGTGCCATTAAAAAAAACATTATTTTTAAGAGTGTAGTTTTGAGTAGGACACTGTGCATAAGGTGTACAAAAACTTTTTTTAATGGCAAGTCATCATCTTTCTTCATTAGAAGTGACCATAGAAGTCTGTTTGCGGATTACATAGACTTCCTGCCACATTGGACTAGGAAAGGTTGATGACCGTGATGAACTTTGCTGCAAGCACATTTACATGAATCTTGACAGTAAACTAGTAAGGACTGATCAAGAAGCTTTTTTGTTCATTTGTTTCTACTGTCCCTTTAATTAAATAGTCTATTATATTTTTTCCATTGTGTATGAAGAATGGTCGATTTTGTATGTTGCAGTTAGTTTTACGTATTTCCCTCAATATAATACACTAGCAAAATACCTGCGCTTCGCAGCGGAGAAGAAGTGTGTTAAAGAAGTTATGAAAAAGAAAAGGAAACATTTTAAAAATAACGTAACATTTGCTTTCTATTCGTTTGCATAAGCACAGTCCTTCACCAGCAATTATTTAATGTTAGCTCACACCCGGCACTTAAAAGTTTCTGTTGTACTTTTGCTGAGTTTGTGCCAAACACTATTCTATCCTTGACCATCTCATTTTCGTTTGCATAAGCACAGTCCTTCCCCAGCAATTTTAACTTAGTTACAAAGTGATCAAAAGTCTCGTTTATACCCTGCGTCCTCTCAGTAAACTTGTATCTCGCAAATATCGAATTCGTCTTAGGCATGACAAACGCCAGCGGCAGTGTGTCTATGAACTTAATTTAAAGTTAAGCTTTACACCTTGCTTTCCTATTCGTTTGCATAAGCACAGTCCTTCACCCGCAAGTTTAACTCCGTTACAGCAATTTTAACACCGTTACAAGACTTGTGTCTTCTCATTAAACTTGTATCTCTCAAATATCGTATTAGCAGCAGCGTGTCTATAAACTTAATTTAAACTTACGGTTTACACCGTGCTTTGTTTTCGCAGTAGCTGCACTTATGAATATGCTTGTATGCGTCACTCGCTTTATATTTTTTTGCTGCCTTCTCAATTGTGTAATGCGTTTTTTGTTCAGCACACTTTGGAGCTCTTCATTGTTCTCTATGTACTGCTTTCACAGTCAGTTCACGTGAGCCGCTCTCTTGTGTGATCTTGCGTTGTCCACGGCTTTATTTAATGTTAGCTAAGACCTGGCACTTAAAAGTTTCTCTTGCACTTTCGCTGAGTTTGTGCCAAACACTAGACCATGTCATCTTCGTTTGCATAAGCACAGTCCTTCACCCGCAAATATTTACCTTATATGGGCAGGCACTCAATTACGTGGGAGGCGTGATGATGCGGGATGCAACTCCGCCTCACACGGCGACCGAGCTGCAGGCTATGGCCATATATATGGTCGAAAGTAGGTTCCAGTTATGACCGTTACACGTAGAATTTTGAAATGAAACCTGCCTAACTTTTGTAAGTAAGCTGTAAGGAATGAGCCTGCCAAATTTCAGCCTTCCACCTACACAGGAAGTTGGAGAATTAGTGATGAGTCAGTGAGTGAGTGAGTGAGTCAGTCAGTGAGGGCTTTGCCTTTTATTAGTTTAAACTAGCAAAATACCCGCGCTTCGCAGCGGAGAAGTAGTGTGTTAAAGAAGCAATGAAAAAGAAAAGGAAACATTTTGAAAATAACGTAACATGATTGTCAATGTAATTGTTTTGTCACTGTTGTGAGTGATGAGTGTTGTTGTCATATATATATATATATATTTACACACACACATAAACATATATATATATATATACATATCTATACATATACACATATATATATACATATATATATCTACATATATACACATACATATACACACACACATAAATACATACACACATACATACATACACACACATATATACACACAAATATATATATATATATACATACACACACACATATATAAACATATATATACATATACATAAATATCTACATATATACACACACAGCTATTTCAGTATCAGTGCAATACGCTGCTTGTTAAAACGGATAACTCCCGCTCTTACGTGCAAGTCTGCGTGGATATTATGAACTATCAGATTTGTTCAAGTTCTATTTAAATTTTAAATAGAAGGAATTTTTATTTAGTCGACAGAAATATGTTTGGTAGGAATGGTAAAAACAGACAGGAATATTATTCGTGAATAAATCAACTCAAACCTTAAACAACTTATAATATTTTGCTCTCCATAAAAATTTATCCTGTCTAAATTATACAAGTTAGAAATAAAGTAAACGTTAAAAGAACAAACATTCACATTTCTTTACTCTTATGTAATTTTATATAAAAAATAAACTTAGATTTTAAATATCCCAAAAGATTTTGCTCTCCATAAAAATATATCCTGTCAAAATGATACAAATTCAAATATGAACATGCTGCATAACAAAACCTGGAAATATAAATAAAATGTGTTCCTTTCAGCAATAACAAATCAAATCATTCAGTTGTCTTTGCTCATATGTCATTTTAGAGCTGGACGCCTGGCATCTTTTTGGCCACAGGTTCGTTTCTGTTTGGTGTGAGGTTCTGTGTTGTGGAGATTCTCAGGATGGATTGCAGGTGCTCATCAGTGAGGCGACTCCTGTGTGCTGTTTTGTTAGTCTTTATCACTGAGAAGAGCTTCTCACACAGATATGTGCTACCAAACATGCACAAGGTTCGAGCCGCATGTAGACGGACTTTTTGTTCTTCAAAGTCACCAAAGCGCCGTGCAAACTCAGTGCGCTCAGTTTATCAGCAAAGTGCGATTTGGGAACACCGTAGTGACGACTTGGTTTAACATTACTTGGCAACAGGGAAAGTGGGGCAAGTGCACTGGTGCATTTGTGTCTCCCATAAAAGCAGCTTCACTTGAAATCACTTTGTGATTGTGCACGGGTAAAACGTCCGCTGAAGTGTCAGATTCTTATTTAATTATGCTGCTTTCTGTATCTTCTGCATTGCATTCAGGTTAACCTGATGTTTTGTCTCATAGTGCCGTCTTAGATTAAATTCTGTAATTACAGCCACATTAGCTCCACAAATGAGACACACGGGTTCAGTAAACATATACTCAGCCTCCCATCGGTTTTAAAGGCTCTATTTTCAGAATCAACTTTTCTCTTCAGCATCGTGTGAGCTAGCTTCGCAATAACTTGATTAACTCGGTAAGTGTTCGGCAAGGCAGCTGAAGCGCTGCATTATGGGATCTGTAGTTTATTGTGTTACCAGCGCTTCATATACCCGGCTTTAATAACAATAATACAGTATATAAAATGATCTCGGGGCGGATATAATTACGCTGGTCGGATGTGGCCCGCGCCCTTGAGTTTGACACATATGGACTAAATAGAACTTGAAAAGATATATTTTTCAAATGTGATCGCAATTCAGATAGAGTTGACGCACTACAGCCTGCATGCCTCAATAAGTCATCCTTCCTCGCTCTTACTTTTTACCGCTCATCTAATGAATACACTGAGTATGGCTTTACCAAAACAATCATTGATGGCGAATAAAGTATCCATTATTCGAGTATGTAGATCGGGTTATATATATATATATATATATATATATATATATACCAGCGATCGCAGCGAGAAGTAGTGTGTTAAAAAGCTAGAAAAGAAAAGGGAACATTTTAAAAATAACGTAACATGACTGTCAATATACAGTATTTGTTTTGTGAGTGTTACTGAGTGTTGCTGTCATCAAGGATTTGATTATCATTATTTCTTTCAATCAGGTTCGTATTTGTAGGATGTGTTGTGTTCAAGTTACATTCCGTGTTTGTCAATCGTTGTAAAGATGACAGGTTTCATTCATCGATTCGTTTCTTACTGCATCAATAAACAGCTCGTCTTCTTCTTTATCTGAGACCTGACACACTGCATGCACGGTTTTTTACACTGTCTTCCTTTAGCGGGACATTGACTTTTTCCAACGTGTGCTTTGTTTTGGATTTATGAATATGCTTGTATGTATCAACGCTTCATATTTTTGCTGCCTTTTCAATTGTGTAATTGGTTTTGTTCAGCTCTTTGGAACTGTTGCTTTTATCTGTGCACTGCGTCAGTTCACGTGAGCCACTTGGTGTACATGCATCGAAGTTTCCCAGCTGTGCTGGTGCCATCTCGTGCTATGTCCATGGCTGTATTTAATGTTACCTTAGTCCTGGCACTTAAAACTTTCTCTCGCAGTTTCGCTGAGTTTGTACCAAACACCACCCTGACCATCTCATCTTCCTCTGCATAAGCACAGTCCTTAACCCGTGAATATTTAGTGGAGTTTGCTATTGGATTGCTGCTGACGGACGGCCTTATATGGGCAGGCACTAAATTACAAACGCCAGCGGCAGCCTGTCTATGAACTTAATTTAAAGTGTAGGTTTACATCGTGCTTTGTTTCCGAAGTAGAAGAACTCATGAACATGGTTGTATATGTCACTCGCCGCTTCTTATTGTTTCGCTGCCTTCTCAATTATATAATGCATGTTTTCTTCAGCGCTTTTTTAGGTCTTCCTGGTTTTCTATGTACTGCGTGATTACGTGGGAGGCGTGATGATGTCACACGAAACTCCGCCCCCACGGCGTTCAAGCTCATCTCCATTACAGTAAATGGAAAAACAGCTTCCAGTTATGACCATTACGCGTAGAATTTCGATATAAAACCTGCCCAACTTTTGTAAGGAAGCTATAAGGAATGAACCTGCCAAATTTCAGCCTTCCACCCACACGGGAAGTTGGAGAATTAATGATGAGTGAGTGAGTGAGTGAGTGAGGGCTTTGCCTTTTATTAGTATAGATAAAGGGGGATTAATGGGGAAGTGTTCTGCACAGGTCACTAATCAAAGCTAAGAATGGAGCAAATAGTGACGCCTAATTCTCTCTCTATTGTAAACTAATATTTGGTAATCAGAGCCTTCTGTAGTGCAGACTGAAGTGTGTGGCCACCTTGTGTCTGCTAGACCCCCAACCCCATTACACAGTAGGTGCAAGAAAAGATAAAGAATGCAAAATGGAGACATTTAAAGGGTCTTTTGAAAGGTTTGTTGTAATAACCTGAAACGATGAAGAACAGGACCTGGATGGTAATCTCAACAAGAAGTGTGCTAGTGAGACACCTGAAAGTACCAATGACATTAGTAACAACTGTGCACGCCAGTTCAGTTGCCATATCTTACTTCATAGCCGCTCCCTACTTCCACCACTCCCTACAAGAAACCTTCAGCACTCGCCTGCAACAATATGATGTATGTTATAGTTCGTTCAGAATGGCTTTTCGTCAATGGTCCTCCAAAATTGACTGCTGCTGTTGTAAGTTAAGGATAATTATGATGATGGAAGTTGCTTTATACTGAATCAAGAAAAACTACTAAGAAAGCATAGCAGCTTTAGTGTCCATGCTGAAATAGGAAGATGCAATGATAATGTACTGAAGAGGTGTGTGACTTATTTTAGGTCTTGCACCAGTGGGTTATGGTGCCCCACTGTTAGCTCTGCTTGGCCTCTTTATAAGACTGGCTGCTTGTTACAATGAGCTTAGTCTGTAAGCATTCTGAAAGCATATCTGAGGTCTTCTTTACTGTTGACTTGTGAGTTTAGTATTTATTAGAAGGAAGCTGACAGTTAAAATAAATTTCAACCATTGCCAGAACTTAATCTGAATATACAATATGAGCATTTAGGTGCCACAAGGTTGGATGTGGAGTTATACAGACAAGTGGCTGACTGAAAGGCATGTCTGTTTTTGCAGGACAGCTTCATCGAGTTGGGCATATGTAAAGGGCCCATTCAGGGTGACACAAAGCTCAACTTTAGGGGGAAAATTAATACACTGGCTGATTAAGTGGAACGGTAAAAAATACCTGTGGTCGCTTTCCTGTGACCCAGACACAAGTTGCAAAGAGTTGTTTCCAAGCAGTATTCATAGCTCCTGTAAGTCGAGGAGGGAACAGGAAAGCAAATTTGTTTCATTAGTGTGTCAGTTTGGCTGCTGCTTTATTCTAGTCACTCGAGAGGTTGGAATGTCAGCTTGTTAGTAAGGTAAAGACCAAAAATACAGAAAGTCAATAAAACAACGAATAAGTGGCTTGATCTGTAAGTGGTCACTGCTTCAAGAGACACAGAGTAAGACAGTGTCCATCATGTCAAATAGCGCTCTTTGAATAACTGTCCTTTTCTTCGTAGTTTAATGTTGATTGCAGTATTTAATAAAAAAGAAAAGCCAATCCACTCTGATGGCCACTTTTTGAGAATATAAAAAACATATCTTAAGGGACAGTTTTTTGTTCTTTTTAACCAGAGCTGTCAAATGTTGCTGATCTAGGTTTGAAAGGACCTCTTTTTGGTCCATGGAAAGTAAGACTCTTCATAACAGAAAAAAATACGCTTTACAGTACAATTTATGAGCAGTGACCATACACAACTCATCTGATTTCTCTGGTCAAGGCATCATATGAAAAGTCTTCTAATATTCCAAGAAGAAACCAGCATACACAGGCAGTAGTATGATTTCAGGAGTCTTAGTGCTTATATGGTTAAGCGCAGCAGCATTTGAAATGTTTTTAACACCATTTCTAGTCACTTCATATTTTCACTCATTCATTCATTCTCATTGTAAATGAAGGAAGTTTGTACGCCTGCGGACTGTGAGATGCAAGGTAAGGCAATTTTATGGTGCATTTTCTGCTTGAAAAAGAGCTAAAAAGAATTTCTGCACATTATGCATTGTTCAAAAGATCTGTTTAAAAAAATTAAAAATACATCTAGCATTGCTCCAGATCATACAATATATAAAAATGCTGCTATAGACAGAAAAAGAAGAGATAACTCCCAATTAATAAGTCAGATTCAGTGCAGCAATAGGGAAAAAACAATGGGCATCTCTCTGGTGGATTTGCCTTTTTTCAGGTATCTAAAGAATTGAACCAACAGAAATGAAAATGCCTACAAGAAAGACATGTTAGATCTTGCACTGTATATGGCAAACAGGAGGGGAGCTTTTTATTTTTTCAGTGTAGAATTCAATTTTCTACTATTTCCACTATCAGTAATGTTTCAGTCTTCTGATCATCTAAATCAGTGGCTCTCAAATTCAGTCCAGGAGGCCCCCCAAGCCCTGCAGGTTTTCATTACAACTTTCTTCTTTTACTTGGACCCTGTGACTATGTGGGTTCCACTTTATGCTCCCATCTCCATTTTGGGAGCTCTTGAACCAGACACCATTGGTAACAAGATGAGCTGGACAGTGAGGACACAACGAAGCAAGGGGATGGTGCAAAAAGGTGCAACTGCTCTTATTAAAAACAACCAAACCAAAAACAATGTCTAAAGTGCAGTGCAATCAAAATGTCAATAAATAAATGATCCATTAAAACCAGTGAAAAGTGGAGGTTAAAATCCAATAAATAGATCCTTTAAAAACCGAAGTTAAAACAATGGCTGGAAGCAGTCCTTTTAAAAACAAAACCCAGTGCCTTCTTTCTACCGGCGGCTCCCCTGCTTCTTCCATCAAGTCTTTGCACAAGGGAAGTCACCCTACCTGCAGCTGTTCTTCTTCACATCCGATTGCCTTTCAGTCCCTGGCTCCATCAAACTGAGACTTAGGTTCCCCAACACCCAGGGTGCTCACGCTGGATTTTACTCTCCTAAGCGTTCCTGAATCCCGCTGCCTACTGTGGCCTTATGCGGTGAGCCAACCACCTTCTGGATCACTCCAGCTCCTTGATCGCTCAGCTAGAGCGACCACTACCTTCAGCCCCACCGAGTCTCAGCCAAACACCCTTTCCAGGGGGCTCTCCTTCCAGCTGCCTGGAAAACACCAGCGACTCTGCTCTCGATTGCTCACTCTCTCTATCTCACACCGGCTCCTTACTTCTCCAGCCTTGCCCGTCTTCCTCCTCCTAACCTCCGTTCACTCCAATCCTTTTTTTTTCTCCCTCCACACGCACACTCCTACAATATATAATGGTGACATGGCTCAGGTATGGCGATTAGCAACTCTCAGCTTCAATTACAGATGCAGATGATTCTTCACCTGTGCACATAAGCGAGGAAACGCCCGCCTCACGTAGTGTCCGAGAACTGCTCCGACCACACTACCATACCTCCTCTATAAGCTGCAAGTGTGGCGATCATCTATTTAAAAGCTGGGCTTTTTTATCTGAGCCATGGACCCGCTATACCACAGACCCCAACTTTAATTAAGCAAGATGTTACTTCCCAGTTTCTGTTTTTTGCATCAATTCAGAAATTGCGCACTGGTAATTTATTTTACTGAATGAAGCAGGAATTTAGTTGCAAACAAACTCTTTTTAGATTTTTGGTATTATGTTCTTTTTACATTTTTTAGTTATTTATGATATTGTTTACTAATAAGAATATTAATTGGCAATCATTGAATCAATCAGGAAGGAAGGAAATAAGAAACAAACTGAACAAATATTTCACCCATGTGTTTGTAAAGGAGAAACAAATGGAATGCCTCCTGCATTAGTAAAAGTAAGTTCTGACTTTATGAATTTTAAAATATAAGATATGTTGAAGACTAACAAAACCCCTGGATATGATGGGATTTTACCAATTGTATTGAAAGAAAATGAAAGATGTTGTCTATAAATTCTTGTTGGACATATCTGAGCAGTCCTTGAGAATGGAGAAGTACCTGACTACTGGAAAGTTGCAAATGTCACTCCACTCTTCAAGAATTGAGACAAAATGAATTATAGACTATGAAATATAGAGGCCCGGACACACACAGGCAGACACAATTTGCTCCATCACCACACGTTTATTTACACAAAGTCACAAATGTCGAGTGCACCGCCACCAAACCCCCAGTTTCCCAAAGTCAATAAGCACAGTCCTCTTTACACAAACACTCGGGCCTCTCCTTGCCTCCTCTGCCTCGACCTTGTCCTCCTCCTCACGTGACTCCAGCCTTGATTGCAGGGCAGCGGCTCCTTAAGTAGGTGGCTGATTGCCAACCACACCCAGCCACCTGCGACAAGACCAATAAGTCTTATTTCTGTACCATGCAAAATTATGGAAACTATAATAAGAAATAAATTAGAAAAGTACCTACAGTATATGAAAATCTCCTCCTTCTTCTTTCAGCTTCTCCCGTTAAGGGTTGCCACAGCGGATCATCTTCTTCCATATCTTCCTGTCCTCTGAATCTTGTTCTGTTACACCCATTACCTGCATGTGCTCACTCACCACATTCATAAACCTTCGTTTAGGCCTTCCTCTTTTCCTCTTCCCTGGCAGCTCTATCCTTAGCATCCATCTTCCAATATACCCAGCATCTCTCCTCTGCACATGTCCAAACCAACGCAATCTCGCCTCTCTGATGTTGTCTCCCAACCGTCCAACTTGAGCTGACCCTCTAATGTACTCATTTCTAATCCTATCCAACCTCGTCACACCCAGTGCAAATCTTAGCATCTTTAACTCTGCCACCTCCAGCTCTGTCTCCTGCTTTTAGTGCCACTGTCTCCAACCCATATAACATAGCTGGTCTCACTAACGTCCTGTAGACCTTCCCTTTCACTCTTGCTGATACCCGTCTGTCACAAATCACTCCTGACACTCTTCTCCACCCATTCCACCCTGCCTGCACTCTCTTTTTCACCTCTCTTCCACAATCCCCATTACTCTGTTCTCTTGATCCAAAGTATTTAAACTTATCCACCTTTGCCAACTCTACTCCCTGCATCTTCACCCATTCCACTGACCTCCCTCTCATTTACACACATATATTCTGTCTTGTTCCTACTGACCTTCATTCCTCTCCTCTCTAGAGCATATCTCCACCTCCCCAGGGTCTCCTCAACCTGCTCCCTACTCTCGCTACAGATCACAATGTCATCAGCAAACATCATAGTCCACGGGGACTCCTGTCTAATCTCGTCTGTCAACCTGTCCATCACCATTGGAAATAAGAAAGGGCTCAGAGCCGATCTCTGATATAATCCCACCTCCAACTTGAATGTATCCGTCACTCCTGTTGCAGACCTCACCACTGTCATACTTCCCACGTACATATCCTGTACAACTCTTACGTACTTTTCTGCCACTCCCGACTTCCTCATACAATACCACAACTCCTCTCGAGGCACCCTGTCATATGCTTTCTCCAGGTCCACAAAGACGCAATGCAGCTCCTTCTGGCCTTCTCTAAACTTCTCCATCAACTTCCTCAGAGCAAACATTGCATCTGTGGTGCTCTTCCTTGGCATGAAACCATACTGCTGCTCACTAATCATCATCTCACTTCTTAACCTAGCTTCCACTACTCTTTCCCATAACTTCATGCTGTGGCTCATCAATTTTATTCCCTTGTAGTTACTATAGTCCTGCACATCCCCCTTATTCTTAAATATGGGCACCAGTACACTTCTCCACTCCTCAGGCATCCTCTCACTTTCCAAGATTCCATTAAACAATCTGGTTAAAAACTCCACTGCCATCTCTCCTAAACACCTCCATGCTTCCATATTTGTGTCATCTGGACCAACGGCATTTCCATTTTTCATCCTCTTCATACCTGTCCTTACTTCCTCCTTGCTAATCCATTGCACTTCCTGATTCACTATCTCCACATCATCCAACCTCTTCTCTCTCTCATTCTCTTCATTCTTCAGCCTCTCAAAGTACTCTTTCCATCTGCTCAACACACTCTCCTCGCTTGTGAGTACATTTCCATCTTTATCTATCACCCTAACCTGCTGCATATCTTTCCCAGCTCGGTCCCTCTGTCTAGCCAATCGGTACAGGTCCTTTTCTCCCTCCTTAGTGTCCAACCTGTCATACAACTCATCATAAGCCTTTTCTTTAGCCTTTGTCACCAGTCTCTTAACCTTGCGCCTTATCTCCTTGTACTCTTGTCTACTTTCTACATCTCTCTGACTATCAAACTATCCTCTTCCTCTGTATACTCTCCTGTATTTCCTCATTCCACCACCAGGTTTCCTTTTCCTCCTTCCTCTTTCCAGATGTCACACCAAGCACCCTTCTTGCTGTCACCCTTACTGCATCTGCTGTAGTTTCCAGCTGTCTGGTAACTCTTCACTGCCACCCAGTGCCTGCCTCACCTCCTCCTTAAACTCAACCTTGCAGTCTTCCTTTTTCAACTTCCACCATTTGATTCTTGGCTCTGCCCTAACTCTCTTCATCTTCTTTATCTCCAACGTCATCCTACAGATCTTCCCCTGCCACCACTTTGCAGTCTTCAATCTCCTTCAGATCAACTGTTCTGCATAGGATGTAATCTACCTGTGTGCATCTTCCTCCACTCTTGTACATAACCCTATGTTCTTCCCTCTTCTTAAAATATGTATTCACCACAGCCATGTCCATCCTTTTGGCAAAATCCACTATCCTCTGACCTTCTTCATTCCTTTCCTTGACACCATACCTACCCATCACCTTTCTCGTCTCCTCTGTTCCCTTCAACAACATGCCCATTGAAATCCGCCCCAAATACCACTTTCTGTTCCTTGGGTACACTGTTCATCACTTCATCCAACTCACTCCAAAAATCTTCTTTCTCACCCATTGCACACCCAACTTGCGGTGCATATGCACTAACAACATTCATCATCACACCTCCAATTTCCACCTTTATAATCATTACTCTGTCTGACACTCTTTTCACCTCCAGAACACTCTTGACATACTGTTCCTTCAGAATAACCCCTACCCCATTTCTCCTCCTATCCACACCATGATAGAACAATTCAAGTCCACCTCCAATCCACCTGGCCTTACTCCCCTTCCATTTAGTCTCTTGCACGCACAATATATCAACCTTCCTTCTCACCATCATATCTGCTACCTCTCTCCCCTTACCAGTCATACTGCCAACATTCAAAGTTCCTACTCTCAGTTCCACTCTCTTTACTTTCCTCCTCTCCTCCTGCCTCCGGACAAATCTCCCCCCTCATCTTCTCCTTCTTCTTCTTCGGCCAACAGTAGCCCAATTTCCACCAGCACCCTGTTGGCTAACAGTACTGGTGTTGGTCGTTGTTAACCCGGGGCTCAACCGATCAGGTATGAAAATTTGTATTGTTGTCCGCATATTGATTTGGCAAAATTTTACACCGGATGCCCTTCCTGACGTAACCCTGCCCATTTATCTGGGCTTGGGACCGGCAGGAAGAAACACACTGGTTTGTGCATCCACTGTGGCTGGGCAGAAAAGTACCTATATGAAAATAAGGTAGTAAATACAAGTCAGTATGGAATTATGGGAGGAAGATCCTGCCAAACCAATCTTTTAGATTTTTTTTTGAAAAAAAAAAAACCTGGAGAAGTTGATAAAAACAAAGCACATGTCATAATTTACTTACTTTCAATAAGCATTTGATACAGTCCCATTTGAAATATTCATTTTCAAATTAGAAGCTGTAGGCATCAGAGGCAACCTACCAAACTGGATCTCTGGTTGGTTAGCTGACAGGAGATAAACAGTACAGACAGATAAGAAGAGAATGTGCCACGTGAAGTGAGGCTGCTGGATGGTTACTTTCCTGATTTATGTTAATGATGTTGATTCCAGGATAGATTCATAGATGACACTGTTTAATACAGAAAAGTACAAAGTGCTCCATATGGGCAAAAGAAACATTAATTATAAATAAAAGATGGGAGACATTGTTATACAGGAAGCAACATCTGAAAAGGATTTAGGGGTTTATATTGGCAGAACATTTTCATCATCTAAGTAATATGCAGAAGCAATTAAAAGTGCAAATAAAATGTTAGGTCATATCATAAAATGGTTCAATATAAGTCAAGGGAAGTTATTCTTAGACTATATAATGCACTAATAAGTCCACATTTGGGGTATTGGGTGCAGTTCTTGTCACCACAGTACAAGAAAAACATAGCAGCACTTGAAGCTTTGTAGGGAAGAGCAACCAACTGCACCCCAGGACTGAAGGACATATCCTACTCTCACAGACTCAGAGAAATAAACCAATTTAGTCTCAAACTGAGGAGACAGTGTGTGGACCTAATCCATGTATTTAAAATCCCCAAAGGCATTGATAAAGTAGATTCAGCAGAATTCTTTCATCTTAAGGGTGAATCACATTCTTGAGGACATCAGTGAAGGCTAGGTGCATTTAAAACTGAAGCCAGGAAGCACATCTTCACACAAAGAGTTGTGGGAGTCTGGAACAAAGTGCTGAGACATGTTTTAGATTTTCTTATTTGGCTGATGCCTTTATCCAAGACAACTTAAAATGGGTTACTTTTCTTTTGGGTTTTCCAACTGGAGTACAGGCAGGTCAAGTGACTTGCTTATGGTCATCTCAGTAGTGGGATTTGAAAATCACAACCGCAGGGTCTGAAGTCCAAAGCCTTAACCAATATGCCACACTGTCTGCCTACACATGTAGTTGAAACAGAAACCTGGATAACCTTTAAAAAGTGTCTGGGTGGCATATTGGGAAAGCTTAGGTATAAGCTAAACAAACAAACCTGATGGACTGAATGGTCTCCTCTCATTTGTCACAATTAATAAAAAAAATAAAATTAGATTAGAGATCTTTATTGTCACATATGTGACCGTGACCGTAGTGAAATTCTTGTGCCTCACTTGTGGTGATGTATAAATAAATAAGAGTAGAAAATAAATAAATGAATAAATAAATAAACAGCATAAATAAATAAATACAGTAAATAAAAGAAGAGTTTTAAAAAAAAAGTTCTTATGTAACATTAAAATAGCTACCCTTTAGCAGTGACTGCTGCTTGCCCCTGTGACTGTTGTGCTTGTCATTATTCAGATATAATTAAGAGAGCAAACTATCCAGAAAAAAAGAATTAAAAATAAATGACAGAAAAAGATCTGTCATAAAATAAACATATTTCTTAGTTTTGTATAATTACAAATCAAACACTAATGCTCTTTTCTGAATGAAAGGTTAGATAAATTAAAGGACAGCTAATTAAATACTAAGATCAATTAAAGGTAAAAAATGGCTTATTCAATGTAAAACTGTTTGGAACAAAAACCTGCAACCACAGGGCACTCCCTGTTTGTTTAGGTTATTTTGTGTATGTTACAAGAACAGCACAACTCTTACGCATGTTTGCCTTTAGTAAAGCAAACAAAATTTAATATACTGTAATAAAAATTGTAGTATGGAAACCTAATACAAATAGCATTCTGTACAATGTATATTACATAATAACAACAGAACATAAAACCTCTGTGCAAAAGATCATACAATGTATGTTAAGCATCAGTTCTTCCGTATGGATGTGGATGCTGTTGTCAGGTAAGCTGGGCCCAAGAGCAGAGCACTGCCTCATATGTGACACTTGAAAGGTTAGTCTTTACAGATCACCTAATTGGGGAGGCTAAAGCAGCTAGCCATCTCTGGTGATTCACATCATTATGAAATTCACAAGGTCACACCCATTTTTGATAGCTGTTGTGGCAATGCCAGTGACCATAATCTCCAGAAGTAAGGTGATGAAGGCAGGTAGACACACACACACATAGCACCTTAAGTACACATCAAGAGTCATTACAGTACCTTTTCACCAAGACATTCGGCTGTGGCAACTACTGAGCTAATTATAATAGATCTAACCAAATACAGGGTGGCGCAGGGAAATGGGAAATTTTGGAACTAGGTGTTGGTGACCCTGGGGCATTGAAAGTTGTTTGGGACCAATGCGACCTCATTTAGAACCCCTTGCCATTAGTTATGGAATGGTGCGCAACAAGCGTTCTCTGTGAAAGCCTTTTATAAGAATGGTGATAGTATGACTGCTGCACAAAGGTCATTTCAGCATCATTCCAGTTAGGACATCATGATCGTGTCACGTCTGCTCATGCGATTACAACATGGGTGCGTAATTTTGAAGAAACGGGTTCAGCCTTAAAAAAGAAGTCCCCAGGTGGAGCCACTTTGCATACTACCCGACAATCGATGGCAGCTATTCGATGATTGTTTGGAAGGTGCATCATTTCACACAATGGTGACATTCCATGGCCTCCGAGCTCCCTAGATCTCACTGTTTGTGATATATTTCTGTGCGGACATCTTGAAAACCAAGTGTACCTCACATGTCCTGCAACCATTGCTAAACTAAAAAGGAGGATTGAAGAGGAAATCGTTGGCATTCCTCTTGACATGTTACATCGAGCAATGCAGAATTTCCCCAACAGGCTTTCAGAATGTTTACAGAGAAATTGACAACACCTTCATGTTGTTTTCTTCAAAACATAAAATAAATATTGAATGAATATTGATTACTATTATTAATTGCATATCCTGTACAATACATTTTATCATTAAATGTTTTCTGTAATGTGTTTATTCATGGACTGAACATCAATTGAAAATTTCCCATTTCCCCGTGCCACCTTGTACTTGTATTACCATCGATGCCAAACAGAACAGTCTTCTTCATCAGTTTTGGACAAGGACTGTTTCTCTCTCTTTCTCAAAGTAAGGAATCATGCTACGTAGATGGCCTTCCATTTGGGTCAAAGCACCTGTAAGCTCACTTCCTCTGTCAGCTTGATAATAGCTAGATAATCGTTTATGTTACACCAGACACTGCTAAGCTGCACAGACAATGTTATCATTCAAAATTGCATAAATAATATAGAAAATAAAATAAAAATGAACAGCACAGAGGGAGCAAAATGTGAGAAGTCCCCGTTTTTAAATGAACTGGAAAGAAAGAGCATGACTATAGTATACAGTTATACTATTGGCCAATTAAATGATACAAAAAAGAGAAAGTAACACATACCAGTTATTCTACACACACAGCTCTTTAGTGCATTGTTTTCTTTCTGGAAAGAGAAGCACAAGTGAAGTTCTTTTAAGGTCCTACTGAACCACATCTAGAATGGCTAGCTGTGCTACTGGGGCAAATGAGAGAGAAAGCAGCTTTCTATAGTGTTCCTGTCAGAAGGAAATGCTCAAATCTACAGTACCTCAGCCGGACTAGTAACCATAGGATATACATGGATTTTTATTATCTGCTTCTGTGTATCTGATCATCTAAATGATAAGAATAATAGGAAGAAGGACACAGATCCTAGTGACTCCTCAGTCCAACTAATTAGTTCAACTATAGGACAGATAACCATAGTAAACATCTTGCAGACTGGAATATAGGGGAACAAAAAATGTCTGCCATTGACTCCTCATTCAGAATGGCCAGCTAAGCCTTAGGCCGCACTTAACCTACATGTTAGCCTGTGTGCTCCGGCTGTGTAGCTTTGCTCTGTGTCATTTGTGAGGTGTGCGCTGGCGTCTCTGAAAGCCCCCTGGAGCTACCAGCTCGAAGTTGTCTGGAAGGACTTTTTTTCCGTTCAGTCTCCCATGTTCTTGCATTACCTGAGGGAAATCCAACATTTGTGACACATTAAAGCTTTCTGTCACATGCTGAAGTTTCAAATCACATCCATTCTCCCGGCAGGGATGCTACTGTAGGAAGGAACAAGGACTTATTTTGTTCAATCCCTGTGAAATGCAATTAGAAACCTCTACAGAGTCAGCAGGGGCTTCCACTGAATGGTGATGGTGGGGGGGAGCAGGGGGGAGACCTCCCTGGTGTCTGCCAGTCTGCCAGCTTTTGATGTCTAGGGCCATCTCACAGCCCTCCTGAGAGCTTGTAATTTCTCAGACCCCACTTTTACCATTTTAAAAACAAAAGTCAGGGGCGATTTGTTTTGCTCTCTGTCTGACAGAATGGTCTCTGTTGGGATGTTGTAAAGTCCCTGAGCAGCATGTTGCTCCAAGCAGACAGACTGCTTCAGGCTATAGAGTGCAGCTGAGGTCAGATGGGTTTTAGTAGTGGTTTCTTTGAATTGTCTTCAAGAATCACAGAGGAACTTTTATTTTCTACATTTTCAAAAATGCAAGTGACAAAATACACATAGGAGTGAAAGATTGTGTAGGTACCATAACTTGTAACTCCGGCGCAGAGAAAGAATTATGATTATTGACACATGGAAACAATTGCATTTTTGCACACAGTTGTTTTTTTTAACCAATGAGCAGCGTTACAAAAGCAACAACAGTAACGTTCTGTGCTCACATTCAGACATCAATTGTATGTTTTTGTTGGCCATTTGGCTTTTTTAATTATTTTTTCCATTTTTCTCAGAATTTTCAGAATCCCTTGTTAGCTGCTAACGAACACAGGTGAGTCCAGGGGCTCGGTGAACAGAAGAGCCATTAGTTTGCTGCAAGTGGCTCACATCAGAACAGAGCTCCCCTTTGGGTCTTTGAAATAAGAGCCTCCGCTACTAGACATGCATTAACCATTGTATTCCTGTTTATTATCCAAATGAACAAAAGCCAGCTTTGAAATACACTGAAGGCTACAGCAGTTAAGCCTTTGGGTGCAGGTGAAGTGAGTGACCTTGATAGGCCAACATCCTCCCACCCCACCCTTGCGGTCTCCTCCTCTACTGTTCCTTTTTGCAGGCATCTGTTGTTTTGGACCATTTGTTATCCATATTGCTAATATTTAAACTTAAAATAATTTGCCGCATATACTCGCAGATAAGTTCTCCTGCGGATAAGTTGGGACTTGATTTTACAGTATAATTTCTGGTTCAGTGATACCTTGGAATCCGAACTTAATCCGTTCTAGAACCCATTTCCAGTTCCACATCGTTTGAATTCCAAGACAATTTTTTCCCCTTTAAAATAATAGAAACTGGATTAATCTGTTCCTGGGTCCCACAAACTTGAATTTTTAAAATGATTTTAACAAGAAATACACTGAATTTTAAGGTAAAATATTAACAAATAATAATAATATTTGAATAAAAATGTAAATTGAAAATATAAAAACCTGCATTTACCTTAAAAAGGAATGATGATGGTGCATGTGGAAGCTGGAGAAGGAGAGAGATTATTGCTAGGAAGGCTTTCCTCTTACTCTTATTTTCCTCACTACACTTTTTAGGATCCATGGCGAACACACTAAGTTGTTATTATATAAAAAATAACACAAGCAGGCACAAAAGCATAAAATTAACAGCCAAAATAGCAGCAAAAATCACACAAGATACATTCACTACAGCTTCTGACAACAAACTGAATGACAAAGCGTATGGGTGGCTGGGAAAACGTACGCACAAACACACACTAACAACGTGCTGGGTGTTCAGATTCCAAAGCAGCATTCGTATTCCGGGGCAAAATTTGCTTGAATTTTTCATTCGGATTCCAAGTTGTTTGAGTTCTGGGGCGTTCAGATTCCAGAGGCAATGCTGTATTTTATAATGGCGGTCATATAAGTCGAATGCAGAAAACTCACGCTATTGGTACAAGGGATTATGATATGCTAATGCCCACCTGAGAGAGTAACCACGGAGCATACTGCCTTTTTTTTCTATGTGGGTGCGGCAATGCGCTGTATCAGTGGTTGCTCCTAACCTCTCACCCTACTCTATTGAGGTTATGTGACCTCATGGTAATACCCAACATTTGCACTGATCTGTGTTTTTTGTATTTCACACCCTCATACACATTTATTGTAAGAGCATCCCTTATCTATGATGGAGCGTTTGATCAGAAGAAAATATGAAGCTGGTTTTAAATTAAACGTCATTGAAGTTGCGAAAGAAATTGGTAACTGCACTGCTGCAACAAAATTCAATGTGTCTGAAAAACTGATGTGAGATTGGAGGAGGCAAGATGTAAAAAATAAAAAAAAAATTAAGTGTCGTACTTTTGAACGGGTGTATAAATCAGGGTCTGATTTTATGATTGATTTTTTGGGTTTCAAGACCCGACATATACATGAGCATATACAGTATCTTTAATATACCTTGAATTATGAGTGTTGATTATTGCATATAGTTTAAATTCTCAGAAAAACTACAGTATAAGACCAAACAAGACAGAAAATGACTCGCTCAGACTCAACATCTCAGCTACTGAGAAAATGCCTCCTAACTACAGTATTCCTCAACCATTCTTGTAGGTTCTTCTCTGATGGAAGTGTTTCCAGGTATACTCATAATCAAGGAAAAACAATACAGGGAATAAGTCCCAGGTATAATTTGGGCAGGATGACCACCTCAACATCAGTTTTAAGAGAAAATGAGATGATATGACAACCCAATAAACCTTGATCAGGCCACTCACCTTCAAAAATAGAGCTATATGTCTAGCCTCATTATTCACAGGTATGACCACCTACATTATAATGATAACATTGTAAGAAAAAGAACAATGCTGTACTCCCCTAAGTCTGGCCCACTCAGTCAATTCAGTTCATTTTATTTTAATATAATGTTCGTCATTGAGTGCAGGTGCCGATTGATTTGATAAATTCACAGTGAGATACAAATATAAACTTTAAAAATTACCAATTACATATTTGATATGCATAAAGACACAGATTTGTTTTATGTAGACAGGAAAACAAAGTAGTTTGAAAATGATTAACAAAAATGGTGCCCAGCAATATCTATCCATTAATTATTTACAGAAGTATGGCCAGTTGACAACAGAGGAGAGGAAAACAAAAACTCCAGTTAGCAGCATTCCTGGAGAAAATAAACTTTTGGAGGGTGTTCATGGTCAGGTATGATAGACAAGACAGAGTTAGACCCGGTCCTGGAGACTGAGACTAATGGCCACCCACCCCTTCTTCTACAGTAGAGGCTATGCTGGGTTGTCTAATATCCTGACAGAATCTTTCTATCTGTTGTCCGCTGATCTGTCAGTCATAAGGTAAATAGGGAAGAAGAATGTCCCCCATTTGCTTGGTTTCAGTCAATTTAGCTATTGAGAGAAGCCCTTCTAGTTACATCTCAGCCAGCTCAGATATATACAGTATGTATTACCGTGTGGTCACTTAGGCACAATACATAGGAAAAAAAGGCAGTGTGCTCCATGGTTACTGTCTCAGGTGGACCAATCCCATGAGTTTTCTGCATTCAACTTATACGACCGACATTATAAAATACCAGAAATTATACAGGAAAATCAAACCCCAACTTATCCGAGGGAGAACTTAAACATGAATATATACGATATTTTGGACAATCTTTACTCATCATGGCTATTCTTGCTTGTCATGCTGCACTGTTCTGAAAGACAAGAAAATTGACAGAGAAAAAAAACAAATCATGATTTTCAGCTGAAATTGCACACACACACTGTATAAAGCCAGACAGATATCTTCACAAACAAAAGTGCAGCACATACACTATTGAGCTAGGAGAATTACGGTTGGAAATCTTCAGACGGATTGCACAGCACCTTCTACAGTAAATGAGGAGTCAGCATGGCAGCTTCAAATCAAGTGACTTTTTGATAATAAATGCATCAGCATGCACTGACAGAGAAACAGAAAACCACCGAATGTGGAATTACACTGGGCCTCCAGAAAAAAATAATGACAAACATTGTAGGATATGAAAAAGTTATTATTACAAAAGATAGCCTAGTATGCATTTTATTTTTCTGCCCGACTTCAGTGGCAGATAATAATCATTTTAACAGAAGTATCATTTAAAGCAGGTAGAATAGTAAAACTAATCCACTAATGCACAAAACATCCTCTGTGCAAGGCTCCATATTACTTTTACTATAGAGGAAATATCCGCAGTTGAACTTCTGTCAAACTAAACAACTGTAAAGAGAATAAGAAAACTATTATTTGTGGTGGCTCTGAGGCTAAGGATCTGTGCTGGTATCCCGAAGGTTGCTGGTTCGAATCCCCGTCACTATCAAAAGAGATCCTACTCTGCTGGGCCCTTGAGCAAGGCCCTTAACCTGCAATTGCTCCAGGGGTGCTGTACAATGGCTGACCCTGCGCTCTGACTCCAAGGGGTATGCGAAAGCGAACAAATTCCTAATACAAGAAATTGTATAAGGCGAAATAAAGAACAAAAAAAAAATATTTCCCAGACAAACGTTGGGGCCTCCAGTTGTCTAAGACTTTGTATTGACGGAACAGCTACAAGTTAAGGTAAGTGTTGGTTGGAATTATCAAATTGGTAAAGCATTAGCCCTGGAGTTACCGCAGATTCACAAATTTCTCCTAAATACTCATGTCCGTTTACTTCTACAGCTAAGACCTGTTTTATTTTGCTTTTCAGCCCCTATCTGAGATATTCATGGTTTTTGAAGTATAGTTTTTCTATTTTCTTACAGTGCTGCAATTCTGCAGACTGTAGAAAGGACATTTTCAGTTTGTAGCTGGGCCACTGTGCATTGCTTTGATGGACTTTTGACACTTATAACGCACGCAGCAGAACGAATGCTGTTTGCTTCTTTCAAATCCCACGTGCTTTGTCTCCCAGTCTCTTTATTGTCTCTTCCCCTTCATGTTCACAAATGCTTGGCTTCTTTTCTCTCCCTACCGGCAATGAGTGACAGATTAATATAGGTCTGCCTGCGTGCTGCAGGAATTAAAGAGAAAGGTGCTGTCAGGCCCGCTTGTCCAGAAATGAGATTAGGCACAGTTGTCATTTGCTGTGTATTGCAGTCTTACCATCTTACACAGATAAGGTTGCATCTAATGACTGTAAAAAGAGTCTAGCCGAAAAGGAATAAGGGAGGGCTTTACCAGAGAGGTCGACATTTTCATTTTTCCTTTTTTTCTTATACATAACCTGATCTGCAGGTGTTATGGCAGATTCCACATGAAACTGATGGAAAGTTCTTCCCACTTTAAGTCAGAGCACTCTGGTGAAATGAGAACATTTTTAAGCTTTTCCCGCAATATCATCAAGCCTTTACTAGGTGAGAAGACTAACCTCAATTCTAAAAGAAAGTTTGTGAGGACCTGGACTTGTGTTGGTTCAATATAAGCTGTGCTCTTACCTCCTCACTGCCTCATGTGGTCTTCATAGTGAATGTGTGTGTGTGTGTGTCAAAAGACAGCTGTTTGTGAACCTGTGACTCAGATTTTTGGAAGATGAGTTTAAGAACTGAAAAGTGGGGGCTGGTGTTTCAATTATCATTTTTATTACTGTATTTGTAATGTATGAGAGTTCAGAACCAGCAATAAAGATGAACTGAGGTTGTTTCACAATGTAAGGCTCTTCATTTTGCTTGTGGGTGGTCATTAGTGTGCATATTTCAGTCAATTTACATATATTTGTTAGAATGTCTGGAGGTGTATCACAAGTTAGTAGTTTGTTGCAGTGTGTATAGATTTGTGCAGAAGGCTGGACTTATAATTAGCCATGGAAAAAAAAAGATTGAGCTGGGCAAAGTCAGAAAGGAGGGCCCCTGCACACTAAACAAATAAACGTATTTTTATTTTCTCAATTAAAATGAAAATTAGGTCTGCAATAAAATCAATTTGTTTCTAATGATAATACAGGAAAGTCTACAGAATGTACATAGTGAAATATTATACACGACTTCTGAACCATCTAACATTGACATAGTTTGCTGAAAGGTGTTATCATGTGTAACATCAAAAATTAAGTGCAGTGCTAAGGTGAACCCAATAAAATATATGAGAGGGAAAAAGTTAAAATGTCTGACCTAAAGTATGCTAATTTTTCAAAACTATGGCAGCCAGTGTGACAGAACAAAATTAGAGTACAAGCACGAGCAACAATAACATGTCAGATGCTAATGACCCTGTTGCTGAAATTAGCAGTGCCTGCAATGATGGCAAATCTTCTAGTGGGGTCGAGCAGAACAATCCATATTTTCAGAAACAGCAAACTATAATTCACAGAGTACATAATGAAATGCCATCCTAGCATCTAAAAACCTGCTAATTCATTACAGGGTCCCCAGAATGCAGTTTAGCCTGAGAAATTTAGTGTAAGGTCCCATTCTTGACGGGTGGCATTCCATTTTGGAGCACACTCACGTGCATATCCGCACTCTTCCACATGGGGTTACAGGATGATTTTGTGTCGCCAAGTATTTCAACATTCACAACTTTGGGATGTGGGAGAAAATGTGGAGTATCCTGAAGAAATAAAGGACATTCAAAGAGGAGTCAGATTACCAGATAACACAAAGCAGTAAACCACTGTGCCATTTGAAAATTAAATATTATTGGATAATCCCCAAATTAGTTGTTTTTTTCCCCATTGGAGACCCCCATTGGTATTGCATCAGCAGCTCAGTCTTACTCAGGAAGGTGTCTGTTATATGTAGAGTTTACCTGATGGTTTGTATTTATTTTCTATTTTCTTCTGTTTTTGAATCATTGTTTTGCATATCTCTGCATTATTTCTCTCAGTTTTCTTTATTGTTTATTATGAGCTATCCCTTTAAAATTATTTATTTAATATCTATGTGTAGTGATTTGTTGCACTGTGTTCCTTGCACTTTGTGGGTGGAGCCACCCTGATGTCACCACTGAAGAAAGTCCCTCAGCCTTTATCTTCAGGGGCTGTGAGTGGATCCTTCAGTGGTCCATTGAAGTTCTTTTGAGTGAATACGGAAATTGAGTGAGTATTTTGAGTATTGGATTTTTGCCTCTGTTTTTGGTTTTTAATATTTGAATTTGTGCATTGGTATTTGTTCACCTAAGTTTGTCTTTTAGGCAACTCCTCTTTTGCCTTTTTTGTTCTTTGTGAGATTTCCTTAATAAATACAGTATCTTATCTATAAAGATACTGTTCTGCAATTAGTCCTTTCTAGCCATAGATTTTACGATTCCTATCCGTAGAAGGGAATTTTTGTGTGTGTGTGTGTTTTTTTTGTATAGATTTTGGAACTTTATACAGTTTGTTTTGAACTTTGAAGTCAGTTCCTTAGTTGGGGCCTAACAGGCCAAATCCTACCTGTGTCATGGAAAGTCAGACTGCTTGGGGTGAGGCCAATTCTAGGCAGGCTAAGAAGGCCTGGCCCTGTTTGTGGAGCCTTTAGGAGACTGCACACCTTCTTTGCTATAGATGAACACTCAAATCATAACAGGAACACTCTATTGCAGCATTTCTCAACTTTAAGTATTTGCAACCCAAGTTTTCATAACAGTTTTAATCGCGCCCCCCTAATGTTTTTTTTGAAACCCTAATAAAATTTTTTCCTATATTTTTTGCTGCCGATATACGCTACAAGTTTTATTATACCTACTTAACTTTTATCAACATTTATCTAACTCTGTATTTATTTTTCTAGTATCAGAATGTAGTTTAAGTTTATTTATTTTGGTTTCAATAGATTCAATTTTCATTTTTTTTTCACATCTTCACAGGCACACCTCACAGGTTGAGAACTGCTGCTCTATTGTACCATACCATACCATACCATTTTATTTGTTGAGCGCTTAAAAGCACAGCATTACAACTGACCGAAGCACTGTACAGTTAAAAAAGAAGCAGGACTAAAAACAAAATATTAAAAACAAACATTAAGAGAGAATTAAAACAGAGATACTAAAAACAGGTCAGAGGACCCAATAAAATAGAGAAATAGGAAGAAGCAAGTGGAATTGAGACAGGTTAAGAATTAAAAGCCAATGTGAAGAAGTGCGTTTTTAGGCATCATTTAAATGTGATTTATTTTTCATCATGTTTGATGTGTATGGTGCGCTGATGCACAGAGATGTTCATTATAATTTGTAAACTAAGACTCTTGCTAAGACTAAGAGGAGTGCATGTATTTTTGGGTGAGTGTATGAGTTTGTTTGAGAAGACGTGCAGATGTATTCATGTGCATTGTACAGTATTATTCCATCACCTCTCCTAGCCATATATTTGCTAAATTCAGTACAGTTGCATGTCTCCTATAATTAAACATTGAAAGATCAATGTGAGCTCCTATTCAAAAGTCAATAAAATGATTATGACATTTTTCTATATGTGCAGATTACTTTAGACCTTCTACATCAGGCTGTCCACTGGGCAATCTTATCACCTTCACAAGAGTAACTAAATGTAGGACTGTTTCATAAATACTAAAAAATGTACAATATGTAAAGTACTTGCACAAAATAGGCAACAGACTGACCAGCATGTCTTTATAAATGTGGGAGGAAAGCCAACATAGACACAGGGAAAGTGTGCAGACTCAGTGTAACCCAAAAGTTAAATCAGGATTTTACAGTGTGAATAATTATAGGAACATGATTCCTATGAAAATAATAAGAAATTGTTATCATGAGGACAGAATATTCAGCCTGTCAGCCCTGATTTGCCAGAATAAATAATAACTAGAAGATGCTATGTGTGTATGGGCCTATGACAGTGAAATTTTAGAAACTACTAAAGATATTGACTTGAAATTTGGTAGCAATATTCAGGAAGGTTGAGTAGAATGCTCAGTTCCACACTACCTGAAGTCACCATAACACTACCAATGGTAAATTATTAGACAGAGCATGGCTCATTCTTAAGTGTTCCTTATTCTTGACAAATAAAAATAGCTATGCATTAAAATATATAGTGCCTCCTGGCCAGTTATGCAGCTCCCCACTATTGCTGGGCCCAGCAGACCCAAACAATCATCATTTTTAGGCCATTTTAACCGTATGTTGTGCGGGAAATTACACCCTTATGATAAACAGAAAACCAATAGGTGTCTTTAGAAAAAATCAAGAAGGACTTGAAGTTGTACGTGCCACATCACCTCCTAATGGGAAACAAGGGGTCAAAGTTGCTCCTTTTCACAGAACTTGAAAAGAATGGGGATTGGTAATTGAGCCCTGTAAAGTCTCACTTTATGCTATTTTGAGGTTTCTGCTCACAAATATGATAACATTTTTGCTATTTGATTCTTTACTGGTGGTCCTAGCCCTCTAAGAACAACCGCCTGAAAGTTAAAAATGACAAATTTCAAACAAAAGCAGGTGGGGCATCATTTTAGACTATTTTGCGGTCAGTGAGCATGAATATGATGTGATTTTTGATCTTTTATTAGTGATCTAGCCTTATACAGACCTCTATTTAAAGGGGGAAAAATGACAAATCTGTATTACAGTTGAGAATATTTGGACTTTAAACATTTAAATCGAAGCACACATTTTAATATTTAAAACTAGGGAGCTTTGCCCGACAACCCCCACCGGTCTGCGTTATGTGCCAGTCACTTCGCATCTCTGCCGCTTGCATATGTGGACTTCACTTTCACCAAACAACAAATATTTTAATTCACGCAGATACGCCTCTTCATTGGGAAGAAACAGTACTTTTCCCAGATGGCAACACGAATTAGACAGTCTACAAGTCTCCAACATAAAAGTTTAAATCTGAACAATATATTCAATCTCTTTTCACTGTTCTGTTATTTCACCGAGTAATAATTTCCGTTAGCGCTACTGCCATCTTTACTATCAGTTTTTTGAGACTTTAAAATTTTAGTATTTTCATTATCTTTAACCTGCTTTGCATTTGTATTGTGCCAATGTTTTTGAATTCTTTACGACGTTCTACTTTGCCATCTACTCTTTGTCTTTTATTTCTTGACCCGGGCCTGGTTAAATCTCTTGGCACAAAGTCTCGTCTCGGGGGACATGAAAGTATCTCTCTGAAAAAGTCTCATCCTAGGATTTTTTTATTTTAATAGAGATATTTGACACAACTATTTATTAAGTACTTCTACCTTATGAAGTAAATCATTACATTTCCTATAAAAACATATTTCAGCAGACTTTTTTCTCTGTAATTAGTGGAAAAACGTCACATGTATATGAAATATCATGCTTTTTGTTTGTTTAGTACTTGAAATACAGTATACTGCATATCTATGATAAATAGTATTTACATAAATAGATTTTTTATATATAGATACATAGATATTATTTTATTGATCACAGAGGGAGTACTATTTCAGTAATAATAAAATAATGATCCCTTTGCCAAGGTGCTGGTTATTATGGTGGAGACAGGCACAAAGGGAGATACTATAGATTGGAATTATGTAGTCTGATGGCTGCAGGCAAAAAGCACCCCAGTGGAATAAGACAGTGACCAGTGGTGCAGGACATCTTGTCATTGTCAAGATTGGCAACACTTGTCATGAAGGCTTCTAACTTTCCCATCATCCTCTTTTCTACTACTGTCTCCAGAAAGCCCAGGATCAGTGCCATGCTGGCTTTCCTGGTCAGTTTATTTAAGTGTTTATGTAACTTCTCTAGCAGACCACAGTTTAGAATAATATACTGGCTGGCCACTATGGACTGATTTACTTAACATAAAACTGACAAGTTACCAAATAAGAATATTATATCACTTGACGGAGTGGTGGCTGTGAAGTTAGGGGGTCTGTGCTTGCAATCAGAAGGTTGTCCGTTCGAATCCTGTAAATGCCAGAAGTGATTCTAGTCCGGTGGACCCTTGAGCCTTTCACTTAACCTGCAATTGCTCCATCCTGGGTATGACATTAATCTGCATCTAGCCCTGCAAGCAGGTCCTCTGACTTATAGGGAAAACTTGGGGGTTGGTGGCAGGATTGGCACTCCAGGCTCTATATATATATATATAAAAAACCTCACACTGTCCTATTCAAACTAGGGTGGTGCAGAGGTGTCGCCTGTTGCATGGCTGCGTTAGGGACCCGATTTGGGATCCTGAGGTGGTTCGTCATGTGGTGGATAAGGCAACATGAAGTATCAGTGCATACTCCCAATCTCTCTTACTTTCAAATTATTGCATTTTATTTTTTGGTAAACTTTATATATGAGACTTTATATAAAGTAGAAGTAATATCAATAATAAGTTAGTACCAGATTAAACTGATTTATGAAAATAAGCCTGTTGTGTTAGAAGAAACCATTTTCAGTCCTACAGAATTTTTTAACTCTTTGTAGGCTTAAGGGTTGCAGCAACACAGCATCAATTTAAAATTTCCAACTCTTATCGTGCTCTTAGAATTGAAATTAAAATTTTAATGTAATAGCACAAGATTATTGACTTAGTATCAACATTATTTTGTCACTAAAGTGTCTGTGATAATTAGAAATAAAAGTGGACAAAAACATTGAACTTTAAATGTCTGCAGTCCAGTTTTACAATGAGCATAAATACAAGCCTAACCTTTTTTAGGTAAAATATGAATAGACTCAAGTAATCATTGGTTTTCTCACAGACAATTACATGTGACTGAAAAATAAAAATATTGTATGTGTTTTATTTCTGATAGGACAAATAATGAATATAGAGTACAAGGTAATTTGTATTTGTATAGTTTAATACAAGATAATATATTGCTGCCTGCTTAACCCAATTGAGGATGGCAGTGAGCCAGAGCCTGTCTTGGCAGCACTGGGCTCAAGTCAGAAAACGGCCCTGGACAAGGATGCAAGTCAACTGAAGGGTCTATTCACACAAAAATACGCAATAAAAACCACAATTTACAACAATTTATTTCTTGCTTAGCCCAAAAATCATACAAGGAATGCCTCAATAGGCTTTACCAGACCCTGTTTTATAATAGTCCCCCAGCCTTGACTCCTTAAGATGACAAAGAAAAACCCTCGTAGAAAAGAAATCTTGGGAAAGTAATTTCAGAGAGAAGACCCCCTTCCAGGTAGGTTAAATATGCAGGCAGGGGTCAATGTTGAATGGCACACTAACCTAATCAGCCTGTCTCTGTGGATGTGTGTGCTCAGAGAAAAACTCACATACAGAACACAGTCACGGGCATCTATAGGTGCATGAGGAGACACTTGCACAAACTCACACTCACACTGGGCCAGTTTGGCATCACAATTTAACTTAACCTACACGTTTCTGGGAATATGGAAAACCAGAGCATCCAGAGGAAGACTCAAATGAACATTGTAAGAACATGAAACGTTACACAGACAACAGGCAGGTGTGGGATTCAAATTCAAGATGCTGGATCTGGAAGGAAGCAGGGCTTACCACTACGCCACCGTACACTTCAATTTAAGTAATGTTTTTAGCCACAAAACTTGCTACATCATTTGTCTCTCTTACCTTTTTTTTTCGTAACTTCCCATACTGCTGAGAGAAATTTTAGATTTTCAAGTATACATGGACACAGGAGGACATTTCTGCTTGTTCATCATAAATGGTGTTCACACAATAGAAGATGTTGGCAATTGATGCAGTAAAATAATGAAATGGGAGGAAGAGTGTGTGTTTTTCATTCATCATGACAAGAAAAACATAAAAAACTCACAAATTATTTTCTACTTTTTTCTCTGCCTCTCTTTTTAAATGTCTGTGTCACAATTCTGTGTTTAACCTTTTTTTATTTCTTTGATCCATTATGTATTACATTCTTCATAGGTGCAAATTACATCGTCTCTTTTTTACCGCTTCTCTTTTTAATTATTGTTTTTAGTTAAAGAAAAGATTTAGGGCCCTCATAGGGTCACTTTGGTTTACTGCCATCACAAGGTGGGTTGGGGGTCTTCATTGATCTTAACAAAACTACTTCACTTTCGTTCTGTTCCTTTGCCTCACAGAAAGGAGGCAGCTTAGAGCTTCCTTCCCAGAGCTGACCCAGCCACATAATCAGATGTTTTTGATAGGCTGACCATACAGTTTTGTTACAAATGTACAACTGCATGAGATAATTTCCACGATAAATAAATACTTAAATTGGTTCAGTGTTACCAATACTTCCCAGATGAGAAATGCAAAACAACATCGGCAAGAGTCAAGCCACAATAATAAGACAGCATGCTATTGTGGCTTTGCTCTTTTTGACGTGTTTATAAAAGAAAGGCCAGCAAAATATATGTGCGTGTCAGTGACTGTTTAGCCCCTTTTTTATTATGAGCACACATGGAGTAAGCCAGAAAGGCAGCACCATAGGCAATCCAAGAGATCCACATTCCCTCTTTGAGGATGGAGTTTAATTAGATAGAAATATTAATAAAGTGGTCAACTCTAGCCAAATAAAAAAAAAGGCTGGCTAAAGGATCAGTCAATCAATTACTGTTTTATATAGTGCCTGTTATAATAATTGCTATCTCAGAGTGCTTTACAAATCATCCAAAACAGAATTCCATGAGTATGACTTATCTGCAGAGCAGGAGTTCTCTGATTCATTTCTGGTGTTGCCAGTGTTTGTTATTTATACAATCATGAGCCAAAGTGTGACTTTAATTTAGCTCATTGTATACTATTAGGTCCTTCTTTAGGTAGACCTCCAAAAGAAATGTAGTAATATGTATGACCTTTTGGAAGCAAAGCAGCAGTTAGGTGAGGTGCCATCTGGGTAAATTGTCTGCTCTTGCCACATTCACGTGATTTCTATCCTAATTCTAAAGACTTGCTGTCAGTTGTAAAGGTTTGTGAGTGAGTGTGTCCTGAGATGGACTAGTCCACTTCCAGTCTTCTTGAGGAGTGTGACTGGGAGAAATGTGGGTCTACAAAGTGGATTGATTGATGAAGTGACGTTTTAAAGGTTTGCTGATAATGCCTAATGCAAAACTAGCAGAATCAACAGACTGTAATGGTGGCCAGGCATTTAAACTCTCTGTTTCTACAGACACTTTCCTCATAGCAACTGCAGTTTAAAGAAAAGGAAAAGTTGCCTCTTAAGAAGCCATGTAGTGCCTTTGGTTGTTGATGAAGTGGTCCTAAATCTCCCATACTACAGTATATGTGTGTTTGAGATGTTTTATTACCTGATACTGTTATATATGTTTATTTGTTACCTTGATTTAAAAAGTGTTCATAAGGAAGAATGCAGGGAGTGCTGAAGTCTTGTTACTAAAATGGCCACCAGCAGGGCCAAAATAGAAATCATAGAAGAGCATTCACATCAGTCATCTGCAACTTAATTTAAGGCTGGCTTGGGTTAAAAAAGAAAAAAGGAAAAAAAAAAAGTATTTTTGTCTATTTTTATAAGAACTGCCACTTTGTCTGCATGTCCCTGGCATCTACAGATATGTTTTTTGTTTAATACTCCCAAGGGTTTACTTTCAATAAAAAATAATTATCTTTGATGGCTTTGGCAGACGACGGCTTAGTGGTGAACGTTAATCACAAACTTCTGTTGCTTTCAAGCTGGATAATAACAGGCTTTGGATTCTGAGTGCCAAAAACCAGATTGAAAGCCATTCCTCCACTGGCATGACTAACACACGGAGAAAAAACTTAGTCGGGCTGATGGGCACGGATGGCGTCGGGGGCCAGTGGCTGGCATGGAGGTGTCCTGCAGCAGCGCCATACCACCGATGAGCTAGCTCTCCTTAAGCATTCTGCTCATGCACGACAGGTCAGATGTTGAACACGTCTGCCTCCTTCCTCTGACTTATACCTTTGGTTTTGTAATATTATTGATTTATATATATTTACCATAATTTTTTTCCTGTAACTCTGGACAGAAAATGTTAGTATTAAATTTGTACGTATCCACATCTTTAAAATAGGCAAATGTCAGGAGACGAAAAACTCCTGAAGTGCCCGGGGCAAAGCATTCGGTAGATGGGTTGCCAGCCGTGTTCTCTCACATGATAATTAGCAGCATATATAAGATTTCCTTGGAACTTACCGGTGTGCCCCTCAGGCTTAGTCCTGCTTTT
The DNA here is from genome assembly GCF_016835505.1 of Polypterus senegalus. NCBI lineage: Eukaryota > Metazoa > Chordata > Cladistia > Polypteriformes > Polypteridae > Polypterus > Polypterus senegalus. The sequence continues at coordinate 120,749,605 of NC_053159.1, read as the reverse complement.
CAATTGTTTTCTTCTGGGATAGGCTTTGCTTTCTCTACTGCCCCTAATTACTGATAGGCTGCTGCTTTGGGGTACAGGGGGGTCGTGTCCTGTCAGATTGTCACATGTGGACTTCTGCCTCCATGGGGATAATAAGAAGCTGAGTATTGCAACTCGTTTCTCTGTCACCCCTTTAAGTCAACTATCCATAAAGCTCTCCTCACACACACACACACACACACACTTACCACAATAAACCACTAGCCCGCCAATCTGTATTTGAGCTAGCATGGTTTTGGATTAAATTTTGAGGGTAGGGAATTCATTTACATCCCTCGCTCTTCTACCCAGGACCACTTTGTAAAAAAAAACATAATTTCTGTTGTAAGTTTTAGCAAAAATTCTATTTTATGAAGCAGCTGAGGAATGGGGTTCAAATTTTAAACCCCTCTGTCCTATATAAGTTACATAACTTGAATTTCATTTGATATGAAATGTGATCTCTGCCATTTACACCGTACCTGTAAATCAGTTGGAGATGAGATCAAGCAAGAAAAGGCACTATTTTGCAATTTAACTTATGGGGGGAGGATTGTGAATTGAACTCTGGACAGAAGACACCTCATCCATGAGTAGGAGGAAGTACGTTCTTCACAGGTTATCAATGGGGGGTTAATATTACAACTCATAGTGGGGCTGTGTAAGTACAGCAATGCGCCTCATGAGCTGTCATGACTTATTAGGTGGTGCATTTAAAAGTAGGGAAGCTATCGTGTGCAGGAAGAAGGAGTCTTTTTAATGATTAAAATGATCCAAACAGTGGAAAATGTGCTGTTCATCATGTAAAGGGACAACTTATTTGAGAACCACAAGGTCCAAGGTTAGATAAGGCGGCCTGGTGAGGAGTGGCCAATGTTACCATTTCCATCTATGTCTCAGTTTTCCTGATTCTTTTTTTTAAACACAAAGAATTACATCAAAGTAATTTATTAGTCTATCTCAAAAGCCTCAGGTGCAGTAACTAGTCTTGCATGGAAATCCATTCCATTGCAAGATGTATTCACACATCAATGCTAACACACACACACACAAATGTAGTCACCAATTAATCTAACAAGCACATCTTTGGAATTTGGAGAATAAAATGGAGGATCTTGGGAAAAAAAACAATTGGGATAATTGCAGACGTTGACACAGGCATGAGGTACAGTAGCATCACAAACCACCGTGAAGTTGTTCCCTCCTTAATAATAACTTGTGGCTTGCTGGCAATTTCCACAGGGCTGTGCTTCTCGTGTTCACAGGGGCTTCTAGATGGGCACAATGGCTCTTGTGTGTGTACATTTGTTGTGGACTCTGTCTCTGCCAGTATAGGCTGTGTAGGATGAACCCCTTTCAGGCTTACTCGTGTATGAATTTAGTTATAACTGAGATAACATCTAGGAGGGGTAGTTGCCCGCCAGAATCAGACTTAGAATGCTAAAAGCAGACTATTTTTACATTGAGAGACTCAGCAAAATGTTGTTAGCATCAGTATCACCGGCTGCTAGAAGACGGCACGTTGTGGATTGGCATCTTTTATTGGTAAATTAGTGTGACATTGAAAGAAAAAAAAAATTAAATAAACCCCTAAGGCGACACAATTCCCTGGATTTTGTAGCAGTATGGGCTTCATTCTCCAAAGTCATCCGCTTGTATCGCTTAGTGAATCTGAGATCTTCACATTAGCATTATAAAAAAATATCAAAGTAAGATTCAAAAAAGACTGTTGAGAAACTAGGATTAACTCCTCTATACTGTGCAACAGTGACAAAAGACATTTTTCAAGGTGACTGAGACAAAGCCTTGGTAACACGCTGCTTCTAAACTGACCGGCATATGCAATGACGTAGCCGGCCCTGAATATTGATCTTTAAATTCATTGCCGGGACCTTAGAGTGTTCTCTAAGAGGAGAAGGAGAATGTGAAAGAGAATATGGAGAATGCGTGTCTGTCTGTGTGCATACATAAATGTGTGCGTGTTTGGGTTTTCATTTGCCGTGTCTTTTAATTTATTGTTATTTGTATCAACTTAAGGCAGCACAGCAGCGCTGTGATTGGTGTCTTGGGTTCACCACCCCAACACAGTTGTTGTCCTTGGAGATTTTGTACATTCTCCCCGTGCCTGCGTGAGTTTTCCTCCAGGCACGTTAGCTCAACTGGTGATTCCAAGCTGACCCAATGGGTGGGTGTGCTAGTCCTGAAATTAAATTAATCAGTTTTAAGAATGTTATTACTATTTTGAGATACAGAGCATAGTGGAGGGCTACATCTGCAAGTAGAACTATTTTTGAACACATTTGCAGTAACACCAACACTCTTTTTTTAGGCATATGTTTACAAGACATGGCTGCCCCATAACGTCACAAAAATAAATGGCAAATGCTTATCTGTCCATTAATGTGTATCATTCTGCACCGTACCACAGCTACACAATGACCTGCAGTATTTTCAATTAGACTAATCGTTCTATGTAAATTACATTTGTTTTCCACTTAGGTGTTTTTTTTTCTGCTTTTCATCTTTTGTTACTGCCTCAGTAACTTGCATTTGATTTACTTTTGTGTGATGAACGGTTTCCCCTTAATTTCTTCGGGATCCTCAGGATGGATCAACCTTATCGAACTTTTTTTGAATTAAACTCCTGCATAGTCTCCTTTATTCAGATTAAAGACATTTAATTCCCTTTACCTGTCAGGGAAGGACAAGCCCAGCACTCAGGTGCTCTTCTCTAGAGCAGCCCCACTATGTCTTTTTTACAGCACAATGCTCACTGTCGCGTTACAGATTACGAGTGTGATTAATTTGTATTTAAGTATAATTTCACATTTTGGTTGCTGCTTTTCACTTGCTTCTGCACCGTGCCTAGACAATGAGAATGTTGTGTCAACATACACCCTTGAATACTTTTCCGAGGTTACTTCCTACAAGTCTGTATTGCTCATTTTATATTTATAATTAATGTTTATTTTGCCAGCATGCAACACCTAGACGTTGTCAGTGTTTATAGCACCTTTAATAAGCCACATGCATTTACCCAGCATCCCCTCAGAGTAGTGAAGGCTGACCCAATGGTCAGTCGCCTGTGGTTTATGTCTCTGTTTTTTAACCAGTGGATCTCAAAAGACCTGAAGTGCAGTAATGACAGAGCAGCTCCATCTCACCCGGCTGTGTCAGAGTGGTTCTTCAGAGTGGCATCATAGGAGAGCCATTTTTGGTTCCCTCAATAAGGATCCAGAAAGTACCTTCATTTAAATAGATATGTAACAGGCTTTATGTACAGTAAATAACCATGAATAGATGATAACAGATTTATGAAATTCCAGTAGGTTCCTGATTTTATAAGGACTCTTGCTGCATACATCCAGTAACACAGGTCTACTCAGGGTTTTCTTAATCTGTTAGTGTCATGCAGCCTACATACATAGTAGGAGGTCTTTCAATGCACAAAGAACCAACTTCATATGCAGAGAAGCCTTCCCAGAATGAAATGACGCCTTGTCAAGTGATAGTTCTACGAGAGACCACACAACCCAGTAAAGAATCGTAATGTGCCATTAAAGAAGCATCATCTATAAGAGTGTAGTGTGTGTGTGCTTTGACTACCAGTTGGTTACCGAGGTGCTGTGGATTTCAGCAAAGAGGATGTATGCTGGGTGGCACAGTGGTAGCGCTGCTGCCTCGCAGTTAGGAGACCCGGGTTCGCTTCTCGGGTCCTCCCTGCATGGAGTTTGCATGTTCTCCCCGTGCCTCCGGGTACTCCAGTTTCCTCCCACAGTCCAAAGAGGTGGATTGGTGATTCTAAATTGTCCCTAGTGTGTGCTTGGTGTGTGGGTGTGGGTGTGTGTGTCCCGTGGTGGGTTGGCACCCTGCACTGGATTGGTTCCTGCCTTGCGCCCTGTGTTGGCTGGGATTAGCTCCAGCAGACCCCCATGACCCTGTGTTCGGATTCAACGGGTTGGAAAATGGATGGATGGATGTACACTGTATGTATATGCCGGATAAATGGTGACAGCGTTTGGAGCTCAGAAACAGTTTTTGATGATTATTACAAATCACTAATGGAGGAAGTAATAGAAAGTGGAAAAAAGAAGCTAAGTAAAATAACTTTCAAAATATTACAAGTATTTTCACATGAAGGTATGGCCATTACTGTATGAGTTTTGTATTTTCAAATTCAACATGGTGTGTATTAGGATAATGGGTTGGTCATGTGTTTCCATAATTGATAACTGGCTACTAAAGTCCTAGCAGCATATAGATTGCAGGTCACTTTTTGTTGTTCTATACCGCGTTCTATACCGCGCAAACCTTAAAATAAATGAAGGCACATTCCGAAAGTAGCATCTTTCTGTTCCTTCCTTGGACAACAGCGATGGTGGCAGTGGCATAATGTTCAGTGCTAGGCTGTAGACGATCTACGTCAAGTAGGGTGTTAGAACATAACTCAGGTATGATTTCACTTTAAACGGTTACAGATTCTCTTACAAACAGACTTGGAAATGCAACTTTTCGAACAGGCAAGGTTTAAAAACGTGTGTTTCAGGAATGGTGGACTGCTGTAGTTCACTTTACACAATGATTCTTCAACTTCTTCAGCAGTGCATTGCTGCAGGGAACTGAGCTCCCAGCAAAATGTCACCATGAGAATCGAAGTGGCCCCTGGCACGGTGTTTTTACTTCTTGAGTGGGGCAAGAGGAGAATTCCCACTCAGAAGCAACACAGCCAGGAATAATCTCATATACCAACAGCAAGTCTAATGTGCTTAGAATGAGTGGCAACTGGTCCACAGTCAAGGTTCTTTCAAGAAGGCGTAATATAACTGTCCACAAGGTCACCAGCAAGATGGCTTTTTGGTAAGGGCAATGAGTGCTTTGTAACAGCAGGTGATGCAAAAGGTACTTCCATGCAGATAAATGGAGTTAGTCTTGTAACAAAGTTGTCCAAGTAGTGATGATATCAAATGGGTGCCTTATCTTGACTGGCCTCATCTGGCACTCAGGGCAGTGTACTCTTAGGAAACCAAGACACCAAGGGGTTAGCAGGGACAGGTTTCACCTTCTGGTGAGACTCACAAACACTGACTTTAGGCAAGGAAGTGTTAGTAAGACTGCCTTCTTTGGAAATTCTTTTTTTGAGATGGAGAGCTTATTATATTCATATTATGCTAATAAAGCATGTTTTAATACCCAGAAAGCTTTTAATAGATTTTCTTTAATCGACAACTTTGAGTTAAGATTTTGTAATTGTATAAATATCATAAAAAAACAATGCTTTAAAATGAGTTAATGTATTCCACTGATACTAAGTACACACTCAAAAAAAAGTTGATTCCTGTTCTTAAAGTAGTTTTTATGTGTTTTCTCTGAGGGATTTGGATCATACAATGTCTGTTTGATAAATGAGACCACCCTTTAAATGAGTATGTTTAATAAAAAGAGACAATTATTTGCGTAAAAGCCAAACGGTTAGGGGGGTTGTATGTAAGCTTAAAACACAAGGTTGTTGGTTCTGTCCCCATTACTGACTGACTCGCTGTGTGACAATGAACAACTACCTTACCCGCCATGGCACTCTGAATGGTGATGATGAATCTAGAGATAACAGAAATGACTACAATCTGGTGGCTGTTTATAAGTCAAGCCAGGACTACAACTCTACATTCAAAACAAAAACTGAAAAAAGCAAACCTCTGATCTTTGCTACTATTTTATTTAGATAATACTTGGACGACTCTCAAAAGCTGAGGGTAAATGAAGTCAGTCTGGTACACGGTGTCCCAGAATGGAAATGCAGGGGTCATAATAAACATCAGCACTGCTCTTACCATGCACTAAGCAAACACCCCAGACCAAAGTGCAGCCTGCACCCCTGCTACAATACCAACAACCCATACAATGTCTTAGGATAATGTCCACTGTGGAAAGGACCTTTACATTGTATGCATGTGATTGGGGTCAGCACCACCATTAAGGCAAATTAGGCATTCACCTAGGGCGCAAATCATAAAGTGGGGGGGAGAGGGAACGCAGACATGTGGGTTAGCTACCAAACACTCGGTTGGCGCATTAATAAGCTTGGCCTAGGGCACAAAAAAAACCTAGCACCAGCACTGCATGTGATTTATTTATTTTTTTTGTTTGGTGGTCTATCTATGGTATCATATGGCAGCAGCAGTGGGGCACAGGGAAACAAATCGCCCTGAGCAGGGCTACATCATGTACACACCCACCCTCTTCCCTCACTCAGACCAATTCAGAGTTGCTAATTAACCTGACCAACATGCCATTGAGGATTTAGGAGAAAAACACACACACACACACACACAATGAGAATGTGCCAACTCCAAATGTAAACATACTCTGGGCCCATCTGGAATAGCCAACCAGACTAACCAGCATGCCCAAGACTATGAGAACATGCAGACTCCGCAAATACAACCACCGGGAAAGGACATGAAAGCGGGGACGGATCGTTTCCAAGAGGTAGAAGGGTTAACCACTACGCCTCCGTAACACTCCCTTTAAAATATGCAATTTGCATTTTTATATACATGTACGTGCATCTTATTCGTCGACGTTGACTAAACATGTTCTGTACACGGTGTAGCCCGACGTCAACAGGAGCTTCGCTGTCTAGCCAATGTGTTCCTAATGTTCCACAAGTGTACGTCACGAGGCGGCTCATGAAGGACGCACTATACATGTTTCGAACATGCGTCACCAAAGGGTGTTCAATTCGTTTTGGCGCTCGCCCCCGTGTAGTTAAGCAGGATTAGATTTTGGAATTTAATTGCGGTTTGCTAACCAAAAGAACTTGCTGAATTGAATGATCTTTGCGAAATGTCATATGTTCTGCATTATTTCGTAACATGTACACATATTGTAACTAGGACATGCATTAGGAAGGACGCGTGACGATCATAGTTTGCATCTGGATGTAGGTTATTAAATTACTCCTAATGTACACGCTGTCTAAACTGTGCTCATTTTCTGGTTTACCTTGTTTGTTTCTGATATTTTGTGGCGGCTGATTCCAACAAGCTATAAACTTTCTCACGATGCCTTGAAAAAAAGAAACCTTTACTGATTTATTTTCGCTAGCTATAAAAGACGATGCGTGAAGTGAATGCGGCTTAAGGCACGTCGTTTTGTGCTATTCTTATTATCTTTATGCTTTGCCCTGCGCAGCTTCCAAAGTGAGTTGTTCTGAGAGACACGCTGAATGAATAAAGGTTTATTTAGGGATCGCGCCTAATAGGTACTGTTTCATTCCGCTGTCACGGTACAGCAGCACTGTATTGTACTGGTAAATTCATTAGCAGCTGCCATCGCTGCCAGTGGTCTCCACTCATCCCGCGTTCCCTTTCTCGCTCTGTCCTTTGTAAAGCTAAGTGTTTTTCTTGTACGCACACAAGCGCGCGAGGATACTCAATCGGAATGATTGCAAGCACCAGGGCGAAAAGAAAAAAAACACCAAAAAAAAAACAAAAACAAAAACAACCCCCTCCCCGAGAAGCCGTAACACAAAATCGCCTGTCTGGTAGGTTAGGTAGTAGGTGGAATGAGAAGCATGGGCGGGGTCTAGTGCCGAAGCGGCTCTTCAATGGAGCGGGCGGGGTTTAACTAGGCTTGTTCTTACAAGAAAATGGGCGTGGTATCAGAAAAGCGGTGTATAATGAGGAAATGGGCGGTGGCGCGGGAATACATTCATAAGAAAGTGGGCGGGAGCTTCCGAAACGTGGGGCGTAATGAAGGAATGGGCGGGGTATCAGGAATGCTGTGCTCGATGAATGGGCGCTTTTGAGGAGCTCCGACTGAAGGCGAAGAAAAAAAGAAAAGAAAAAAAAACATCAGGAAAAAGAAGCACGGATTTAGTGTGATCTGAGGACCCAGCAGAAGACTCAAGCTTCTCGGACAAGGAAAAGCCGGGCTGTTTCTCCTACTCATTTATGCCGGAAAGAAAAGAAAACAAAGATCTTGTCGCACTTTATGGGATTTAACGGGGAAAGCGAGTGCAACGAAGGAATCGGGGCAAAGTTGCTTGGATATTTGCGCGCAGCCGTCGGATTGTGACAGGAGGGTGGACGCGGTGCGCTGGGCTTGTTTTTCTTCTGTGGCTTCACGCTTTCTTGGTTTGACACGTCTCTATCTGAAGGAATAATCGCTGCTGGATTAGAAGGGAAAAGCAATAAAAAAGTGAGAATGTATTGAATTGATGGAAAGGAAAAAATTGGTGTAAAAAAGAAGAGAAAAAAGAGAAACCTACGTCCTCGGCAAAGTGTGAGCGCGTGAGGAGCTTTTTATTTTCCTCTCTTGTTCCTGGGGCAGAGAGGCACATGGCTTCCTTTGTCCTGATGGTATATTCTTAGGTTTTCGGTCGCCTGATCAGGAGTCCTCATGGAAAGGGACTATTTTTCGGTGGATTACTTTGTCTGGATTTCTGAGATCGGGATACGATCACATACAGCTGAACCCCTCTGTGTGCTTTCCCTTCCCTGTCTGCTCTTACCGAGCAAAGGTATGCGCTGCAATTCCGTTTAATTTTTCATAATTACGCTAGGAGTAATAATCGGCAGCAATACCCCCGTCACGATTATTCACTATAGTTCTGCAATAATTGTTCTCTAACATCATAACAGATGTAAATAATAAGCTCTAAACGCACCATGTGCAATAAAGCCTTCCTGTAGATCCTCTGTTTTCAATTGACTTGAGGGTGAAGGTATGCTTTGGTGAAACTCCCATCATAATACTGAATGTACTTTAAAATATCCCAAAGCCAGCATTGCAATATTCATAATGAGTTATTTTTGTAAAACTGTGTACTGATAATTTCTTCTAGAAGAATAATGTCATTAAATTTCCGATTGAGATGTGTGTGGTTTTACTTTGACAGGTTTAGTACTAATCATGAGAATTGCATTTTGATAATGCGATTAGATAAGTAGAATCAGAGCCCGTTCGCTGATTTATTGTAAGGTAACAGTAAGTAGTATAGATGTTATTTCAGTGGTTTGCTAAAAGGGCAATTAATAGCAATACTAAACGCGATAACTGCTGTTAATAGTGTATTGTAACACGGAACTACACGACCTTTTACCAGTACTGGGTAATACACACTATCGATTTCCAGTTGCTGCCTGCATACGTTCTTTAGTCTTACGTTAAAAAACGATAACAAAATTAGTTAAACAAAAACCACCGTTAAATAAAAGCAATCAACAAAGCAAAGTTTTTTGATGCTTTTTGATGGCAAGGCTATTATGGCAATCTTCATTCGTATTCATATTAAGGTTTCCATTTGTTTATTTCTTGATCCCGATTAAATTCGTAGATGAGTGACAACTGGCAAGAACCCGTGGAGACAAGAAAGTACCGCTAAACATCGCTGATCTGCAATATGAAATCGACCCGTTTATACATTATTTTTATTATTTATTACACAGCTAGAAAATCAGAGGGTTTAAAGTGTGTTTTCGTATATTCGTATTCTTACGTTTTCGGCAGTCGCTCCTGTAGATAGGGTGGATAGACGCTTCTCCATCTTGGGGGACGCCGCTCGTACTACAGAGCTGCACTATCCTTGGGAACGATGTCGAGTTACCCCATCTTTGAGACCCTAAACGGTTTAGGCGCCCAAACGTGTGATATCGGATCTGAAACTCGTGTACCGTCCGCCCTGAGTTCGCCATCCCTGTCGAGTCCCCAAACCTTGTCATGTCATTGACATAATATATACCGTAGATAATGGTCTCATTAACAGTAATACATTTTAACTTGAAATTAATACATGACAAAATTCAGCGCTGCAAATACAAAATAGCTACGGTAAACCCTTTATGTGTTAGTGTTATTCTACCCGCTCCAATACCACTAGACGGATTTATTATTAATGTTAATTTTTTTTTCTTTTTACCAAATTGCGATTCTTAACGTTTCCGAGGTGGGTGTATGTTCTGTTTATTATTGTCCACAAAAAATACTCGTCGGCTAATATCGCTTACTGCTTCCAAAGAGAAAAAAGATTTGTACAAGCAAAAATCGTCTTCCCTTCTGGTTTAAGTGTCTTACAAAACGTATTTCATATAATACTTTAAATGAAACATTGAATGTATTTATGGCTTGTTGGTTTAAATATTTTAAATGTAAAGAATGGGACGTGAAGACATCGAAAGCGCTTTGTAAACCAAATGATTCTTATTTTTTACTTATGTAAACACCTTGCAGTACTTCATAACACCTTGCTATTGAACCCGAAATCAAAGCAACTTTCTTTCTTTCTACTGTAAGGATCTTACATTTTTTTCACTTACTTTACGCAATTGCAAAAACAAAACAAAAAAAAAAACTTCTTAATGATTTACCAAAGCATTTTTACAGTTGTTTTGTAGAATGGAAAGGGTACAGACGTCTTCTTCCACCAGTTGTATGGTCTCATCTCGATCCGTTATTTGAGTAATAAAATGATATGGTCTGCATCCAGACAGGGTCATTTTCAAAATGAATACATTTAATTTCAGGTAATTCATCCAGGTGGATTTTTCAAATTATATTTTTGATTTCATTGTTAGCTGCTGAGTATTTCTTCAGGTTTTGTGTTAACGTGCTATACGGCAGTATAGTGCGTGTTATAAAGGCAGTAAGACAGGTGAAAACCAAGGCTTTTGTAACGTTGGGTAAGAGTGCCATCCAGTGGCCATTTCCAAAAACTGCAGCGGGCTTGTAGTAGAGCTGTGTTAAGAAGGTCTGGCGCTATAGAAGCCCCTTTATTCATGTGTGTTTGTTTGTTTTCTTTCAGGCTTCAGATGCCAGCTCAGAGAGACTATTCAGCAACGCCACAACTAAAGGTAGCTTCTAAAATGTTTTTTAACACTGATTTAAAATATATACTCTACACATGTTTAAGTGTTGTGGTCAAAATGGTCTGCTGTGCACCAGGTTTATTTCAGCAATTGTACTACCTTCATTCAAAATGTAAGAAAACTGATTTTTGACAGCATTAACAGAGCCCAAGCCCTATCTTTGTTATGTTGGCTATTTCTTTGTTGCCTTTGCCAAATCACACGTTTTAATTTGACTATCTATTTGGTTTATTTTTCCAAGGTTAGACAATAGTGCCTGTATAAGAATGCACTAAACAATAAGTGAATTGTTTTGCATGTGTTTGATATGAATGCGTTAAGGACACACTAGAGCTCATGGATGTTTGGGTGCCTTCTCCCTTTCTTATTTGCCTCATGCCTTGCTGAGGAATTCAGATTTTACTGATTTGCTCTTTCCCTACAATTGTAGAACTGAGATTCAGCAAAGCTGTCAAAGAAGCAAAAGTAGTTGCATGGTTCTGAGAGCAGTTGTTTTACTGTTCTACAAAGCAAAAGGAAAATACTAACAAATATGACTCCTCTCCACAATATTTATTTAATACCGAAGTAGCCTCCTTAATGCCACTTGACACATAGCTTGTGTACAGGAAGACAGACATCAGTCTACCAGGGCAAGGTTCAGGGTCTTTGCAACTACAGGCATGAATGAATTCAGCACATTCAGTAAAAATATGACGCACAGCATGCCCAGAATGTCAATATGTGAGGGTATCTTTATGTGTACAACTGTCATTACATATTTTCAGATTTTGAGTATGCCTAGGTATATGTTAATCACACTAAGTTTGCTTGTTAATGTACATGTTATATGTATTCTATGTATGTGCCTTCACTGTTATATATATATATACCGGGGTGGTCCAGATCTAATTATGCAGATCCAGATCGTCTGGATGACTTTGATTTATGCGGGGACGATTCCAGTTCGGCGCAAAGACGATTCTTAATGTCGTCAGTTTGCACACTTCTCGATGGTCCAGGATTTTTCAGGTGATTTTTTATGTAATAAACTTAAGTTATAGCATAATGAAATTTGCATAATTATATCTGGACCACACTATATATATATATATATATATATATATATATATATATATATATATATATATATATATATATATATAAAGGAGAAAAGTGCTCAATTAGTATGTGTCCATATGGAGTGCAGAGACATGTATAGTGTATATCATACATATACACCTGCATTTACTGTATATAATTTTCTTTACCAAAATCCCACACCAAAAATATGAGTTTTTATTTCTGTAAATTGATCAAAAATTTACCAACCCAAGAAATCAACATTTCAGACAGTTTCTAATACATAGTTGCTTACACTTGTATATTTGTGTTTTATATACGGGCTTTAGTTATATACAGTACATTTCGATTAACTGTGTGAAACAGCAAAAGACACCTTATGGAAGGATCTAATTTGTAATACAGAATTAAACCTTACAAGTGTTATTACAAGTAGAAATAAGAATGAAGAATTGATGGACATATAGATAATAGTGTACGTGATAACAGAATTATATTTTGAATAAATCTATCTATCTATCTATCTATCTATCTATCTATCTATCTATCTATCTATCTATCTATCTATCTATCTATCTATCTATCTATCTATCATAATGTCTTTCACGATATATCTATGTGCTATTGACTTCTATAGGCACAAGCTATCCACTGTTTTAAAAAATGAAATCAGTATTCAGTGGATGGATGGATGGTTAAGTAACATCAACAGTAACAGCCAACGGCAATGAATACAACTCCAAAGTGTTTACTCAAAATAACCTCTTCCCACATCTAAAAAGATATTTTTTTGGAAAAAATAAAATCTAAAGTCTTTTACTCTTGCAGTATCATTACTGTAAATTGTGGTTGTTTTGTTTTTGGCCACAATAATCCTTTAATGTTTAAAAGTGATTTGAAACAGCTGATCGATTGCGACGCAGTTGATCGCAGTCAGATATTTGAATGTGTATTTAAAGTGATGATAGCACATCACAGTATATTCAGTAGTTCTTTCTGTGTTGTCGTCTCATATTTTTACGATTTATAGGATTGTACATTTTGCGCTTCAGATGTTGCCAGTTGGACTGTAGTCCCGTTCTCGTCATGTGTCGCCCAAAAGTGCTCACAAACAAGTACACTAGGGAATGAAAGCTCGTAGTGTTAGTGTGTGGTTGGTAGTTCAGCTTATGCAAAGTAAAAAAGACCATCAATGCAATAGAATATTAATTACACAAGTGAAAGTTTCACATAGTGCCGTTCTCCGTGCGTTAACAGTAACAAGGCAAGAAGAGTTCTAATGTGCAGATATTATTGTTACACGTTCCTCTGTGCCTAACACTGCACATAAGCTACAGCTGAAACAGATCAACATGATCCTGGTATAATTTCTTCTTCTAATGTTTTGCCACAAACACTTGGGTAGGTGGGTTCATCCAGAATATGAGAGCTGGAAGGGAAGTACTGTCCAGGAGTTGACTGGAGGCCCAAACCACGTGTAATGGGATCCTCAACTCTCAAATTCAGTCTAAACAAGCTTTGGAATTCTGTTTGTTCGGGTTTTGTTCAGCAGTGAAGCCGCCTCTGAGAATCGACATTCCTGCGTAATGGCCAGTAACCAGGGCTCAAAGGCTCTCCTCAGAGTAAGAATGAGGCCCTGATTGATGCTCATCGTGGTGGTGGTGGTATGGGGGGTGGACAGATGATTCCCTTTCCAAAGTTTTGTTTTTTCTCGCTTTTTTTTTTTCTTCATTTCCTTTGGAATCAAACACATTTCCCACATTTTCGTCTTTGTTTACTTACACAGTTTGATTTGTGGCATCCATTTATCGGTGAATGGCCATGCTTGACAGAGTCCCTTTCTTTTCTGGGGGGACTTTTTCTTCTCTGGCGAGTTAGTTCTCTTTAAAGGATTAAGCCTCTTTTGTGTGGCCTAAACCAACACAGGCCCCCTTTTTATATAAGAGAAGCTTTGCTTGGGAAACAGTACACAAATAAGCTGCTTCTTGCTTGATGATTCCTTTGGCCTCTGTTTTCATTTAAATGCCTCTCTTTTTTCCTCTGCTCTCACTTCATGCTTTATGCTAATTCCTTATAGTAGCACAAGTGACAAGGCACAAAATCATTGAAGCCCAGGTGCTGAAAGCCAGGCCCACTGGTATTTTTATTACTAAAAGGGATTAGGCGAGAAAGCAAAGGGTATTTTATTTATTCTAAAGGTAAGCAGGATTAACTCGAGACAGTCAAGAAAAAATAACTGTGCTTGTGAAATGTAAATGGGATGACTTATTTGTGGCAAGGCTTAACCCGTCTAGTTAGGACCCCGGTGGAAACAAATCGCTGGATACTGTAAGCAAACTGTGAGACACTTGTCACTCCCGGATTCACTTGTTGTCAGTAAGGTCCTAGGTGAGAAGTGACAGTCCGTTAATGCGCCGTGTTTCAAAAACTACATAATGAAATTTGAGTCAATGTTATAAACCGTTATGTACACTTTTCATTAAATATCTGATTAGATCTTTGGCCAATAATTTGACCCCACCACTTTTTAAAGGGCAGAGTACTTGTGAAAACATGTTTTACGCAGCTAAATCACAAACCTGAACACAACAACCGTACCCTAAATACATATAAGCCATATACTATATGTGGTAGCTAAAATATTAGGTAGCTTTTGTTTATATTTCAGTTTATTCTATTTAAAAAAAAAAAGTTAAAACACCAAAAAAGATGCTGTGTTTATTTTTGCACAGTCTGGACATTTCTCTGGATTACTTGCACATCTGGGTTTTTAACTTGGCGTAAGCTCGATTTCAAAATGAAAAATGAGCCCTCAATGGCTTGATCAGAGAAATCAGCAAAAAAAGAAAAAGCAACTTTCGAAAAATCATTGGTGCATTTCCTGAAATCGTGATATTTTTAAAAGATTTCTTTAAGACATTTTCTTATCTTTTGAAAGCCAGCATGATCGCTGTTCCCAGAACGATGCCTCGCTTGCGACAGATTTTATTTCAGTTCCTGTTCAAAAAGAATCACCAACATTATATTACTAACACATTTGGTGATGCCATTCTAAAATCCCCAACCAAATGCATTGTTGTTTCCCTCGCTTCTTAGTCCTGCATTAATAAAAAAAAATGCAAACACTTTCCTCTCTAGATAAATCCTGATGAGTTTTATTTCCATCTGTATGTTTTTCTTTATTGTGATTCTTGCTTTTGTACTTCTTATCAGAATAAATGAAATCCCAGCCTCACTGAATTTCTCAGTTTTTGTGTGAAGGCTAATTGATTTAAATCTTGCCCGTCTCCTTTTGCTATTTAGTGGCTGTGATTGTAAATGCTTTGTCATTCTTTGTTAAACTTGCTGGATTTCATCATTGTCAAACCTGGTGGACATTTCACTCTCTCTCTGGCATTTATAGCACATTGCCTTTGAATCTAAATGGCTTTCTTACATGGTCTTTGTGGGTGACAGATCTTTTTTTATCAGATTTTTTTATTTACTGATTTATTTCTGTCTCATGTTATGTAGAAAGTGGCACCTTGTGAGTGTGCGCAAAATTCATTTAATGCAGTGGTCTATGATGGACCTTGTTCAAAGCTGCACACCATGTTGCTGGGGCAAGCTGTGGCTGCCATCTACCCTGCATTGAATGAAGAAGTTTAGAATGTTATGTTTCTTAAATCATATTTTGTAAATGATAAATAAAACACTAAATAATATCCCAAGAACAGATGTTATCCCCCCTTTTCAATCCTGACATATTTAGCATTTTTTTTGGGGGGGGTGATTCTTGTGGCTTTATCCTAATTGACATTATGCCCCTTCCTGTAGTGGGCACCTTTTCATGTTGAACACGGACAGGTTAAGTAACTTGATGATGGCGCCCGCTGAGCCAGAGACGAGGACTAAACTGGCATCCTTGTAGTTTGAATCCCAGTGCTTACACCGCTAAGCCACACTGGCCAAGTACGGGGGGCCTCTTTCACCTTCATTTTGTTGTTACCTTTTGTTGGTTTTTATTTTCACATTATAAAGAAATGCGGTCAATCTGCTTTTGCTGTCCATTTCCATAAGAAAAACCGCATATGCATTCACGGCTTATTAAATAAACGTGTTTTGTCCTCGCTCTTTGTTACACATGATAATTATTTTTCCCTCTGATTACTTGTAATTTAGTTTCTTTCACTCTTCGAAGTGCTTTCATCACTTTGTGTTACATATTTTTTCCGCTCTGGTAAATCTGTAGATTTTCTGTTACTTTGCTTTTAATTTGTTGCATTAATTTTTGCAATGTGTTAAACCTGGCAGCCTTTCTTCTGCTGTGGGTTGAATCAAACAGGTTTTCTCACATTAATTTATCATGACACTTTTTCGTATACTATATTAAATTCAGTTTCAGGTTAATTTAACACCCCATTTAAAATTAGATCTCCTTTCTTCTGCTGCTTATTTAAGCTTTTAAATCTGGTGTTTTATACATTCAGGCATTGTCTTTCTCTTGAATTAAATCTGCTTGCTCCTCAAGTGTTTTCTTTCTGGATTCAATCCTCTCTTTTCTTTCGCTCATTATTAAATCAGATTGTATATGTGTATCATTGTCAATTGGATCTTTTTGTTTCGTTGTGTCTAATAGATTTTCTTAGACATTTTATTTAGTCTAGTAGATTAATGTTAGCTGTCTGTTACTCATTTTGTATTTCTTAGTCAGTAATTAAATTTGGCATATATTGTTCTCCAGACCTGAATTAAAATGGATTGTTTTTGCTGCACTGTTTCGAATCAGATCCGTTTTCTGGTGCATATTTGATCGAGTTAGATCACTGTTAGTGTTCGTCTCCCAATCACCGTGGCTATGAATCAGTTGCTTATGTGTAGTCGATTATTTTTCGAACTCTTGTAATCAAGTGAGATTTTATTTTTTTGCTTCCTAATAAAATAAGCATTTTTGATGTAAGCTATTCCAATTCTTTTTTTTCTCTCCTCCATCTAGTTACATGCTTAAATGTGTGTTTTTCTGTAAGACTTAAGATGCCATCATTTTGTGAATGTGTAACAGTTAAAATCAAGCCAAAGTAGAGCTCCATGTAGATATTTCACCAGTTTGTGAATTTTGTCAAGAGGTTAAAATATGTTATTTAATTATTTCAGTCATTTAATAATGCTTTATTTTCACTTGACTTTTCCTCGTTAACAGCTCCTATACGGGCTGTTTCTGTGCTACTAAGACTAATTAATATTCATCATTATGCTTTAACAAAGTCCTTCTGACCTTTCCTTGTCGTCTCATTGTGGCTCTGTAAGGAGGGCCTTCCACTGTATGCCAAATTGTCCAGGAATTCCCAGAGATTCGGCATGTTGGAGTGCATTGATGGGGCTCGCAGCATCACGGACTACGTGTCTGGCTGCAGTTGTGGGAGCCCAGGGTGCTGACAGGTACCACACGCTAATAATACTGAAGTCGGCTTTCTGTCCCACAAACGAGGTCTCATGGCCAGCTCCTGTAATGCTACTCATAATATATCTAAGATTCTCTTGTAATTATTGTTTTGTAAGAACTGTTATGTTATTGCATTTGCCATTTTGGGATTAAAATAAAGCCCACATAATGTGTAACCTGAAGGAGCCCATTTTATAAAGCAGTCATCTCAATAGCTCATGTGTACACTATAAACAGAGGATCTAAAAATATGTGAGTATTTATATGTATACACAGTGTTTTGTGACTTACTTTATAAAGCTAAGTGTGCAATATATATACCATATAATATATACACATGTGTTTATACATAGCAATAATGTGTACTGACAGGTTATTCTGCCAAATCACTCTGATCTGTGAAGAAGGAAACGCATTTTAACATGTTGTCTAATTGAATCCATTTACATAATGTAAACTGTACGCACTTATTTATACATTTGTGACTTGCCTGTGGCTCCCCCGCAGAATAAAGTGGTTGGCAAATGAATTGACAGTGAATGTACAGTTTGTGTGTATTTGCTGTCTGTTTAAGGAAATAAAAATGTAGTCAAATATACAATGGTGTAAAATGTTTGAGGTATTGAAACGTAATGTGACAAATGAAAATGGCTGCATTTCACATGGCCTCTCTTTAACACAAGACTTGATTCACACGAAAGCAAAACGATAAGCAAGGCTTTCACAGAGCTTGAACTTTTATCCATATTAATTTTGAACTTCCTGACACAGACAAGACTATAAGATAAATAGAAAGAAGTGTACCGTTTCATTTTGACATACATCTATCTGTTGCAGAGCATTACTGGGGTCCATATTATTAAGCGTCAATTCACAATGCATGTCTTTTAACATTCTGAGATGTATAATAGGTGGAGTGGCAAGAATCCCTTCTTTCCTATTGGTGGGTCAGCACCCCTGAACACCCTAAACATCCAATAAGACACTGCTTGGGTTTGGAGTACTGGGCATGTCAGGAGCATTGTACACTTCCTTTTGAACCAGAAGGTGAAGTCTACAGTGGTTAGAGATCACAGGCCAAAGTCATTTCAAAGTAACATAAGGAAACAGGTGAACAAGAGGAGAGCATTCAGTCCGTCAGGCATGTTTGTTTAGCTAATAGCTAAGCTGTTCCAAGATCTCCTCTGTATTCTTCTTAAGAAGTGGCTTGGTGTGCTTAATGCAACACAAGAACTCCATTGTCTTCTTTCCTAATTTTTTTTAGGGATTTTCAAATGGAAGATCCTGTCAGAAATCCATTGGTTTTCCCTCCTAATGTATTTTTCTCCATCCATTTTCCCTTCTCCTTCTTAAGTCTTCAAAGCCTTGATGTTTATAGTTGAGACGGTGATCTTGGATAGAACTGCACTGTATACACTCATTGTGTAGGTCAACTACGGGCTCATCAGATCATAGAAAACGTCTTTTACATGGTTTTAGAGTCATGTAATGCAAATGTTTTCAAACAATGCCTTTTTTCCATTCTCCATAAAGTCCATTTTTCGCAGGTATCTTTTCATATGCACTGTTTGTATAATCTCAGCTGTGAAAAGACTATAATTCCTTAAGAACAGATTGGGCTTCCTGCAGCCCATCATGACTATTGTCCTTTTTGCCCAGTTTTGCAGGGCACTGTATTCCACACTTGTGCTGTATTTTCCCAGTGCCTTCATGGCTTATTTCACTATTCTTTGGAGGGGTTTTCCATCCCTACATTGACCATTCTTCTAATTGCTTATTTTGAACATCCTTGAACGTTCCTTTGTCTTTGTTGATGCTATTTTTATCAGGAGACATGAAACGTCCCAGAGATCAGTGTGTTTACAGTAACGTGATCTCATGTGAAACACTTTAATCACAGACAGGTAAACTATGCTAAGTGAATCAGGACACTTTAAATGGCAGTTGGTTTCATGAGAGCCCAATTAGATGTGTTACCAGAAATGACAAAGACCTACAAAATCAGTCATTTTGTATTTTTTTTTCTACAGTTAGTTTAGAAGGGTCTCTTGAATTTTCATTTCAAGTTGTGATTATGTGAAATTTTGCTGCTGCTCCTGCCCAACTTCAGAGTCCTGGGTTCACATCACTTGGCCTGGTCACTCTCTTTGTGGAGGTTTCTCATTCTTTCTGTGCCTATGTGGATTTTTACCAGGAACTTTAATTTTCCTCTTATATTCCCAAAGACTTTCATGTTAGGTTGATTGACTGAGTGTGAGTGTGGGTGAATGTGTACTCTGCAGTGGTCTGTACTCTGGCTTATGTCTTGAGCACTGTGCCATAAGGCACTTTCACTGAACTATGGGAGCAGGTTAAAAAACGAACGGATAAATGAATTATATGTTCTTTTGCATTGATCAGCAAGAAAAATTCCAGTTAAATGTATTATAATTTCTGATTCTAAAATAAAGGACGTAAAGGAAGTGACCTTTTACTCTCACAGTATTATCTGCACAAACATTTCAATTTGTGTGCTAAATAGATTACATACGGAAATAAAGCAGTTGTATACTTTATAGAAATTGTCAACATTTTCCACCATTTATAACATTTCTATACATTCTAAGCCCTACTTAATCCACTTTAAGGTCACAGATGGCTGAAACTTATCCCAGTAGCACCAGGTGTAAGGCAGGAAATATCCTTGGGCAGGGGGCACCAGTCCATCTCTGGATCCACTCATTCACACCTTCACACTTACACTCTGGACTAATTTGAAATGTCCAGTTAACCTAACATGCATGTCTTTTGGGATGTAAGGGAAGTCATTCAGACCGGGTTAAATGCTAAAACTCCACTGAGACAATGGCAGGGTGTATGATTCCTACCCAGGTCACTGGATCTTTCTATTTCTATATCTCTTCTAATTTATTTTATTGTCCCTGGGACCCTGAAACTATCCTGGCAGCACTGGGTGCAAGAAAGAAAGCAAACCTGCATTTGACATCCATTCTCTACAAGGCACAGTCGATTCCATCAGGCCAATTTTAAATCCTATCCTTCATGGGATGTGGAAGAAAAAATGGAGTAATAAGCTGGGTTTGGAAATAAACCTCTTAAGAGGTGGTATGCCATGCGTATCTCCATTTTGCGTCTCTTTAGTGGTGTGGCCACCCTACAAGCTTCTTTTTTCCCCCTGCTTTTCCAAGGAGGTTGAAATCACTGATGTACCCAACTGGTTGCCCTTATCGCTTGAGGAAATGTGTGTTTTCTCGAAGATGTGACAGGCAAACTGGAAATCCCGTTACAGGGCACACTAAGACAAACTGTCCAAGTGCTTGCATTCATATTAATTAAACACAACTCCAGCAGATGGAGAGTATTTTTTTTCTTTATTTTTTGCCTTTCTCACCTCCTACATGCAGACCATCAAAGTTCTCGTTGCCATATTAATGGATTTTTGTCTGTAATTGTGTGTTCTGTTAGCTCAATGCCGCCTGTCCTTATTTTCCAATCTGGATCCAATTCAGTCAGTTGCCACACCAATTAAGTAATAATTATTAAATGTTAACAGTAATTACAGACTCTGCCAAAGTGCCCACAGATGCCAGCCATTAGAATTTTGAACCTAATCACGCAGGGAAATTGAGAAAGTTCAACCAACATCAATTAGCCCTGCAATTAAAGCAAGTTAAAGAAGGCTTGTTATCACCAGAGAGCTAATTTGGGTACTTTCTTTTTGAAACATGCAGGTTAAAAAGAAAAAGAAACACTTGCAGAAGCAGATGACACAAAAGCCGCAAGTGCCATGTGAGCTCAAAGTGATGCCTTTCCAGCCTTTCCGAGTCAAACTTTTTTTTGTGTGTGTGTGTGATTTGCTGCTTTCATTTTTACAGCACACAATACTTTTTCATTGTCACACCTCTGAAAGAGTGATGGCACCACAACAGCAGACTTCTTTCTTTCCCATTAGTCTCTGGCCTGCTCACTCAGTGCATCTAGGAGCAGAAAAGCAAACATGTGGAGTTTGAAAGGCAGCTTGTCTGTGTCCGCAAAGGGAGACAATCGTTAATGTGTGTGTTGCCTTTATGGGCCACACTTTCAGATACAAAGGAGCAAATAAGTTGGTGAATGCACCAAATACAATAAGAATAAGTAGTTATTAAAAGGTGACAAAAGAATAAAAATGTAATTTTACCTTGAAGGAACCATTAGAATACATTTACATTTAGATAGATAGATAGATAGATACTTTATTAATCCCAAGGGGAAATTCACATAATCCAGCAGCAGTATACTGATACACCTTTGACACCTTTATCCAGTATTTATGATACAATTGGTTTGATTTCTTTTGTTTTTTTTCCAAGTGGAGCACAGACAGGTCAAGTGACTTGCTCATGGTCACATGGTGTCACTAACTGGGTTTGAAGTCCAAAGTCTTACCCACTACACCACACTGTCCTAATAACAGCGACTATAAAGTAACATGGCTGAAAGAACCCTTTCTCATATTCTTTCCACAATGAGCGACTGCGGAGGTGTTTTCTTGACCTTCAGGTGCCAGTTGGGTGCAGCTCTGCCCCGTTCTGTTGTAAATGGCTTGATGTAGGCTGTCTGTGGACTCAGACCCCTCTTTGTGTACAACTGCTGGGGGGAAAGTGTAGGAGCCAGTCGTGTGAGATGCTGCTGAAATGGTAATCTGCCTGGGCTAACCGAATGCGATAGATTAAAACAAAAATTTGAATTGATTAGGACTTTCTTTACGATTTTTTTTTTTAACACTTTCATGGATACCTCTTTCTTATTACAAATTATTTTAATGAATTAGTGTATTAGGGATGCTCCGATCAGGTTTTTTTAAGGCCAATACCAATCAATGATTTCATGTTACTTGATCGGCCGATTCCGATTCTAATTTTTTTTCCTTTATCCCTTTAAAAAACATACTAATCTCCTGCATAACCAGACACATAGAAGCCTTATGTCCTATATTAAATTGTATTTCAATATTTAAACTATAGACCACAGGTGTTAATTGTTCATTTTTTATTATCAAAATGAAATTCTGTAGGCTTATGGTTCAGTGGCCGTAAAAATAATAAAATAAACAAAATACATATGTTAACTAACAAAATGTGTACAAAAATATGTATCCATAAAACATATGGCATAAAAGAAAAGAAAATGTCTCTCATTGATTATGAGTTGTCATATTAATTTTTTTCCTGCAATGTACCTATCTGAAACAAGTCTTCATTTAAAAGGTAGTTTTCACCATTTGTCAAACCAAAAAAAATATATATATATTTCTCACACAATCAATTAATAGATATTGACAATTAAACACTGCTTAAATGTAAATATACCTGCACTTATAGATTTAAATCATTTTTATTCATTAATTGCACCACAACTTTTTTGCTGTTAAAATATACATTACAATGTATTATATTCTGCCAAGGGAGGTGGAAGAGAGGCATTAGATGACAGCATCAACCCCTGGTTTGGAGGGTAATTACCATCAAGCGAGCCCTGAGGTTGTCTCCCTATCACTCGTGTGTTACAACCTTTAAATAGTTAGTTTCCATTTGTGCTCCCACGGTATAGATGATTAACTCAATTTTGAAGTTAATAATTAACATTACACCTTCGTCAATTGCAAATGCTTCTGTCAGTTCTCCAGTTAACTGTCACTTTGGCTAATGTAAGCTTTCCTCATAGCTCATACCCTGCAGTTGTGGTCATTCTTCTGCGGGCCTTCTGCACGTGTAATATGTACTTGGTTGTTTTTAATAGTTGGGCACTGCTTTGTGCATACTGGTGTCCTAAATTTATCAATTTTAATTGAATTGTGTGTGTTCTTAATAGTTCTATAAAGGGAGTTCATTCTGTGAATGCAGTATGAAGGACTGAGCAATTATACAAGCAGGGTTGTAATTGTGTGAGAACCGTATGTGGAAGTGGCGTAGCATAGAGACGTGTGCACAAACGTTAGTGTATGAGATAAAGGAGTTTGTCCCAGTTCAAATATCTGTAAATTGTATTACCACTTGTGTCAACATCAGAACTTGTCAGAGTTGGAGCCTGCACTGTATATTTATAGAAGTTTAATCCTATGCATGCCATGGGTGGGAGTCATCAAAGAGGCCTTTGTTATTATAATACTATAAGAAGAGGCACCCAGTGCTAGAGGGCATTGTGTTTACTTTCCCCTTTTTTTGAGAATCAGAAAATTGACCAGTTGACACCTAGCTATTACTAATATAGATGAATTCCACTGATCATTTTGTCTTGAAAAGTAGAAATGCCAGCTGGTTAAGTTTTATGACTGCATGTAGTGCACAAGTCATGTTATGTTCAGTGGTGCTGACGGCATTGGAGGCATGACTAAAAATATAATAAGTAGAATTTTTCGGTGTGTTTGTGCCCATAGCTTCCAAGGTGGTCACTGGTTGTCTGTATATCTGAATTAGACCTGCAGATGTGAAAATTAATAGTAAAAGCAGTTAGGAGTCCTAAGTAAAAACAAAACTACAGTATAAATCAGTGGGAACTTCAGCTTTTTGAAGGGTTCGGTTGTACATGGCAGTATTTTTATATGACCATATTAGTGTAAGGTGTAGTGGGGCAAGGGATGACTCTAGGCTAGGCCAAAAATAATTGGGTTGCCAGCCGGGCAAAACCCTGTTTAATGCGCAGCCACACAAAGTAAAATAAATCCTTAACAAAAAGGAGAGCATAGTAGCACAATAAAGATCAGCATGTTGCCATTTCTGTGGATAGCTCGTGTGACCTTTCTCGTGGCTATTCAGGTCTGAACTGACGCACCGTCTTTCAGGAATATCCCTTCTTTATACAGACCACCCAGAAGGGCGGGGTTTCTTTGGCTCCATTGCTTTCAAGGGGACGTTTCTCAAGGCCGTGAGGGGAAAAAAAGTAGACAAGACTGTTAGCAGCAGTGCCCCCTCTTGTCCCAGGGTGGTACCACATACCTTAGGTGAGCCCAGAAGGTGAGACTCTGACACACATGCTTGACAAAAACCCGTGTGCCACTCACACCTGGAGTAGCAGCTTCAATCAGCCCACCTTGGCTTTGGACTCGGCCACAGAGATACTGTAGATGATTTAATTAAGAGCGTTAAAAATAGCCATGGCACTTGGCTTTGCAAGCAAGTCCCTTTTGATGGTGTCTGTGCATCCCGCTTTCTCTGTCTGTGAAAGTGCTCCTGTGGTTTTAAGGTCACCAGGCTGTACCCCCATGGCAGGGAGGGGTGGGGTGGTGAACTTCTCTTTAGGCTATGGGAAGTACAGAGGAATGTGTGTGGCTGGAACAAATTCCTTGTTGTGCAGTGTTTGTATTTTTGGAGGGGTTGCACCTGCCTGCGGATGTCTGCCACTCACCTGTCTGTAGCTGACAGCTTCTTGACAGAGTGTCCATGGCCTGCTCCTTGCTAGTGTAATATAAGCACTGTTTCCAGAGCTGGTATGTATTCGTTTATCAACACCAGCAACCACCCGATGGTTTGCTATGACATGAGCCAGTCAGCACTTCACTGCTGCTGCTGTACTGGGCTTTGCTCCCTACACACCTCATTTCATTTTTCCAAAAAGGAGGAGGGGTGCGAGGGACTGTGACAGCCTAAGTGTGCCTGGGGTTTGTTTTGTCCAATTATTCAGATGTCAGTCACAGAAGCATAGGATTGGGCAGAAGCTGCAGAGGTGCAGGGCATCAATCGCCTAAGCACAGCCTAATGAGCCCCTCAGGTGAATGTCTGGCTGTCAGTTAAGCGTTCAGATAATATTGTGTTGAAAGGCCGGTCTACATCTGGGGATTTCATCCGTTGTAAATGGAAGGGGTCAAAGGTCGCGGCCTTAGCATTCATCAGCTCGCTGCGGCTTAACAGTAGCATGCTGAGTAATTATACGGCACCTTCTGTGTGGCTGAGCCAAGTTCGTTATGGATTTACCAGCAGCCTAATTTTAGCCGCCGTTAGTTTTAAACAAAGGGAAGAGTTTTTATTGTCCTTGCCACACAGATCACAAGTGGTAAGAAGAAAGACTACGGCGGCACCGCTTACATGATGATGATGAAGGTAAAAGTAAAGTGTAGCAAAAAAAAACGTCAGATCTCTTCAGCCCACACACAGTTAGAGGGACTAATAGTGATGGTGAAGATTTAGTATATTCCTGAAGCTATATAGAGCAAAGAAGAGCTGATGACAATGATGACCACGGTAGAAGTGAGCACGTCCTTTACCACGTGGAAAGTGAAGACTTCTTATATTTCCTTTTCGTGATACTCTTGGATTTAGACATTGTAAGTGTGCTCTGTTCACCAGTCTGCCCATTGTAGCAAGCCTCAGTTAACTTTTCCGGACAGCTCTTTTATTTAACAGTTGCTCTCATGGCGTGTGGCAGCTAAGGACCTGACATTTAAATGAGAGGTAAGAAACTGGTGAATGGGGAGGGCGAGTGAAAACAGAAGCATGTCACTAAGCAGGGATCACAAACTCCAAGTGTGTGGTGCACACTTGATATTCATCTGGGCATTTGAAAGCTCAGCGATTGTGTTATTTCCACCTGTGACTGTGGGCTGAGTTTATGGGAGGAAATGGGCTGTTTAATCAGAAGGGTGGACCTCGGGGTCTGATCTTGAAGAGATTTAAAGACAGCATATCAGGGCGGAGGTTCTTGTTTGTTGTATGGATGAACATTGAGGAAGTGTTTGTTCGTAAACAATAGCTGTTTAATTTACTGTAGGTTTTTCAGTAAGTGAGTGTTGTAAGGAAGTTCATGGGGCCTTTTTTTGACAAGTAAAGCATATTAAGAATCTTTGTTATTAAACTGCTAGTTAGATCTGTAATATCAATTCAGAATTGAAATATACACACCCTTTATATTATACTGTATTCCTGTTGAAGTTTACCTTCGTGATTAGCCTCGGAAAAATGACTCCTTTAGATGATGCTGACTTTGCCATTTAAAACCATGCATACTGGGACATCTCCTCGATGGTTTGCCTTTTGCTTTGCCTTATTTCAATATCAGACCTGTTGTGATTTCTCCAGTCTACTCAGTTACACTGATTATACATTTTTCCCCCCCTCTGCAGCACCATTACACGCCATACCTCACTCTCTTTGTACCTCACAATATCATACACATTTCTTTTTCCCTTTTTCCCTGTCATTCCTTTAATTTACAGTAATATTTTTTTATGGTTCTAACTTAGTTGTTATGAATGTCTGTCCTTTACTTAGAATGCTCTCACGCTAGGCACTTTTGTTCTATAACATGCCCAAGCGTGATTGTCCCCCCTCGCCTGCACTCACACTGCGCTTAATGTTCTGGGCCCGGGCACGCTTTCATCACGACCATATGACTTTGTGTAAAGCCAAAACACGATCCGAACACGGAGTGACAGCATGCATGTCAAAATGATTTTATTTATATATTTATTTTGTGGTTGTTTTAGAGTCGCGTAGGGCAGGATAATTCTCTACCTATTCTGTTGAGTGTGCAGTGTGGCGCTTTGCTGTTAATCATATTGCACATACAAGAAGTTTTTACAGTGACAAATGAGGAATTTGCAGCTTTTCTTGCCAATTACATTTCACGAAGGTGAAAATAAAAACCTGTTTTTAACTCAAAAGATATTGAATGAAATGAGAATCTGACTTGTCGCATCATTGACGTCATGTCAGTTTTCCGTGTTTGGGCATGTTTAGCGATCACACTGTTGCTGAATGCTACTGAACTGTGCTTGGGCCCACCTCTTCCAAGTGGGCCAGGGCACAGTACGTTTGGACCGGCACGGAGCGATCACACTAGTCAAATGAATCAGACTTTGCCGGGTTACATGCGGACAAACATGCTCGGGTACAGAATGTATTGCCTGTGTGAGTTCACCCTTAGTTCCTACCATGGATGCATAGGATTCTCCTGTATACTTTGAGCTTCTTCCTACACCCCAAAGCCCTGCAAGTTAGATTATCTGGAGACTCTGAACTGGCACTATATGGGTGAGTGTCACCCAATGCTCCAGATCTTCAATTGGATTCGGCATGTTCCATATAATCTTTCATCAGTCTGTAATGTTTCGTGCAGTAGTGCTGAGTTGTGTTCTGTATTTACCCCATTTTTTGACAGCCGCTCCACTTTTCACACACATCCCAAGATTTTCTCCAGTTTTTTGTTGTCTTCTTATTGGGGCAATATGGGGATTTGGGGGCTCGCTATCAAAAAACAGGGTCTGTTAAAGCCCATGGAGGCATTCCTTATGTGATTTCGGGCTGTACAAGATATAAATTGTTGCTTTTGTTGTAGTGCTCACTGCTAGATTGCATATCCTCAACTAATGGTCATGAATTAACCAAATTAGATTTTTGAATTAATGAATTAAGCAAATGTTTGGTTTCAACAGCTCAGAGTGATGTATATTAGAGACAAATGAACAGAATAAGTTAGTGATTTAAAAAAAATAATCAAAAGTCTTCTTTTTGTGCAGTTCCATTTTGTCTTTGGCAGGAGTTATGAAAATCAAGTGTGTGCCAGTGTCCTTGTGGATGTAGGAGCACAGATTGTGTCTGTGTGGATTTTTGACACAGACTTTGATTAGGAGTTGGCATTCAAATTGTATTATATACGTGTGTGATGTCGGAATTTGTGAGCATATGTAAGAATCAATGTGCATGAATGAGTAGTCCAGTTCATGTCTTTACTTCTACATTCACAGACATAAAGTGTGTGTGTGTGACACTCACAAGTCCCTAATGCGTATATATGTGTATGCTTCAACAGCATTAGTGCCTGAGCGTTGGAGGTGCAGAGACGCTCTTACCAGGGTCTTGGCTGCCAAATATCAGCAGCTGTTCCCCTATTAGCAGGTTTTATTAACAAGCTCCTTCTGTGCTGCTTGCTTCTCAAATCTCTCACTTTGCTGCCATTGAGTGAGAAGCATACTTGCAGTTTAGATGATACTAGATGCCCCCAAGGGTTGGGTGTGTCATTTACTTTGGTGCTGGCAGTCACATTTTCAAACGACATTGAATTTAACACCTTTTTGGAGGAAGAGCAAGCTTTTTTTTCTAATAGGATAAATGTATTTTAGCAAAACATAAAAAACGTCAAAGCGGCCTCTGAGGCTATTCGGACTCGGTATAGCTGCATTCAAGAAGTGGGCTCATCACTTGGTTCATCTTTTGATGTGGGATTTCTTCACTAGCTTGGGGCTGACAGTGAAATGTCACTCGAGTCTGTCTGACACAATAGAATATTTCTAATTTTAAGGATAATATTTCGGTGCTAATGTTCACAGTGCATTTCAAATGAACTTTACTGCTCTTATTCAGAAAGCGGACGTCACTTGGTTGTTTCACAATAATTAAGATCAGGTAAAAATTAAGTTTCACATTTCTGTTATCATTTTAGTCCTAAAATAGTGACTTAACTTCAGGCACCTATTTTATTGACCTTAAGGTTAGTGTTTGGGCGAGGGGAAGGCCGTTTCAAGTGGCGTCCGCTTTCTGAACAAGACCCAACTTTACCACAGTAACAATGACAATATCTCTGAAAGTAATAAATGGAACGATTGTGTAAAAGATCAGAACCTTGCAAAAATATTAGAAATTCCATAAAAGCCTGATCAGGTAGACATGCTTCCCAATTTGAGCAACACAGATATGGTGATTGTATTTTTCATCTAATTAGAAGTCTGGAACTGTACTCCTGTGTCTTGGCAACTGTAGGCAGGAGAAGATGAGAAGAGTCCATCAGCAGGTAAGACTGTGGTTCCCAGTGGACATGCCGCTGATAATGCTGGGGTCTCAAATTGTAGTCTTTATTTGTAGGTAATAGGACTAAAAAATATCTCTACTTGGATTAACCTGCTGCTGGAGTTGGGCTGGAATGTGAGATACTGAGGTTCTACTGTCAGACGGTTGGTCCTTGACATAAGGCTGCTATCATTGAGCATTTAGAGCTGCCGTGATAGGCCGAAGTTTGAAACTGACTGTCCTTGATTAGGTCTGAGCTTGAATAGTGCTTCCCTGATTAACATGGGACTCCGTATAGTTCTGCTCTAATTAGGCTGGCATCCAAAATAACACAGCTCCCATTACACTGAGCATCAGAATAGTGCTGCTCTGATTAGCGGGGCACACAGTGTAGTGCTTTTCTTGTTAGGACAGATTTTGGAATCACCTTGTTCTCATTAGGCTAAATAAAAGAAAATAGTGCTGCTCCAGTTGGAATATGGCGGCTGTGATGATTGGAACTGTTTTATCTCTTGTTACTCTAGGACTCAAAATACTAGTGCAGCAGGTAAAATGGGATGTGGGAGAGTGCGGCTCTAATTAGGCTGGCACCCAAATAACGCGGCACAGCAATGGAATACAGCTGCTCTGATTAGGCAGGCACTAAGCATGCTTGTCTTGTTAGGACAGATTTTGGAATAATCCTGTCCTCATTAGGCTAAATCATAGAATTGTGCCGCTTCGGTTTGCAGTGCATGCCCGTTGGAGTAAAGCGGCTCAGATTAAGCTAGGGTTTCGAATTCTGGTGCACCTGTTAACCTGTGGCTAAAATGGCTCCTTTTTGGTTAACTGTTACTCAGCCTAACCATGCTCTGATTAGGCTAACTTCCTGCATGTGTCCTTCAATAAAGATTTATGGTGGGATATAATCTTTCCCATTTTATTTTCCACCTGACGTAAATGAATGTAAATGAAGGGCAAAATTAATGTGAGCCCTACCATCATGGGCTGAAACTGGGGACTTAAAACTCCCAAAAGCCTAAATATAGAAACTTCACAAAGATCAACAGGAGCAACCTAAGAAAAAGGAAAGGAAAAAGTGCAGCTGGCAGCTCTCTAAACAAGCTCAATTGATTAAAGAATAGTTTACACGTCCCACAGGAGGAGAGGTTAGTCTCCTCGCTGACACACGGCATAAAAATGGAACGGCTAAACAAACAGAGAGTGACCCTCAGGGCAGGATTAGCAACCTTCTAATGTGTCGCTGTGGAGGTCAGCTTTCAGGACTTCAAACATACGGGAGAGTTAAAAAAGAAAAATGAACACATGGCTCTCTGAGTGGAGAGCAGGATGGTCTTGTGATGCATAATCCACGCTAGGACCCTAGAGGGATTGCCTCTAACTGGTTCTACTTGTCTGCTGCCTTCTCAAACCATCTGCTTGGTGTTTTATTTATTTATATATTTATCTATTTTTTATCCAATTAACAGAATGAATTGCACATTGGTAGCAATAGCACCATTAAGTGGTGAAAATGGAGATCAAAGACGAATGCTGAAAGTGGGTTTAAAGAAAATCTGTGCCTTCAGACTGAGGCAAGATTCAACATTCGAGATTCTTTATTTGTCACATACACAACATGCCCTAAATCGGCCTGTGATACTACAAGAGTGTGGAGTAGCCAAATAGGATACTTTTCAGGGTGTTATTTACATGGATGAGCTGGGATTTAAACTGAGAACATGGCTTCTGTCCTTTTCAGTGCTGAGCCACCCAGCCTTGCCTGAAGGACCTATTACCATAAGGGGCTTCACTTGGAGACTTACAGGGATTGAATCTGAAATAGGAAGTTACCCACTGGGGCAGACACAAAGCCGCCCATGACTAACTGACAATAGAAAGACAGGGCCAAAAGACACACAGAGTCAGTAATGGACAAGGAACTGTTGGCTCTTTGAGCCAATTAGCCATTGTGAGCAACAGGCACAAAAAATTCTTGATGATGCAATATAGAATTTAAAAAACAACAAAATAATACCAGCTTCCTTTGAAAATACGTCTTAACCTTTTCTAAAGTGCATTTAAAAATGACATCCAATCAGTTCAGCTTTAGGAAATCCTCTGTTGTTCCATACTGTGTATCTTCGGCTGTGTATAGCCTCCAACCATTAGGCGCCGGCTGGCATATCAAGTCTCCAGCTCTGTCAGTTTTACTTCTACACCATTCTGTAACTGTCTTTTAGCGCCTGACTTCTGGCACAAGTGACTGTTAAAATTAAAGACAGGCTCTACATGAAGCCGTAGTACTAGGGCTGACGTGAGCAAGGACAAGCAGTTTGACCGCAGAATTAGAGCAGAGTACACAGTAACTATTGTTCATATCTGTAATGAGACCTTTGGGGGCTTGTATAAAAATAGTGTGGATTGCAGTATTAGTTACTGCCCCAGAGAGAGTCCATTTAAAAACTCCTCAAGGGGCAGAAAATACAGTTCACAGTAAAGTCTGAATAAACAGTTCAGGGCCAGGGGGTACAGGTCAGCCCTGAGCAAGAGGCACACACTTACTCTAAGGGTTGCTACTGCAATGCTGGGCAGCTTTAGCTCATATCTGTGGTGAGGTTTGAGCAGCTAGCCAGCCAAAGTGAAGCATTTTCAGCGGCTTCACATGGCCTAATGTCAAATGTGTGTTGTAATGAAAAACACAAACAACCATAAGAGTTGGGGCACCCACAGGCAAATCCCCTATAATTAAAAATAAATGTGTACAGAAAGGGTAAAAAAAAAAGTCTTCACAGACAGAAGTCTCAAAAGAACTGCTCCAAGATGGCAGCACTTCTGGTTAAGTATAGGCTAGGCAGGAAGAGGCAGGTCCATGGGGAGAGACCCCGGAAGTGATGTCAGATGAGGTAGGGTTTGTCAGTCATCCCATCTGCAGCTGAAGGAACAGAAGAGTTGTTAGTAAACAGCTCCACCTTGTGGATCGGTGAGGAATTGCTATCACCAGAGCCTTTCAACTGTCCAAAAGGCTCATATGTATGACAGTGTTTTTGAAGCAAATGGAAAAAGTTGTCAAGAGGCATCAATGCATTAATTGTAAGGATAAATATCTTAACAAACAACCACAGCCCCTTTCTTTTTTAATGGATTTCATCTAGCAATCAAACCTTATTTTATATGAAGTCTTTCAAAGGATATCCGTAACAAAGAGCAAAGAAGCACTGAAATTATATTTTGTATGGTTTGCCTAAGTTATTTTAGAAATTCTGGAAACTGTTGGTAATATCCTCAAGAATCATTAATTTTCCAAACCCATTTATAAGGATAAGGGGAAAAGCCAATTCTGTCAGTGTCAGGAAGAGGCAGTAACCAGCTCAGGATGGGGCACCAGTCAATGGCCCAGTGCACACACACAGACACACATCTAACTCCAAGAAAAACAAGAACGTCAACACTGTGCATGAAGTTGAGGCTTCTTCGATGTGTCAATATGTCCTGCAGTTGAAACACTCACTTGCTGAGTACAGATATAGCAGGGATAACCCATAAAGGCAGGTTATGGGAATTTGGCTGCTTCTTTCTCCCTCATACTAGAGCACTGAACTGCTGTTCAGAGCAACACAGGACCTGTTGCTATATGATTCTTCCTTGCTGTAATCTACCTCTATTTCAGAGTCAGTATCAGTAAAACGTGTATTGATATATCGAACACTTGTCCTGACATCAGTAACTGCTGCTTGCTGCTCCCAGTAGCATTTGAGTATATCATGAGAACTAAGTTTGTGCTTTGATGGTCCCAAAAAAGATTCTCTGAGGATGTGACTCACTTAGTTAATTGTGTATTGTGACCACAAGGGGGCATCAGAGAGCCCCAAACCTCAGAAACAGTAAAGCATCTTACGTTATTAGAATACTTTTTGTTCTCTCCAGGCACTTCTTCCCATTCCTCTTTCCAGTAATACGCTACAAGTATACATCCATCCATCCATTTTCTAACCCGCTGAATCCGGATACAGGGTCACGGGGGTCTGCTGGAGCCAATCCCAGCCAACACAGGGCACAAGGCAGGAACCAATCCTGGGCAGGGTGCCAACCCACCGCAGGACACACACATACACACCCACACACCAAGCACACACTAGGGCCAATTTAGAATCGCCAATCCACCTAACCTGCATGTCTTTGGAATGTGGGAGGAAAGCGGAGTACCCAGAGGAAACCCACGCAGACACGGGGAGAACATGCAAACTCCACGCAGGGAGGACCCGGGAAGCGAACCCGGGTCCCCTAACTGCAAGGCAGCAGCGCTACCACTGCGCCACCGTGCCGTCTACAAGTATACAATAAATCAAATAATTCTCACAATTCTTCCTCCTTCTCATCTCCAGCTGAGTGTTACCTGCTGCCTCCCGACTCTGTAGGGAGGTCCTTTCCTGACAGCTCCCTCTCTCAATCCCCAGGGTCCCCAACAGGGCTGAAATTCTGGACCATTTCCCAAGCCCTGCTGCAATTGTCACAACTGGGCTTCCATACGAGGACCACTGCCACCTGGCATATGGGGGATGGAACCACTCCCGACTCTCAACTTCTGTTGGTCATCCCATTAACTTACACTGGCCGGGTACAAAGTTATTTATTTGTTTCACCAGCCAATCCATCTATGTCGTCGCACCTGCCTCCTGTCCAAGTAATGGTTTGTTTCCTCTCTCATTCAGTATGCTCCTTCTCCTCCTACAGTGTGTGAAATATTTAACCTGAAGTTTCACGTATGTTGATGTGTATACTGTCCATTGACAACTTTCATCCTCACAAAGTTATACAGAGGATAGATAACGGTTCTGCCAAAGTGCACTCACTTTGTCATGTTATGCCTTCATTCTAGATTTTCAATCAATTTTTTAGTTACCTGCTTTCATCAAAAGACTTGTTTGTGTGGCTTTGTGTTTTATTTTAGTTATGAAGTGATGCCATTCAAAATGATGATACAATGCCACATTTCCTATTGCCAAAATTTTGTATCATGGATTTCGACATGTAAAAAAAATTGTCTCTTGCCTATCAGCTATTTCAGACCATCAGAGGTTGACTGATTTTTTTCTTGCAAATTCTTCTACAGGAACTTTGGGATAATATTGCGTTCCCTTTGAACTGGGAAGTCAGAATTTCCGAGTTCCAAGTAGAACATTTCAATTGGAATGTTCCTACAAGTCGGATTTCCTACTTGGAAAGTCAGGAGAGCCTCACCAACCTCAATCTGAAACTCCAAGATGGCTACACTGCGCTTCAACAGTAGTGAAAGCTGTAATATTATAGTTTATTAGCACTTCAGTCGATCTGTGACTCAAATCAGTCACACACGGTACTGTCCAACTTCTGTCTTTGGACATGCAAAAAACCACGTAATGTGTTATTATCAACTTGTTGAGTGGTTATTTGTACTCTGAAAGAGCAAGAACAACCCGTTTTCCTGGGGGCATCTATATTGGTTTTACAGGAATGCGGTCAACTTGTGTGTGGCGTCACTCCCAGCTCCAACATCCAACTTCTGAGTTAAATAGAACAAAGCAAAATTCTGCAGATCTCAGATAGTGTCCTTCATCAAAATCAAACCTGTTGAGATGTCAGCAAAAATCACACAAGGTAAAAATATTCTGAACCATTTGCAGGAGCTGTGACTAAGTGGTGTTTAGGTGCGATCCTCTTACCAGTGTCATCTCTGTGGAAAGCAAATTTAATTGTGTGTCAGAACTAGCCAGTTCTTCTCCAATCGCATCAACTCAGTGATGCTAGAGAGATGATGAGAAACTGAAGCCAGGCATGGAGAGAGGCAAGCGTGACAACCAGAAAAGAAATGAAAAACTGGGATACAGAAAGAGGGGAGGGAGGGAGTGAAGGAGAGGATTCCAAAATATTACTAATTAGGAAATACCAAAGGTACAACAGGAAAGAAGAGGAGAGTATAAAAAGAGAGAGTAAGAAAGGAAATAGAAAAGGTTGGCATCTATAGAAAATGGGAATTAGAGAGGAGTTTGGGATATGGGGGATACAGGGGAAGAAACAGAGAGGTGGAGTGAAGGGAGGGAGCTGGGGCTGGATATGGGTGTGTTACCGGACACCGCCGGCTACTCCAGTGAGGGACGAGTCACAGGACCACTCTGTCTGTTTGTCTCTTACCGGTTGGTGGCTCTTCTCTTTCATCTGGGAGCTTGCAGAACTAAGATGACAGTTGCTGCCATGGAATGGGGGGCATGGAGCTCTGTGTGAAATGCAGTGTGACCCAAGGAGACACTTTGAGCGGTAAGATCCTTCTTGCTTGCAAGAGAGAGTGAGAGAGAAAGGGAGAAAGAAAACGGTGTAACCACTGTGAGCCCTTTTTCATCAGCTGTGTCTTAGTTGGCTCTGGTGGGCTTCCTAAAATATTCTTGGCAGCAGCTGCACTTTTTATGTACTGTTCTACTGCTGATAAGTAAGCTCTACCACTTCCCCAAATGGGCTTCAGATATGGGGCCGTTCAGGCAGGCAGTTGTAATCTGATGCCCACTGGATTTCCAGGGTTGGGGGGCAGGTGCCCTCTCTTATTCATTTGAGCACGGACAGGTGCATACATTTTGGAACAACTGTCTTGTTGAAAGAGGTGTTGAAGTAAGCAGAGACTTCCTGTGCATAGCAGCACAGACCGATGGGTGTGGGGGTGGTAAAGGAATCCATAGTGGACAGAGCTGTGACATGAAATGACAGGCACCAAAGCTATTCAAGCACTCCCCATGGATTCTGCAGTTGGAAAGGCCCATGGGCAGCCACACTCTCAAAAAAAAATCTGTGAATTTAGAAATTAATAAGCATTTGAAGTGGATGCAGAATGTTTTTGGCATGCCCCTTAGTTCCAGGAGGACAAAAGGTGTCCACTTCACATCTGAGAGACCAAGGGTGCCTGTTTCCCCAGGGTGAGTGGTTCTTTTGTCACATAGTAGTTTTTGGAGGTGAGGTGTGCTGCAGTTCCCTTTAAGGTCATAGCACGATCTGTAGTTGTAAATGTGTGCTTTGTGATTCTCTTTAGATTCTTACGACAGGAACAACTCCTTACATGTCTCCCTGGCTTGGGCTACAGTGAGCAATCAGGTGTAAGGGTGATTGCAGTAAGTTACAGTTGCTGAGTGTTCCAGGGTGTCTTTCATTTCAGCATTTGTCTCATACTTTGGAGGCTGGGCACATTTAAATGGCCCAGCTCAAGAAAAGAGTTAAGATTAGGAAAGTAAACTTGCACCGCAGTTGTGCAGCTCTTTAGGCCTCCACCATCCTCCCCCACTCCTGCTCTCTAAGTTGCACCTCTTTTGTGCTCATGCATTGACAGCCTGTCTGTGTTCTTTCACAAGATTAAGAGCTTCCCCTGGCAAGCTGACAAGGACAACATTTGAGGAACAAGAGTGTTTAACCCCTCAGCTAATCTTGTCTTTGTGAGAATGGAAGGATTAGGCCATCATGCTGTTCATGCCTGCGGGGTGTATGGTTTTAATGGCTCGGTGAGTGACGGGAAATGGAAAAATAGAGGCAGAACCTGATGACAAAGAAGTGGGTAACCCATACAACCCCTGGAGGACACTGCATTTATAGCGCCTTTCACTTTGAGCGCTTTTTGAAATTGACCCTGAGAGTATCATTGAACTGAGTTGCCTGTCACTTCAGGAGGAAGGTGGGGTGACGATTGTCTCTTGTTCATTATTTTACTTTCAGTTAACTTTGTTTGTAGAGGTCACCTAGAAGAAGAAGTATCCATTTAGTAGAGCCTACCATAGAAGGGTGCAGGAAAACTGAAATGACGCACACCATGCGGTTTCTCCTTTTTGTTTCTCTGGTTGTGACTACCACCTTTATTTGTACATTTGCAGCCTGGTATTTAATGAAGTGTATTTCATGCAGCCACCAAATAGAATCTTTTAATGCTGTGGTCAAACTTTTCAAGCATACTGTTC
Organism: Polypterus senegalus; assembly: GCF_016835505.1. Classification (NCBI taxonomy): domain Eukaryota; kingdom Metazoa; phylum Chordata; class Cladistia; order Polypteriformes; family Polypteridae; genus Polypterus; species Polypterus senegalus. Next base: position 120,712,536 of record NC_053159.1, on the reverse strand, counting down.
AAATCCCTACGAAGGAAATTTAATTTAGAAATGGTCTGAGGTTGTTTACTCTGGGAATCTATGAGGAGGGAAAAAAAAAAGTGGTCACCTGCCTCCTTTTCTTCATCTTCCTGTTTACTACATGCTTTTTGGTGCCTAGGAATTCAAGCCTGATTGCATCTTCTCTCTCTGAAGTAACAAGAAACCCAAAGCTGTGCTCTTCCTCTTCTGGGCATTAAGAGTGTGGAAGTCCTTGCTTGCAGCCTGAATGGCTGTTCTATTGAAGTGTTTCTGCTTGTAGAATTTTCATAATGCTGAGTGGTACAACCTTCATTTTGATTTTGAGTATACCAGCTGTCTGTTTCTAGCCCATCTACAAGATACACCTCAGGCATCCCCCATGACTAGAGCAAGTAGCACATGATGAAGGACAGAATCACATTGTGTTTGTGTAGCTGATTGTTAACTGCACCCCTTAGAAGTGATTTTAAATTGATATGCTGATAAAGTTGAATGATTTCCAATGTGCTTAATCCAAAGATCATGTGGATTCAAATTTGGGTACAAGACACAAAACAGGAGGCATAATAATTTGAAAAAAATACTACCCTAAAATCTGACAGTAAAGATGAGTATCCTTCCAGAGCAAAGGAGGCCCAAATGGCATTGTCCATCTTTTAAATATCTATCTCCAATACACATAAATCACTGAGCTCATGAACTACATACTTCTGGTGAGCACGTTCTCCTTCTTCTCTGCTCATCCTTTTAATGAGCTTCTTAAATCTCCAAACTAAGTTTGCACGATTTTTCCAAGAGTCTTTCTCTGCTCTGTGGTTTAGGAGCTCCACATTTCCACGAGTCATAGAAAGTTGGGTTCCAATAGTCTTCTTGGCCAGTTCAACACATTTGAGCTTACCTAAGGAGTTTACTGGGATTCATCATCATAAAGAAAACTTCTGCATTGCCTGAATCAATGACTTTCTTGCCTAACAACTTCAGATTGAGACAAAGATAAAGAAACTTGGATCTTTGCAGAGTTCATATGAAAAGAGTTTTTTTTGTTTATTACCTGAACACTTTGTCGTATTTGCATCCCACATTCCTTTTTGTGACTTGATCCTATACCCCTTCATATTCTAGCTGTTATCATAAATTGCACAATAATTTTCTCCTTTTCTCTAATGGAGAAGATCCTTCCTATTTCTGAGTTAGTCCAATGTCCAGATATTTCTAAAAGCACTAACCTTGTAAAACAAATAAGAAGTTAGATGCTTATTTTTGAAAACTGATGAGTGTACACTATTAAGTCTCGTGTGCGTGTTCTGCCTGCGGTAATGGCATACATTTTTCATACATACAATGTTTTCACATGTAGGTCCCCAAAATTTTAAGACATTATATTACCCAGGGTGATAGATTACAGAAAGTGTATTAGACCTTCACCTGGGCAATGGCTGGCATGAGTTTCTCAGATTATTGCTTCCAGTTTAAACACAACCTTCTTATAAATTGTTTCTGCTTGTCTTGGCTCCGTAGAGGTTGTGCTTTTCTCACGTTCTTATTTTCAGCATTTTCTCACACATCTACCGAAGGCTATTCTTTCTCCTAATTTTCTGGCCTCAGTGCTCTTTGTACATGTACTGTTCTTACTTCTTTGTATCATGACCATTATTCTGCTCTAGAAGCTCATATTAGCTTTTCTGGTTCTACCTTGTTGTGCTTCATTTCAGCTGTATAGAAGGTTTGGTACTCAGTTTCTACATGAGATCTTTTTTTGAGCTTTTCTTTTCCTTTGAAGATATCTGTACTGGTCGTGATTTCTTCCCGTCATCAGTTTGTCTCATGCCTGTGTCAGCTGCCCACTTCTCAACTCCTGTCCATGTGTTCTCCCTTGCTCTGTTGATAGTGTGCATTCCTAGATGTTGCATGGGTTCTTCTCTATAGTCAGTGATATGTGTACTCCAATCAAATAGAACTTTTCCAATATCTGCCATAGCTGCATGGAAGATGCTCTTGTTCTCTTCTTGATGGCAAGCCAGTGACCCTTGATGACCCCCAGGCAGCACCATTAATGACGTTCTGGTCTGTTCTGTTCGCCTGTGGTGTATGTTACTGTGTGTGTGTGTGTGTGTTTTCATTTTTTTTCCTCTCCTAAAAATCACCATGCAGCTTTCTTTATACTGGCAACACAAAAGGCCCGCCGTTGGCTTTTATTGAACTACATTAAAGCTCATCATATTCTCCTTGGAAGCAAGCAGTTAGTCCAGTGTAATTTGCAATAATGTCATTAAGAAGCGGACGTCTCAATGCCTAGCTTGCTCGCTTTAGTAGTTTTGCTATTAGAAAAAAAAGAAAGTCATTTGCTGAATCCACATGGTAGCCCATTACTGAAACCATTACTGCCTTTCTTTGCAGTCCTGAGAGACACAACGATAAAAACTCCTCTCAAATGTCGGGCCTCTACGCCACAGGAACCCCGGCTAACGCAAGGCAGTGAAACTATTATGACAACTTAAATAAACATTCTTTGTGTTTATTGTTGCAATTAGAGAAGATTGCTGGATTTTTCTAAAGGGATAATGACTCAGTGGCCACCTGCATTTAACTTATTCAAGCTTTATTTTGTAATAAGTTGTGAAGATATGCAGTGGATTCCTGCTTTATATGCAGCACTGCTTGTATTTAAGTAACAAATACAGCTTCTGTCTTCAGTTTTACAGTTCAGCAGAGTGTGAAGCACAATTCTGACCCATAACACCTTGTATCAGCTTTGGGAATCAGAACATGAGTACAGGAGGGTGTGTTAGCATCTTGTCAGCCGTGGAGGATACGTGTGGTAGCTGTAGACTCACCATCCCCATTGTGTTAACTCCACAAAAAACTGCATTCACATTTATTTACCTCATGATTGTAAAACACTTACATATTTATACAACGTGAGCCCCAGTAGGTTAAATGAATCAGTGAAGGGTGTAGCGTTGCCACATATGGCATTTTCCTTTTTGTATAGCATGTCATCTTTGATGATTGTTATATGTTAGTAATAATACTTGTGGCATAGATACCTGGTTTGTAAATAAGGGGTCTGCGTCTTTAAACAGGTTTGCTCGAATGAAATGGGGCTTGTGGGAACTGGAGGATGTAGCTGTAGGCACTGTACGTATAAAACCAGAAGACTGAGGTGGGACGTTTTGACTTCTGGATCAACACCCACCATTTACAGTAAAGACTTTTGGGGCTGTATAAATCATCTGGCAGAGTCATTTGCACCAATAATTTTGTATGTTCATTATTACTTCTGTTGCTGTGTTTGAAAATCATTGTATACAGTATACTGTATATGTATTTGGTGCTTAATATACTTCATTTTTTTAACATTTTTTGTGTGGGGTGGTGAAAAATACTGTAGGGCTTATGTGATTGCTTAATTCCATCCATCCTTAATTTTACAATCTTAGCGGCTACATCACCATGCAGATCTGTTGGCATCCTCTTCACCCCCCAAAAGTTAGGATTTGCTATAAGATTAGATAACCAAACCAGATGTCTTCAGTTTTACAGATCTTCCTAGATCTTACATTTGCTGCCTTCACCTTGTCTCAAACCCTCACTGTAGCACCTTTACTGAATGTGTGTCCACCTTTACGGTTTCTCTCGGAGGAAGTCTGTCTCAAGATGTGTCTTTGCTGAAACCTCCCTTGAGCAGTCCACTCACTTTACTGTATAGTTGTATTTATGAGTCTTTTCTGTCTTGATACCTGTGCTATGTGTGCTGTCAATTTGCTAATTTCAATTCATTGTTTTCATTCTTATTTAAATAGAGGCTATACGACACTATAAAATCATCTCCTTGTTAATAGACATTTAACTTTTGAAAATAGATTTATGGCCAGTTCTTTGGGCCATCATTTCTTTATTTCTGACTTTCCTGGTTTATTTGTGTCTTACCTTTTAGTTCACAGCTAGTCTAAATCCCCATTTAATGCGTGGGTGTTCTGCTCTTCAACTTTATATCACTGTGAATGTTCCCCTCCATCATGTTAGAAATCTGTTATTTGTGTTTATTTTAAGCCTTTGCAGTAGTTTTTTTCATTTTGGTGAGCACATTTTCTTCATGTATGTGCCATTCTGTACCTTCCTTTGAAGTATGTTTACTTATTTGGTTGACATCTTCATCCAAGGCAACTTGCTTCATTTATGATACAATTGGATACATTTAACCAATTAGAGCAGAGGCATGTCAAATGACTTGTTCAGGGTCACACGGTATCAGTAATTGGATTTGAACCCACAACCTCAGGGTTTGAAGTCCAAAGCATTAACCACTACACCACACTGATTCCATCCATTATACAACCCGCCATATCCTAACTGCAGGGTCACGGGGGTCTGCTGGAGCCAATCCCAGCCAACACAGGACGCAGGGCAGGAAACAAATCCCACACAGGGCGCAGGGCAGGAAACAAATCCCACACAGGGCGCGCATGCACACACACACACACCCACCAAGCACACACTAGGGACAGTTTAGAATCGGCAATGCACCTGACCTGCATGTCTTTGGACTGTGGGAGGAAACCCACGCAGATGCAGGGAGAACATGAAGCGAACCCGGGTCTCCTAACTGCGAGGCAGCAGCGCTACCCACTGTGCCACCGTGCCGCCCCCACACTGATTCCCAATTCTTTATTTTTGTTTACATCATCTTACCATATGCTATCCTTTTTTTTTTTTTTTTAATTTTCTTCTGTTTTGATGATCCCCTTAATTATATTTCTAGTCAGTAGTCTTACTAGTTCAAGTCAGTCTAAAAATCCTAAAGCTATTAAAATGGCAGGTCTAGATACTCAACAGGAGATAATAATAACAGTTGTAACAGAGACCCTGTGGACCCTCTTGGTTAGGTGGGGAGCTTCTTGTGTTTAGGTCCCCTGATTGGCATTTACATTTCCCATAATTTCCCAGTGATACCTGAGTCAAATCTTGAAGTACCCCAGTGGCTTTCCCAGAGCTGATCAGTACATCTTTCCTCTCCGAGGGCTCCTTCTACCACTCTGTTTATCTCTCTGCTGCCAGGGGGGATTTCAGGAACATTTTAATCCATTTCCCCTGGCTGTTTCTGTATTCTTTAGGGTATTGTAAGGAGGAAAAAAGAAAATTTAAAGCAAACTTGTCAGGGGAATTTAAAAAACTGACTTCTTCCTGGTCTTAAACTTAAACCTGTTTATTTCACATGGTGAGATGAATCTGGTAAACCTTTCTTTCTTTCTGTTTCAAAAAGTTACATCAAGATTGGCAGGTCTCCAGTGTGGCATGTACTTGGTAAATTTTTCCATGTATCTGCAGTTCTTTGCGTGAAGACATACTGTATTTCTTACATTTCTGTAAAACTTCTTTTTAACCACATTAATCTCTGACCGCTTTGGAAAAACTGATTTTATAAGTAAGCAGTGGTATCTATTTTATTTACTCTTTTCATAATTGTTAACACAGCTCTCCATTGACCCATTTTGTGTTCCAACTTAATCCAATTACAGGCTTGCAAGTGGCTCAAAGGTGTCCTAGCAGCAGAATGAACAAGGCAGGAACCAAATAAGTCCATCACAGAGTATGTTTATACATGTCATCCTCAATTGCTTATGCTCTATAAACATTCAGAGGCCCAAATCAACTTAACATACAAATCTTGTAGAGAAAAATAAGATAACATTCAAATGCTTGTTTTGAGCCATACTGCTAAAAGTGTTTATGCATTTGTATAGTAAGTAAGCAGTTTATGTTCTACTCATTTAAAAAGTTGTCACTATAGACAGATAATGTACAGTAAGCATTTGATCCGATTTTTGTATTATTCAGTGACTTTTTTCTAGCACTCTTGACTAAGTACAGACTCGGAGTGCTTGCTCTTGCTTACAGCTGCAATGCATTAACAATAAAACAGTAAACCATACAATGTTGACATATGTAAATGTACAAATCATACCAAACACATAGTAACATCAAATTAATCTAAATGGCTAAGAAAAATTACAATATAAAGTATGTGGAAAATTAAACAAAAACTCTATTCAAGAGCATTCTTGAAGAACACAACCCACAGCGAGATTCATGGTCAATTATTATAGTTGCAGATCTCACCTGACTACTCTCCTCATCCTGGGTGTTCCACAGTATCATAGGTATGTGCTGGACAAAATGAATCCTTTTATCATAGTATCACAAAGCTCCCACCCAATATTTCTGGCATCACTTTCCATGGAAATGAGCTTAGGCTTAGCCATGTAGTCATGGATGCAAATGAAAGAGCAGCATGTCAGGAAAAGAAACCAAGGAGGGTCAGTAATACATTGTACATAAGAAGTTTGACCAAGGAGAGATCAAGTCACGTTTGTTTGGTTAGCTCATACCTAAGTTATCCCAATGTCTTATCCAAATACCCTATAAAGATTGTCAAGGTTTCTTTTTCAAATATATAGTATGACTTGATATTTTTTCCACATCATTTTGACTGTGAGTAAAACTGACTTCCATCTTAAATAGATTACTCCGTAATTTACACCATTGTCCTTGACTGTGCGATTCATTGTTTGACTGAATAAATTCTACTGGATCAACTTTCTCAATACCTTAGAGGAATCTGACGATCTGCATTGGGGTCACCATGCAGCCTTCTCTGCTCAGACCTAATTGTTCTAATTCCGTTAGCTTGTCAAAGTAGGAGCTGCCTTAGTGCCAGGATGCACTTTGTTACTCCTGTCAGACATGTCCAGCCATAGTTTCTTTAAAAAGGGCATTTTTGTCTAAAGTAGCCAGCCACTCTTCTCCCCAAACCCCCCACCCGACTCTTCAACTTCAAGGCCACCGACACCTCTTCAAAGGAGGCTGTCATATTCGTGTTGTGATTTCTTAACACCTTACAGTTTTGCTTATTGTTTACTTCTACTTTTGTGGGCATAGCACCACCATGCTGGTTACCTGTTAAAATAAAAAAAAAACAAGAAGAAGAAGGGAAAGTAGTGAGTTTCTGCGCTTTACATGTCATTGTTTAGCATTCTAAAAACCAAAAATTATATATGTTACTGGCCAAAACCGATTTTAGGACAAACTAGTTTAGACTAAGCTAAGCCAGTTTATCTTAAACACAATAGGATGAATCGGTCTGGCCTAGGAAAGTGCGATTGCAGACCAAGCTAGTTTAGACTAAAATGAATCAGTTAGTCGTGAGAGCTCTACATTGATTAAAGGATAATCTAGTTTGGACTAGGTTCATCCTATCCGTTTCAGCAAACTGGATTGGCCTAGTCTAAACTAGTTTGTCCTAAAATCAAGTTTGGCCTATAACATATATAAATAAGACATTGCTTATAACTGAAAAAATGTGTTCCTTTAAAACCTAAAAGAAAATCTGTGTTTTCAAAATGTGTTAGAATTTAGACAGGATGACAAATGCAAAGTGGAATTTCCTTAAGGACTCCCACAATTGTGGCCATCCTGGGTATATTTTAAGTGTTTTCACTTAAACAAATAGCAAGCATTCCTGAAACATTTTCAGTGAATAAAAAAGTGAAACTGGAGAAGACCCTGCCACTAAGCCGGTGACTGTCTAAAAGCAAGACCACTTTTGTAAGTGAACATTCCAGTTCTGTTAGTTTTTGGAGTGAAAATACATCTTTAAGGCAATGAGAAACTTCACTCAAAAAATCTCCTAACAGTTCCGTTGAGTGGACAGGTCCCTTTGATGATGTTGTGCCAACTAAACTATGGACCCGGGCTCTATCTTCCAAGGCTACAAGTAGATAGAGTGAGACCTCTGCTCTACTCAGTTTCTTTTGTTTTCACACTTGATAACCACACTTTTCCAAAGATCTCCTCTTAGAAATTTGAATCCATAGTATGGCCTTGCTTGAGTTCTCCAAACAACTAACCTGAGCTCCATTTCAGGAGGTGCCTTTTTTACTAAAAGCACCTTCCCACCCGTGCAAAGGTGAGATTCTGGTTATACAAATGTGGCCCTCTATCAATAGTTATCATGATTTTGTATTGTGTCTTGCATGTTGAATCCCAAATGTATATTGCAGTGTTGCTGAAAGTTCTTTATAAAGATCTGCTGAGTCTATAGTTGTATTGCACTTTGCATAAATGACTTGGGCTCTCAGTTATGTGATGTAACCGGTATATTTACTGGGTTACAAGTCCTGGGTTCACTACTTTTGGGATGCTCATGCAGACTACCCATATATATTCCAAAGTCATGCTATGCCATCTGAATTGAGTGGTTCTTGTCACACATTTGCAAATTCTAATATTGCACAGCCATAAAATCAAACTCATGTCCGACATGTCATTGAGAAACCTACAGGAATTTCTTGTTGTGGTCACATCCATGTAAAAGCCATAGTAAGTGACAATGTCAGGTTTCTGTATTAAAAATGGGATAGACACTACACAATACTGTTTGCTGTTAGCACTTTGCTCCTAGATGGAATATTAGGAAGTTAACCACTATGATGCTTCTCTCGTCATAAAGAAATAGCCCTCATAGCCGCAAAAAGCAGAGGGATTCAAATATGGAAGTAAAGATTATGCTTGCAGAAGCAGAAAAATTGTCATCCTCAGGTTGCACATCCTTCATCTGAGACCAGTTGATCATGTGGAATACAGTTCAATACTCTCCTCCTCCTCCTCCTCATTATGCTATAATTTGAAGAGCAGTTTAGTGTTCATTAAATTTCTCTCAGTGTTTGAAAAGTACTATATTAATATTTTACTTGAGGTGTTCAGTGTAGTTACCTGTCTTAGCCATTGCTGAAGAGAATCTGACCATTTCTGGCTTGATGTCTCTGTATATGTCACCAAAAGATCTAATATGCCAGATTGCCCGCCACCTGCTTTTTTACAAAAATATGGTCTTTTCATCATATCAGCTTGCATACGCAATGCAATTGTACACGGCAATGCAATAAGCAATCATTAACCATCTGTAACCCATCCAAAAACATTAGCAATACGTGACATCACAAGACTCAAAACACAAATGGAACAAAGGAACAAGCAAACAAACAAGACAAAAGGGGAAAAATGGCAAATGCTGACCCTGAATCCCTGTGTAGGACTGGGTCCTCCATTCCAACTCTAAGAGGTAGAATTAGGTATGTCCCTCCATGAACTTAGCGGGGTCAAACCCCAATAGGGGAAACTAAGGGATGAATAATGAGAAAGCTATGGAACAGAGGTGCATGCCAAGCATGCTTATATTCAAGTAAATGGGCAAAGTTGTATTCAAGTGTGGGGAGTCGAAAGATGAGAATACAGAAATACGACAAGGATGGTTTTATCCATTTTCCCCAAAGGAAGGAAGATAGATAATGCTAATATCAACATATTATTACAGTGCCTGTAGATATTATGATGGCATGTCTCCTAATTTTGTTTTAAATTATAAGCTAGATAAGTACAAGGTATCCTATTGTCATGATTCTGAGCTTTGTTATGCTAAAGTTAGGTTTTTATTCTACAATTATGTTTTGTTCATTTGGGTTCAATTTAGGCAATATCACATTAGAGCTGCAGCACAATGATGTTAGTCCAGTTGTAGGACATAATGCCAGAATAGTTTTAGGATTGCATTTTAGGACAGAAGTTAAGGTTAAGGGGTAGTGTGGTACATAAAGTCAGAAGCGTTTACGAACAGATGTTAAGGTTGCTGGGATGGTGTAGTTAGGGTTTAGTGTGAACAATATCCACATTCTCCATGACAGCATGTATGTTACTAAGAGTTAATCTATTATTCTATTTTTTTCCAAACTGCATACACAGGCCTCTGCAATCACCTCATCGCTCGATGTTTGGATTTCTTTCCATAAACATAAAAGTTCTGTCCTCTATGTTATGAACTGAGAGTCCCAAAACCCAAGAGACTCCCAGAAATGCTCAAAAATGCCCACTACCTGGAGATTTATTGCCAAACCCTGACTAGATGTATGAACAAAGACAAGACCTTCTTAAAATAGTTTATTTTCACGAAAATGCCCTTCAGCAAGAATGAAGCTCCATTCTCCATTGGAGCACAAAAGGCAAAAGGGAGTTGCCTAAAACAATAAGGCAAGCCAATGCAAATAAAGTACCAATATAAGAATACAGGTGGGCAAAGAACAGTGCAAAAAGGTCAAAAATAAATCACAACAGCGACACATAGAAAAATTAGTAACTCAAAACCTCCCAAGCGCATTCATACGAACCTCCAGGAACTGTGGGAAAACCTTGGCCTTTATAGGGCTGAGGGCAGTCCCTGGTGGAGATAGGCAGGTGGTCCCGCCTCTTGGTGAACCATCCACAAAATGCAAGGCACATAAAAAAGGTTTGAGAGACAAAATTAAGGATAAGGCATAATGCAAATAATTACCAAAAATAAATTTGAACCACAGGTCTGAAATACAACACTGCACATACAAATGTCCACCACAAAGCTGCTGTCCTAAAACTACACTGACACCAAGGTGCTGTGGCCCTGTAAACAGATGTGTCTCCATTTTGGTGAGGTCATCTTCGGGTGACCATTTTGGTTGTGGCTTAATTGATTGTGTTCAGTCATTTGATCCAGGACTTCTGACACATGGCATCATCACCATAAAGGTATAAAAGACAGCAGCACAGCACTTGCTTTCTTTTTGGTTTGTTGACATTTTTCTGTTTTTTTCTGATTAAAATGTTTGATTACCTTTTTTTGGCTCTGGCACTCAGTTCGTTTTCCCTTTAACTGGTACTTGGACTTTGGTCTGTCCTTGTGACCGTGGGTCTTTTGCCTGCTTCCAAATACTATTTCATCTCCTGCGTATTTTGAATCCTGTTTATTTGTTCACATTAAAAATATCACAGCTATGTGTAGCAGTTTTGGAGGTGGAGTAGGCAGACATGTTCATGTACCAAGGACTGTACCCATTTGGCACTGAAATGGATAAAATGGCACTTTCTGCTTTTTTATTTTATTCATTTCATTAACACTAAAATTACCAGAGCCTACAAAAAAACTCATAGATCCGGCCCACCTTAAATGGAATAGCCAGCTGCTTGCAGCTTGTCTTTATCAGCACATTTAGATGACAAAAGACGTTGGTGGAGAGGTGTGAACGGTTTTAAGGTGGGCCAGATCTACGAGTTTTTTCGTAGTCTCTGGTAATTCTAGTGTTAAGTTCTTTAAGAGATGGATGCATTCAACGTGGAGGTGGGATTACATCAGGGATCAGCTCTGAGCCCTTTCTTATTTGAAATGGTGATGGACAGGTTGTCAAACGAGATTAGAAAGGAATCCCTGTGGACTATGATGTTTGCTGATGGCATTGTGATCTGAAGCGATAGTAAGGAGCAGTTTGAGGAGACCCTGGAGCGGTGGAGATATGCTCTAGAGAGGAGAGGAATGAAGGTCAGTAGGAACAAGACAGAATACATGTGTGTAAATGAGAGGGAGGTCAGTGGAATGGTGAGAATGCAGGGAGTAGAGTTGGCGAAGGTGGATGAGTTTAAAGAGAGGTGAAAAAGAGAGTGCAGGCAGGGTGGAATGGGTGGAGAAGAGTGTCAGGAGTGATTTGTGACAGACGGATATCAGCAAGAGTGAAAGGGAAGGTCTACAGGATGGTAGTGAGACCATCTATGTTATATGGGTTGGAGATGGTGGCGCTGACCAGAAAGCAGGAGACAGAGCTGGAGCTGGCAGAGTTAAAGATGCTAAGATTTGCACTGGGTGTGACGAGGATGGACAGGATTAGAAATGGTTACATTAGAGGGTCAGCTCAAGTTGGGCGGTTGGGAGACAAAGTCAGAGTGACAAGATTGCATTGGTTTGGACATGTACAGAGGAGAGATGCTGAGTATATTGTGAGAAGGATGCTAAGGATAGAGCTGCCAGGCAAGAGAAAAAGAGAGAAGGTTTATGGATGTGGTGAGAGAGGACATGCAGGTGATGGGTGTCACAGAGCAAGATGTTGAGGACAGAAAGGTATGGAAGAAGATGATCCGCTGTGGCAACCCCTAATGGGAGCAGCCGACAGAAGAAGATTCATTTCATTAAGTGTAAAATTGCTCAGCAGAAAGAGGACGATAGTGTTTGGGGAAGCTGTCAAGGCCTTGTGTTCATTTTATTAACTAAGAATGTATCCCGAAGGTTGCCGATTCAAATCCCTGTCACTGCCATAAGAGATCCTACTCTGCTGGGCCCTTGAGCAAGGCCCTTAACCTTCAGTTGCTACAGGGGCACTATACAATGGCTGACTCTGCACTCTGACCCCATATGTGAAAACTAACAAATTCCTAATACGAGAAATTGTATAAGGCGAAATAAAGAACAAAAAAATGGATAAAGCAGTGTGAATTTTTACAGCATGTATTCAGTTTGCATAGCATAAAGGGAGGCAGGGAGATTAGCAGTTTGCTAGGTAAAGTTGGGAACCACAGAGCTGTGAAGGTTTTTGAAGAAGGGACGCTGTTGTGACTGTGTGTATCCCGCAAGTCATTATCCACCCAGTTCTTGTAGTTTAATGTTTAAAAGCAGGTGTGGGGGTCCTGCTTTTATGTTTGGCATGGTGTTAGCTTTCCAGTGCTTCTGGCTGCTTGACACTCTATATGCAAGCTTTATAGTATGAAAGCAGCCCCCTCCTGAACTGGTTCTTCTCTACTCAGCATGTCTTTCTACAATCTGTGGTCTGAGTTAATGGATAACATGAGTGACACATAACGTCCATTTTTATTTTTTTTTTTCCCCAACTGAGGCATCAGGCCTTTTCTTGGCAAACAGAAGGAGATCTACATATTTTGTTTTGAGGGATCAAGAAGACTGACAAATTAATTCTCTGGGGATGCGAATTACAGATTTCTTACATTCTGTGGACTCCAGAGTCTTCATTAAGGGAAGAATACATTTAATTCTTTACTCTTGTAAGCATATTCGCAATCCCACCTTGGGGACGTAACAGAGGAACAGTAGGGAAACCTGCATCTTTTTCTTCTAATAAGCTTTAGATGTTTTCCATAAAAGTCTCTTAAGAAAATGACTTTGTCCGACTCCTGTGTGACCAGCACACCTTTTTTGCTGTTCCGTTTAAGCTATCAGTCATATTGGTGGGGCAGCTTTGTTCATTGAGTGTGCAGATTTAAATAAATAAAATTGAGAAAAAACAGCTTGGCTTGATAAAGATTCCAGGCAGGCCAAGCAAGCAGTCTGGTTCCCTGTTGGCCCGCATTTGGCCCACAAATGATTTCCTGTATTGTGCATTTCAAAGACATTTTCTTGGCAGCAGTAAGTAGTGGTTACTCACAAAAATCTGAAATAGTGAGGAGAATTCATGTTTTCTGAAGAATTCCAAAATACTTAGCCAGGTCTGAGCTAATCTGCAATAAACTGCAGTAGTCACATGTACTTACACTCTCGTCCCACATCTTCCTACCACCACCATTATGTATTGACTAAGAATGAATGATACATTATGGAGACCAGTAACAAGCAAGAAGTGCCTCTGCAGTTATATCTGTGAAGATGGCACAAGTACAACTGTGACATCAGTATACAAGTACCTTCAGTTATTCCACATGTGGTTAAATTTTGTTTTCAAGCGAAGACCCAGCCATCAGAGAGCGCATATTATCACTGTGTGTAAAAACATCCTGATTTGGGGTGGCTCTAAATGTACTGAATTTGTGTAACAAGATGTACAGCATTACATGCTCACTATCTTAATGCTTCAATATACAACAAAAGGGATTCCTTCTTGGCTATGGCTTACCAATGGATAGGTGTCATCATAAATTTGAAAACAGTTGCTCTGCTAGAATTAAAAATTTGCATTTTTTATAGCATTGCCATCTACTGGTTTCTAGAGGGAATACAGAAAACATATTTAGTCCTGCGGGAATCACATGCTGCAGAAGGTAATGATTTTGCTACCACACAGATCCGGAGTACTTGATTGAAGTTCTTCCACATGAACTATTAGTTTGAAGTTTTTGTGTACTCCATATATCTAAAGGGGGTTGGCAGTGTACTCCCATATCCCAAACACATGCAGTTTTGATTCATTGAAGACTCAAAAACTCAACCTGTGTGAATGAGTGTGCCTTGCATGTGATGGTTTGCCAGACCTCTTCTGGTTTGCCAGAAAAGGCTGACCAACCCTGCACTACAATAACTGGGTTTTGGAAAATAAATAAATGGTCTTGTCTGGTCATGGGTGCTTAGAAAGTCTTGTAGCAAAGAAAGTGCCAGTGCTCTTCTTTCCTTGTATACAAGTTTTACAAGAAACATGTTAAACTTTACTCACCAAACCATAGATTTTTATTTTTTTAACCATTCATGCTTGAAACTGTAACACTTTTAATGGTTCCTATAGAGCAGGCATGTCAAACTCACTACTATTGGTGGGCCGCTTTGACTGCCATACGTGCATCAGCGGGCCGCACTGTAACAAATACTATTATACAAAGTTACTGTAGCTTTCTTTCCAATACTGAAAACTTTAAAAAATGTAACACTTAAAGTTTAAAGAAAAGCTGTTTATTTCCATACAAGCTCCGTACAACAGCATACAATTAAAGTCTTAATCTCTTAGCTAGGTCCTTATATTATGTTATATTCATTATATGATATAGGAGTCTTACAGTGTGAGATCTATTTCTTTTGTCCCGACACTTGGCATCTCTTGTTAGCGACCAGTTCGTCAATATCAGGCTTGAAATCTTGTGCAGCTGCAACTTTTATGAGGGATGAAAGGTGCTCGACAGGAAGCTTTCATTAACGAAAACAATTTCACCTTAAAGGTAAGTGCTTCCGAACATAGACAGTACTCTCGATGCCAGCTTACAGATCTGCACATACGAGGGTGGCAGGTAAGCATACAAGCCTGGCACACCAACTTGGTTATATTTTGCCTTCAGAATAGAATCTGACTGCAGTTCAGTCAATTCCATTTAGATATTCTCGGGCGCATTCTCAACGTTGTAAGTGAACAGCGCAAAGTCCTGTTCGTGTGAACTGAAATCACGAAAACGCTCACTGAATTCATTGTTCAGTAATTCAAGTAATTCAGTAATTTATTTGGAAAATAAATCCTCCAAAAATCTAATTTCACTTTACTAAGTTTACTTCAAAGTTTATATTGTAAAATAAGCTAATATGCAAAAAGCCACCTGACCTACACTAATTTTACAAACTCAAAATCACAAAAATATTTTAATAAACAACTCATCAACTTCTCGCGTCCACTTCAGATCTTCAGCCGTAGTCTGCACTGTTTGTTACAATGCTAGCACAAAATTACATAAAACTAGAGCAAAAAAATGTGAAGATATGCGGGCTATAACTACTCGTGGTGGTCAGTTCTGCCCAGTGGCCAATCTCAGCAGCCCAGGCAGTAGTGTAGCCTGCGCAGGGGCAGCCCTGGGCAGAGAAAGAATCGGTTGCCCCTTCGTCCGCCATTGTCAATATAGTATCTTATGCACGTGGTTGGCCACGTCCATTGCGGATGCTGCATAGCCGCCTTGTGCTCATGACACTTCTATATGCGCTTGTCTGTAACTTGAAAACCAAGTGGCGGCCCATGATATTTTCATTACAGCAGAAAGTTATAATACTACATATAGCTTACTGCTCCAACTCTAGCAACATTAGTAAATACAGCGTACTAATTAACAAAAAACACAATGTTTTTCGGCCACATTGCCATCAGCTGTGTCGTTATTTTCTCTTTCTGTTTTATATTCAATATATATTGGCGTGGCGGCCCCTGGGAGTTGGCGTCCCTGTGCAGGTGCACAGTTTGCACATGCCTAAGGCCGCCCCTGCTGCAGCCTAGCACCTCAGTTGTGACGTTGCGGCTCATTAACTTTGGTCAAGGCTCATGGCTATACTAGCAGATGACGTTTCCGGTACCGTAATGCCATGGGAAAACGCGCCTTTGTCAGAAGGCAAAAGTAAGAAAAGTCAATAAGTAACGCCAAAGATGCAGAATGATTCAGTCACAAACGAGTGCTAACTAGGATCTGTCATGCGGGCTGCACAGATTTCTGTTGCAGGCCGCATTCGGCCCAGGGGCCGTATTTTTGACATGTCTGCTATAGAGGAATGATAGGTGAGTACATCACTGATCACCTGTGGCTGAGCTGTAAATGTTGGCATGCAGGCATAACTCATGAGAATTTCATAGTAAATGAGATTTCTTTGATTCCCATATAACAAAACTATAGCAGAATTGTTTTGTGGTTAGCAAAAGCGGTTTTTAAGAATGTAGTCACTGATCTGCGAAAGCAGCTAGTAGCGCGGTTTTGAGTGTGAGGTGTATATTTTGGTAACACTCATGTAAGGGACAAGTTGCGAAAGTTTCCTCAGGCTTGTGAAATTGAGAACACTGTAGCGACGTGGTGCTCTTACGTCATCTGCACCATTCACTGATTTGAGGTCTCATACTGTAAGAAGCCAGAGTAGAACAGCATTTGAAATAGGAGAGCACTGCTAATGTTAAAAGCATTCGGCTCATGCCAAACTGCAAACCACTTCTGTCTGAGTGGACAGCAGTAGTGGTTTAAATTTCCACGACACTAAAAGTGATGTCTCTTGCACCCCCTGAGAATCAGTGACTTCTTAACTGTGCCTATTGGGACTAGAATAACTGTTATGAATCTGTCCCCAGCCACTCTTTTTGAGTAGCTTACCCTAGAAGGTACATTCTGTTTAAGTTGTTGGGCAGTACTGACCATGGTGCAGTCACATGTTGGAGGGAGCCAGTGAAATAAAAGAACGAACAAACGTATTTAATCAAAAGCAACTGCATACAGTGCTAGCAGAGAGGGCGTACAAATGGTGACACCAGAGGCAGGACATTGGCCAGATCAAGACACAAGCTGGCAGCAAGATAAAAAGAAAGACAGCTTTCAGTACCTTAACAACTGAGCTGATGGTTCTTCAATTCTCTCGCTGCGGGATTGTGGGTAATCATCCCCCATTCTCCATCTGAATCGGCGTGCCTCACTCATATAGTCAATATCTGTACGAGAGTATACTGTTTACTATAGCATGGTGACAACGGGTGTGTGTTGTAACGTGTGAGTCCCTGTCTTGCGCCCCAAAACATGAAGCTGAGTCTCAGTACTTTAGCAACACCAGCTTTATTCAGCTTGAAACAGGAACAGCAGGGTTATTATTGTAGCAGGATCTGCCACTAACTATACACAGACACAGCAGTCAGGCAGGGTTGGGGCCCAATTTATAATGTTCCTGTATTACCCATCAATGGCAGGCGTTTATAGCATGTCCGCGATCTTTGCGGATTCGCTTTTACGGCAAACTGCTACAGTGCTTGGAGCCTTCAGTTGCTTCGGGATGCTCTTCCACGTGTCATCCCATTGGGTGAAATCCCACAAGAGTTTAGAACCAGCCATGACTCTTTTCAAAGGTAAAGTGCAGGTTAATTTGTTTTATGTATTTTTACTTTATATTTTGTATTAATCATTTTTATATGAATAGTTTTGGGTTGTGGAACGAACCATCTGAGTTTCCATTATTTCTTATGGGGAAATTCACTTTGATATACGAGTGCTTTGGATTGCGAGCACGTTTCCGGAACGAATTATGCTCGCAAACCGAGGTTCCACTGTATTGGTGTTTTTTGTACAAAGATGACATGTATAAGCTATTGTATAATACTGTATGTGTGTAATTACCAGACATGGCTTGTCTTGGATTTATTTGGTAAGTTTTTAACGATTGTCTGACAGAAACGCTTCCAAACTACTTTCTGCATCTGCTCAGGTTTTGGTTCCGCTATCAGTACTGCTATTTGGTGTATTATAATCATAAAAGAGCTGAAGAAATAGGTTTTGAATAACTATACTGAATGTCCCAGTTTATTAATATTTATATTTAGAATCAAAGCAAAGAATGAGGACAGGAAGCAGAGGGAATGTGTGAGTGAGTTATTTCAGAATTGAAAAGGAGTATCTAACAGGGAAAAAGGGACCGTTTAAAGAAAGACTGGCAAAAACTCCAGTAAACTATAGGGTTATGGGTGGTCAATGAGAGTGAGGGCAATATCACCATCAGGAAGCAATGTGCTGACCAAGAGCACCATTGGTTGCTCCATTAAGATCTTAGGTACAAAAATGTGTAGAATGTATGAACTAAGAGCCAGTTATGAATTCTAATTTAGTTTTTCTGAACCACATGCATTTTTTCTGTATAATTGCTCTTTTGTTTCTTTCTAATCCTTTTCTCTACTGTGTTTCATTTCAGTTAAACATTTTAATATCAATGCACTCGCCACCAATGACAGCCAAGAAGCAAGAGGACTGGTGGTCCCCAAGGTGTCAGGTCTAGAGAGAAGCCAAGAGAAAAGCCCAGACGCTTGCAGAGACCTAAGCATACTAATTCCTCCTGTGCCAAAGGAGACAATCCCACAAATCCAGCCCCGGGCCCATCCTCCGGTGGTGCCTCAGCCCCATCCCCTTCCCCCAAGCCCTGTCCAGGTTCAAACTACAGCGACTAGCTACCAGCCCCAGGCCCCTTCATCTCAATCTGAGTCTCAGTCTTCAGAGAAGCCTCAGTCAGCCTCTGTACAGCCTCTCGCCCAGCCACAGCTGCAGCCTCTACCTCCACCTTCGCATCGACCTCAAGCTCACCCACCATCTCCAGTCTGTCCGCCTCAGCAAATTCCTCCACCTGTTCAGCCTCGTCCTCCATCACGCAGCCTTCTAAAGCCCTTGTCTGCATACAACGCTGGTGCCAGTGTCAACGGCATAAGGTTAGTGTCATCAATGTGGTTGTTTGGAGGATTATTTCAAATATTCTGTTTTGTCTTTAGGGATGTTTTAACCTTCTGAAAATTAAATGTAATGTCATTTTTTAATATACTTGAATAACAGTGTATTTTCTACACATCAAAACCTCTCTCAGCAATACCAGATAAACAAAGTAAATTAACTTATAACCCAGTAGGGTGAGTTAGCTTGTTGCCAAGTTATTGACCTCACATTGTTACCCATTAATAGTTTAGACTCTGTTTGCTTAATGCTGCTGTGATTGGCTTTGGGATCTTGTGGCACATTGACAATAAGCATTTTATGATGTATCCTGGTACAACTTGAAAGCAACTAGCATTCTGACATTTTGGTAATATGTGACTTTTTTGTTATTTTTGTTTGTTTTATAACCTTTTTATAAAATGGAAAAAGCTGGTGCATCTCTTTGGGTTTAGTTTTATTTCTAGGAAAATAATTTTGGTGATATTTAAACTCTTCTTTGAACATATATTTGTCAAATTGTTAGGTAATAACAGTAGAGAACAAATACATGTCCAGCTTATGACTTACCTAAAACTGTACTTTTAGCAGGAAAGGCGCTACATAAATGTAAACTATCATTTGCAAATTATCATTTGCAATACCATTTTGTATTTACTTATTTGGTGATACCTTTATCCAAGGCGACTTACAAAATTTGAGGTACTGTACAATTGGTTATAATTATTCTGTTTTTTCAATTGAAGCTCAGGCAGGTGAACTGACTTGCTCATGGTCACACAGTGTCAGTAGCGGGATTTGAACCTGCAACCTCATGGTTTGAAATTTAAAGCCTTCACCGCTACACATCACTGCACAACATGAATAAACTGAAAGAATCATGTATTAAAAAGATAAATATATATTTGTCATTGTCGACTGTAAAGCATAAAACATAAACTGTGCATAAAAAACAAATAATATGTTTATAAAGCACAATCACAATAGGTTGTCCCCCTGACTCTGTATTAGACTAATGGGGTTTGGAAAATAAATCAATAATCTTATTTAGTCATAGCTGCTCTTGTAGCAGAGAAAGTGTCAGTGCTGTTATTTATTATAATACATGTTTTACAAGAAAGATACAAAAAAAACTCCATTGGATTCACCAAACCCTAGATCTTCATTTTCCTTTAAGTTTCAAGAAGTTTACAACTGTAGCTCTTTTAATAGTTCCTACAGAGAGAGGAATGATAGGTCAGTACATCACTGATCACCTGGGACTGAGCTGTAAACATTTGCATGCATAATTAATTAGCTGGAATGTCGTAATTTCACAGTAAATGAGATTTCTTCTACTCTCACATAACAAAGCTACAACAGAATTCTGTGCAGTGTGCAAAAGCAATTTTTTAAATCATAGTCGCCTATGTGTGAGAGCAGTCAGGAATGCCATTTTGAGTGTGACATGTAAGAGGGATATCCAGAAAAAAAGGTTACAACAGCTGTTAAAAATCGAAAAATGAATATATTTCAACCAAATTTACAGGGTATGTTCCAAAATATGTGTTTATTTCTTGACATAATCGCCGTCAACTTCGATGTACTTCTTCAGCCTGGGCACCAGCTTTTTTTATACCCTTGTCGAATACGCTCCGCTCCACCTTCGAAAGCCACTTCTCCACTGTCTCCTTCACTTCCTCATCGTTGGAAAAACGTTTCCCACCCAAGAATTCTTTCAGTTTGGTTTCCACAAGCTGACGATGGATCTCGGCCGCGGATTTGCGACGCAAAGTGAGGAACTTGATGACCGAATGAATCTCGCATCGGCGGTAGGTGGAGCAAACGGCCTCAGCAGAGGTTGACGGACTCGCTTGCTGTGATGACATTTCACAACTGACCGACGCAGGTATGCCAACCTTCAAAAAAAAAAAATTCCCTGCACCCTCCAGGGCACTTGTAACCTTTTTTTCTGGATATCCCTCGTATGTTACAGTAATGTAATTTCCACTCCTTCTTCTTCTTCTTTCGGCTGCTCCCATTAGGGGTTGTCACAGTGGATCATCTTCTTCCATAATGTCATTTCCACTCCTGTAAAGGTTAAATTGAGAAAGCTTCCTCTGGCATGCAAATGAGCACAATGTAGCACTGCAGTGTTCTTAACCCATCTACAACTATCTCATATTCTTGAAGCCATACTAGGTCAGTAATAAAAATAGGAGAAGGAGGTTAAACACACTCGGGCTCATGCCAAATTGTAAACCACCTTTGTTTCAATGGGCAGTAGCAGTGGTCTAAGTTTTCATGATTCCAAGTGATGTCTGTTACGCCCCCTGAGAATCAGTGGCTTATTAACTGTGCTCATTGGCACTTAAATAACTGTTATGATGGGGTCTTTGGTCTGTACCTCGTACCCCAGACACTCTTTTTCTTATTATATTTTGCCCTAGAACATATATCTGTATCTGTTGTTGGGCAGTGCTGATCATTCTAAAATGAAGAGTAATATGCTGAAAAACATATACTGTACTGTATATTCCCCTGTGCCGACTGTGCTACTATTGAGGCACAGATGTGCATTAAAAACAAAAAAACAGGTCAAAATCAGTAGGCTTGAAGCATTTTATGATGTTAATTATTGTTGCTACTTTCATAATGATTTAGTTGTTGAGTTATAGTCTTCAGATAATCACATCCTGACATACAGTATACCTATGGGTTATGTAGGAAAGGCATAATAATTAAGATTTCCTATTGTGCACCAAGCAGTTACACAAAGTACATGGTGCTGGCTATTCCCATATATTATATATATATATTTGTACTTTGGACGTTTCAAACTCTGAATTTAACAGTTAAGCAGTCATGGACAAACCCAAACACAGCAGATTGCACATAGATGTTGCTTACACTCATAAACTAATGTACGCTCTTTAGTTTCCAGTGTGCCTTTTCTGACCCTGTATTGATAAGGTAAACGCAGCTGATAACACGTGACAGTCCTGATGCCCTTGAATTATAAAAATATTCATAATGCTAGGCTCCAAGGTTTTGAGTCTGAACCATAAGTCAGACACAGCAGACAACATGCAGCTGTCGGTGATATACACGCACAGATGTATAATGGCTTCAGGGCTCCAAAGAAACAGACATACATAACCAAATAATAATACAAAAGAATAAATAACTGTTAATGTCTGCCTTCAAGTAACAGCTTATGCTAGAATAGATGTGCACATATACAGTACAAAATTCTATGTAAATGTTGCCTTGGTGAGTTTTTTTTACACAGCTGATAAATCCCTGAAGTTAAACTATTAAAACTCAACACAACTCGGAATGGCTTTAGGTCCAAATACTGGGGATAGCTAACTTGGAGTAGGGCTAGGGAATTGTTTGACATGTATATTAAGTCTACTATTACTAGCCCATGATCCAATCCTTTATAATAAAAAAGCTGCAAGCACCGGATAATTTAAAAGATGTACATGAGTGGTGATTGCAGAATTATTCCAAGCTAAATGGCCTGTTAATTCAATTGAATTGTGTTGAATTTAGTTTTTGTATTGTACTATTTACTTATTGAACAGCTCACACATAAATAGCACTTTGTAGATTTCTCAACTAAGTGTTAAATTCTTAAACCATATATGTATATACTTCAAACACATAGCTGAAGCCAAGTACTGTACAAAGTAAATCAAAATGGATGTCAGTAATTATTATATCAGGTTGTGAACATACACTGATACAGCGTTTTTCAGTACCCACCACACGACAAACCACCTCAGGATCCCAAATTGGACCTGAGTGCACCTGTACAACACCTCAGCACCACACAAGTTCAAATGAAATGGAACAGTGTGAGTTTTTTTTTTACAATGGCTGGCATGCCAATCCTGCCACCAACCCCCAAATTTTCCCTTGCAAGTCGGGGGATATGATTTCAGGGTCGATGCAGGTTAAAGTCAGACCCAGGATGGCGCAGTTGCAGGGTAAGGGCCCAACCGGGGTTGGTTCACTTCTGGCATTTGTGGGATTCAAGCTAGCATCCTTCCGATTGTCAGCCCAGATCATAGCTTCAGAGCCACCACTCCGCTCTAATTACAACAACAACAACAACATTTATTTATATAGCACATTTTCATATAAACAGTAGCTCAAAGTGCTTTACATAATAAAGAATAGAAAAATAAAAGACACAATAAGAAAATAAAATAAATCAACATTAATTAACATCGAATAAGAGTAAGGTTCAATGGCCAGGGGGGACAGAAAAAACAAAAAAACTCCAGATGGCTGAAGAAAAAATAAAATCTGTAGGGATTCCAGACCATGAGACCGCCCAGTCCCCTCTGGGCATTCTACCTAACATAAATGAAACAGTCCTCTTTGGATTTAGGGTTCTCACGGAAGAGCTTGATGATGATGGTCACGTAGAGTTCTGCCTTTTAATTCATCCATCATTGTTGGAGCATCATGAAGCTTTGAGTACTGCGCCACCACCACAAAGAAACCGGAAAAAGAAACAGAAAAAGAGAGTAGGGGTCAGTACGGATTTTAGAGCCACCATGAGTAGTTATTGTGAGGAAATTGAACATATAGAGTATCAGGATTAAGTTAAATTAAGTTAAATTGAAGTTATAGAAAGGCCATGTTAAAGTAATATGTTTTCAGCAGTGTTTTAAATTGCTCTACTGTATCAGCCTGGCAAATTCCTATTGGCAGGCTATTCCAGATTTTAGGTGCATAGCAGCAGAAGGCCGCCTCACCACTTCTTTTAAGCTTTGTTCTTGGAATTCTAAAGAGACACTCATTTGAGGATCTGAGGTTACGATTTGGAATATAAGGTGTCAGAAATTCCGATATATACGATTGGGCGAGATTATTTAAGGCTTTATAAACCATAAGCATAATTTTAAAGTCAATCCTGAATGACACAGGTAACCAGTGTAGTGACATTAAAACTGGACAAATGTGTTCGGATTTTCTTTTCCTAGTTAGGATTCTAGCAGCTGCATTCTGCACTAGTTGCACACGATTTATGTCTTTTTTGGGTAGTCCTGAGAGGAGTGCGTTACAGTAATCTAGTCGACTGAAAACAAACGCGGGAATTAATTTCTCAGCATCTTTCAGTGATATAAGAGGTCTAACTTTACTTATGTTTCTTAAGTGAAAAAATGCTGTCCTAATGATCTGATTAATATGCGATTTAAAATTCAGATTACAGTCAACAATTACCCCTAAG
This sequence comes from Polypterus senegalus, assembly GCF_016835505.1. Lineage (NCBI taxonomy): Eukaryota > Metazoa > Chordata > Cladistia > Polypteriformes > Polypteridae > Polypterus > Polypterus senegalus. The sequence goes on along the minus strand of NC_053159.1, from coordinate 120,688,553 downwards.
CTTTTTACCTCCATCTTGACTTTTAATCCTAATGTATCCAGTTTATTTCTAATAGCCTCATTGTATCCATTATTGCTAATCACTAAGATTTCAGTTTTCTCTTTATTTAACTTGAGAAAGTTACTATTCATCCATTCTGAGATACAAGTCAGACATTCTGTTAGTGAATCAATAGAATCGGGTTCATCAGGTACTATTGATAAGTACAGCTGTGTGTCATCCGCATAGCTGTGGTAGCTCACGTTGTGCCCTGAGATAATCTGACCTAACGGAAGCATGTAGATTGAGAAGAACAGCGGACCCAGGATAGAGCCTTGTGGAACACCATATCGGATATCATGTGTCTTCGAGTTGTAATTCCCACAACTAAACAGCTAATTACATCAGCTCATGATATTTTTTCTAAACACCCATTCATACAGTAGAAACTCAATGCAAATTCAACTTTACATGAGACGGTGGCTCAGTATAGAGACAAAATGGAAGCAGAAGAGTATGTCAGCTTAAATCCGCATTGTGCAGGTCGACATGTTTTTTTCATGTGCAAGAGGGGCTTCTTGTTCCATTTACCTGTCTCGGTCAATGCACTATTGTCTCCCATACTCTTCTGTTTTCTGGTGACAGTACAAAAAAGAAGTAAACACCTGCCCTGCATGCTCACTCCCTCTTATCCGCACCAGTAGGAGAAGAATACAATGTATTCTTGCTATGATGCAGTCACTGTGGCTTGTGGTGGCAAGAAAGAGAGAGCATGTGGAGTACAGTGCACTCTTAAGTGACAGGCATTGTGATTCACTTTATTGCATTATTTTTCAACCATTGTGCCGCGGCCCAGTGATGCACCGTTAGAGTTACCCAGGTGTGCTGTGGAAAAAATAATTTAACGCACCTGGGTCTGAACCTGAGAGGGACGAGCTCCTCAGGTGGTCGAGGTCTATCTGGAGAAGCTGGCATAATAGCAGACACAGCACATAGAGCATTCAGACACATCTACTGGTGTCTGCCTGGGTGTGTGGTCACCAGCGAACTTCACAGTGCTGGTGGCCAGTGGGCATACGAGTTAACTCTGAGGCAGAGAGTGGCAGGCAAAGGGATGAAGGAGGTTGGAGATGCCACCAAAGTGCTCACTAAGTGCTGTGTCTGCAAACGCTGCTCTAGGAGCTAGTCTTTTATCAGCTTCTCCTGTTGTCCCACCTCGTCAGACAGTTGAGCACATGGATGAGATTTAATGGGTTTGTGGTTAGTAGAACAGTTGTGTGCCTTGAGATGTTTTTGGTCACAAAAAGTGTGCCACCTTAGAAAAATGTTTGGAAACATTGCTTTACTAATTTGATTCTTTTAAACTACCCATTTAAAGTGAATCAATTCATTTATAGACTCTGGGACAAAGCACAAATATATAACTAAATAGTTCATATAAGTACCATGGCAAATGTTAAATTACATATTAAACACCGGGGAATGTGAATAGGGAAAAATACATAACTAAAACAAAAAAAGTCCATTTTAAAACTCGGTTTAGGTTCACATTGTCTCACTCTACTGAACAAATCTCTTCACTGATTGCAGTGCCTTAGTTTTGTGATTTGCCTTATAATTTGCTAAGAATCTGAGAATCACAGGTATGTTTCAGCTCAAGGATCAAATGAACGAGAATCGTGTAACATGTTCATGGGCAATGATTCAGTTTGAGCATCAAATGAATGAGTGTCGTATAACTCGTTCACAAGTTACAAAATCAATTTTCCAACTCAAAAGAATTAGTGAACAATTTCTGCTGAGTACAATCAATGAGACATATAAATTCTGCACTAGGGTCCATATAGAAAATGTAAAGCTGAAATTAGAAATATATTTTATAAGGTTCAGCTTTGCGTGACTGTGATTTGATTTGTTGAATGTACAACGGAATAAATATTAACATTATGTTTATATATTCTGTTTAAACCAATTATAATAGTCAATTGTTTAAAAAAAGTTCATTCATTTTAATATAAATATACTCCATGTTGGTTTGTTGCTAGTGACTTGTATGATGAACGAGAGAATCATCAGAAAGCTAGTAATGATTCTGTTAGAAGGAGAAAGAATCATAAGTGAATAAGAATCGAGACAACCCTGAATTAGACTGGCAGTGCTTGCATGTGTGTTTCAAACATCTACCTTTTAAACAAAACATGCGAACATACGCCATACCGCTAGTGTTCTGCTCCACTGAATAGATTTGCTTGTGCCTGCAAATTGATTTATATGACTCACTGAAAAGATTAATTCAAAAAGTGTGAATAATTTGTGAATCATGGCTCATTAGCACTCACTCAGTCTCATCCACATCAGAGGTCGAAGAAGAATAAGTAAGACGTATTTATCTGTATATTCTGATGCTGTCTCACTCAACCTGCCATGCTCTGTTGATAGAACAAGTGTTTGTGCCTGCATGGTAGCATGAGAAAGCCCTAGACTCTGTCCTCTCTTGTTCTCACTATCTGGGCACATATATTTACTCTTACTAATGTGTTTATCTTCTTTGTTTCTGAATTATATTGGATAATTGTCATTTTTATAATACAAAAATGTGCTAAATCTGGCAGTAAACTGAAAGAAGGAGCTATTTCTCTCTTGAGTCTAGCTTCCTGCACAGAGGTTCAGTTGCCCACTCAATGATGCACATATACTGTATACATACATACTGTGTATATATATATATATATATATATATATATATATATATATATATATATATATATATATATATATATATATATATATATATATATATAGTATGTATATATACATATTAATGGATGTAAGTTAAACTATGTTTCCTGTTGTTTAGATTGATAGAACCTTATTTATCCCCAGGATGAAACTTGCCTTTTTACAGAAGCTTTTTAAATAAATAATAATAAATATGAATGTAAATAAATAAACACTTTAGTCTGAACACACACCGGAATGACTATTTAGCAGATAATCAAAAAGAAAGAAAAGAAAACTTCTGACTTGGCTGTCACAATAACAGTAAGGCATTTTGTTGGTATAAAGGAGCGCCAGTAGTGTTTCCTGACACACTGCATAAGTCATTGGCGGAAAGCACTCAGTGGTAGTGTGTCAGGAGAGGATGTGCAGCATTGTTCATAATGGCACTCACTTTTTGTCTTAATTCTCTCCTTTGTTACTACCTTCGGGGGTCAAGAGGGTGTCCTATAACAAAGCTTGCCCTTTTAATCAGCCTGTTGGTTTGGTAGTCCTGTCTTGAAGTGATGTTACCAGCCCAGCGTACCACAGAGTAGAAAACTGCACTGCCAATCAGAGTTATAGAAGATGTAAAGGAAAAAGAGCTTGCTCTGCCATGTCTTATACAGTTCCTCTATGTTCCATGACCTGTCCAATTTTGTCATTACTTTGGAGCCCCAGGTACTTGTTGCAGTGGACCATCTCTACGTCCACTTTCTGAATAGTGACCAGACATAGTGGCTGTTTGGTCCAACGAAAGTCAATAACTAGTTCCTTGGTGTTGCTGATGTTAAGATGCGGAGAATTCTCTTTGCACCAAGAAACAAACTTCTCCACCTGACTCTTATACTGTTCCTCATCCCATTTATCAATATACCCAATAAATGCAGAATCATCTGAGAATTTCTGCAAGCGACATGACCTGTTGTGTCATTTATCGTTAGAGGTGTACAGAGTGAAGAGAAAAGGAGACAGAACTGTTCCTTGTGGAGCTGCAATGTTCCTCACGTCCATATCAGACAGATAGTCCATTATCCAGGACACCACAGGCTTATCCACCTGCATATCTCTAAGCTTACTCCTTTACAGGGATAGCTGAATGGTAGTTTAAATTTAAGGGGCAATGCAAGCAGTTGTCTAAGGACATTTTACTATTTGCAAGTTTCTGCCATTTCTGATGCATAGGGTCATAACTCTTGTGTAAAACTGAGATATGGACAGCTGATAATGGAGTAGAGGAAAGCAAAAACTGCCATTAACAGCATTCCTAGAGAAAGTAAGCCTGTGGGATTTCTCATTTGTTTGTAACAGACGGATTCCAAGTTTTTATGACTTAGGCCAAGTAGTCATGCTCCCATTACTGTGCATTCTGTACTATAAGTTGTAATCAAAGATAATTCTCATGTGTATGAAATTGCCTCATTAAAAATATCCATTGGATTACTTTGTAGTATTAGCTAAAAAGTGACCCATTTACTTATTCGCAGTTAAGACAGCATGCTTAATTCCTAAAAGTTCTAAATGGATCCTTATATATATATATATATATATATATATATATATATATATATATATATATATATATATATATATATATATATATATATATATATATATTATCCTATTCAGCATTGTCAGAATGCAGTAAAACCAAGACAGCTGCTGTCCAAATTATAGCTGGAACCAAGTCTTAGTTTTGTACAGAATGAGTGTTAAGCTCTTTAAACGCTTCAGTATCCCACATTGTCAATTGCATCCAACTGTTAGGCAGTAGCTTTGGAGTTACATTCATAGGCATACGGCATCGCTTAGCAAGGAGCTGTTTCTCTTTTCATTATTCATGCCATGGTACACAACAGCCTTTCCAGTGATCTCTTTGGTTTAAGTATTCTACATTCTAGAACCTTTGTAAAGCTTCAGTGTGCTAATTTTGCAAATTCCACTGGCTGCCTGGATTCAGAATCTCGGTAGTGAACAATTAAAGGACAGCTGGAGTAGACAGTCAGAGCAAATGAGTCGTCGGGATTAGTATCCAAGTGTCTGACTCCTGTCTCTCAGGACAAAAAGATTCACCACCATGCCAAGCAGCCTGCTATGTACTGACAGTATTACTAGAGTTCAGTGCAAAAGAGACCATTTGGGACTCCTTACTCTCTTTCTTTCTTTGGTAGAGTTGAGCACTACTGTGAAGGCTGTCGCTGTGCTGTCATTTTTTACATTTGTTGCTAAATGCTGTCATGAATGAAGAAATAATTTCAAATGAGTTTTTCATCTGTTCAAGGTAAAAAAAAAAAAACAGGTGGTCACAATTCAAAATACAGTTCATCTTATGGCCTCTCATATCCTCAGTGTTAGCAGTAGGGAGCAGGAACCTTCTTTGTACTGCATGTCCTCTTTGACCTGAGGCATCATTCCTGTTTTTTAGTCACACATTTTTGCTTATGATGTAAAGCCCATGCCCAGAGTGGACTACTTCATAACTACTCTAATTATGGTACATGTATATTTTGCTGCGACAAGCTAGGGTGCAGAAGACCACACAATTGTGATGTAGAGAAGCAAGACAAATGTGAAGTTTCATGCTGCTGCTATACCAAACGCAAAGCCAAACAGTCATCTGGTGGTCATCCTGTGGGTCAATGCATCACTTCAAATGGGACATCTTTGTAGAAAACTAAACAACACCAAACCAGTTTGACATTTTGTATAGCCTACAATTAGGAAAGCAATTTAGTAGCTCTGATTTAGTACATCACCAGAATGTTGTAGCATTTTTTATTCACAGTTTGTTAACTTGGAAGAACAGTGTATTATTTGGTAAGAATAATTTAACACTACATAATGATTCTTTTTTTATTTTATGGGAAAGATTCAATGTCTTTTGAGTATTCTATATTATTACTTTATTGTCCATGTGGAGAAAGATTTATTTCTCATTGATAACCACTGTGAAAAATGTAATATATTACAGGAATGATTTATTTTCACCTGCTAACGACTTTGCTGTCTAATGAAAACGATTTATTATTTTGTAAGAATGATCTCTCTTGTTTTGTGCAAATGAGGTGCTGTATTTTCCTCGGGAGACATTGAGCCATTCCAGTGATATCATATATCATTCCACTTGTGACATGAAGTCATCCCTATGAAATAATAAATTAAAGTATGTCTCTTTGAGATACTAAATTGCTTCCACATAGCATTAATTTATTTCCATAACATAATTTTTCCCTCAAAATAATAAATGCTCTCTATCATATAGTGATTTATTCTTACAAAATTATCTTTCTCAGTAGACACTGAATTGCTCCCATAAAATAAATCATTCCAACTGGGACTCTAAATCCTTGCCATCTAATAATAAATTGGTTTATAGTAAATTTCACTGATAATAAATTACTCTTTTGAATGATGGAAAATCAGATGAAACCGATTTTATATTTCAGGGAAACAATTTTGTGTCCCAAGAGAAATGGTTTAGTTATGGAAATCATCTGTTTCACAAGAGGAAAAAGTATTATTTTTATGTTAGATTTAGGGTCTAGTCAATTTTCCACTATCTGAGAACTACTTAGTTTGGAGTACGATCATGAGAAAGATGGGTCTGCCAAGTCCAGTGCTGGTTACCTTTATACATCAAACTAGCTGTGCTTCCCGTCTAAGACGGGTTGAAATTTAAGTAATCAACAGAGATCTCAGTGTTAACATTTGCAGTGCACCAGGCTACCTATTTGTCTCTGTTATCTGTCATTTGGTATGGGGTGTGTAAAGCAGTGTTAATGTTTATGGTGCACCATCTAGTGGAAGGACAAATACAGCGGTGGAGAAAAATAGGTTTGCTCATATGGAAAAAGACAATTAGGTTTTGATTATTACAATAGCTTTATTAACTCAATAGCTTTATTAACTTTATTAACTGAAAAGGATGTCACAGTGGTACAGTACACTTGGGTACAATCTCATGACTTCTCAAATGTTAGATGTTCTTTTAAACCAAAATACCATTTTCAACAGTAGCCAATTTGCAGTAAACAGGAACGGGTGTGACTAACAGTAAATAAGTAGCTCCTGTGTGTGACATCTTATGAATTACAAGATTATCATATTTTTTTTTTTTAAGAAGCTACAGTATTTGCTCAGTGTACCCAAGTTAGCCCTGCCCTTTATAACGGTGTCCTACCATATTGGGGATACACTGTTCTGAGTAGTGGCATCGTAAAATAAAGCAACGAATCCTATAATATCTTAACCTGTGCAACCATTTCTATTTTAGTCTAAAACAAACAATGTGTGCCATACATTGTAAGTACCTGCTTCCAGTTAACCGGCACTAGCTAACCAATGAAGTGATACCCTTCTCTGCATCCATGAGAATTCAATCTCTATTAGTTTGACTAAAAACCTTTATTTCCCAAATGGACTTAATATCTTATTGACAGAAAAACCTGGGAGTAATAAGAGCAAACTATTAATAATATACCATCTGTAATATGAGCAGCCCTGTTATCCTTTTCATATTCATAGTATGCACTGAATATTAACATTAAACAGTGAATTATAGCATATCACTATACTTTTTAATGGTCTTGTACATGTTTGATTTGGGTGGCTGTTTTCACATTCAGTCTGTGCCAGTCTCTGACTATGGTTAACTATAATTCATAATCCCTATTTACACGTTGTTACCCAATGAGCACAATAATGGTTAAATGTGTTATTGTTGAGCAGAACACCGGCTTTTTAAGCTTGAAGAGGATGTCTGAATACTTGATGCAAGTGCATATTATAAATATCATCTACCACACAATTTAAGAAATTGATTCCTTATAATGCATTGCATGTTCCCAACAATTTGCTGTATCTACAGACAACAAAGTGAACACTCACTTTGCCAAAATACAGAATATTTACATTATTCTATAGTAAATATTAGCACAACGTTAGAAATATTTTCCTGATTGTTGGGTGGGAAAGTGCAAAGGAAGGCAGCACAGTATCGACCTTTGCATATGAGCAGCTGCTGCCTTCTGGGAATGATGTATTGTTTCAATAAGCATTTCTTATTCATACAGTATAGATACTTCAAAGTAATACAAATTGTTGCCTTGAAATAATCAATATTTAATGAGAGATGCTAAATGATTACTTTGAAATAATACAAGATCTGTCTTCATGAAATCAGCCCATTAAGCATTTTGTTCTCATGACACGGGTAATCAGTTCATTTTTCAGAACTAATAAATAATCCTTTGAGACTTTTTTCCTTCAATTTGCTCATTTAACTGATAACTGTTATTTTAATAAGATAAGAAGATATAAAATATTGAATGGCAAAAACACTACGGTAGCACATTCTAAATTAATTTAATATGTATATCATTTTAAATTATTATTAATTATTGGCTTGCACTCTAGTCTTGCATTCTAATATTAGCTCTAAGCACCTAGAATATGGACTGAATGAAGTGAAATGGATGGAAACATAAATATTTCTGAGATATTAATTAATAGGAAGCATCAAAACAGTGATTCTGCAAAGAATTTATTACCATATAACTTTACTTGAAGTAAAGCAAAATTTAAGTAATTCAATAGAACTATTATTCTTTTAAGACAACATATTTATATATAGAATATCTTTTTTATCTCAGTGGATCAGAATTTTGAAACTATAAACTGTTTAAATGTTTAATTGTCAATCTTTTAATCGTAATTTAGGGTATTCTAAAAAAGGTATACCCTAAATATACTGAATTCAAAACATCAGCAATACCTTTTGAGAAGAAAAGGCTAGAGAGGGCGTGAAGGTTTTGGGGCACCAAGGTGGAAGCCCTACTTAATTAACTGAAGGTTCCTTTGATGAGGAAATACATAAACAAAAAAATGGATGGACCAATGGTCCTTTAAATATTTGTCATCTTAGCCAGTCTGCTAGTAGATCTGTCCTTCAGAGGATCAGGGTCTAAAATGAAGGCACTTACGTGTGCTCCTTGGTTTATATACAGTGGTCCAGATCTAATCATGCAATTTTCATTACACTATAACTTATTAAGTTTATTACATAGAAAATCACCCGAAAAATCCCGGACCATCGAGAAGTGTGCAACCTGACAACATAAAGAATCGTCTTCATGCTGAACTGGAATCGTCCCCGCATAAATCAAAGTCATCCAGACGATCTGGTTCTGCATAATTAGATCTGGACCACCCTGTATAGGGAAAAAGGCAGAAGTGACATCAGTGTTCTCAGGCAAAGTCTTCTCCACACTAGGAGAAACAGCATACTGTAGAAATGGCAAGTAACTAAGTTTCAGCATCATCCTTCCCTGACTTTTTTACCTGCTCAAAATCAAAAAGTTGCTCCTGTGGCTTATGTGTGTGAGAACGTATTTCATAAAAAAAAATTGTACAAGTTATATTAAGTTCTATTCATGGTACAGCATTTACATGTGTAACCCCACTTGTAGCAAGTAAGGAATGTTTTTTTTTTTTTACAGTATCATGAGAACCTTAGATTAGTAGGTGCCAATTAAAATAATAGACTTCTTCAATGTACACCAGTGATCATACTCGTCAGAAAAGACATCCGTATCAAAACACATAGCAAACATGTGATCCTCAGGACCCCAAATTATATATTTCTTCACAGCATATCCAGACAAATTACTAATATACGTGAAGACAAGATGGTGCGTAATTCCAGAAATGTAGACCCAAGTCTAGTTCAGCAGATTCAGTGACCAAATGCCATTCTAGATCTCTATAGTGCTACAGTAGTTACTACAAGATAATCTGGGGTGCTGGGCCTTCTATATATCAACAGTACACAGGAGTAGACAGTACTGGCAAGCTTCTCTCCTCCCCTAGATATCTGTTTAAGTACTCATCCATGAGTTGTACCAAATAATAATAACTTACTATAATAATTATTATGTCTGCTTCAAAGCATAAGGTATGAGCTGAAGTCTCAGTTCCAGTATTCAGCTTAAACTTTCCCAAAGGTATAATACCTGTTATTAGAAAATATCTTCTGGTACCACCATTCCATATTGCTAATCCAGGGTTACTGTGCCCATATTCAAAACCACTTTGATAGAAGAACAAAACTGAGTTCTTTTAGCATTCCCGCCTAGACCACATGCACACTTGCTGCCTTGTCACTATGAACATACTCTGACCGCTGACGGTAAAACCAATAATGAACTCAGTCCTACTTAGATGCTCTGAGCTCATGTCTACCATTCCTGAAAACAACTTGGATAATTTCCTGTTTCTTGCCACCTTGAGTCATTGAATGAAGTTCCAACACTTCTTTGATGCATTCCAAGTCTTTCTCCATTACTTTGCCAAAATCATTCCATGTACTGTACAATTTTTTATGTCCACTGTCACAGTGATTGCTTTTATGATGTGCCATTACTTTCCTGCTACATTGGTATTCCCTTTTACCTTGACAGTTTCCTTTATCATTGTTGTCAACCAATAATTTCTACAGATGTTGCCACGAGAGGCACCAATGATAGCTATTTTCAGTGGACTCTACTAACAAGATCTTGAAGATTGTCTTTTCAGCCTGCTTGCCTCTGAGATATGGGAGACTGAATTTGTATAGGTTTTTCCACGCTATTCTTACTATCTGTTTTGGTATCTTGGATTTTGCACATATACTGTGCCTTCAGGTTGGCACATGCTGTTCAAGGGGTACTAATGTATCTGTCCCCCTTCTATACATTTTCAATTCAGTTTATTTTTTTCTGTGATGTTGCCTACATATGTTTGAACTGTTAAGTCAAATCAGATTTATTTATAAAAAAGCACATTCAAAACAACAGATGTTGAGCCAAAGTGCTGTACAAAGGGGCAATAACATAAACAGAATACAAACGATAGTATAAGAACAGATTAGTAAAACAATCAGTAAACACCATCTCCCACACCCTTACACACAGTGAATGGTAGAAGAGAAGAAGTGGATCATAAGCCAAATTTAAAAAACCTCGATAGAGGAAGAAAACCTCATGTGGAGAGGCAGGTCATTCCAAAATCTAGGAGCAACAACTGAGAAAGCTCTGTCTCCCCTAGACTTCAGCCAAGATCTCGGAACTATGAGGAATAGTTGTCCAGATGACCTCAGTGCCAAGTGGGGAAGAAGGAGATCACAGATATATTTTGGAGTGACACCATACAAGGCTTTAAGAGCAAACAACAAAATTTTATAATCAGTACGAAATCTCACCAGTAGCCAGTGGAGAGATACTAGTACAGGAGAGATGTGATCCTTTCTTCTAGTAGCAGATAAAAATCAAGCTGCTGTATTTTGCACCAGCTGAAAGCACAGCAGAGCAGATTTGGCCAATCCCACATATAAGTAGTTACAATAGTCTAGCCAAGATGTAATAAAAGCTTGAACGACTGCTTCCAAGTCCTTCTGTGAGAGAAAAGACTTTAGTTTTGAGAGTTGTCTCAGTTGGCAAAACAGTAGAAATTTGTTTCTCAAGTTTAGTAAACTTCAGAGTTACACAGTATGAGTATAATCAGTAAAGATCCATCTCAGAGAAAGTTTTTTAATAAAACTGCTAAAGGAATGTGTGATGCAGCATTATGAAATTAGCAGAATAAGAAGTTATAAATTAACTCCACGTACATCTGTAATGATTTATGTAGCTTTATTTTTTGAGATTTTCATTCTTGGGCACACTCTTTTTATTGATTATTTTTTCAGGCATTAAGCTGCAAATAACTTTTTTAAAGTATGTCTATATTTTTTTCCTGTTGTTCTAAGGTCCTGAATCATAACTGCATAAAAAAATAATCAGTTCAAAAAAGTACCTACCAGATTCTAACTTGTTGCCATTTTTGATTGTACTTTTTCTTCCTAGCTATAAGAATTTCCTGCTGGTCATTTTTAAAAAGTTGAATAATTATAGTCGTGTGTGTCTCCCACACAGAGTGTTGCCAGGCTAGGCTAAGGCTTCCTTAGACCCTTTAATAGTTTACAAAATGGATAAATGAATGTATTGGGTTTCTTGGGGTGTTTTGTGGTTCTTGAATGTCATTTTCAAAGGTCAGTATTCTAATTGGATTTTTCGTCTTTGCCACCAACAGCAGCAGCAGCAGTAGAAGCAGTACGCCAGGAAAACCTCTTCCAGCATCACACCTACATCATCACCTCCCTACCCATCCTGCTCCTCCTCCCCCTCCCCCTCCAGCCTTCCCCCTGTCACTTCCACACCAGACCACCCCTCATAGCTTCCCCCACCCTACAACCGTCACCACACCCGCCACCCCCCAATATGTTTGCGCCGCCAGCGGCCTTACCACCACCACCTCCACTAACGTCAAGCACCCTTCCAGTTCCTGGACACCCAGCAGGGAGCACCTATTCAGGTATGTTGTTGTCTTCAAAATATTTTTTTGACTGTTTCTAATTTCATAGATAATCTTACTAATAATCATTGTTACATATATAATGATTTCAGCAATGCTTAAATTAGTTCTCTGGAACAGAAAGGATGCAAAAAGCAATTTTTAAACTTTAGTGTCATTGACACTAAAACATTTTGTTTTTCGCATAGGAGTAGATGGGATTGCTAAATGCAAATTCAAACATTTGAGCAAGAATCTAAAGAATAACAATTTACATGGATACAAGGCTCAGTGTATTGTGGCTGTAGCTTCTAAAAAACGATAATCTTGATGTTTATTATACAATATGTTTATATGTTTATACACTAGCATATGGAAGTGAACGTTGGACTATTTCAAAGCAAAACGATGGTAAACTTGAAGTTTTGAGTAGAAAATCAAAATATTGTGGAATGACCAAGTAACAAAGAGGAAATTTTGTGAAAAGCCTAAATAAGATGAGAACAATCAGGGAACAGCAACTGCAATCTATAGGGCATGTTGCAGGGTTAAGAGAGTCTTAAAACTTCTTGCAGTGACAGAAAATAAGGAAAGTGTAGACATGGTCAACAGCAAATGACATTCTTGAGTTACATCACAGGATGGACAGACAAAAGTTTTAAGAAGATTAGTAGTACTTTTCAGAACAAAGTCAGAAAGAAGACAATGATCACCCACATCGCAACACATGGCATATAATCATGATGATGATAGAAATAGAATTATCATGATAAATTCTGTAAAAAGTATTTTTAAAGAATTTTTGGAGTTTTTCTTAATTGCACTTTTCTTAACTGAATGACCTTCATGTTATTTTATCAGTCTTTGTGTTAGTTTTTGGTCAATCTGTTCGTGTCTCTGTTGTGCATCTCTTTGTTTAGGTTATATTTGTGTATATTTTACAGTGTGGATAATTTGTCTCAGCTTTTGTTTCTTCTAATAAAAAATGTTTTCTTCAAATTCTCCAGAGCAAGACCTGCTGCGCCAGGAACTGAATACACGTTTTTTGGCTTCGCAGAGTGCAGACCGTGGTGCCTCTCTGGGGCCTCCGCCCTACCTGAGAACAGAATTTCACCAGCATCAACATCAGCACCAGCACACGCATCAGCATACGCACCAGCACACCTTCACGCCGTTCCCCCACGCCATCCCGCCTACGGCTATCATGCCCACGCCTGCACCTCCTATGGTGCGTACCCCAGGCAGAAATGTGAGGATAAGTAGAACACAACTTTGTTTGGTGTCACCTGGGAGTGTCCTTTACAAATACCAGTGCATGTGTCAGTCACGGTTCTGTGTTTTGGGCTTATATGACTCCTGAGAAGCTAGGTGCCTGCCTGTGGACCAGAAGAGCGATTGTCCCTCTTGGTCTACCTGAGCCTCAGCAATGTTGCTGAGAAATCAGTTTGTACCACTGAAGCCTAATTACAATATGAATGCTGAGAAATATGACAACAAAGGATGGAAGCATACTCCTTTTACTGAGGCAGTGTTGCTTTCACCTGAACACTAAAACCAATTGTCAGGATGCTTGGGTTTAAACTACTGTAATCTCACCATCCTAGCTTCAGTTTGGCCATGAATTACAAGCCAGAACTGTGCACTGCCTTGCTCCGTTTGTGTGGTGAACTGTTTTTGTATTGTGGAGGTGACACAGGAGTTGGTAAATGTCAACAGTTGTATGTGATGAAGGTGTACCCGCAGGCCTAGCTAATTTCTTTTTGAATTTCACAACATAAGAGTGTTCCTGGAAGGATACAGTTCCTGCAGCTTTTCACTATTCACACTTTTAATTAGAATCTCTTTTTTTACCTTTAAACATATTCTTTTTTTGATATGTGTTTCAGTTCCGTATTTCTTTATAGTTAGCAAAGCTTCTTTGGGGACTGGTGTGTTAGTAGGTGACCTGACCTTCCCATAGTAACCCACTAGCTCATTTCCTTCTGTGGTGCATTGCATATGAAGTATAACTGCACTGCTCATTTTTGTGTAGGTCTTCTGCAAAGGACTGGTAGAGGAATGAGGGTTTGCGCTAAGAAAAATAAAAAATTCCAAGACGTAATTTCTGTCTTGGGCACTTTGCTTTCCAGGATGGGTTCATACTTCCCATGACCCTCACCTGGCAAACGAAGGAGCAGGAAATGGTTGAAACTGCAGTGAACATGCATCTCGTTTTCACACACTAGACTATGCAGTGTGTCGTGAAGAGCTAATTAGAGGTTACTGTTTCAATTCTGCCAATATAATAATGAAAAGACAGCTTATTCCCGAAGGGAAGAGACAGGTGAAAAATGATAATTTATGAACTGTTTAAGGGGAATCCATCATGTGCACCTGTGTTTGCTTATTGAAAAACTGCAGCCTTGTAACAAGCAAAAGATAAACAAAAGGAATGGCATCTCCTCAAGTACTCTGAGAATACTAAATACAATTATGGGGCAGCAGAAAGACACCTGTTTTTACTTAACAACTTAGATCAGCAAATTGCGGCATGCGAAACAAATCCAACCATTGGAATGTTTTAATCCAGTCCTCCCTTGATTCAGTAATGCACTTAATTACTCCACTGTGATCCCTCTTAAAGACATACAACAGCAGTGTAGCATATATCTCACATCATTCAGCAGGAGAAAATCCAAAGTCATGTCCCATTTCTAAATGTCATAAAATAGTACAAATGTTCTCTCCAAGATCAGGAAGGGGTGTGAGTTTGATAGCCACAGCTGGAGCAACCAGTAAAGATTTCAAGTAGCATTGCTTCATAGTAGGCTTTAATGCCTGGCCTCTGAGGTACCTTTTAAATTTAGGAATGTCTGATGTTTGGTAGGTTTGCACAGACTTATTAGGCTCATAATTGTTTCAGTTAAATGAAAGCTTGAGGCTTTTATAAAGTTTCTACTTCTGAAATACTCCAACTAGTAAAATGTAGAATATATATTTAGAGGTTGGTCTTAGGGCAGGATTTCATCTGATTAAAAAAAATAAAAAGGAAAAATCGAAACCTTCTGAAATGTCACAATAGCAGTGAGCAGCTGCATATCGAAACAGTTGTCTGGAAGTAGCCTCAATAAAGTCTGCTTTATTGCTTTATTATGTTAAGAGAGCAAAGATGTTTTTAATATGTCAAACATTGTTTGCTAAACTGTTTGGCGGTGTTTCTTCTTTTGTCAGAATTGTATAGGGTAGGAGGTGGTGAGGGAATAAACATACAGCAATAGGTAAAAAAAATACAGCCCTCTCATTTTAAGCCCTTTTAGCTGTTTTATGTCTAATGTGGTCAATGTGCATGGTATATATTGTATGCATGTTTGTTTGCAAATGTTTGTAATGTCCGTGAGAGTAATTCAAGTTCACATACAAGTTCATTCAGAATGAACAGTTATTTAATGGATGAATATCACATGGTTACTTTTCTGGAATCATTTCTTGAACAGGATTCAGTTTTAAGGATCATTCATTCTTCAGGAATTGCTATTCCTTCCAGGGTTGGTCTTTAGTTTGTATTTGATGCTGGATTAAGTGGGTTTGATGATGAATGGCTGTATGTACATATATGCCTAATTCATGTTGTTTTTAATTGTAATATCAGTTTTAAAAAAGAGCATTACAGTTAAAGAAACAATTAAAGGTATTATCCATTCATCTCCCAGATCCACTACAAGGAACCTACCCTGACAGAAGCGGGTGCAACGCTGAAATCCAAAATGACATGTCAGTCTATTGCAGAGAACTCTTGAGCACACAGCTACACTCACTACCATGAGGCCATTTTAGAATTACCAGTTGACTTAACCTGCATATATTTGGGATGTAGGAGGAGACTGGTGTACATGAAGAAAATCCACACATACAAATAATATGTAGACTCCATGTACACCGTGATCATACTGGGAACAGGTCTGTGTGGAGCAACAGCAAAACTATCCACCAAAAGACTTCATACACAATACATAGTACTCTAGTTTTTTTTTCCCCGCACACATAGTAGGCATACAGAAAAACAAGAAATCTGAATTGGCAAAGTTTGGACCAGATTAATAGAGCATACTGTATGTACTAAAAATCTGTAATCACAGTAGCCCTTTTGGACAGATGCAGTGAACAACTATTTTAATTGGCCATTGGCTCTCTGTGGATGGATATTCTGTACCTGTAAACAATTTTCAAAGTTTTAAGATATATGGGCATTTTGGAACTTAATTGGAAAGGTGGAAACCACAATGCAACCATTGTGAAGTATGTCAGCGCTTTTATTAAGCTTGGACTCTCGAGAAGGTCAAAGTTGTGTGACACAACCGGGCTTGATGGAATCCTGTGGTAACCATAGTATTTATATTTCACATAAGCATTGTTCAGTTAAAAAAGGATGGCTTAAACTCCTGGGGGATTTCTGTACATTGCTGAGAGTCTGAGGTCTTGTTTAATGGTTTTGTAATTCTGTTTCCCTTCTGTTATTTTTATTTTACAGTTTGACAAATACCCAACAAAAGTGGATCCCTTCTACAGACACAGTGTGAGTTTGTTTATAAATTTGTGTAACTTGAAGTGTTTTGAATCCTTTCTACAGTTACTCACAAACTGCTAATAATGCATTCTTCTACTATATAGGTAGTCATTCTTTTTTTCGTTGTATATAGCAGCTTTCTCGGAGAACAGCATCAAGAAAGTGTGCAATAATAGTTTGAAGTCGAGCAATTCTCATTCTCATTCTGAACACTATTTTGCCTCTTAATCAAACAAGTTGTCACAAAGTGTCACGTTGGCTAGCACTGCAGCCTTACAGCTTGAGGATCCCAAGTTGAAATCCTGGCACATCCCCTGTGAAAGCTGCACATTCTCCCCTTGTTCACATGGATTTTCTCAGAGTAATATGGTTGCTTCCTCATCTCAAAGCAATGCTGCTGACACTAAATTGTGTATGTTGTGAGGTGTGTGCCCAGCAATGAATTGGCACCATTATCAACATTTGTTCCCTTCATTGTACCTAATGCTGCTGGAATAAGATTCACAGCCTCATGACTATGTACTGGGATCACCAGGTTTGGAATCCATATTTAAGAAGGTGTATTATAGTTTTCTAATAATTCCAAGTATTTCTAGCATTAAAACAAGATTCTTGGTGGTAGTAATTGACCTACACATAATTTCAGAATAAATCTTGAATTCTTCATTCTTTATTACAAACAGGATGGATGAGCTTGTTGGGCTGAATGGCCTTTTCTCATCACAGTTTTTATAATCTTCTAATTAGAAAGCATTATCAAATATAATATACAGTATGGAATATGTGATTAAAGAGTAGATTAAAGTTTGTTACAACCCAGACAAATACTTAAACTTGACATGCAAAAATTTTCCCAGTTAGAAAAAAACTTAATGTGAATGTGGTTGGAGTCAACTGACTACAAAAATCACTATGGGACGATCATCTTTATAAATGTCTTATACCTAATATCCAACGAGAGAAAGGGCCAAAAATGACAGGTAACAGAGGAAGTTGTTGCTTTGGTAATATTGTAACTGCAACAGCCTGCTCCTTGGCCTCAATTACATTACAGAAAAATATTTCCTGTGATTTGAAGTGTATCTTTCAAGAAGTGGCTAGAAGAGATACCTGGATCAATATGCCATTAGCTACGCAGACAAGGTCACCTCTCATTTGTAAACGTTCTTACAGATATACTGTAAATGAGGCTTTACTTAAAAGGGAGGAAAATATCCCATTTGATCTTCCTCGATAACCATACTGCGCTTTTACCGGTCCAGGACAAAGCTGTTGAGTCCTGATGTTAGTGCTTGCCTTTGCTACTGAACTAGGTAGGGGTTAGAGTTCATACTTAGAATTTTGAAATAAAAAAGTCAATTCAAAGCTATACGGTAGGAAGAGGTGGAGGCAGGAAAGAAAATTCAATTTCTCTACCTTCTTTCTTTTCTTGACATTTTTTATTGCCTTCTCCTGCCTTGAAACCTGATGTATTGTGCCTGGCAACGCCGCATAGCTTAAAAGTAGCAATCAGAAATTACAGACGCTTTTCGAGGCCTAATTGCCATTCATTTGTAATCAGCTCTATTTTAGGTTAATAGCTAGTTATTTTCAATATTGCTGTTAAATGCCAGCACACTTTGAGACAATACCTGTTTAAATACATTTGCATCACAGATCTAAAAGCTTTTACTATATGGAATTGTAAATTAGACACAAAAAATGTTTGATTTGAATAATGAGCTGTCACAGAAGAATGCAGGGCAAATGATTATTGTAATTTTCCTAAATAGTTATTCATTACATGTAGATGTTTTGTTTGATTAAGCTGAACATTGTGGCAACTAAACTGAGCCTGCTCTTTTTTATTTTAAACACACCTAAGGGTCCCTGCTTCCTGAAAGCTAGCTAGCTAGCCCATCTTGGGGGTTTGTTGCCGGTATTCTCATTTTTATATTAATCAGCCTACTTGTCATTCCTGTACTTGGGTTGGCGCTCAAACTATTTATAGCTCTGTCAAGGTTTTTTTTTTTTTTTCCCCCTTAATAAGCAAATGAAGGAGAAAAGCTGAGCTCTGTATCTGTGCCTCCCTTCCCAATCAGTCACACATTATCTTTCTTTTTTTTTTGGTTTTCCTCCAGTTGTTCCACTCTTATCCTCCAGCTGTATCTGGAATCCCTCCCATGATACCACCAACTGGACCTTTTGGCTCACTGCAGGGAGCGTTTCAACCCAAGGTAAATGTTTCCTCCATGTTTATGTGGTGTCATGAGACATGCAGAATGTTTTAAACCCATTGCAGTGGCAGTCTCCTCGGAAAGACTTTTAACCTGAAGTAGTTTAAAGGTGGCAATAAGACATGACGGCTTCTCCCTGTTGTGTGATATCTTTACCTGGTCCTATCCCAAATATTAATTTAAAGAGCGAGCAATTAAAAGGAGCATTCATGGCTTTCTTGTTAATTTCGCATCCTTAGGTTTAGTACTTAAAATATGAATTTCTGTTGAACCAACAGTAGAAGAAATTGCATTTTTCGCTACAAAATATAACAGTAGAGGAGTCATATCCACATTTCATAAAGTACAAAAGTTTTCCATACAACAATTCCAGTTCTCTTATGATTACAATATACATTATGTTTCTGTCTGAAATGCCTCTGTCTTTCCTTGCTTTGCAATTTTGATTGAACTTTTACCTAATAACCCTACACAGTGGAGAGCCCCCTTTATTGTCACTCTATGCAGACCTCTTGTATTTGGGGACCAGTAGAGATACCAGTACCATCTGAGTTAAAAGTAACATCAGCTGGTAGTTGCTGGTCAGTAAAGCTTCAGACATGTAGGAGACATTTGCTGCATTGTACTGTTTTCTGTAAATAAATGTGTACAACCTGGACCATAATTATGTCACCCTTTAATCTCAATTCTGAAAAGTGTTGTTGTATTTGCAGACTTCTAATCCCCTTGATGTGGGATCACGGCCTGGAGCAGTGCCTCATACTCTTTTACAGAAGGACCCCCGGGTAAATATGTGCATTTCATCTTTTTTTTTGTCTAGTTGAAGATCTTAGACAGTAAGATGAGCACACACTGTATATAGGAGCTATAAGGAAAGACAAGAATGAAAAAACATGATATTTCCCTTTTCTTAGTCACCAAGCACCAAAGTAAGTTTAATTTGATTTTGTGACTTTGCCTGGCATTGACCAGCCTTAGCTTGCAGGCTTCCTACAACAGCCCATTAAGGAAAGGACCACAAGATAATTTCCTTTTCCAGTGACGAGTAAGTGAAGTTGTGTAGCACTGTTCAGCTTCCTTAAATTCTGGAGAACTTGAGGTGAATCATCCTCCATCATGATTCCTCTATTGTGCAAATCTTTAAATTTGATGCTCTGAATGGCCCTACTGACCCATGACTGGAACGTTCTGGCTTTAGATTCAAGTTTCTGTTATGTCCTCCTTCCACATCCCTGATCTGTGACACGTCCCATCCAAGGTTGTTCCCCACCCTGCACCCAGTGTTGCAGGTATAAATTCTGTTACCTGACTTTTTATTACAATGAATGTGTCTAAAAATAATGGATTATCAAGTTTGCAATTCCACAGCATAGGGAAAATGCATGGCTCACAGTTTCGTCAATCTTGCTTAACTTCTTGTCAAAGCTGACGCATGGCAGGTCATAAAAGCCAAGAAACTTTATAAATAAAAACTAATTATTCCTGAGGAATGCTTCATTTGAAAGTAAAATCTTAACATTTTCATTTAGGCAATAATGAAGCAATATGTGTTTGTTAATGAGAGGCTTTGTTTGAGTGACAGGCGTGTAACAGAGCTGTCATTTTTTCTTTCCAGCTGACGGATCCGTTCCGACCCATATTGAGGGTAAGAATTGCTTTTCTTCAAATATACTCTGTGCTGGGCTCCCAGGGGAAGAGCAAGGCAGACTAATTAGAATGTGATTGTGCCTTACAGGTGACAACTTGTGTTCAGTTTCAAAAGCATTTAAAACCTCAATTAGTGTATAAGCACGTCAGGCATGTTATTTATTTATTTATGTTTACTCTCAAAGGCAAAGAAGCTAGCACATGTGCAATAAAAGATACAAGTGGAGTGCAGAATCTAATTCACACCATAGTGCAAAATGCAAAGCAGCACGACATAATAAAAGCACTAGGAGCTTACTGGTTCATCCAATATATCTATCTTCTTTTAGTTATTTAAGGATACTGTATGGTCAATTCCATCCAGCCATCCATTTGCTGCACTTATTCACATCTTGGTCATGGGGGTGGCAATCCAAGCAATAATACCCAGACATCTCCCCTGCCCCACCTCCTCCAACTCCTCCAGAGGGGTATCAGAGATGTAATCTCTCAGGCATGTCCTGGTTCTGCCCCAAGGTCTCCTCTCAGTTGGACATACCTGAAACACCTCCCCAGGGAGGTGTCCAGGACGCATCCTAATCAGATGTCCAAATCACCTTAACTGGCTACTTTCAATATGAAAGAATCTCCCAACAGATCGTCACCTTATTGGGATTGAGGGGATTGTGTGTTCCAGTGATCTTAGGAGTTGTGTTGTCCAGGACAATTGTTCCTGATAGAGTCACCCAAGGCAAATTGGTCCTAGTTGAAGTGCTGTTTATGTTGATTTCTGTAAAATGTCAAATCAAGGATCTAGTAACCTCACCCAGAAAAGGGTAATCTTGGTCTTGTCCTGTAGCCAGATTTAGGGGGGAGCTTGTCAGCAAGCACCTGGTGGTTGGGCCTTTACCCATGGGACCCAGCCAGACACAGCCTGAAGGAGTAACATGGGTATGTCTATGCAGGAGGAGCCACGAGGGTCTGATGCATTGTTACTTGATGGTAGGTGCTTTGGCAGACTAATCCCCACCTACCGAAACTTACTTTGGGGACATGTATGGTTACTGTATGTATTAACCGTAATTTGTGAGGAGTCATATACCATTGTTTAAAAAAAATTTAAAACTGCAAGGAATGTAGCATTAATGCAGTTTGCAGCTTGTCCAGGCATCCATAGCTGTTTGTAGAGTATTTTTGGTTTTAAATGTGTGTAAGAGGCCAAAATTGTATAGTTGCGCAGCGTCACATATTTCCTTTAACTCTTTCAGGGCTGATGTCGACTTTTGTCAAAAGGAGGAGTTGACAAGGGTAGTCAACTGTAAACTGTGCCAAAACAAACCGCTATGTTTTAGTTGGACTCTCGTTTTAAGAAGGAAAGTTAGCTTCATTGGTTTGACTGAGATTTTCTACGCTCGTGTGAGTAGTAAGGTGCAAACAAGAGCGAAAATGGCACTGACATAATAGTGAGAGATCAAAGCAAATGCTTAAAGCAAAATACTCTGTGGACGACGTCTTGCCTATTATTTCTGAACTGGACTATGACTTGCCGGACTCCGATTTTGATACAAGTGATCGAAAAATGAATGTGAGGTTCCAGCTTGAGTGGACTGGTCCCCAGCTAATTGTTGTACTGACAATGTTTGCCAGGAGGACTGCCACTTAACAATGGTAAGAGGTAGAAGCCATATTGCAATGCAGTGCGACTGTGACCGCTGCCACCCCCAGCCATGCGAAGACAGCCTGGCAGCAAGAATGCCACACATTCTTGGCAAACTGGCACCCGCAGCATGCAGCAACAGATGTTATATGTTGATTTCTGTGTGAAATCATTGCTTTTCAGAAATTATGTTTTTCGGAAAAAATATTCAACCCTCAAAGAGTTAAATATGTTTCTTTTCTAAGTCTGAATTTTTTACTCCACACCCCCCAAAACATCATTTGTGTCAAATAGAATCTCTTATTTAATACCTTTTATGTGAGCTCCAGTTTTTTCACCCTGGTTAATGATTCATTTGGTGCATATTTTGGCGCTGGCATATTGTGGAGTTTAAAATAAACAGTAAACCTACTGGTGTCTGTGTGGCTTCTAAATTCCATTGTTGCCATACTATAACTTTAATTAATAATAATAATAATAATTATAATAATAATACATGTATTTACATAGTGCCTTTTAAAGTGACATGTCAAGGCCTGAATGGCTGCTTGATAGAAAGAATAGGAAATGCATTTCTGTCTGCTATTGTTACCCTCTCTGACAGAAATGTTTAGATTCAGGTATGAAATGAAAATGTCAATAAAGATGAGAATTCCTAAGTGATTAATTACAAATCTTCAGCTTCAGACACAACAGACACCATTATTATCTGAACATCTTGTCACTTCAGCTTTGTCAGTATGTACAAAATGAATCACACAGTCCTTCTCTGTTGGCTTTCCGTCTCAGAAAACCACTCAGTGTGGTAGCATCATGATATACTGTGGTTGCTATATTTAATTTTTACCTCTGTAAATTATTTTTGTAATATTTCATCAGCACGGCCACAGTAATGGTGTTTGCTTGCCTTTGAATTGGGTTTACACTTTCACCACCCTTAGTACAGAGCCCATAGTGCTCAAATACATGAATCCTTGGTCGCTTATCAGCATATACCTGTATTGTGAGCAAACCATTAGTAAACTTGTTTGTTGTTTGTTTTAAACATGTTTTTATCTTTTGTTTTACAGAAGCCAGGAAAGTGGTGTGCAATGCATGTTCACATTGCTTGGCAAATCTACCATCACCAGCAGAAAGTCAAAGTAAGTATTACCACCTGCTATTGCTGAAGAACGTTAGAAGTGCAGAAACGTTATATTTTGGGTAACATTCTGTTGTTTTGTTTAAATTGAACTAAAAACTGCCAGTGTTTATCATTGTCTTTAAAATATTCTCAATTTTCATCCCTCATCACAATTGGCTTTCTCCAATGTAATGGAAACCACAGCCTTTCCCATCAGCATCAGGTTCAGTACAGAAGTCTGCACTGGATGGGACATTGGTATTCATGCATATATTCATGCTCACTCATACCACTCTAATTTGGAGTCATCAATTACTTATTAACAGTATTTTGGGTGTACAAGGGCAACAGTATCTGGAAAAATCCCACATGGACATTGGGAGAACAAGCAAAATCCACAACGATACACTGTAACCTCATCCCCTGAACTCTGAGGTATTTGAGCTATTAGATCAGTTAACCACCCTCAGTCGATATCTGTAAACTAAAAGGTAGTATCTTGATATCTGTTTATGCCTTGTTTCTCAGTATCATTAAACTGAAATAAAAATCATACCGGCCTATGTCACCTATCTGAAACTAGGCACACTTAAAGCTCATCTTAGTAAAACAATGTCTCAAGTTACAGTATATACAACACCCTCATAACTATAACGTGACTTGCAAAATGATCAACCGCAGTTCTTAAAGATCGTTTTGAATGACAATGTGGTTCTGTACTTTTGTTCAGAAAGTATTGGACAATGTCATATACTCCTTTAGCACAGGTCCATACAAAAAATCTGTAGTCATCCACAAAATACATTCACCATTTCTGTAGTCAGTTGTTCAAGTACCTGATCAGAGGAGCTTGGAGCTTATTTTAACATTGCTGGGCACTTGCGAGAAGCCAATCTTGAACAAAATGTCCATCCATCTCAAGGCGCAGTCATACTTGGTCAACTTTGTTGTAATTGCTATTCAGTCTAACAGTAAAACTGCATTATGGCAGAAATTCAGAGAAACCAGAGGAAATTTGTACATCGGGTATTTCAGACTGGTGTTCAACCATGGTCTAAAAACTATAAAATGGTGGCACTACTTGCTGTACCACTGTGCTGCTCCATCTGCAAGATTAAAACATACTTTTGGTCTTATTATAGTTATTATTAATTCTTTTCATCTTCAGCTAAGTTAGAAATGTTCTTTCTCTTTAGTAAAAATGTCATGCATTGGGGGGTTGGCTGTTGTTTGTTATATTATTTATGTATTTATTGGGCTTCTTTAAAAAGTCCATCTATCTGTGCTATACATAAGCAGTAATGCAGATACAGAAAGACATCTTGTCACGTGGAGCTCATTGAAAAGGAAAAGTTACTTCAAGCCAATACTCTAAACTACACTAATCATGTGAATTGGTCCATGTATTATAGTGCATACCCTGAACATCTGGTTAGTCTTGTGTACTGTGCCCTCCTTATCATACACTTAGAGACCTAGAACATTTTCCTTTTAATTAATACTATTATTCCAAATGCATTGAAATGTGCACCTGTACAGTTCATCAATTTTCTAATTCTTCATTTGCTGTTATTGAGTTTTGAGGAGCCGGAACCTGTGCCAGTCGTAGTGTAGCACACCTGTTCACCAAGGTGCACAGTCACACGTGAACACACTCAAATCTATTTTAAAGTTGCACCTCATTCTAACACTCACATCTTTGTAATATTTGTGGAAATTGGGACTTGAGGAGAGAACTGACAAGGGCCCAGATCAACAAATCCTACTTTTGTGTCTAAAGATAATGGAAACAGCACTACTAGCCATTACACCACCTTGCTGTCCAACCCTTACTCTGTTTTAGTATGTTAAACTGATCAAGAAGTTAAACTGAATCACTTTATTAATGTCTTTAAACATATCAAAGACATGGTGTACTGGACAGTCAAGATAATTTAGACATGCACCAACTTCCATGTTGTAAAACAATTACAACAACAACATTATTTATATAGCACATTTTCATACAATAAATGTAGCTCAAAATGCTTTACATAATGAATAGTAGAAAAATAAAAGGCACAGTAAGAAAAGAAAATAAGTCAACATTGATTAACATAGAATAAGAGTAAGATCCGATTGCCAGGAAGGACAGAAAAAACAAAAAAAAACTCCAGACGGCTGGAGAAAAAAATCAAATCTGCAGAGATTCCAGACCAAGAGACCCCCCCAGTCCCCTCTGGGCATTCTACCTCACATAAATGAAACAGTCCTCTTTGGATTTAGGGTTCTCATGGAAGGACTTGATGATGATGGTCATGCAGACTTCTGGCTTTTAGTCCATCAATGTTGGAGCATCATTATGCTTTGAGTAAGATGGTGGTTGCGCAGGTCGCCACCACAAAGAACCAGAACAAGAAACAGAAGAGAGAGTAGGGGTTAGTATGGAATTTTAGAGCCACAATAAATAGTTATTATAATGAATTGAACATAAAGAGTATCAGGATTAAATTAAAATGAAGTTATGAGAAGGCCATGTTAAAGTAATGTGTTTTCAGCAGTTTTTTAAAGTGCTCCACTGTAGTAGCCTGGCGAATTCCTATTGGCAGGCTACTCCAGATTTTACGTGCATAACAGCAGAAGGCCGCCTCACCACTTCTTTAAAGTTTTGCTTTTGGAATTCTAAGGAGACACTCATTTGAGGATCTAAGGTTACGATTTGGAATATAGGGTGTCAGACATTCCGATATATAAGATGGAGCGAGATTATTTAAGGCTTTATAAACCATAAGCAGAATTTTAAACTCAATTCTGAATGACACAGGTAACCAATATAGTAACATCAAAACTGGAGAAATGTGTTCGGATTTTCGTTTCCTAGTTAGGATTCTAGCAGCTGCATTCTGCATTTGTTGCAAACGATTTATGTCTTTTTTGGGTAGTCCTGAGAGGAGTGCGTTACAGTAATCTAGTCGACTGAAAACAAAAGCGTGAATTAATTTCTCAGCATCTTTCAATGATATAACAGGTCTAACTTTTGCTATTACCAACAATATTGTATAACAAAGAAATTAAAGATATAACTAAAGCTGAATTTTTGGTGGCAGATGTAATATTCATATTATTTACCATAGTTTGTAATTCCCAGACAGTATAAATTAGAAAAAAATGATAATTACAAAATAGTGAAAAAATAATCTCCAGTCCCTTCTGTAGCTGGTTAATTAGCCTGATTAATCTAATTGGAACAGCTGTATCATTAATCTGGTTCTCTGGCAAAACAGTGCCCTCTAGTGATTTCTGGGCCGTCGCACTTTAATTTGAAATGTTTGCATTAGATGAAGAAATACTGTTCTTATTACGTGATTTAGTTGTGCTCGTGACTGCTTTCTGTGTAGTCTGTGATTATTTCTCTTGTCTATGTGCAGTAGGTTTTCCCACAGCAACTCAGATTTCCAAATCCTCTTATTTTAGACATTTGGCAAGCATTCAGATATGACTAAACTGCCACATGAGAAGGTGTCCAGTGTTTGTAAATGCTGCTTATACTGTGGTGCTTTCATAGGATGATTTGATATTTATGTTTAGGGTCATGCATTCAAAAACTAATTTCAGCATGCCACTTGAAGACATGCAATATATTAAGTGTGATTTACAAAAATATGCAGCATTTGGCAAACTGACATCAACTGTGGAAGCACTGCAGTTGGGGCATTTCCCTATTAAACTGTAGGTGTTCAGCTTATTTTAACAGATACATATAGGTTATGTGTTTTTAACTGAGAAATATAAAGTTTTGTGGAGAACCTCATCCATTTTAAGTCTGTTTTAAGGCAAATGCCTACATATTGAGTAGATGTAGTAAAATTTAGTACTGATCCAGCTTCTTCTTCTTTTGGCTGCTCTTGTTACGGGTTGCCACAGCGGATCATCTTCTTCCATATCTTTCTGTCCTCTGCATCTTGTTCTGTTACACCCATCACCTGCATGTCCTCTCTCATCACATCCATAAACCTTTGTTTAGGCCTTCCTTTTTTCCTCTTCCCTGGCAGCTCTATCCTTAGCATCCTTCTCCCAATATACCCAGCATCTCTCCTCTGCACATGTCCAAACCAGTCTC
Source organism: Polypterus senegalus (assembly GCF_016835505.1). NCBI lineage: Eukaryota > Metazoa > Chordata > Cladistia > Polypteriformes > Polypteridae > Polypterus > Polypterus senegalus. Next base: position 120,661,187 of record NC_053159.1, on the reverse strand, counting down.
TCTGACTTTGTCTCCCAACCGTCCAACTTGAGCTGACTCTCTAATGTACTAATTTCTAATCCTATCCATCCTCGTCACACCCAGTGCAAATCTTAGCATCTTTAACTCTGCTACCTCCAGCTCTGTCTCCTGCTTTCAGTGCCACTGTCTCCAACCCCATATAACATAGCTGGTCTCACTACTGTCCTGTAGACCTTCCCTTTCATTGCTGATACCCATCTGTTACAAATTACTCCTGACACTCTTCTCCACCCATTCCACCCTGCCAGCACTCTCTTCTTCACCTCTCTTCCACAATTCCCGTTACTCTGTACTGTTGATCCCAAGTATTTAAACTCATCCACCTTCACCAACATTACTCCTTGGATCCTCACCATTCCACTGACCTCCCTCTCATTTACACACATGTATTCTGTCTTGTTCCTACTGACCTTCATTCCTCTCCTCTGTAGAGCATATCTCCACCTCTTCAGGGTCTCCTCAAACTGCTCCCTACTATCGCTTCAGATCACAATGCCATCAGCAAACATCATAGTCCACAGGGACTCCTTTCTAATCTCGTCTGACAACCTGTCCATCACCATTTCAAATAAGAAAGGGCTCAGAGCTGATCCCTGATGTAATCCCACCTCCACGTTGAATGCATCCGTCGCTCCTACCGCAGACCTCACCACTGTCACACTTCCCTCTTACATATCCTGTACAACACTTACATACTTCTCTGCCACTCCCGACTTCCTCATACAATACCACAGCTCCTCTCGAGGCACTCTGTCATATGCTTTCTCCAGGTCCACAAAGACGCAATGCAACTCCTTCTGGGCTTCTCTAAACTTCTCCATCAACATCCTCAGAGCAAACATTGCATCTGTGGTGCTCTTTCTTGGCATGAAACCATACTGCTGCTCACTAAGCTTCCACTACTCTTTCCCATACCTTCATGCTGTGGTTCATCAATTTTATTCCCCTGTAGTTACTGCAGATCTGCACATCCCCCTTATTCTTAAATATCGACACCAGTACACTTCTTCTCCATTCCTCAGGCATCCTCTCACTTTCTAAGATTCCATTAAACAATCTGGTTAAAACCTCCACTGCAATCTCTCCTAAACACCTCCATACTTCCATAGGTATGTCATCTGGACCAACTGCCTTTCCATTTTTCATCCTCTTCATAGCTGTCCTTACTTCCTTCTAATCTGTTGCACTGATTCACTATCTCCACATCATCCAACCTCTTCTCTCTCTCGTTCTCTTCATTCATCAGCCTCTCAAAGTACTCTTTCCATCTGCTCAACACACTCTCCTCGCTTGTGAGTATGTTTCCATCTTTATCCTTTATCACCCTAACCTGCTGCACATCTTTCCCAGCTCGGTCCCTCTGTCTAGCCAATCGGTACAGGTCCTTTTCTCCCTCCTTAGTGTCCAACCTCTCATACAACTCATCATACGCCTTTTCTTTAGCCTTCACCACCTCTCTCTTCACTTTGTGCCTTATCTCCTTGTACTCTTGTCTACTTTCTGCATCACTCTGACTATCCCACTTCTTCTTTGCCATCCTCTTCCTTTGTATACTCTCCTGTATTTCCTCATTCCACAACCATGGTTTCCTTTTCCTCCTTCCTCTTTCCAGATGTCACACCAAGCACCCTTCTTGCTGTCACCCTTACTACATCTGCTGTAGTTTCCCAACTGTCTGGTAACTCTTCACTGCCACCCAGTGCCTGTCTCACCTCCTCCCTAAACTCAACCTTGCAGTCTTCCTTTTTCAACTTCCACCATTTGATCCTTGGCTCTGCCCTCACTGTCCTCCTCTTCTTGATCTCCAATGTCATCCTACAGACCACCATCCTATGCTGCTTAACTACACTTTCCCCTGCCACCACTTTGCAGTCTACAATCTCCTTCAGATCAGCTCTTCTGCATAGGATGTAATCTACCTGTGTACATCTTCCTCCACTCTTGTATGTAACCCTATGTTCCTCCCTCTTCTTAAAATACATATTCACCACAGCCATGTCCATCCTTTTGGCAAAATCCACTATCCTCTGACCTTCTTCATTCCTCTCCTTGACACCATACCTACCCATCACCTCCTCGTCTCCACTGTTCCCTTCACCAACATGCCCATTGAAATCCGCTCCAATCACCACTTTCTGTCCCTTGGGTACACTGTTCATCACTTCATCCAAATCACTCCAAAAATCTTCTTTCTCATTCATCGCAAACCCAACTTGCAGGGCATATGCACTAACAACATTCATCATCACACCTCCAATTTCCAGCTTCATAATCATTACTCTGCCTGACAAACTTTTCACCTCCAAAACACCCTTAATATACTGTTACTTCAGACTAACCCCTACCCCATTTCTCCTACTATCCACACCATGATAGAACAATTTGAATCCATCTCCAATCCACCTGTCCTTACTCCCCTTCCATTTAGTCTCTTGCATGAACAATATATCAACCTTCCTTCTCACCATCATATCTGCTAACTCTCTCCCCTTACCAGTCATACTGCCAACATTCAAAGTTCCTACCCTCAGTTCCACTCTCTTTACTTTCCTCCTCTCCTCCTTCCTCTGGACATGCCAATCCCCATCCCCCCCCCCTTCTTCTCCTTCTTCGACTTCTTCGACTTTGGCCAACAGTAGCCCAAATTCCACCAGCACCCTTTTGGCTAACAGTACTGGTGGCAGTCGTCGTTAACCTGGGGCTTGACCGATCCGGTATGGAAATTTGTATTGTTGTCCACATATTGATTTGACAAAATTTTACACCAGACGCCCTTCCTTACATAACCCTCCCCATTTATCCGGGCTTGGGACCAGCATGAAGAAACACACTGGTTTGTGCATCCCCTGTAGCTGGGATAGTACTGATCCTGCTAAATAAAGTAAAAATTATTGTGAGTAGGTCAAAATTCCAACATTGAAAAGTTATCCCACACTGAAAAGGAAAAAAAATTAAAGACATTATATTTCATACCTTCTTTCCTGACCAGCGTGGAAATGCATTTTAACCTTTTTTAATTTTAAGAGTTCTCACCCTTAACCTGCAATTGGTCTGTCCTGGGTATGACGTTAATCTGCATCCAGCCCTGCATGTAGGCCCTCCAAACTGCAGGGAAAAACCTGGGGGTTGGTGGCACCATAAAAAAACTCACACTGGTTCCATTCTATCTGAACTAGTGTGGTGCTGAGGTGTCACCCATTGCATGGCTACACTTGGGTCCCAATCTGGGATGCAGAGTTGGCTCGTCATGTGGTGGGTGCGGCAATGTGCTGTATCAGCCTGTGCTCCTAACCCTTCTCTCTCCTCTGTGTGTCAGGATGTTAGTCCACAAACAGTATAACCAAACTGAATCATTGAGTTCATAAACACAATACAGAATTGATCAAAATTCAAAAATGACCATTTTGCAGTCATTAGTACTGGAAACTGATAAAAGCCCTTGGTATTCAGCACAATCACTCAAGCAGATTTTGCTTTATTGAGATAACTATGCATAACTCAGGGTTGTTTTATGAATTGTTAGAGGGTCAGAATTTTAAGAACTACAGCGTTATGCATGGAAAGGCATGCACTAGACATATTTTGTATAATATGTTGCTACTGTATGTAAATATCATTGTGTAAGTGTTCCAGTTACATCTCTTAACATCATTTAAGAATTACAGTATGAGTCCTTGCATCTGGCTGCACATTTTCATCAGAGTCTAGTTTATATTGGTATATGAACACAGCAGGATCTTATTGTGCAACAATCATTAGCTTGAAAGGTGGAAGAGGAAATTTAAGTTTTATTACAAATGTAATTATACAGAAACTGAAAATTGAAAAGCTATTGGGTATTGTCATGGCCACAGTCTGCATACACAACCCTGGATGTAGCAGTAACTGTATTAGTCAAATGTGTCTACTATAGTAGTGACGGTCTTGTAAAGAGAAAGAGCAATCCCACTGGTTGGATCAACAGTGCAATTTGTTCTTTATTGGGGCTACTAAGTGGGCCTCATTCATTTCAGAGTGTCGATCAGAACAGTTAGCAGATGTAGCTGTGTTTGTCACTTACGTTTACTGAATATTAGCAGAACAATACTTGACATAGTGCTGTAAACAAATGAAAGGAGGCCCCCTGCATAGTCAATGAAGTAGCAACCTATGGTGCTAAACAATTGCTATTAGACACTATCTCTTTAACACTAGAATTACCAGAGCCTACGAAAAAACTCGTAATTCCGTCCCACCTTAAATCGCTTCTGCAAATCGTTCAAAGCTCTCCACCAGCGTCTTTTGTCATCTAAATGTGCTGATAAAAATCAGGCTGCAAGCAACCGGTTATTCCATCCCCCCACCGACTTAGAACGTGCACAAACTTCTCCCAGCTCATGCCTTGATTGATTTTCTGGAAGTGAAGTGGAGTTTTAGAGTGGAAATAATAGATCGTTGTTTGGAACACACGCATTTCATGTCTGTTCCGTTTCTACAGTAATCTGTGTAAACACATTGTTAAAACAGAAATGTTTTTTATATTCTAGTAGTAGATGACAAAATGTAGGCATAAACTATATAATGTATGAAGCCTGAAGTCCAAATATCAAAGGAAATATTTTCACAGAAGGTACAAATCTAACACAACAATTGTGCTTTTATTCCAAAATATAACTGCAGAAACAAAAAGCCACCTAATGTAAAAAAAGCTAATGTACATGATGGAGATGCTGAAGTTCAAAAACATGTGCTGGTGGATTGTGGATGTGATGTCTGAAAATGTCAAAGCCTTCTCTGGTTCTAAACTTGATAGCATGTGAGAAACATCATGCAGGATTCCTGGTAACAGAGATGTGTCTTGATTAGTCATGGAAGAGCATTGACACTCATGAACAGCTCAGTAAATTATTTTACTTGTACAGAGTTTTCTTGTAGTGTTTGTATTTGTGTATTTTATTCTTGTTTAGTGTTGTTTATTCTATTCCAATGTTTTATATTTTCTGTATTTATTTTTATTTGGTATTTTTGCATATATTATTTGTACCAGTAGTGTATGTGGTCTGGTGTACTTTTTGAATTTCAGTGCAGCAGTTTCAGCATGGGAAAAGTGCTACTGTAAATAAAATGTACGATTATTATTAATTCTGGAGCATTCTGCTTGACTGCAAAATATCAATTTCCTAAAATCACAAGAGCATACATGTTGATTAGAGCTTAGGATGCAGTGGTGAGCATGCCATTAAGGTGTGTGGGATGTAGCATTTACCTTTGGCTAGACTGGCAAAAGGAATGCATTTAATGCTGTGAGAACACCGCGTCCCAAAGAATGGTATGTTATCGTGAAAATGGCCTTGTGAATACAACTGGCTGATATCTGAACTGATATAGTTTTTCAGTTGATAGCTGAATAAACACAAAATCTTATATCACGTAAATGCTGAAAGGGCACATGAAATTAAGTTTGTAGTGGTTTTTCATTTTGCTGGCAACAGTGGATCATTGAGATGCAATCTTTAAATTGTTTTATGGCATTGTTTTATTGAACGTTTGGAAAATGTTTCTGGTTTGGGTGGAACAAAATGAGAGGATTATTGACTGAGAACGATAGGAATACCAAAGGTGGCCAAAACCGGACAGGTAAACAGAAATAGGGCTAAGGACAAGGAACATAAAGGATTGAGCCCAAATTGACAGAGTCAGGTCCAAGCATTCAGACAGGACTATGCAGCTTAGTCAGTGGAAGTCACATCAATGGGCTGCTGGTTTTCAGGGTTTGTCATTCTGTTGATGATTATAATTAGACTCCATTTTTAATCTTAATTGTTATTTCTTGTATCTGCACCTGATGTCTAAATTTAAGAGCAACCACAAATAAATGTGTGGCTTAACAAAGCTGTTTATAAATGTTAATTCCTGCAAGTTTATTAGTAATTTTTAATTTTCTTCAGCTGAGTGGATTTTGCATTAAATAGACTCAAGTGCAAATGTGAATAAAGACACCTCTCTTCTGAAATTCTTGTTAGTTAATGTATTGGTTTTTCAAAATTAGGATAGAGACAAACCTAATTAAGCAACAGGTTATATAAGACACTACCTGATGTGCTGCTGTGTCATTTATACTTTCTCACTGAATAAAATGAGAATGGAACATTGGATCCCTTCAATTCTTAAGATCTTGGACATTATAGCTCATTAATGAAAGACTACATCCACACTATGTGTTTAAATGAAAACCATCTCCATCCACTCCAGCATTTTTATATCATTTACAAATTTATTAATGGCCGATCGACAATGTATATGATATTATTGTGGACATAGCATAAATTGCTTTAACCAGGTGTATTCTCTGCGATTCTGGCACAATTTTAAGCCCAATTTGCAGTCACTGACTGATTTTCTGAGTCGTGCTGAATTGTAGTTTCATTAACCATTGTTTCACATGCATTATGGGAGTGCTTGTAATATCCGAGTACATCTCATGATTGGTTGGGCTGTCGCACATTCCGAAGAGGTTCTGTCATGTCTGAAATTTCTTTCGGCTGCCTTGTAGTGTGAGTAGTCTCACAAGATGGTTTTCTGATGTTGCAATCAAATTTCTCAAAATTCTTTGTGCAGCAAAGAGTGTGCATTTTACACGTATAGTCTGAGCACTCACATTGTGGCATGTCAATTGGACCAAACATGCTTGTCCAGTTTGAGCACATATACAACTGGCAATTCTATCATGTGGTGTGACTAGTCACTTGACCACAATTTCTAAAAATCACGCAAAATACAATTTAGATGCATACAGGTAAGGCAACAAAACAAGTGCCATAGAACGCAGTTCTTCTGTGCAAATCAGAACATGATTTTCTTCAATGAAGTTTGACCAATCAGGTTGTAGTGAGTAGGATCCAATCAGGGAAAAGCCACATAATAAGCACAAGTCAACCAGAGCGCAATTGAGTTTGCATTTTGAGAAATCTTTATTTTCACGTACCCACACTGGCTCTAGGGAGTATTTGTTTACATGAATTGAAAAAGCTGGTCAAATGTGGATGAAAGGTGAAAACAGAGACAAATGTCTGTATTTTTAAATGAAAATCAAGTAGGGTGGATGGTCCCTAAGACACTAACACTTGATTCACACCTACACATCTACAGAGATGTGCTTTAACGCAGGTGCACTTTAACTCCCACAACCCAGCATGCAGTAACCAGGATGTAAGAAGTAAAGGCAGTGAGTTAAGGGACTGAAGGACGCTGCTAACGCTGTGGTACATCAGGTAGTACTGCAATCTTACTACCTTTGGATCCTGCTTCATTGTCACGCTTGGCTACCTTTTTTTGCAGTATGCATGTTCTTTCCACGTCTGTGTGGGTTTCCATTAGGGATTTCATTTGTCTTCCACAGTTCCAACACATGTTGCTAGGTTAACCGGTTACTCTGAAGAAATCTGCCTGCCTGTGAGGGAGTATGGGATTTTCTAAGTGCCCTGTTGTGCACTGCATCCTTTCCATGGTTTGTTTCTACCTTCTGCAAATAGGCTGTAGTTCCTCACAATCACAAACTGGAAAAAATCTTCACAAAATGGGTGGTGACAAGAATTTAAAATGCATGCTGATTATATAGGCACTCCAAAGACCACATATGATTCCTTATTTTTGAGCTACTGTATATGCTAGTTGTTATTACATTGCCTGTTTATCTGTATGAAGATTTAACTCATACTTGGAAAATTGTGTTTCAAGCTGTCCATTACTCTTACAGCAGCAGATGCAATCTGACCCACACAAGCTGGACTTTGGTCTGAAGCCGGAGTTTCTGAGTCGCCTTCCAGGACCAAGCCTTTTTGGAGCCATCCAGCATCCTCATGAACTTGCCAGGCCTGCCACTTTGTTCACTGCTACAGGTAATGATTTTCATATTTGCAACAAATCATCTTTCAAGGGATGGATGGCACAAATACCCCACTTATTGCCTCGTGTGTATGGGGGTAAAACTGAGGTGGAACAAAATAAAACTTTTAGGGGTATTTTTAATAAGAGAGCGAGAGATGTCTACAAATAGAAGTTTTTTGGTTAGCTCCTGGACTATAAATCCTGCACAATTGAAATTTTCCATTGCATGCTAAGGGTACCCAGGTAATCTGCTTTATGGCATTCAACATGGGTGTGGCATATTCTAGTTTAGGAGAGTTATGATACACAAGCTATAAATAAAAAAGATATGAGAAATATTAAGGTGCATGGTGACAGAGAAAAATGTCTCGATCCCAAATTTGTCTTGGTCCTTGGTTCACTTTGCTGATCGAATGCAAAGGCTGTCGGGACACAAGTAAGTATAAAAGAGATTTATTTAACAAAGACGCCATTGGAGCATACCAAGCAAGATGTGTTTTCTTGCCCTGTAATCATGGAGATGCTCAAAATTCTTTGTTCGGAGAAAGCTTTTATAGATATGAATATACAAGAGCATCTTTAGCATATAGCTGATAACATGCAAATTATCAATTATCAAAATTCTTGTTACTGAGACTCACAGTCAGAGGCTGCTTCCTAGAGAAGAGCATGTATTCTTTAAAGCAGATGGACAAAAGTTAGTAGAAAGTGCCTTTATTATTTTTGGTAGTCATATGGCATCTTTTCAAGGACAGGATAAATACAGCTGCATTCCTTAAAACAATAATTGCTTAATTTAACACAGTTAGAAAAACCTTTTGAGTCTAAGAGACCAAGATATTAAAAAGTTATTAAAAGATTTTCTCCAACAAAGAGAAGGGTGGAAATATGTGCTATAATGTGCCCGTCACTCCATTCTGAGAAATGGTTTGGGATAAATGATATTGTGAGCCATGCCATATCATAGTATATTTTCTATATTCTTTTATCAATATAATTTATATACATAGGAAAGAACGCTCTGTGAATGGGGCAGCAGTCCATCAAATCTCTCTTTTGCTTCAATTTGGATTTACCAGTCAGCTTAACCTAATGATCTTTATAACAGAGGAGGAAGCCCCTTTGGATAAAGTGAAAATGTGCACGTTGGGTTTGATCCCAAAATCATGCCATCTAATAATATTCAGTAGGGAAAAAAACACAAGTATATACAGTAGGTGATTTGTCCCATAGACATGACTTGAACTCGGAGAGTCGTTTCTGGTCAGAATAAAGAAGACCTGCAATAGAAAGCAATACAGCAACTGGCCTATCAACGGGAAAGTACCTTCTTTATGGAAACGTCAGTGAAGTGTGCTTTTGTGCCTGGCATCAAGAGAATATTAGACTCAAGTTTACAGCCTCAACAGGTATAAACAATGAAACACAGGTGGTAGTACAATTGTAGGGGCACTGAGCCTTATAATATAGGGGCCAGAGAACTTTGGTGCTCACCTGATATGTCAACAGGTATGGAGATTTTGTTAGTTCTTATATTCTGCCTACAAACAGCTTTCAATTTTCTTCTTGCAATTTAACACGTAAGAAAACCAATATTGACAGCTGGTTAACTGCCAGGCTTTGGTAAGATGGTGAACTCCAGGAAAAATAGTGGGTATCAAACTAAAGCTATAGATCAGGAGAATAATGCGCCTAGGAGTGGGAAGACAGCATTGTCTATGAAAAGTAAGCACATAGTCTCAAATACCCTACCAGCATTGTTATAAAAGTGAACTTAAGATGGAATAGAAGTAGCTATCTTTGGCCAGGATCATGTAAGCTTGGAAACCTGCAGCCTGGCAGGGTGAGAATTTCTTAACAGATTTTATGTAAGTGAAAGAAATTTATTGATTTTGCTCCGCTCAACTAAATACACATTTTTTGATATGGAACATTGTTGAATTTGTACTACATGTCAAGGAGGACAAAAATAGTAAATGGTGGTTGATTACTGAATTTGAAATAACATTGACTTACTTTTCTCACTCAAATCTTTTTTGTAAAATAGTTATTCTTTATTTCATGCTGTTTAGCTAGGTTTTAATTGATGCTAATCAACTGAATGTGTATAGGACATCTAGCAAGGTGGAGCACTGCATGATCTTTGACAAGTCCTGATGTCTCAAACCCAATAATAGTACAGGTTTAGGAAGAGGGTCTGCTCCCTGTGTTCATATTTGTTTGTAAGGCCAAAGCGGGTGTAATCTACTGACTCTGCCATGGCAGAGATGCTGTGACTCAAAAGGGCTGCTTTTTATGGTTCTCGAATGTTTGTTTTCTCTGATGTCTCAGCCTTCCTCTCTTAGATGAAAGACACACTGCCTTAACTGTTTGCTTTGTCATTGATCTTTACAATATGCTCTTATTCTCTTTGGGTATGTAGTCATTACATGTTTCCAGTGTGTGTTATGATTGATTCTGGTGCCCTGCAGCCCTGCTTAGTATCAGTGGCTATCAAACATTAATTTTGTGGATGGTGATTTTAGTAGAAGTCCTTCAGTTAAAAGTTGCACTTTTTTTTGAGACAAAGAAAGAGCTCTTAGATCTCAAGTAGTTGTTTACCAAATGATAAGAAGCTGATTACTAGCCCTCTGATGATTATGCAAGGGCATCTTGTGATAGGGAAGTTAAAGAAATAAATGTTAAATATTAACTTTTTTCCTGGTGTTTGTCTACAGCCTTGATAATAAACAGCATGTGAATTTGAACAATTTCAACAATTCCTCTGTGGAGATAAGACAATTATTCTTATCTTGTTTGTTATACTAACACTCCAAGGAATTAATGACTCAATAGGAAAGAGATATGAAAAGTAAAAGGCACCCAAAGGCCACTTGTAACTTTTGCAGGTTGACACTGTAGCCTGGTGGGTAATGAATGTCTCTTTCATTGTGAAGTTGGCGGTGTAATATTTTCAGATAAATAGTGCAACATATTTCCAAGGAAATTAAGAAGTAAAAAAGTGCAAACAGGAAGTTTTTTTGCAACTATAGGAGTCTTAGAACACTAGAAGAAAATAGCCAGCCAAGGTCCATGAGAACATTTAGAAATGAAATATATGAGATGTTTGGATGGTTTGGCTATTAGTGTGACAAAATGTATTGCTGAGTCTCGTTTTTCTATCTCTTTATGTTTCTCCAGACTGCAGTGTGATCATAAGAAGATGAATATGCTTCTAAAATGTCTTTAATATTAGAGTTCACTTAGAAACTTCCAAAATAAAATGTTGAAACCTTCCTTTATCTCCCATCCTGATGAGTCAAGCACACCTTGGTCACTTAACATGTACTCTTAGTGCTGTGCACTGAAGTTAGCTAATTCAAGAGACTGAGTTCATACCTCTGCCTAATCACTCTCTTGATGGAGTTGTGGGAGGAACTGGCACCCTGTCTGGGATTGGTTCCTGTTGTGCGTAGAATTCCAGATCTCTTTAAACTCAATTTTGGATTAAATTGTTTGGGAAATGGAAAAATGGAGTAGGCTGGAATCATGCAACTTTGTCAAGTGTTATGATAGGCCTTACATAAGGCTGTGAAGATTTAGTTCTAGTCAATAACTTGATGTGATAATGGGCCATGTGGCTACAGTAAGGTAGGCTGAAGTTTAATAATGTAAATTTGACAAGCATATTGTCAGTAAAATAGGGACTCCCACTGGTTGTGGGATAAGAGTAGAAGGGAGAATAGAACAAAATAAAGGGAGCAGCAGGTTTCATTACTCGTTCCCTTGGCTTGTTTATAACTGCGGTGAGCTGAACTAAGAAGGCTATGGAACAGCTTGGTTTGGCACAGGAGAAGATCTGAAGGTCATACTCAGATGGATTGTGCATATGTTGGACGGCCTGAACTCAACTGTACTCTACTTTCTATAAGATTAGGTTTATTGCAGTCAAATGTAAATCAATGACACCAACCTGTGACAGATGCAAGGGCACAAAGTTAATGTCTCAGAAGAATGGTGTTGGGTAACAAGTGGATAGTATGGGGTTTTGGACAGTAATGAACCATGCAAAAGGCAGGTGATGACTGGAATAAACTGCCAAGGAATCTTGATTTAGAGAGGGCACCTTTACTGAGCATTAAACAAGATATCTGACAACAAATTGTGTGGGGTTAATTTTGTTTATTCTTCTCTTTATCTTTTCTCCTTATTTGACTGTAAACTGGCCACATACCTGGCAGATAATTATCTCTTATGCTTATGTCTAAGTGATCAGGCTATTTTGTTTGTCAGAATTTGTCCCGGCATGGTTATTTAATAAATGGTTTGGTAACCCATAACCACTATGGACTATAACGTAACACTTGATTATTTTTTTTTTTTGGATGCCATTCTTTCAGAATTATGCCCCAGTACTGATTGGTTGTCTTTTTAATTTTACTTATTTCCAGGTTTTAGACACCCAGTACCAGAGGGATATGGATTGTCATGGCACAGCTCTTTCCTTGCAAAAACAATTATTTTGACACCCCAGGCAAATTATTTGCAGACAGAATATTGACAGTTATGTATCCAGGTTTTTGTATTTCAAGGAGAGTTTAATTAGTTTTGACATTGCAGGAGTCTCACTAGAGCTGGAAACTTCTCCATGAGACTGCCTGCCATACTAAAGTGCTAATAAGACCTTGCATTTAAATCCCCTTTGCAGCTTGTGAGTGGATATTTGCTACCCATGCCAGTGACCCAGAAAAGATGCAAAGAATTGTATTTCCTGCACATGAATTGTTTTGCAACCCCTCTATTGTAGCGATTTCTGGGTGCCAAATCTCTAATGCGTTCCAATTCACGCATTTAAATGTCCTGCTTATATTATTTATGATGGCCTGGTTCACAAAGCCCTTGTAGATATTGGCTGCCTTGGTAGAGCTTTAATTTCACGCTTTAGGAGTTATGTTGCCCTGTGAAGGGAGAAACAAATTTTTCATTCCTTCTGACTCCCTGCTGAGTCACTCTGTCACAGAATTCAACAAGAGATGCTCCTTTTTAACTCTTTCCTCATTCTTTGATTTGCTCTTTGGCAGGTGCTGCACATCCATCTGGACCACCTTTTGGACATCCACCACACCCCAGCAACTTCCTCAACCCTGCAGCCCATTTAGGTAAGTCAGAAAAGAATGAAATGTATTGGTAGTAGTAAAAATGCTTGTTTCCATGTCATGATGGTTAAAAAGTAGCAGGGAAAGCCACTGCTGTACCTTATCTTGTTGTGTCCTGTGTAACTGTTGGTAGCATCACAGCATTTGAGATATTTTAGGGTAACAGCTTCTCTGGTATCATATCTCTGTCGCCAAATAATCATTAACATCACAAGTAGGGGCTTTTATGATGGTGGAATTATGTTTAGAAGGACCTATTTGAGATTGTATGTTTCCTTTATCCTATCTTGGTGTCATAGCTGTGCTGTCATACGTACAGGATGTATTGTCTTAACGTGTGTCATAGTTGGGTTTTGTTTGTCAGTTGTCAATGTTTTATTGTGCCAATGAACTCTATGCTATGAGTGTGGCAACTGTGGCAATCTTCAAGCGAGAAGCTAAAGAGTAGGTTTATGTTTTACTTTTATTGTTGTCTATCTGTGGTTTATGATAAAGGGTAGGGAGTCCCTAGAGCTTACCCTGGTGCAGGGTCTACATGGGAGTCTGAAAAGAGCCTAACATTAATCTGAAATATCAATGTAGTTGATTGAACAAAAAAGACGGATTAAAAAAGGGAAGAAATTACAAAGTATCAAGAGAAACAGAATAAGCCCTTGCTGCCTCTCTAGAGCCTGGGCATTATAAACCATAAGTAACTGTTAAGCTAACTAGGTGGGATTGCTCTCGTGCCCTTCTGTCTTCCATTTCCCTCCCCTCTCTCTTTCCTATCTCTGCCCACATCATTTAATCGCCCATAAGTGCCCATTTATGGTCCATTTTTGAGTTACTTCTGAGGAGCTGCATCCGTGATCACTGGTTACCACATTTAAACCCTGACGTCATCAGACCACTGCACTGGGTTCTCTGTGTTCCAGCTGTTTGCTTTTAAGTGCAGCACACAATTTCCTGTTCCTGGTCTCATGGCCTTGTACCACACCAGACTAGAGTCCAAGTGTCTCACAAATGTTGCTTTAAAGGTAACAGGGCTGGTGTCATGGCAGTCCATTGTGGTGTAGTACTACTGGTTACTGCCGACAATAAGGCCTCATTCAGCACCTTCCTCTTTATTGTGTCTATTATACCAGTCCTGCCACTGGACATTAGACAGCAACTCACTTCTTACTCATAGCTTAATACGGTTAATCACATAAAGCTGCTTGCCAGTGTGGTGTTAATAAATTCTTTATGTGTGCCTCTTCTTTCAGAGCCATTTACTAGACCAAATACTTTTGGAGGTTTGGGAACATTAAGCAGTTCTGCCTTTGGTGGCCTGGGAAACCCATCACTTAGTGAGTAATTTTGCCCTTACATTTGTGAGACTTATCTAGTAGTGCAGGAGATGTTTTCAACACAGACACATTTTATAGAATACACCAGTGGTAGTAAAGATCTTGTATAAAAATATTTATGAAATCAAAGGTCATGTTGCAAAAAGTGTAATTGGCACAGAGCTCTGGAGTCTTTATTGCTCATCTGTGCCAGCAGGGTGCAATTTGAACAGTGTTCCTTCCACAACGTTCATGTTATGTTGGCCATTCCGTCTGTGGAGCAGCCCCTGCAAGCTAAGATGAGATAGGAGCATTCAGCATAAGCAGCTTTATACTTTTTTATGGGCTCGCTCATTTACCAGTAATTTTTCATGCATGCAGTGAACATCAATAGAACTAAAACATGACCACTTCATTTGGCCTAATAGCTTACTTTATTTTAAGCTGTCTGGGCAAACACATTTCTCATTAACATCTTTACTTTTGTGAATTACTAGGGAGCTTATGGAAGTGTGCTGGGGCCTAGGCAATAACTGGTTGTGCTGTAGTGACGCTTGTGTGCATTTCTAAGAAGTGATCTGACCTTGTGTGATTTTTTTAAAAAGTGACCTATAAAGAACAACAGAATTTAAAGCACAGAAAAACTGGTAACAGACAGTGAATTTACAAGGTGAATTGGATAGGTTAGCCTAGCAAGGAAAGAATTGTTGATTTATTATCATTTTTGTCTTCTTTGTACTTTTGAATTTAATTTAATATATATCATCAGAATCAGAAAGTTTATGGACCATTTCCAAGACTACAAATTCAAATTTCTCTTCTGCTCTACCATTATTTTAGCACCAAACTCAGTGTTTGGCCACAAAGATGGACACAGTGCACAGAACTTCAGCAGTACTCATGAGCCATGGAACCGTCTTCATCGGACCCCACCATCATTTCCAACCCCACCACCTTGGCTTAAACCAGGGGAACCAGACCGCAGCTCCTCTACCATGGCCCACGATAGAGACCGTGACGCTGACAAGCGGGACTCTTCTGTTAGTAAAGAAGACAAAGAGAGGTATGAAATTAATTGTAATACTATATATAGCCTTTATGGTGGAAAGATCACATAGGGTGAATGAACCGAGTTGTTTTAAAGATTTAACTTGAAATAAGAGTGTCATCTCTTGTCTTGTCTCTTGACTTTTGCTTGCACAATTTTAATCTCACGATTGTCAACTGGCCATAGTTCATCAATTAACTAATGGACAGATGTTTGTTTCCATTTATGTTTAATCAGTTCCATCTTGTCCTTTGTGTGATTTAGCAAATCTGCTTTTATATGTGTACCAGTTAGTATAATCTGTACTTGTATTTTAACTGATAATTGTTCACAGCACTCTGTGCTTGCACTCAATGAAGATCACTGTACAAAAAAATACGTTGTAAGTAAGAGACAACCTTCTAATAAATATAAAAACATATTTAGGAGAAGTAGGTTGTTATAGCCTGCTTAATTTATTTTATTGTGTATCGTATTGTTTGCTTTGTTTACTGCCTTGTAAATAGAGCAATTTAAATTAAACAATGATTTACCTTTTCATAAGGATACCACACAATATTCTAAGAATTACCACTTTAAAAAAAAAATCCAACTCCTGGTTTTGTTTTCACTACTTTGTGAATTTACATTCGCTCTTTTATGGTTTGCTGGTTTAACAAGTCACCACCTTTGTGCACAGTTGTACAGAAACTGTTGACATGATTTCTTCAAAGAAGATTAACATTTGGTTTCTTGTTTGATAGCTTTAAAACAGAAAATGTTAACCTGCCTATATCAGCAAAGCCAATTCGTCACCCCTTCTGTTTTCATTACCCAGAATGCATTGTACTCTAGCTATGTGCTCAACATCTTTGCACAATCTTTATGGAGTGTTAATATAAAAGAGGTACAATAAAACAGTTATTACAGTGCCATAAAACCTAATCATAGCTTTATATAGCAGCTGGGCTGCAATGAAAAATTGACTTCATTTTCCCCCTACTAAATTGTAGGTGATGCTTTATCTCCACATCTGCATACTGCCAGCATTATTTTCTCTCCTCTTCTTTAATGCCATTTTCATTCTTTCATGTAAACCTACACAAACTTTTACCATTTGCTTTTAACTGATAAAGTATTTCTCCAGTCAGAGCTCAGATATATTATAAAACTCACAAGTAATCTCATTACATAACCTAGGAGAACATTATAAGCATGTTATTAGTATAAGAAGCAAGTCTTTGGGGATGTGAGAGAAAAATCCATGTCACAGCAACAGTGACCAGGCTCAGAATTTAAAAGTAGAATGTTGGATCCAAGAGGGAGAAACTTTAATCACTGCTCCACTGTTTCAAACTTGGTGCCATTATATCCATCCATCCATTTTCTAACCCGCTGAATCCGAATACAGGGTCACGGGGGTCTACCGGAGCCAATCCCAGCCAACACAGGGCACAAGGCAGGAACCAATCCTGGACAGGGTGCCAACCCACCGCAGGGTGCCATTATAATAACAGAAGAATCATTAACAAGAACTTCAAGTGCTAATGAAGGCATATAAGGTGCCAGGCTGTAGAGAAGGGCAGGCATCTTAAGGCTTTATAATGTGTCGTAAAAAACATAGATTTCTCATTTCCTGGGCCCGTGTATCTGCAGCAGTAATGGTATGCATTTGACAGTAACAATTATGACTGGAGATCTCCTTATATCTCCATTATTCTTCATTGGGAATAAAGATTTGATTGTCTTGAAGCAACTGAGAAGTCAGATGTCCTCCTAAATAGTAGTTGATACTAATTACAATATCAGATTTGTTCCTCAGATCTGTATGAGATTGAACTGGTGTTACAATATATGCATATTGCATATATATATAAAGACTTTATGACCAATACCCAATGAATCCCACCTCATTAATCCCCCCTACCCACATCCACCTACCCTACCCTCCTTATTTGCTATATATTGCCTTGGATTCCTGTACATCTAATCAGTTTCCTCTGATGATGATTCCTGACAGGAGACAAAAGCTTTGGCATATGTGAGTCATTTTCTCCCTTTGTGGACTTCCAGCTACAAATATGCAAACCGTATCACAGACCTTCACTTCCACATGACACGTGTTTCGTCCTTATTGAGGCTCGTCAGGTGTATAAGCGAATCAGCCACCATGGCGCAGAGTCAGAGGTTTTGCCTCAGGTGTTGATGTCCGAAGTTCGATCCCAGTATGTGATGCAAAAGTGCGTACATCTGACGAATCCCAATAAGGGTGAAATACATGTCTTGTACTCTTTGTACTATTTGGAAGGTAATGTATCACATATCTTGCGGTGGGCTGGCACCCTGCCCTGGGTTTTTTTTTCTGCCTTGCACCCTGTGTTGGCTGGGATTGGCTCCAGCAGACCCCCGTGACCCTGTAGTTTGGATATAGTGGGTTGGATAATGGATTGATGTATCACATATATATGAGCTGCTTCTCTCAAGTAAGAGGACGTGGCAGATGTTTGCTGATAGGTAACCACCTAATAATGATAAGATTGTGATTCAGACTTTAAAAAAAAAAAATTATTTACAGTATATACTGTATATATATATACAACCCCAATTCCAATTAAGTTGGGACGTTGTGTAAACGTAAATAAAAACAGAATACAATAATTTGCAAATCCTTTTGCAAATCAACCTATATTCAATTGAATACACTACAAAGACAAAATATCGAATGTTCAAACTGATAAACTTTATTGCTGTTTTGCAAATCTTCACTCATTTTGAATTTGATGCCTACAACATGTTCCAAAAACGCTCGGAAAGGGGCATGTTTACCACTGTGTTATATCACCTTTCCTTTCAACAACACTCAATAAGTGTTTGGGAACTGAGGACATTAATTGTTGAAGCTGTGTAGGTGGAATTCTTTCCCATTCTTGCTTGATGTACAACTTCAGTTGCTCAAACGTCCGGGGTCTCCGTTGTCGTATTTTGCGCTTCATAATGCACCACACATTTTCAATGGGAGACTGGTCTGGCCTGCAGACAGGCCAGTCTAGTACCCGCACTCTTTTACTACGAAGCCATGCTGTTGTAACACATGCAGAATGTGGCTTTGCATTGTCCTGCTGAAATAAGCAGGGACGTCCCTGAAAAAGACGTCGCTTGGATGGCAGCATGTGTTGCTCCAAAACCTGTATGTACCTTTCAGCATTAATGGTGCCTTCACAGACGTGCAAGTTACCCATGCCATGGGCACAAACATACCCCCATACCATCGCAGATGCTGGCTTTTGAACTTTGCGCTGGTAACAATCCAGATGGTCCTTTTCCTCATTGGCCCAGAGGACACGATATCCATGTTTTCCAAAAACAATTTGAAATGTGGACACGTCAGACCACAGCACACTTTTCCAGTTTGCGTCAGTCCATCTCAGATGAGCTCGGGCCCAGAGAAGCCGGTGGCGTTTCTGGGTGTTGTTGATATATGGCTTTCGCTTTGCACGGTAGAGTTTTAACTCGCACTTGTAGGCGTAGCGACGAACTGTGTTAACTGACAATGGTTTTCTGAAGTATTCCTGAGCCCACGTGGTAATATCCTTTACAGAATGATGTCGGTTTTTAATGCAGTGCCGCCTGAGGGATCGAAAGGTCACGGCATCCAGTGTTGGTATTCGGCCTTGCCGCTTATGTGCAAAGATTTCTCCAGATTCTCTGAATCTTTTGATGATATTATGGACAGTGGATGATGAAATCCCTACATTCTTTGCAATTGTACGTTGAGAAACGTTCTAAAACTGCTGGACTATTTGCCCACGCAGTTGTTCACAAAGAGGTGAACCTCGCCCCATCCTTGCTTGTGAACGACTGAGCCTTTTGTGGATGCTCCTTTTATACCCAATCATGACAAACACCTGTTTCCAATTAACCTGTTCACCTGTGGAATGTTCAAAACGGGTGTTTTTTGAACATTCCTAAACTTTCCCATTTTTTTGCTGCCCCTGTCCCAGCTTTATTGGAATGTGTTACAGGCATCAAATTCAAAATGAGTGAAGATTTGCAAATAACAATAAAGTTTATCAGATTGAACATTAGATATCTTGTCTTCATAGTGCATTCAATTGAATATAGGTTGAAAAGGATTTGCAAATCATTGTATTCTGTTTTTATTTACGTTTTATACAACATCCCAAATTCATTAGAATTGGTGTTGTATATATACAGTATATATATATATATATATACAGGGCCCCAACCAGAATACACCAAGTCATTCCCAGATTCAAATATATGGCTGTTTTATTACAATACCTCACAAGTGAAAAAACACAGTTATCTCTCTTCCAATCACCTCTCCTCTCTTCACCGCACTGCCCTTCTCCAGGTGAGTGTTGCTCATCTTTCTCCCAGCTCCAACTCGAGCGGTCTCTTTTATTGAGGACCCGGGAATACTTCTAGTGCCAGTCCTGTTGTCCATTGAAAGTACTTCTAGGTCACACTTAAGTCCCACATAATAGGAAATACATCTCTCTACTCCCTGTAAGGAACCATCTGTTCTGACTGGGATGTTCCTCCATCCATTAAGGAAGCCTTGTCTGGGTGTGACATCCTTGCCTCTCTTGGCCGGTGTGCCTTTCTGTCCACTTGGGGCCTCCTGTCTGGGTTAGGTATTTTCTGTATTCCTTGTCGGGATGTCCGTCCATCCCACCTGCCACCTACAACAAATATATACAGTATGTACTGTTTTATGCATTGTGTCCAGGGTAAATGCTGGCTGCCGCCAATGAGAACTGGGTTTGAAAAATGGATTAATGACTACATTTCCAGCTAATACACTAATGCACAAAATGCACTAATTTTTATCCTTTTGTAATCTTTAGGGACAATGTTGAAAAAAGACATCACAATCATCTCTCTCCTGCACCAGTGAATACTACAAACTCATTGGGACACACTCGCACTTCTAACGAGCCATCTAAAAATCAAATGAGCAGCGAGGTCCGTGACAAGGAGAAGCTGAAAGAAGCCAGGGAACGAGAACGGGACCGGGATCACAGTGACTCTTGGAAAGAATCTACTGCTGACGACCATAAGCTCAAAGAGAATCACCTGCCTGAGAAGGACAGTGTTTCACTCCATGAGTGTCGAGTGATGGATGACGCCAAACCAGCAAACAGAGTGGCATCGCCGTATGTCAGGTCAACAGCCATAGACAACTCAAGGCCAAGCAGCACTTTGAATAGAGAGTCTGACAAAAAGGGCGAGCTGGTGTATGACCATCAGAAGAAGAACAGTGAGGTCAAAGTAAAGGAGGAACGCAAGGAAGATCAAGAGGTCTCAAGTGAAGGACCCCAGCTTCACAAGCCTCCTGATCATTCCCAGCTGACGTCTTCAACCAGCATTCATCCCACCTCTTCCATGTCCTCTATGCCTGTGGCAATGAGCATGGCTGGCGTGCATCCAATGAACAGTATTGCCAGCCTTGAAAGAACTCGCATGGTTGCACCATTTATGGGAATAAGCCCAATTGCTGGGGCTGAAAGGTTTCCATACCCAGCATTTCACTGGGATCCTCTGAGAGATCCGCTTAGGGACCCATACAGGGGGCTCGACATTCACCGAAGAGATCCACTGGCAAGAGATTTTTTGTTAAGGAGTGATCCCCTTCATCGCCTCACAGCACCAAGGTTATATGAAACCGAGCGTTCCTACCGAGATAGGGAGCCCCATGATTTCAACAGAGACCATCATCTTGCCATTGATCACCGTCGGGAGCACGAGCGACTCAGCCACTTAGATGAACGAGAGAGGCTGCACATGCTCAGGGAAGATTACGAGCATGCCCGCTTGCACCCAATGCACCCAGCCACCTTAGATACCCATTTAGCCCACCCAGGTCTTATGACCCCTGGACTCCCTAGTATGCACTACCCAAGGGTCAGCCCATCCTCAGCACACCAAAATGGCATTCTCAATAAGACTCCCCCAACCGCAGCTTTGAGTGCTCCACCTCCGCTCATCCCTACTTTGGGTGCCCGCCCGGTTTCCCCAAGAAGGACTACACCCTTGACCACAGACATCAGGGACAGGCCACCATCGCATACCCACAAAGACATTGAAGCCCGGTAGATTGAGACTGGACTCAAAAGGTGGCCTTCAGGTGTACGATATAAACTGGGTATGATCCTGTAATACAACCAGTTTAAAAACTTTTGAAGTATTATTTTGTACATTTTATGTTAAAATTTTACAGATGTTTTTTGCCAGTTTTCCTCTCCTTTTTTTGGTCTGTGACTCTTGTTTTAAAGTAAAGAAAGCAAAATGTTTTAGAAGACAATGAGAAAGAGGACTCCCTGGAAACTGCGGTGTCTGCTAGGAAATGTAGCTGCTGGCAAAGTGGCATCAGTTAAGGCAGGCTTTGTACATATTCCTGTACAGTGTATAAAAACAAAAAAAGACAAAAAAGACGTGCTTCTTGGGCTCAGAGGAACAGTAATGTACATTCTGCTAAGGGGTGTGACGAAAGCTTTACTTTGTACAGATGTAAATAGACTTAAGTGAAATAAGAAGGTTGGAAACTCCTTTAACTGTGCTGTTTATTTTTTTTTTTAAATTTAATTAACCATTGACACAGTGTTCTGCTGTGTTAGGTCCGTCGTTTCACAGGTTATTCCCTTCAACTATGCAATGAACATTTTGGCTTTTATTCCAGTAGAAGCCTTCATTTCTTTAAAGGAGACTGTTCAGCAAACAAGCCACAGCACACAAACCTCGTCAGCCCCCCACTACCTCATATTCTCTCCAGAAACCTTCATACAAGATGAATATGACTGAATATATATGAAAGAAACAAAACCCCATGCTGAAATATAACAAGAAAGCTGTTCATCTACCTAAATATTGTGTTTTACTTTGCAGTTTAAAATTAACTTTAACAGATTGTTTTTCAGGGTGACGCAGTAATGAGAACTTTTGCCTCACAGCTTTGGGTGACTCAGTTCAAACTGTTGGCCTTTTCACAGTCTGCATGGAGTTCCCACATTCTCCCTGTGCCTGCATGTGTTTTCTCTGGTTACCTCCCATGTATAACTGGCGACTCTGAACTGGTCTGATGTGAGTGACTGTGGGTGTGTTTGTGAGAGCACTCACTAATGAACTGGCAACCTGGCCAAAGTTGTGTCTCATCCAGTGATGCCCGCTCCCTCAATCCTAAACTGGATCAGGTGAGAACAGATTGTAAATGAGTATTTCTTCCTTTTTACTCTTAAGACCTCTACGTACATATATTTCAACCTTCATGTAATATTTTACCCCATTCAAGTTGCTTTGCATTTTGGGTACGTCTGGTGAAATGCAATTTTTGCTGAGGGTGAGGGTACTGGTGCCAAAAACTATACACAGAAGGGGTCTTTGTGTTCAGTAGGTTTTTGCGCAATTGGGGCCATCTTTGTTCTGGAATTACCTTTTAAATTTCCTGAACATGCCATAATATCCCTAAGGTTTAAATGGTTAACACCCTTTCTGGTATTTTGTTTTGCTCATGCTCCTAGTTTGTGTTTTCCTGCCATCATTGCTGTGATGGCTGTGTGCCTTTGTGTGCATTTGAACCTCTCTCCTAATGTCCTTCGTCCTAAAAATCAGAAGTTGACGAATGGTTTGGGGAATAAATGTTGGCATAGCAATCCCTATTGATGGAGTTTCATAAGGCATTGGTGAAGTTTTGGTTGTTTGCGGTCAACTTCATCACTCCCACTTGGCTGCAGCCGGTGGGAATCTGGGAGTGCAACACGAACTCATCTGGGTTGCATTCTTGTTATTGTGATGGTCACGCTGGGTGGTGAAATTGTAAGAATTGGAGAGATTTTGTAATAGCCAGATCCTGTTCCTCACATGAGCATGAGCTGACGTGAATACTTTTTACAGTACAGAGAAGTCTAGTGTGTTATAATTTACATGCCGTAATAAAAATAAGGACTGTCCGTTCATTACCTAAGCTGGTTTGCAGCAATCTGGAGTTCAAAACACTACTGAAAAGTTCACTGATATGACCGTGGTGTAGCACAGGACACGCATGGAACTGCAATTACACTTCCATACAATTTGTTTTTTAAATTTTAATCTCTGAGAAAATGCTTAATTTGACAATCTGCAAGCTTTCTTGTTTCAGGCAAAAAGACACTAAAGCTTACACCATTGACCTGTTTTTCAAAATTTGCTGTTCGTCCTTCTGGGGAGAATATGAATTTAAAGAACCTTGAAAAATCTCTGAAGAATTGTAAAGTACAGTATATGTATGAAAATCAATTAGTTTTGTTGGTCTCATAGTGTATCAAAGTGCTATCTTTAAGTTGTCGTATCTAAAGAAGAAGAACAGAGCTTAATGGCAGCAGACCGTTTGTTTCTAAGGAGCAGAGATCTATTTTAGTAGTCATCTGAAGGTTTAGTTGTGCGCTTCAAACTTTGTGAAATCCAGATGTTGTGCAGTGTTTTTCTTTTTTAATAATGAACAAAAATGTACACTGGAAAGAGTAGTGTTAGTTCTGAGTATTGCAAAGAGATTGTTAACAAAAAAAAACTTTTTTGCTGTTTATCATGTACGTAAATGAAGTCCTTTCTAGATCATATGTATAAAAAAAAAGTGAAGCGACTCTGAATCTTCAGCATGTGTCTCATTAAAGAAAACCCTTGTGTTATGTAAATTGTGCCATGTTATTAAAAAATGTGAACTAAATGGGATGCTCTTGCATTGTCATGTTTTTGGTGTCTGCAGTTGTACATTCACAGATTCACATGCTTCTCATATTTCTGGAATATGAAGATGGTGCGTTTCAAGAAGATGTGTGTGATTCCCATCTTTGGGTTGGGGGCAATAACAACACACTGTTGTTATGGAGAACTTCTGTTTGGTTTTCTTTGCGCCATTTCTATGTGTGTTAGACCGGGTTTTCAACCAGGTTGGAATTTCCTGGACACATCATATGAGTTTTTTTTTGTTTTGCTTCCATACTTCCTAGATTTGCAGTTAAAGTTGTTGGGCAGCTCTAAATTGGCCCATTGTGATTTGGACTATGTTCCTCCAAAATGATCTCTGTTGTGGAGCCGACCCGGACACAGACAGGCGGACATGTTGTTTTTCACCACCACACGTTTTTATTTACAATATATGGTCACTCAGTGCAAGTAAGTGCACAAACCCTAAACACAGTCCTGGCCACACAATGCCTTCTCTTCGGGCCGCCTCCACACTCTTCTGCCTCGTCCTGCTTCCACCCGACTCCAGCGCTGAAAGAATGGAGACGGCCCCTTTTAAACAGTCCCCGGATGAGCCCCAGGTGTTCCCGGCATTCCTCCTCTGGCCACGCCCCAGCGTGGCGGAAGTGCCGGCTGTCCTCCCGGCAGCTCTCTGGGTGGCATCCTAAATCTTGGAAATCATCCTAAAACCTGGTGTGGCGGAAGTGCTGGGGAAACAGGTCCCCAAGGCATTGGGGCGCCTCCTGGCGGTGACCACGGGCCCCTACAGGGTGGAGCTTCCATGCCCTGTACCCGTGGCCCCCAGAGCAACCAGGAAGGCGGCCCCCATGTGATCCAGGGTGGGCTCTGACCCTCTTCCGGTCCCTCACAGCGTCCCGGCCGGCATCCCTGACACTGTCCATACTAACATTTTCACATCATTTACAAAATTATCTCTATCCACACTAAAAAAATGACCAAAAATGCACATGACATAGATGTTTGCTTACACAGGGCATGTGTGCAGCAGCAGAAAAAGGTTTGAAAGAGTGGTAACACCACCAGTGACTGGTAAATTATTTACCTTTTGCACATTTATGCAGCATTCAAATTATACAAAACACAACTTAGAATGCAGGTAACACAACACAACAAGCTGCATGGAAAGCAACTGTTCTGTGCCCGCTACATGGAATGTGGTTTTCTACCATGAAGGGTGAACAGTCAGGCAAAAAAAAAAACATTATAATGAGTAGGATCCAATCTGGGATGGACAATTTAATAAGACCAAGCAAATCAGAGCAGGATTAAAGTCTGCATTTTCCCCTGTCCACACCATGACACTGAGGCTGCGGTTCAGAAGTATACGCTCTGGAGATCATTTTTAAAATTCTCTGTTTTTGGGGGTTGGAAACGCTGGGTATTGCAGAGAAATGGAGAGAAGGCTAATGTATGCATTTTTAAACAAAAATGTAGTAGTGTGGATTGGGCCTTAGTGTGCCCTGTGATGGATAGAGGGGTACTTCCTGCCTTGAATCCAATGCAAAAGGGGGAGGAATAAATGAATTCAATTCTTGACTGTTATCTTGACAGATTATCTTGATTAATGTAAGTCACAGGAGTAGGAAGTACATCAGGTAAGCTGATATGTCTTTGCTATTAATCATGGCTTACCATGGTACTGGAGTGTGGTGACGTCTTCAGAGCTGATTGGCAAATAAGAATTTCACCGGACTCTGCACACCTCATAATATGACTACTACTAACTATAGCTTGATGTACTTCTGCTTGGCATGCTCCGAGTATCTTTGGGCACTGAGCTGTTCTTTTGCTCGCAATCATTCAGCTGTTTCCCATACTCAGTTTTCAAAACGGAACCCACCAGTGTACTCAATCAAAGAAAAATCGAGACTGCAGAGGAATGCAAGGACAGCAACAGCAAAAACTTCACTGCAAGGAGGAAGTAGCACCGTCCATTCATCAGCATGTGGAAAGAACTTTTGTTTCGTCGTGGCCATTGGAGAAATACACTCTGCATCATTTAAAGGACTGATAAGGTACTTGTGGGAAAAATAATCAGCACATCACTGAGATGTGTGTTTGAAATCATTTTCCTGTCATAAATACTTTATTTTTGCTATGTTATACATTTACATATAGACTTAGGTTGCATTCATATAATCACATTTACTTAGCTTAATATTGAACTTTATGTCAGATGTAATATAAAAATGACAGATCATGATTTTAAAATGTAAGTTATTGTCTTGACTTCAAGAGAAAATAAGCTGCAGAAAACCAGCTTTATTTATTTTTAACCAAAATGTGTCATGGATCCAGTCTCTTGGGTCTCTTAGTCCATATGGAGTTGGCATGTTGCCCCCCATGTATGTGTCTGGCTTTTCATCCTTATGGTGATTAGTTATTCCAGGTTAGCTCACTAAACAAAATTTGAGAGTGACACATCAATGGGTAAACCTACTTCCTGTTAGTTAACAAGCAATGAATCACATTTATTTCACTTCTCTCCTTCCATATCTGAAAACCAATTAGTTGAAAACCACTACAAAACAAAAGCATTAAAAGTACACAAAAGACTGATATTTTTCATGGAAGTATGCCTTTAGAATTAGCAACTTATGTGTGTTATGCCAGTTTCAAACATCTTTAATTTGGTTCATAGACTACTATGACCCTTTCAGCTGATCCGTTTTTTTATGTTTAATGTTAACTATCTGTGTTTCAACAAATGTCATTAAATTGTAATACAGAATACATAAGGGACTTGTATACATTGACCATATTTGATCTGTGTAACTAGCTACCATTTATTTTAGTATCATTATGAATTGTTCACTTTGAGAATTAATTTTTTTTAAAATATTTTTTAGAGTAATATATTACACTAGCCATGTGCGCCCAACTACGTTGCGCGTTTTAAAGTTGTCTGTGAAGGGCTTCCTGTTTAAACGCAGCTGCCAGTCGTGAACTAGGCCATTCGTCGCACAACATTATGATTTTTTATAAGGGAAACAAAATTACAAAAGAAAATCCTTGGATATTGATTCGATAGGAACGGCCTACTCGGAATCACTGTCCGGATCGTAATTATGTGGTGATGTAGGAGCATTTCTGCTTCTGTCCATTCACAGTTCGTCTCGTTTTCACGACGTTATTGTTTCCTCTCATGATCTCTTCTCAACCATTCTCTAATCTCACAGGTTGCTTTGTGGCAATCCAAACAGTAAGGCAATATACACGGAGCAATGGTTATAAAAGGGGGGCACATAGGTATCCAGGCTCTTTAAAGCATAATTAGGGATCACTTCACTGACATGTGAGCAAGCCACGGTACAACTGTGAGACGCACAGCACTCGCCGGCTACAACGTAACAATAATAATTTCCAGAACGTGCTGTTACGTTGTCATTCATTTTACCCACCGTCTTTCTTTCATTCATATGTACGGAGGCACATAACTTTTATCTTCGGCAACCTCATTCTCTAACCAGGCCTCAGGAGCTAACCAGCGTAACACTGTCCACCATCCTTTTCGTTATTCTGGCACATTGTTGACATCCATGAGTAACAACAACGTACTAAACTGGAATGTGGTCTACGCATGCGTGGAATTCACGGACAAACAAAGATCAAGATCTAAATGAAGATCGCTTTAGTTAATTTAAAGCACAACAATTTGTTTAGTTTGAATGTCTGTATTTTGAGGTGTGACTGGCGTACTACAGTCTTCAGTAGTATAAGCCTGGAGGAGATTCTTAATGCAATGCCTATGTTTTAACTGTCTCTCTACTGCCATCTAGTGCGTCTTCTTCTAATTCATTCCCGGACAAACAAAGATCAAGATCGAAATGAAGATTATATATAGAGATGGGAATGTGGGTCACTTTTTCTGTAGAACATTCTGTGTGGGTTCTTCACAGTTGCATATTTCTTGGATTATTCACAGTGTCGAGGCATTATTATGTTTATCAATTGGGCACCTCCAGATTATTATTCCCATTACCGGCAGTTGGCTCCCAGTTACCATTTAAGTTACATCGTGTAACACCACGTCTGCATCATCAGCAGAACCTTTTACAACCCGTGAAAAGATTAATTCAGCATCTGTGATTGGGATAAAAACTCCACCATACTAAACATGGATTCTTTCTCTACTTTTTGGTGTCCAATTCAACCATTTCTCTCCCTGACTTTAATTTGTGGTTTACGATTAAGCTTTGGTGGTTTAGGATTTGGTCTTTACAGTTTCGACTTGTTTCTGATTTGAAAAATGTTTCATCTCTTGGTCCTCTTCTCGCCTTCTGGCAGAACAAATATGGTTTAAGAAGATTTTATTTTGTGTAATATGTTATATAACTAGCATAGCAACATGCTTGTTTAGTATGACACACTTAATGATACAACGGTAAGTCTATCGGTTTCGATCACATTGTGTATTTGCGAACCTCTGTTCACCTGATATGCCTTACAACCCTCTTTCTTTGCACTTCTTGTCACCTTTCATCTTCAAACATTCCATCCCGTTGTGGACACTTGACGACCTGATGCATGAACATACGCCTCACAGCTTACTGTGTTACACCAGCCACTTGCTTTGTTCATCAGACATTCCCACCCTCTTGTGGACGCTGGACAAATGGGCATTTTATTGCTTTATGAGTATAGAAATATGTTCTTCCAATGAAACGCACAAACATTAAGCATTACATGTCATTTTGAACTTAGAGTTCATATTGTTAGAAAAATAAAGTATTTCCTCTCATTTTAACTATTTTAAGTTGTGTATGCTGACCAAGAACTGACCAATACTGACCAGTGGAATTAACAGGCCATTTGGCCTTTGGACATCGTTTCTCCAAGCCAAGTAAACTGGATGACCGTGACAAGCAAATACCTTGGCCATAATTGTGTCTTCACGGATGTGGACCATGAATTCTTATTTGACTATGACAATGTGCCACTTGTCTGTAGACTAAGTTAAACCAGAATTAAAATTCAAGCCATGTGCTGTGTTCCTCTAAAGTTAAGATTTATTGCTCTTTCATAACTAATTTGTGATTTGCAGTGTGTAGAACTTAACTATTCGTTGGCAGTACAACTGAAAGAGCCGTTTCTTGCCAAGTGTGTACCCACCCTCCCACCATACAGAATACAATTCTTTTACTCATCATCCTGCCAGACTTAACTCCATGTTATGAATAGAAAGATGGCTTTCAAAAACTTGGGAAGAGGGAACCCAGGTTATTAAAACTTTACGTAATAAATTGGGGTAAAAAAAACACTACTGGCCCCTATATAACTGAATGAAACAATACTATGCATTATACAACTCAGCCATGGGAAAGGTGCTATATAAATAAAATTTGTTGTTGTTGATGGCATTTTGTTGGCATTAAGGCAAATTATATTGTTGTTCATCTTACTGAATGGTTGTATCCATGCCATATATTAGACTTATATATATTGTGGTGTTTTTCATGTATTGATATTTATATGCAGGTTATTTTCTGCTAATGGACAGAAGGATTAAAGATAAAATGGAAAGAAGATGGGATATTTGAGGTTTAATGAAGATCAGGATTCAGATTTTATTTAGCCTGTGCAGAGAGCTATTGAAAACAGTGGATAAATGTAACTCTTTGAGGTCTGAATAATTTTAATAAAAAACACAGTTTTCTGAAAAGCATACAAAGCAATGGTTTCACACATAAATCAACTTTAAAGATCTGTTGCTGCGTGTGGTGGCCACCAGTTCACAGTCTCTTGTGACTCAAGCTGCTCATGGGCGGCACAACTGCTGGCAGGAATGCGTGGCAGGCTGGCTGTCACGCTGTCTTCACGTGGTGGGGTGGCGGGGACAGCAGCAGAGGCCATGGTCACAGTGCAACACAATCTGGTTTGTACCTCTTGTCATCGTAAGTGGCGGTCCTCCCACGTGAACATTGCTGTAGGCCCGTCAGCTACACAAACATGTTCAGCTCCACGATCAACTGAGGACCAGTCAGCTGATGCAGGTACCTCACTTTCCTTTTCAATCTGGATCTCCAGATCATTTGCACTCAAATTGGAGTCTGACACGTCAGAGATCAATTCAGAGATAATATGCAAAATGATGTTCATGGAGTACTTTATGTTATCCATTCACTCGCCAGATATCAATGATATTTTGCCATTGTTTACTCTTCACTACTCACGCAAATGCAAGGAATCTGAGTCAAACCAAAGAGACTAACTATCCTTCTAGCAAAAAGAGTCAAACTAAAATATAACGGCAGGTTATAGATGATTATTGCCGTGAGCCCTTCCTGTTAACAAAAGTGAACATCTGCGCTGAAGAGTAAAATATCTAGTGGTAGCCCAAGATGAGTAGATAACCCATAGAATCCAGTGTGAATGGAACAATTGGATGTGACTGAAGAATTAAGGTGAAACTTAAAGGTAAAGTTTTAAGACAGTGGTAAGACCAGCTATGATGTATGGAGCTGAGACACAGGCACTAAAAGGAGCACAGAAGAAAACGTTAGATGTGGCACAAATTAGAATGTTGAGATGGATGTAAAGATGTAGAAAGGATAACAGAATAAGATATGAGACAATCAATCAGAGGTACAACTAAAGTGGGAGAGATATCTAAGAAAGTACAGGAAAAGTAGGTAGAAGTAGTTTGGACATGTGATGGGGAGAGACAATTACATGTATGTGAGTACAAGAGTGAATGGAAGTACAGGGGAAGAGAAAGCAATAACGGCCAAAGCAGAGGTGGATGAATAGAGTAAAAGAAGATCTGAAGGAAAAGGGCTTGACTGGTGCGAAGCTCGTATTTGGAAAAGGTTGATCAAGTACATCGACCCCACACAGAAGTGGGAAAAGATGAAGGAGATGAAGAAGAACAGTAGGCCTTACATTATTTCAGACATGGAAGGGCCAATTACAAAGCTTTCTGCTAAGCAAAGAATAAATAACCCCAAAACTCAAAACACGGAAAATAAAGTCACAGAAGA
The DNA here is from genome assembly GCF_016835505.1 of Polypterus senegalus. Classification (NCBI taxonomy): domain Eukaryota; kingdom Metazoa; phylum Chordata; class Cladistia; order Polypteriformes; family Polypteridae; genus Polypterus; species Polypterus senegalus. The sequence continues at coordinate 120,630,088 of NC_053159.1, read as the reverse complement.
CACAGAAACTCAGGCAGCGGGGTGTAGTTTAAACCACAATTCAGTTCTTAATTCTGCCTTGCTGTGTGACCTTGAACAAGCTACCTAGCCTGCCTGTGTGCCATCTGTTTTAAAGCACAATCATAACGTAGCCTGATCTTGTAATCACCTTGTAAAAAAAAGTGTCTGGCAAATTCATAATCATATGGAAAAGTCTGCTGTTTACTGATGTCTGCAGAGCCATAGTCCTGTATCTGCCATTGATTAATTCTCTACTTTGTAACAACGCTTTGGTTTTGGTTTTACTTAAAAACTACATTTTATTTTACTGTTATCTAAAACCATGACTTAATATCCAAACCTGTTTTTTCATCCTGGACGTCTAGACCCATTCTTCCCAAACGTGTGCTTTGACACAATAGTCTTCATACAATCGTGTTTATATATTTGATCACACACTCTGTCAAGTCAGTGAGAGGTAAATGATGTAAGTCTGCCAAGTCCTCATTTTCTATTTTAGTGAAATGAGTGCGCAGTGCTGTGCAGCCAGCAGGTGTCACTGGTACAGTGCAAGACGCAGACATCGTGTGGATCATTTTTGCTATGTGGTTTACAGTTTTGTTCTCATCCTCTGGCAGGTTCCTGTTCCTGATATTTGTGAGGAGCACAATGGCATCATTGCATTTTGTGCCACACAAACCAGCATAACTCTGACTATCTAAAACCAGGTGACCTATAAATGTTTATTGTAAATTGGTATATTATAATGCTCTGAAGCATTTGCATTTGATATATCTGGTGTATTTTTAACAAGATTTACAAAAAGACAAGAAACCTACAAGCAAGTCTGAGTAGGGGCCTTGAACTTTAAGACCACATGTGATGTTAACACATCTTAATGAATATATCATATAAATGGAGACAAATAATACATGCACCTTTGTGCTCCTCTATTTCCATTAATCATGAATAATGAAATAATATTCCAAAAAACTGAATTTACATTTATGGGATTCAAGTTCAAATTCAAGCACTTTATTGTCATTGTGTAACACAACAAAATTACTTTTTGTGACAGGCTCAAGGTGTATTTAAAGAAAAGCCAAATAATTCCAAATATGTCATTTACAGTGTTAAGTGATCAAGTAACCAGAGCAAATTATTATTGCTCAAAGTACAGCAGCATAAATTGTTATTGCACCCGTTAATGAATAGTACATTACATATTATACACTGCTCAAAAGAATTAAAGGAACACTTTTTAATCAGAGTATAGCATAAAGTCAATGAAACTTATGGGATATTAATCTGGTCAGTTAAGTAGCAGAGGGGGTTGTTAATCAGTTTCAGCTGCTGTGGTGTTAATGAAATTAACAACAGGTGCACTAGAGGGGCAACAATGAGATGACCCCCAAAACAGGAATGGTTTAACAGGTGGAGGCCACTGACATTTTTCCCTCCTCATCTTTTCTGACTGTTTCTTCACTAGTTTTGCATTTGTTTTTTTTTTTTTTTTTTATACCGTGTCCTGTTCGGCTGTGAAGCAATCAGAATTGATGTCTGAATGCTGGCGACTAGCCTTATAGTTTTTCTCTCAGGTGGAGCGTTACAGCTTCTGCTGACGTCACGCTAGATACCAAAACTTTATTAAAAATATTTTCAGATGTTTTTAAGATTCGAACCGGACACAGAGACAAAAGTGAAAGAAAAAGAAGAGAGAGAAGGAAGAGATGGAGGTAAAGGGGAAGGGGGGGGGGGTTTCGTATAGAATAAACAATAAATGAACCAGAATCCGCTTCTAGACATGCAGAAAGAGGGGGGGAAACCACAAGACAAAAACATTGCTGCATCAGCTACATGAAGATATATAAAAGTAAAAATGTTTGCTGACAATCATACAGTAATTATTACTAAGGCATTTAGGCCACCACAACCTTAGATCATGTGCTGAAGATGTCCAAGTCATACTTATGAAATCACCATGTGAGCACCTGTGTGTGTACGCACGCTTGTATGTGTAAGGTTTCTCTATAGGAGCATCCAATAGTGAGTGTGAAGGGCCACAGACCTGCCCCCAAAACGCGGAAGATGGAGGGAGTTCCAAGCCCAGAGATCCAGAGGTCACCCCAGAGCGGAGACCCCAGGGAGGCCGTCACCAGAGAAGCCCCAACCCCCACCGAGGCGCAGAGGATCACCCGGGGTCACAACCAGCAGCCGGCAGAGTCCCGGGAGATATCAACGGCAAGCCCTCAGGCCCGCCGCAGCCGCTCCCCGAGTCGGCCGGGCCGGAACCCAGCAGCCCGGGACCCAGGGCGACCCACCCGCCGAGGATCCAACAGAGCCCAGGGAACCAGATCCCACCAGGCAGCCACCGGGAGCGACCAGACAGATGCTTAAGGCAGGGGAGGGTAGGCAAAGATGTTGTAGTATTGCCAGATGTCCCAGGAGAGGGGAGGAGTCCAAAACCCCACCTGACATATACAGTCACACACAAACACAGTCATACACTCCCTCCCTCATGCTCTCACACACACATACAACCCAAGACTTACAAGGATGTACACAGACACCCATTCACACTCCCCCACACACCCTACCTAACTCTGGTCCCGGTGCTGCCGCACCTGAGGTACAGCCATTCCTGGACGCCAGAGTTAGCCCGTTCCGCAGGGGTAATAGTGAGCAGGCACCCCATCCAACGCAGAGCAAAGCAACCCACCACTCCAGACCACAGGCAGACGGCCAGCTCCCACTCCTAGCCTCCAGCCCCGGCAGCTAACTGAGAACAGAGGTGTAATAAGACCTCTAGTCTCCCTCCGCCTGCTCTAATGTAGTGTTGGTGTGTGCTGATAAGGTGCATTTTGTGGTTGGGGGGGCGCAGGCAGTGCCGGCACCATGTGGCCTACACCAGCTGATGCCAACACACAGCCCCACCTCCCCCCCAAAACTCTCCGTGACTAGGTGCAGTTTAAAATTGGAAGTGGACACCGCACTCGGAGTGAGGCTGAAATTTCCCCACCGGATGCCGTTGAGTGTGCCCACTCCCAAGGCCCTAAGTGTGCATTTGTGTGGAATGTTTTTGTGGAAGTGTTTAATGTGCAAATAAAATTGGGGTGTAGGCTGCCACAGGACTGGAAAGGGATCCATACCGCACCCCTGACTTACCCACACCCCAAGGCCCTATGTGCATGTTTGTGTGATGATGTGAAGGAGCAGGAGGAGGGAAATGTCTGAGGATGGGGAGGAACGGCTGAGGGGCCTGAGCCCTCCAGGGAGCCAGCTCCCCTACTGGCCCCAAAATCCACCCGGGGCACGGAGGCCCCAGCCCATCTAGCCATGGCCCGAAGCAGCAGCATCACAGAGCCCCACGGAGTCTGAGGCCACCAACCCACACTACCCCAGCAGAATATTTACTCCCATCCCCACATTTACTCAACATTCAGATTAAGTAAGACATAAGACACCCAGGATAAAGCTGGATCCTCCCTCCCGGACATCCCCTCCCCATGGTGGAACTGCCGCACGTTCCGCCCTCTTCCCGCAGCGTACATGCCAGGACCCAATCCCCAAGGCCCCACCCATATCCCCATCCGGGACGGCCGCCCCAAACCCTAAGCCACCAGGCCCACACCCAGACCAACCCAGGGGCATTGCAGCCACTAGGCAGCGACCGCAGCCACCGTCAAGACCTCCCTAAGGCCCCACACACAACCACCAGAAGCCCTCACCCCGAGGCAACCCAAGCACCACCAGAGTCGGGCAGCAGCCCCCAGCCCAAGACCCCCTAGTGAACCCACCCCAGGGATCCTCCAGATACTCCAAGCTCAGACTCTCCACCACATCAACCACAGCATCCCGCAGGACCATATCAATGACCCTCCATCATCGCTATGTGATGGAACCGATCAAAGGAGCCCAGAGAGATTGATTTGAAGTGGAGGCAGAGGCTGTCTCAAGTGTAATATGATCCAATAAAAGATTTCTATACTGGTTAATGCAAAGATTATCTTTGTTTTTCCAGTTTATGAGGATAGTTTTCTTAGCGATGCATATGGCAGTGAGAACCACGTGAACCAAATTTGTTTCAATCGGGACATCCTCTAGGTTCCCCAGCAAGCAAAATGAGGGGGAAGTTGGGATATCACATTTCAGACACTTTGACAGGTCTTCACATACTCTATACCAGAATCCTGAACAGGTGGACATGACCACAGTGCGTGGATATAACTGTCAGGAATGTTGTCTGTGCAGTGTGTGCAGGTGTCAGATGGCACAAATCCCATCCTGAACATCCGATGACCTGTATAGTGTACTCTGTGTAGAATTTTGTATTGAATTAGTTGTAAATTGGGGTTTCTGATCGTTTTAAAAGTTTTTAAACAGGTTTGGGACCAGAAAGTCTGATCAAAGCTAACTAATAGATCCTCCTCCCATTTGCCTATAGGAATTGCTATTGTATCATCTATTTTGGTCAATGTTTTATATACTTTAGACAGTAATTTGGGGTGTTTGAGATTACAGAAGTCTAATACCCTTGATGGTGTTTGTAATTCTACTTTAAGCTTAAATTTTTCTTTAACTACTGATTTAATTTGGAGATATTCTAAAATCTATTCTTGTCTATCCCAAATTGGGAGACTATTCTGTTAAATGGAATGAAATCCAATCCTTCAACTATGTGTTCCATGTATAGAATTCCTTTACTTTTCCAGTATGGGAGGTTCATCATTTTATTGTTTTGCAATATGTCAGGATTATTCCAGATGGGTGTGCGTCTGCATGGAATTAGTGAAGACTCCGTCATTTTTAGATATTCCCACCATGCTGTCAGTGAGGTACTGATATTAATACTTTTAAAGCTTTCATGCTTTCTTATTTTTGAGCTAATAAACGGTAGGTCCGAAAGCTCTATAGTATTGCAAAGTGTCTGTTCTACATCTAACCAGGACTCATCCAGCGGGTTATGTTGCAACCATCTTGGTATATATTGGAGCCTGTTGGTTAAGAAATAATGATAGAAGTTGGGTAGATCCAACCCTCCTCTATCTTTGGTCTTCTGTAGTGTTTTTAAGCTAATTCGTGGAGGTTTATCCTTCCAAAGGAATTTAGTGATGGAGGAGTCCAGGGATCTAAACCAATCAGATGATGGCTTGTTTGGGATCATAGAAAATAAGTAATTGATTCTTGGTAAAACCATCATTTTAATTGTGGCAACCCTCCCCATAAGTGATATCGGTAAGGATTTCCATCTAGCAAGATCATCTTCCACTTTCTTTAATAGTGGGATGTAGTTTAGTTTAGTTAGATCTGCCAGCCTGGGAGACACATGAATGCCCAGGTATGTAATATTCCCTGATTCCAATTGTGTATTAAGGGAATTGACAAAAGAGAAATTAATTGGAAGAACTGTGGATTTTAACCAGTTTATTGAATAATCTGAAACTCTTGAAAAGGAGTTTATTAGTTCAATTGCCTGGGAGAGAGAGGATTGAGAATTCTGAAGATAAAGTAACACGTCATCTGCATAAAGACTGATTTTATGTTCTATGTTCTTACACTTTATGCCTTTAATAACTGTAGTTTGCCTGATTGCTGCTGCTAGTGGTTCAATAAAGATAGCAAATAGCGAGGGGGAGAGAGGGCATCCCTGCCTGGTCCCCCTCTGAAGACAGAAGCTATCTGATGTTTGGTCATTTGTCCTGACGCATGCTGTTGGTGAACTGTATAAAATTTTTAACCAGTTTATGAAGAAGTTTCCAAAACCAAATTTATGTAAAGTTGCAAATAAGAACTTCCAGTTAACTCTATCAAAAGCCTTTTCTGCATCGAGAGATAATATACTGGTTTCCATGTTTCTGCTATAAGAAAAGTCTATTAAGTTGAGTAATCTACGTGAATTTGTGGATGAATGTCTCCCCTTAATGAAACCAGTTTGGTCTGGATGTATTATGAAAGGGGTTACCTTCTCTAATCTTTTTGCAAGGGCTTTACAAATTATTTTCAGGTCAACATTAATAAGAGAAATTGGGCGATAGCTGGTAGGAAATATAGGATCTTTGCCTGGTTTTAACAGGAGACTAATGTTGGCTGAATTCATGTTTGGCTGTAGTCTACCATTTTCTTGTATTTCACACATCATTCTGAAGAATGATGGGCCAGAATGATCCAGAATTCTTTGTAGAACTCTGCTGGAAACCCATCTGGACCTGGAGCCTTCCTATTAGGCATGGAGTTAAGAGCTTCCTGAAGCTCATCTGATGTTAATGGCGAGTCCAGGACTGTAGCTTGGCTATCTGATAATTTAGGAAGTATTATCCTGTCTAGAAACTCATTGATCTCATTATCTGATGGGTTAATCTGTGGTGAGTACAAGGTTTTGTAAAAATCTCTGAAAGTGTTGTTTATTCTTTCAGGGTCATATACTATATTCCCAGTTGAGTCTTTAACAGCAGATATGGCAGTTTTCTCTTTGTTTATTTTTAACTGGTTGGCTAAAAACTTGCCTGATTTATTACCGTGTTCAAAGTTTTCTATTCGTAGTCTTTGTGCTAAAATTGTGTTTTTGTCAATAATTCCTTTAAGTTCTAGTTTACTTTTACGCAATTTGTTTTGTAATTCTTCTTCTGGGGATGCCTCTAGAGACTTAATGATTTCTTCTAATTCCTGAATACGTTTGTTTTCTATTTTTTTCTTATGTGATGAGAAGGAAATTATTTTACCTCTCATCACTGCTTTCCCTGCCTCCCAGAGAACAGATGCTGATGTTCCAGGAATGTCATTGTGTTCTAAATATAAAGCCCACTCTTTTTTATAATATTCCACAAAACCTTCATCTTTAAGCAGTGACGTATTAAACCTCCAGTTTTACCTGATGGGATTGTTTTCTTATTTAACAGAGTTAAAGAAACTGGAGCATGATCGCTGACAACTATAGGGTGTATCTCAGTGTCTGAAATGTCAGCCAATAATGAGCTGCTGACTAGAAAATAGTCCAAACGTGAGTGAGAGTGATGAACATGTGAGAAAAAAGTATACTCTCTACGGCTGGGATAAAAAGATCGCCATGCATAACAAAGCCCATAATCACTCATATACTGTTTGACTATATTAGTGGAATGCCAACTGCGCTGAGTCCCAGCTGTACTGAGCCTGTCTGAAGAATGATCCATCCAAAAATTAAAATCTCCGCAAGTATAAGTGGACAGTCCAAGTGTTCGGAGAGTACAGAGAAAAATTATGAAAGAATGCGGGTCATCTATGTTTGGACAGTATATGCTAACAATACATAAGCTTTGATTTTGTATAGACAGTTTTAGTATTATAAATCTACCATCTGGATCTGAGACTGTGTCCAATACTTTGAAATTTGTATTTTGTGTATTAAAATAGCTACACCTCTTTGTCTAGAGTTATAGGCGGCAGAGAACAGTCTGGGAAACTCAGATGTTTTAAGTTCATCTGCAACTGTGGCAGACCTATGAGTCTCTTGTAATAAGACAACATCTGCCTGCAGTCTTTTAAGCTGATCAAAAATCTTTAATCTCTTCTCTCTAGAGCCAGTTCCATGAACATTCCAACTGACAAACCTTAGTGTACCCATAGTTGTGTGTGTGATTAGCTAATGTATGGTGCCTTCAGGTGAGTTAGTTAAGTAAATAAATGTATAATTTAATCTGAAGAAAAAAAATATATATATATACTATAAATAAAAATAAAGCAATAAATAAGTAAATAAAAAAATATATGTATAATAATGCTAATAACAATAATAATATTATTAATGCTGATGATAATAATAATATTAATGCTGAAAATAATAATAATAATGCTGATAATAATAGTGCTAATGATAATAATAAAAAATACTAATAATAATAATAGTGCTGATAATGATAATAATAATAATGCTGATGATAATAATAATGCTGATAATAATAATACAATAATAATAATAATAATAATCAGACAGAACCAAAAGTGTTTGTGGTTGTATGATAAAATGTAATAATTATAATCTAGTGTTTGTATGCGCGCGTTGTGTGTGTGCTGACGCAGTGTAGGAAAGTTGTGTGATTGTGTCATGCGGATGTAAAGTTCCAGAAGCAGGTAAAAGAAGGAAAGGAAAGAGTGATAAAGGTTAAGAAAAGAAAAAAAGTAAAAAGAAAAGGTGTTAGAGGTGTGGGGTGGTGAGAGAACAGGTGATCCCATCATCTAAACACGGATATAGCAGCTTTTTTTTATATCCTGACATGCTCATACCCAGTGAATCCCGATAAGAATAATAAACTTGTGACCTGATGTTGGGCTAATAAAGCCAGTCTGTCACTCCTCGCTCCTTGTACAGCCTGTTGTTGACGTAGAGCTTGTCCACAGAAATGACAGCGCGGCTCCCTTCTTGGATGAATTTTTTACGCATTGGGAACAGAACTCTGCGGCGATCCAAAATTTCTTTAGGAAATTGATCATTCACGCTAAAATTTTTCCCTTTGAGCTCTTTCCCGTGGCTCTTAACAAAATCCTTCTGTTTAAAATGCTCAAATTTAGCCACGATGGGACGAGGTCTTCTGCTGTCTGCTCTCTTGGCTCCAAGGCGATGTACCCGGTGAAAGGTGATGTTTTTTACCGTTTCTTCGGGTATCTTCATGTGGGTCTGGAGAAAATACTTGATTGTTTGTTCGCAATCCTCCGGTTGTCCTTCCGTCTGCTCCGGCAGGCCTGCGAACACCAGATTGTCTCTCATGCTGCGGGCCTGAAGATCCAAAACCGTCTCCTTCAGGGTCTTGTTGTCCTGGGAGATCCGTGTCAATCCCTCTGTCAGGGAAGACACAGTCTCCCGCAGAGACGCGTTTTCAGCAGCAAGCCGCTCCACCTGATCCTGGCTGAATTCCAGAGATTGTCGGAGGTTCTGGAACTCCTGGTGTAGAATTTCGAGCAGGTGGAGTCGTCCCTCAAATCCCAAAAGCCTTTTATCTATAGAATCTAATAATTCTAATATATCCTTGCGGGGAGATGAGGTCGCCTTGGGGGAATCCTGAGGACGGCTTCTCTTGGTAGCAGGTGTTTCCGTGTTAGCTGCTGCTTTCTTAGGCCCCATGACAACAGACTCAAAAACTTGATCAATATAATTTTGTAAACTTTCCAAATTTTCTTCACTTACCTCCAGGTTGAGTGAGTTATACTTACCGGATTAATTGCGTTGTCAGTAAATAAATTTGGCGTAAATGTGTCTTAATTGTTTAGAATGTTTGCTAACGAGCTGCCATCTGCGTCAAACGTTTTGCATTTGGCTACAGTCAGTGTCACTACTGGTAGCATGAGGCGATACCTGGACCCTACAGAGGTTGCACAGGTAGTCCAACTACTCCAGGATGGCACATCAATACGTGTCATTACCAGAAGGTTTGCTGTGTCTCCCTGCACAGTCTCAAGGGCATGAAGGAGATTCTAGGAGACAAGCAGTTACTCTAGGAGAGCTGGAGAGGGCCATAGAAGGTCCATAACCCATCAGCAGGACCAGTATCTACTCCTTTGGGCAAGGAGGAACAGGATGAGCACTGCCAGAGCCCTACAAAATGACCTCCAGTAGGCCACTGGTGTGAATGTCTCTGACCAAACAACTAGAAAGACTTCATGAGGGTGACCCAAGGGCCCCATGTCCTCTAATGGGCCCTGAGCTCACTGCCCAGCAGCATGCAGCTCGATTGCCATTCGCCATAGAATACCAGAATTGGCAGATGTACCACTGGTGCCCTGTGTTTTTTACAGATGAGAGCAGGTTCACCCTGAGCACGTGAGAGACGTGAAAGGGTCTGGAGAAGCCATGGAGAACATTATGCTGCCTGTAACATCATTCAGCATGAGCAGTTTGGTGGTGGGTTAATGATTGTCTGGGGAGGCATATCCATGGAGGGTCACACAGACCGCTACAGGCTTGACAAAGGCACCTTGGCTGCCATTAGGTATCAGGATGAAATCCTTGGACCCATTGTCAGACCCTATGCTGGTACAGTGGCTCCTGGTGCACGACAATTCCTGGCCTCATGTGGTGAGAGTATGCAGGCAGTTCCTGGAGGATGAAGGAATTGATACCATTGACTGGCCACCACACTTTCCTGACCTAAATCCAATAGAACACCTCTGGGACATTATGTTTTGGTCCATCCAATGCCACCAGGTTGCACCTCAGACTGTCCAGGAGCTCAGTGATGCCCTGGTCCAGATCTGGGAGGAGATCCCCCACAACACCATCTGTCATCTCATTAGAAGCATGCACCAATGTTGTCAGGCATGTATACAAGAACACAGGGGCCATACAAACTACTGCGTACAATTTTGAGATGCTGCAATTAAATTTTGGCAAAATGGACTAGCCTGCCACATCATTTTTTCACTCTGATTTTTGGGGCAAATTCAGGGCTCTGTAGGTTGATCATTTTCATTTCCATCAAACGATGTGGCATCCTTTCGTTCCTAACACATTACCCAGTCTATATCAGTATAGATATCCAGGAGGATTTCTTTTTCCCATTGAGATCTGATGCGTTTTCAAAGTGTTCCTTTAATTTTTTTGAGCAGTTTATATTGTATTACATTAGTATATTGCACATTACCAATATAGCTTATTACACATGTTCAATTAAAAAAAAAAAAGTATTATTATTTTCATACTGCTTAACTTAATGAGGGGTGACCAGGCCACCTTTTTCTCAGCACCTTCTTCAAAGACCTCCTCATGAATTCCTAGATGTTCCCAGACTAGCTGAGAGATGCAATATAAGCCCTCCAGGACTTATTGTCAGGGGAAAACCTGGGACAAGTTCCACTAATATACCAACCTGATGAGAGACAAATATTAGCAGAACTAAATGTTATAACTCACCTACAGAGTATACAAAAGGTCCAGTGTTGGAAGACAAATCAATAGATAAACAACATTTAGCTTATTAGTTTAAGGGCCATGTTCTACGTGGGACCCTGTAGATGTTAAGAAGATTCCAATCTATTCTCTCTATTATAAAAAAAAACCCTGTGGAATGAATGACTAGGAGACAATACGTGATCTTCATGTTAAGATCACGAAAGACAAATAAAAGAACCGCGAGACGAAAGAGAATGGGCAAAATCAGTAGTGTAAAGGGAAGAAGCACACACAGATACAGGTGTCTCAGTGCATATAAAGTGTATAAAGGACAATACGTTATAAATGAAATGTCGACGAATAAAAGATCGCATTAGCAAAAAAAGGAAATTAATCATCAGGATCAGGTGTAATTGAAAAAATAGAAAGACAAAGCGAGGTCAGAAATAAAAGGAAAAGAGCAGAAAACAGTCTTTTCACATTCGCATCATTGAATGCACAAAACGTAGATTTAAACAATAATGGAACATACGCTATGGGAATCTGTGGACTCGCAACAGTTAAAGCAACGACAAATTTAATTTCAAAGAAAACACAATTCGGTCAGGTGTATATTTATGATCACGGAGAAGCGATCACAACGCAAGCAGCAGAGACACAAAGTAGCAAAAACGAGAGCGGCTGGACAGGCTTTAAAAAGATCGAAGGACAGTGCGAGAGCAGCCCTCCTCCCCCCACCCCCAACAACATGAGCAGCGTTATACGTCCTGTGAGAAAGAGATTTAACCACGTCCAGGACCAGAAATAGAGGACAAGTATTGTTTTTACAACATCACACAAGACCAGGCAGTGAGCCATCATTTAAAAGAAATCCACAGACATCTAACCTTGCAGTTGTTGGATTGCATTTGGCAGACAAGCATCATGTGCTCCCAGCTCTTAAAACAACGACATGCGACAAGCAGAAGAGGCAGCTCACCAGCAGTAAAAAGACAGCAAATGATCCAAAGGCATATCCTTAGAGTACGTTCAGCCCTCCCCACCCCCTTCACAACACAAGCAGCATTATATGTCTGGCAAGAAAGAGATGTAACCATGCACAGGGTTAAATAAAATAAAGGACAAGTTTTTTTTTTTTTCCAAAACTTTTTAAAGTAAAAGTGAAAATAATGCATATGTAACAATTCCCAAGAAAATAACAATCTCTTTAAATTGTATATTGCCTGCCTAAGGTAAAGTCATCCCTGATGGAGGATTGCAGCAATGGTGGGAACGAGGGGTCCTTTCATTGGATTAGCACTATTTCAGATGTCTAATGGCAAAATGGGGGCGGGAGCTTGGACTTAAAACAAATCCAAATCATATTATGTGATATAATCTAATGTGAAATTCTACTCCGTACTTTTAGAATTTTTATTTTTATGCTGTATTGAGGATTTATTCTGTTCTATGTATTGTACTGTATTGTATTGTATTGAACCCCTTCTTTTTGACACCCACTGCACTACCAGCCTACCTGGAAAGGGGTCTCTCTTTGAACTGCCTTCCCCAAGGTTTCTTTGATTTTTTCCCTACAAGGGTTTTTCTTTGGGAGTTTTTCTGGTCTTCTTAGAGAGTCAAGGCTGGGGGGGTCTGTCAGGAGGCAGGTCCTGTTAAAGCCCATTGCGGCACTTCTTGTGTGATTTTGAGCTATACAAATAATAAATTTTATTGTATCGTATATCCGGTAAACCAAACATGGGGGTGGGCGAGCAGAGGGCGGAGTCCCCTAGTATTCTGAAATACAAATGTATTTATTTTATTTCACTGTATTTACTGCCCTCTTTGAAGATGAGGAGTGGCTAGTGCACACAGGCACACTGGTAGCATGAAAGCTAAGAGTTAATGAAAGGTAACGTGTACTCCAAAGAACAGCTCTCATTCGGCAAACAGGAGTCAAAAAAGAGTCCATAGCCACTGAACCTGCAAATTCCTAATTAGTTTTAGAAAAGATCAAAAAAGAAAAAATAATTAGAAAACTGAAATGTGGAGCCTAACACAAACATACAAGCCAACCCACGGCGTAGCATACTCCACATAATTATCAACGTGAACAGTCAACGTGGCTCACAGCTGGATGTGGACTGTAGCATAGACCAAAGCAAATGAGGATGTGTTTGGTGTCGTGTTGGGGGCGGGCACATAAGCAAGCAGTGCGCATGCCTCAAGAGCGAGGGTGGATGCAGGAGGAGGGTGAGAGTTGGCGGGCAGGGCTCTGTCGTGCGTTCCCCATGACGCAGGAGGAGGGTTAGAGTGGGCGGTCGGGGCTCTGTCATGCGTACCCCATGGTCGGGCGTCTTGGTCGATTATATATATGTAGAAAAGCAGCCAGAACCGAAAAGAACAATGAAAAGTCAACATGGCTCAGAGGTGCATGTGGACTGTAGCACAGATGAAAGCGACTGAGGCTGTGTTTGGTGAGTTGTTGCGTGCGGGCACATGAGCAGGCAGTGCACATGCCTCGAGAGCGACGGTGGACGCGTGAGGAGGGTTACAGTTGGCGGGCGGGGCTCTGTCTTGTGTATCCCATGACGCGGGAGGAGGGTTAGAGTTGGCGGGCGGGGCTCTGTCGTGCGTTCCCCATGACGCAGGAGGAGGGTTAGAGTGGGCGGTCGGGGCTCTGTCGTGCGTACCCCATGGTCGGGCGTCTTGGTCGATTATATATATGTAGAAAAGCAGCCAGAACCGAAAAGAACAATGAAAAGTCAACGTGGTTCAGAGGTGCATGTGGACTGTAGCACAGATAAAAGCGACTGAGGCTGTGTTTGGTGAGTTGTTGCGTGCGGGCACATGAGCAGGCAGTGCACATGCCTCGAGAGCGACGGTGGACGCGTGAGGAGGGTTACAGTTGGCGGGCGGGGCTCTGTCATGCATATCCCATGACGCGGGAGGAGGGTTAGAGTTAGCGGGCGGGGCTCTGTCGAGCATATCCCATGGTCTTAGAGTTGGCGGGCACAAGGGTGGATGCGGCTCTGTCATGTGTTTCTCATGACGCAGGAGGAGGGTTACAGTGGGCGGTCAGGGCTCTGTCATGTGTACCCCATGGTCGGTCGACTCGGTCGATTATATATATATAGAAAAGCAGCCGGAACCGAAAAGAACAATGAAAAATCAACGTGGTTCAGAGGTGCATGTGGACTGTAGCACAGATGAAAGCGACTGAGGCTGTGTTTGGTGAGTTGTTGCGTGTGGGCTCATGAGCAGGCAGTGCACATGCCTCGAGAAAGATGGTGGACGCGGGAGGAGGGTTACAGTTGGCGGGCGGGGCTCTGTCGTGTGTATCCCATGACGCGGAAGGAGGGTTAGAGTTGGCGGGCAGGGCTCTGTTGAGCATACCCGATGGTCTTAGAGTTGGTGGGCGGGGCTCTGTGAGTTGGTGGGAGTGGCCCTGTCGTGTATACCATGGTACCACTTGGTCTTACAGTTAGCAGGCTGTTAGAGTTGGCGGGTGGGGCTCTGTGAGCTGGCGGGCGTAGCTCTCTGTCTTGCGTGCGTCTTGCGTGCCTTTAGTGAATTATATATATATAGAGTGTTCAAGCATGTGCACATATCTCCCTTATATGATTAATCTCAGTATTTACACTATTTGTAAGAATGATAGATATTTCAATATTTCAGGCTAACAAGTAATTCATACAAAACACATTTTGTCTCTTCTTTTATAAAGTCCCTTAAATTATTTTAAAAGTTATGTGGGTCAGCTGAAATAACAGTAAAATATATCAATGTCAATGTCAATTTATTTATATAGCACATTTAAAACAACATAGGAATGATGTGTGCCAAAGTGCTTTACAATAATAGAAGAAAAAACATACAATTAACATAAACAACAAATAGAAATAAAATAAACATAAATAAAATAAACAATAAATAGAAGTAAGGTTACATAATCACAATGACGAAACCTTCAGTATTACTGAAGGCCACAGAAAGCAAGTGAATAGAAATGAGTCTCTAATCTTGTTTTGAACAGTTCAATTGTAGACGACTCCTTTATGTGATGAGGTAGAGAGTTCCACAGGCGAGGAGCAGCAGCTGCAAAAGCCCTGTCCTCCTTAGTTTTACACTTACTACGAGGGACAACAAGATACAACTGACCAGAACATCTAAGCACACAATTCCGATTAATAGGCAGGAACAAGCTCATGTAAGGATTTAAAAACTAGCAACAAGATTTTAAATCAATTAGAAAACTGACAGGCAGCCAGTGTAAAGAAGCTAATATTGGAGAAACAGTCATACTTTCTTGCCCCAACCAGAAAGCGAGCGGCAGCATTCTGGACCAACTGTAACCTGCATATCACGGATTTGTTAATCCCATAATACAGCGAGTTGCAGTAATCAAGGTGAGAAAAGATAAAAGCATGAGTAGCTTTCTCAAGATCCTTAGAAGATAAAAAAGGCTTGATCTTACCTACAGTAATAGACAAAGCTGAAAAAAGCAACTCTTGACTACAGAATTAACCTGTTTCTCAAAAGAGAGGTTACTGTCAAAGATAACACAAAGATTGTGGACTTGAGGTTTGAAAAAGAGAGAGAAAGAGCCGAGAAGTCCAAGACCAATTTGGGCTTTAGCTGATGGACCCACTATAAGCACCTCTGTTTTATTTTGATTCAAATCAAGAATATTATTAGCCATGCAGGATCTTAGTTCAAAAAGACAGTTGTGCAGTTGATTCATTGCAGAGTTGCAGACGGGAATGTAAACCTGTGTATCATCAGCATAGCAGTGAAAAGAAATGTTAAATTTCCTAAAAATAGCTCCAATAGGATGAAGGTATATAGAGAATAAAATAGGACTCAAAATGGTTCCCTGAGGAACACCACATTTAAGAGGAGCAGTAGACGAAAAAGAGGAATTTAAAGTCACTGAAAAGTGTCGACCAATTAGATATGACCTGAACCAGTTAATAGCAGCCCCTTTAAGCCCAAGAAGTTGTTCAAGCTGCAACAGCAATATCTCATGGTCAATAGTGTCAAAGGCAGCGGACAGGTCCAGGAGGACAAAGACTGCAGCACCACCTGAGTTAGTAATAATAGAGATGTCATTGACTACTTTCAGGGGGGCCGTCTCAACACCATGATAACACCTAAAGCCAGATTGATAGATCTCAAATAAATTATTGGAGTTAAGGTGATCAACCAATTGATTATTATAAGAGCCAATTTTAGAAAGTTAAAGTTTTGAGTTAAATTCATATTAATGTTTGCCTAATTTGAATAGAATATAATTTCCTTCATAGTCATAGCTTATGGTATAGTCTTTTCCCCCTATAAGTTAGTAAGAGATAGAACCTTTTTGCTATAACTGAGAAACAGTGTGATAATGAGCTCAGTTGTGTTTAGAACAGGTCTCAGTACATAGGGACCTAAAAGACCCATTTTTAACTTAGAGATGGGATAAGCATACAGTTTTCTGACCGTCTTGAAATGGTTCAGAAATGATAAGTAAATAGTAATGATTTGAAATGTAACCAGATTAAGCTCAGAACTGAACTTTTCTTAACATAAATTTTTTCCCTTTTTTGCTATTTTAACTTTCTTTTTTTGTGTGAACTGTTTTACTTTGAAACTTAACTAAACGTTTAAAAATGAAGATATTTTGTCTGTGGAATCATTTTTGCGCATCAGGCTTTTGTTGAATCCCATTTTTTGAGTTAGAGCTGCTAAACTTTGGTAACTTTGGAAAAACGCAGCTACATTTTCAAATAATTCTTTCTAATATTTTAGCCAGAAATGGGAATTGGGAAATCGGGCAAAAATTTGCTAAAACTACAGGATCTGTCAGTCTTTTTTAAACAGGGACGCACAACAGCATGTTTAAAAAATGAGGGCACAACCCCCTCACTAATAAAACCATTGATAATGGCTAGTAAAGATGTACCCAAAACATCAAAGGCTTCCACTAAGAGGCATGGGTGTACAATATCAAGAGGACTGAGAGCTGGTTTAAGGGTGTCAATGGTACTTTTTAACTGTGAAAGTGAGACAAGATCAAAATATTCCAAGACAATGCCATGATTAACAGTAGGATGTTCATAGCCAGTTGGAAAAATACCACAGTGGATTGTATCAATTTTACTGACAAAGAATGAAAGAAATTGCTCACATGAAAGAACAGTACTATTTAATCCCGTCAAAGTATGAGGGTGAATGGCCGCATTAATTGAATTAAATAAGACATAGAATTCTAGAGAAGTCCTAAAAATCTGTTTAGAAACAATCAGTCCATCTTTTTTCCAACGCCGTTCCACAGTTCAACAGGCGCGGCACAGCGATTTGTAGTTTCATTTAGCCAGGGAGCAGGTCTTTCCTTATTACAGCATATCTTGAGTGGAGCAATTGAGTCTAAAACTGTATTACAAGAAGAATTAAATTCTAAGACAGAATCATCAATACCATCATATTGGACATGTACATCAAGACTAGAGAATATGGTTTTAAAATCAGATATAATAGAAGAATTTAAAAAGAAAGAATTGCATGGAGCACGACTAATAGTAGGAAAATCAACAGTGATATTCAAATCCATTATTATAGAAAAGTGATCAGTAAAAGAAACATCACATAAATCAATATTATTAACTGAAATATCATGTGTAAGAACGAGATCAAGGGTGTGACCGAGAGAGTGAGTTGGTGTATTAATATGCTGGATAAAATCAAATGAGTCCAATAGTAATAAAAAGTCCTTAACCAAAGGTTTCGATTGACAACAAACGTGAATGTTAAAATCACCAACAATAAATACTTTGTAATGGGAGAGGGAACAAGAACATACTTTTAAAAACAGTGGCAATGCCCCACCACGACGAGTCAGCCGAGGAGAGTTTAAAAATTAATAACCTGATGGTACCAAGTCAGTAAAACATGAAGTGTCACCATTTACAGTCCAGGTCTCACTGATGAAAAAGAAATCCAGTATATTTGAGATAATAAAGTCTTGCAGAATAAAAGTTTTATTAGACACTGATCTTACATTCAAGAGAGCAGCCTTGATGAAAGTAGATGAGCTTGCTGCGGGATGAGCACAGATGAGTGTGCGAAGATTAGCAGCATTTACTCCCCGAGAGCACACCGAGGAAGAGTGATGCTGCCTTGAGATGGAGAAATTAAATCAGGCATCCAGCACCCATTGGCCAGGGATTGAGTCCTGTGCAGGAGAAGATGGGTCATAGACGACTCACAGGCATCAGGAATCCAAGCTCTAGGATATGAGTCGGCGTTGTTTAACAGCAATTCTGGCTCTTTTTCCATGGCAGCGGTGGGTGCATTTGCGTCTCTGAGAGGCATTTAGCTTACTGATACAGGTGAACACTAGCGTCCAGGTGAAGAAGTCAGGAGATAAATAAAAAAAGGTGGAGGTTCACATAATATCCCATCGGCAGATGAAAACTGAGAGGAAAGCAAGCAAGAAAATATGTTAAGTAAAGAATCACGATCATAGGACAGTGGCATATAAACGTTTGGGATAAACTAAAACATAAAAACAAAGTTAAAACATAGATTAACGAGACGAACAGACGGCCAGCCACACCAGTCGGCACCATCTTCAGAGGCTTAATATGTCTATTAAACATCTCTATTAACATGTTAAGTAAAGCAATAACAGTTTCTTTATATATATTGATAATGATTCGATGATATTGTCATTGGAAAGGCACAGTGAAATGTAGTTATCGCATGCCCTTCGGGGTCAGGGAGCAGGGTCAGCTATTGCACAGTGCCCATGAAGCAATTAAAGGTTAAGGGACTTGCTTAAGGGCCCAACAAAATAGAATCCCTTCTGGTAGTAACAGGATTCAAACTGTCAACCTTCCAGATACCAGACCAGATCCTTAGCCTCTGAGCCACCACTCTATGGCATTCAAAATAATTCATTAGCTTGTCAATTTATAGACTAAAAGTAAACCTTCCATTATCCATATAACTATGCAGCATTAACATTCTGTTCTTATTCTTTTCTAACAACACTTTGGGGTTGTTGGAAGTAACTTATTAGTTTCAGCTCTTACATACATAGAGGTTATTTTGTTTCATATTGAAAATCAAAATTACATACTGTACATCTAATATTGTATAATTTACAGTTTGTTTGTATGTACAATCTTTCTGAACGGTCAACAGGTCATACTAATATGCATAGGATAACAAAAAACTAAGAACAAAGGTTCCGCTTCTTTCCATTAGTGAACCATTACTTCTATTCTAGTCTTAATAAATAATATCAATTTGTCTATGCTAAAAAATGTTTCTTCTTATTTCTTTTAGAAACACAGAGTGATCCTAAAATGTCATAATAATGACTTTCCCCAACATAGGTACCTCAGTGCCCCAGAATACCTTAATCTGACCAAGCATTAGGTACAGCACCTCTCTTTAACCAAGAGTCCAGAACATGCAGCCTCAGTTCAGATTACATGATTATAAAGTCAATCGCTGACCTTTGACCCATGGTACATTATTGAGCATCTTGTGTTTGAATGTGGTGGACAATTCACAACTAGCTCGAAATCCACTTTCAGATCAGGCAGGTCCTTCATCTCAATCACATTTTTTTATGTATTTCTGTTATTCCCCATGTGAGGGTTGAACCATCCCAGTAGGACAAAACAGTTAGCAGTTGTTATCTTTAGGAGCACTAAACCCACGTATCCAAAAAGACTGAATACTCAAGAGTATGTACTTGCACACTGTTATAAGAACACAAAGACAGTGAAAAGCTTTGGGGCACCCGTAGGCAAACCCTGTATAACTGAAGTCTCAAAAACAGAGAAATTAAGCACAGGTGTTTTATCTTGGTAGAGTAATATATATATTGCTCTGCTTTCCCCTATTGTATTATTAATATGTAGCCTTAGAATGCCTAATCTCACAGATTTACCACTGTTTATAAGGTATTATTGTATATAACTTATCCCCAACTTCCCTTCTATATCTATAACCTCAGGCAATTAGATGTAGTAAAAAGACAAACAGGAGTTAAGTTACACATAAAATAATGTATTACTGATAATATTCATAAATAATAACAAAATGCAAAGTTCATTTGAATATCTGCAACCATACAACCTGATAAAATGGTGATGTGTAATTCAGGTGGCACACAGACTTGTAGTTACTTAATGTCTCTAGTTAAGGCATCATTGATGCTCAGCTGTGCTCTTCATTGTGTTGTCTTCAGTTCATGGTGTGATGGTCTTCTTCAGTTGTTAGCAAGAGAAAAATACTTCTACATCATCACAGGTTAGTAAGAGAGATGCTTCTTTCAACATATGTTGGTTAGAGAGAGAGAGAATGTGGTTGAGCAAGCAAATTCATAGGTTTTCTATCCAGCCCCTACAGCCAATCCAGACAGCCATATCTCAAACCAATGGGAGAAATAGTACATCTTACCACCTGCAACCCCCCAAGCCATATGTTAAACATCCTTGGTTCCTTGCAAGGGGGTTGAAAGACTTTAGCAGAGAAATACTCATCAAACTGGTTTAAGACACATCCCCCCAAATCCTGTCGTAAAATTAGTCGTAAACGGGGGGCTAAACACGACTACCTCTCACCAAAGTAACACTAAATTACATTGCTTTGCCTAGCTTACAAATAAAGACATACAAAACATTTATCAAGTGTAGCAGATAGAGGCGTGGTCCACCTCTAACACCCTCAGGTACCACTCTGAACACCAGGTGAAAGTATAATAACTATTCTTTTTATTATTATACAGTGCACAAAGCACCCTCCACTCCACACTCATAAACCACAAATAACTACAACACAGCAACACTATTCTCTTTCCTCCTTGCCCAGACACTTCGCCCTCCTACCTCCCAGCTCAGCTCATTGTCTGGGCCTTCCCACAATCCTTTTATACACCCTGACTCGGAGGTGTTCCTGTCCAATCAGTCCACAATTCCTTATTCCTTCCGGGTCAGGGCAAACAGTCCTTTTCTTCACCCCGGGAGCACGTCGTTTCTTCCCGTCACATGACTATGACGTACTCCCAGGTTATAGGGCACATGCGAGCCTATGAGCCCCCCTACATCATTGCTTGGTGGCCCCCAAGGTATTCAGCAGGGCTGTGTAAAAACACTACAAAGTCCATGATGCCCTGCTGGAACTCGGGGCATGATCATGCTGTCGGGAGGGCTCCTCCTGGCGGCCTGGGGGTGAGGGCCAGAGTAACATGCCGGCAATCCACCACACAAGTTATATGCAAAATCTCATATCACAACACACAGGTAAAGCGTTAAGTTGCATCTATTGAGACGGAAGACTAGATACAACTACTAAAGATGGCAGTTGTTCTGCTTAAGACTGTTTCTGGTAGGAAGAGGCGGGTCAAGGTTAACGAATGCCATAAGTGATGTAAGCGGTGGAATCTTCCGGTCTGGAGAGTGAGAAATAGAGAAGGTGGTATTGTGGAGTGCCCACCCCTGGAGCTGCTTAGAATTATTGTCACCAGAGCCCTTAAACTGCCCCTATGCGCATGGACGTGACAACACAAACAGCAGTCAAGGCTTCCCTATCTGTAACCCAAAGTCACATTGTTTAAATCCTCTTGTCCACCAGAACAAACTTCAGCTTTGTTTGGCTGTCAGTCACAGGGCTTGTGAGTATCCCCTTACCAGAATGTGCCTCTCCTTGCAACTCCAAAGTGGGTCAGAGGAATTGTTGATCAAGAAGTTTAAATCCAGGACCAGTGTTGTGAATAGAAATGATTCCAATTAAATTTACGTGATATTTTTAACCTCCTGCCAGAATTTTGCTTCCTATTCTGCCAGAGATGTTTGTTCTATTCAGTTTTTATTGCTAAAGTCTTATATGCCTGGATCTGTCCTGCTCTCCCATGTTGTCCAACTTGCATTGAACCTATGTATGGTAAGCACACAGGGATGCTCCATACAGCTTTTTAGGGCTGTGCCAGACTGTGCTACATAGATCAACTGGCCACTGGACATGTTTAGAATGAACTTCACACCCAGGCATGGCTCTAGGTGTGGGTCTTAGTTTCACTGCTCCTGGAGAGGTTCTTCTTAATTGAGAGTCATGAATGGACTAATCTTTATGTGCCACTCCACTTAGATCTGCTTCCTTATGTAATCCTTAACAAAAACACTTATCTTGATACAACAAAGTTTTGGGTCACAGAGGCACAAAAATTCCGTCCCTCAATGTCAAGGCCACTATCGTAAAAAGGGTTTTAAGGGAATAATATTTCCCAACTAATCTTATGGAATTAGATTTTCAAGGCTCTCAAGTGAGAGCTTGATTGAAGTAGTTGGGCAACCATTATTGCTGTAAGTCATTTTCAATATATGTTTTTACAAACTACACACACTATGACATAAATTTTCTTCATTTCATACTTATACAGGGTGTGTCAAACTGGATGTATATCACTGATAACTGCAGACTGCTAGGCTTGTCACATACTGTATTGGCAGTCAGATTAAGTTCGGCCACTCAACAACATTCTTATTCAATTCAGTAATTCCAGTTTCATTCTGCATCACTCCACTTCTGAAAAAGGAAATACAGATTTAAAACAAATTGCCAGATCTCTTTGCTCTTACATTAAATCCCTTCCCTAAACTTGACAAGATCTGTTTAAGATAAGTAGATGTGTTTTAAATTAATGTGTGGCATGTGCTGCCTGGATAATGCACTTCTGTGAGTTTGCAACAAGTGTAATTTACATTTTAAAATGAGTACAGCAGAACACGGAGACACAGTTGGAAACTTGTTAAGGGTAAATTTCGTACAAATAAAACAAAGTTTTTCTTCACATAGAGAACCACAGACACATGGAATAAGCTACCAAGTAGTGAGGTAGACAGTAGGACTTTCGGGACCTTCAAAACTCGAATTGGTTTTATTTTGGGGGAATTAAGTGGATAGGACTGGTGAGCTTTGTTGCGCTTATGTAAATTGTAGCAATGTTTCTAAAATAATCCTTTTTGGCACAAGTTAATTTAGTGATGAAACACCTATTTACTTTTCTTATATACCTTCCATGCCTATACACGTCCGTTAATGTTTACCAAGAGAATAAGTATTTCCATTTCATAATACAGAAACAAACCCTACACTTAAACCACTGCCGTGGCTTAAATCAGATGCTTTTCCGGCCATACTAATACAAAGAAAGCCATCATTTTTAATCATTATAAGCATTAAATCTTACTATTGTAAGATCTCACAGTCCAGACAGTTAATCTGCTTGGATAGATGCTGTCATTAAAAAGGGCTTTTTGTGTTTTTCAATTGTACTAGCAAAACATATTACGGAACTTTGTTCTTTGTTTTTTCTAAAGATAAAATTGTTGAATCATGTTCCAACAATCATAATTATTTAGTCACAGTCATTGACATTGTTCAATTCAATTGAGTTTATTTTTGCATAGCACTCTTCACAGATTGCAGGCACAGAGCACTGTGACAAGTTCTCAGGTAAAATGCAAGCGTACAGTTTACAAATTACTAAATACAAAATGAGTACACGTAAAGGCACAGATTTGTTTAAACACACAAGAACACAAAGTAGTTTGAAACTGATTAACACAAATGGAACTCAACAATATTTATCCATTAACTACAGTAACTGTTGAACTATGCCAGTATATTATCGTTCATTACCCTTAACTATGGTCAGTTATATAAAATAAGTATAATCCACCTTAATAAAAGGTTAAGTGTCTGTGTGTCCATCTGGATGCTATGTTTCTGTTATTCGAACAGACAGTGCACCACAAACATTTGTAGTAATAAAAAGAATTGTATTTGTCATTCAAACAGATCACACAACAAAAACATTTGTAGTAATGCAGACCGCACAACACAATGCACTTTATTACTACACATGTTTGTGATGTGCCATTTGTTGGAATGACAAACTGAATGCATTTTATTATCCCATGCATTACAAAATACATTCGAATAGATGTGCACTGCAAATGTTAATGTTGAGGTCTACATTGAATAATTCGGATTTCACAGCTAATTATAAAAACAATTCTATAAAACATAATAGACCACTCTCTGCTGAATATCTCGATTTTCTAGTCAGATTGAAGTATTCCATACAGCCTTGTACTTTAGTAATGCACTACAATGACTTGTTTGTAGGTTAACTGTGAATGCTTTCTTAGAGCACATTGCATTAGCACTTAAAATGGCATCTTTATCACACTCTGGCACAATTAACTACCTTAGTACTAAAATATGATGATAATCTAATATTAGTAAAAGTTACAACATACTTAAAATGTTAATATTAGAATATATTTAAAACAAATTTTCTATTAATTTCAAACTTTAACTCAGTCTTGTTCTTCTTTACTGAATAAACATGGACACTGACTACCATTCATTTGAACTTCAATAAGGAAAACAATGGGCATATCAAGACTGAATATGTAGACATATCATGATTATGTGGGTGTTACATGACATATGTCACTGGTGCAGGGTTGCTGGGTCAGGGAGAATAACCCAAGCCAAAAAAACGCATGGCTAGAAAAAGAAGGGTTTCATGAGGTGAATTATGAATGGACAAAATATAAAATGGGAGAGTTTTAAAAAAATAAGGGGGCTTTTTTTCATGTGAATTACCTTCCTGTGGAAATAGGATTTCATACCTTACACATCTTCCCACCCACAAATGATCGCAAAGTCAGCAATATGCAACTTATTGAGCCTTTCAACACTCACCGCTCATTGTCCCTCCAGCTTATATTGAAGCTTGTGTGTATTTGGTTAGGGGTCAGGGGGGTTAGGGGTTGATGGCCTTCGTACTGTAGCATTCCTGTACTCCTGTTAACTTTAGTATCTTTATTAAGAAGGTTCATATTTCCTGCTAAGCATAAAAGCAAGTCTAGGGTTTGTATTAGCTTGGAGAAATGTGATGTTGTCGTCTTAGCTTCACAACATTAGAATCAAATCTTTTTGAATGTATTTCAGTGTAATAATTACCATTTGTATTGACAACTCCCACAGCATTAAGGTACAGGCATAGATATAGTGTTAAATGGAGTACAGGGCAACAGTTTATAGGTAGTGTCTGTTATTTGAATGATTTATTTTGCCTTTCTAAAATTGTTTGGCTTGTAAATGTACATGTGATTGCATATTATATTTTGATGTATTCACTACCTTGAGTTATTCAGTTTTATAATGATGCTCTCTGTTCATATCATCTGAGCAAGCATCAGTCACAAGGCAGGATCAGTCACTGGACAGGGTGCCATTTCATTGTAGGGTGAACACAAACACACACACACATACTCTAAATAGAGCAAATTTAGCAATGAAAATTCACCTAGACAGTATGACTTTAGATTGCATCCTGTCCAAGACTTATATGCAGGAAGTTAATTAAACTTTAATATGATTAAAGCATACATTCAATGAGTCTCCTCATTAGCAGATGTACATTTTAAATACTTTAAGACAGCTATTGCCTGTGCTACTTACAATAGAGCAATGTTCAATTTTTGAAACGGCCTATATTAAGTGTGTAAACTACTAAAGAGGAGATTTAATTTTTAACAATGGGGGGAAAAAATTCTCAAAAGGGGGTAAACTGGCTTGCTTTTGTACCTGTGAACCCTGCGTAGGTATTGCAGGCCTCCTCAAATTGTTGTAGCCATGTTGTGAAGGACTTGGAGCCATCGCCATTGAAAGCTCCTGAGTTTTATTCTCATATTTTTTCTCCAGCTTCATTAATAATCCGTTTCTACTGTTGAAAAAGTCCTTGCTGCCATAGCTATATACTTGTAGTTCGATCATAACATCACACAAGACAAAGGTAAAGATGCCTACTCCTTAGCACTTATGGGGTGTCAACCAATAGCTGTGTGGCAAGTTGTGTTCTGTGAATTAGCACACCAACTCGTGTTATATTTTATATTTATACAGTATGTAAAACATACATATTTCGAAGCACCGATAATAATACAAAAGAGTTATTTAACATTTTAAGTAATATTTTAATGTTACAGACTTGAGGAAGGAAGTAGTTGGATCAAAAATATTAAGGAAACGACATAAATATCATTGAAGGTTTCATTAATTTTATACAGTGTATCATGTACATTATATCTATGTCCTTTATAATCCCCACTAAAATAATGATTAATTCTCAATTTCAACGTATTGAGAGCAAGGATGGTTATATCAGTTTCTGAAGCTCTGTTAGAAAAACATCCGGAGAAGCTAGACTGGATAACACTAAATAACTGGTTTAAAAGCATCTTTACTTCAGTTCTCCAGTTTGTATGTACATCTTTTTAATTTGACCAAATTGTGTACAGTCACCACTTAGTTAATCAGAATGATGTCCTAGGCATCAAGATCACCTTGCAGAAACTGCTGGAGTATTTTCATAGACAAGTAATCAGACTGCAAAATCAGAGTATTATATTGGAAATTTTTAATAATCTATACTAATAAAAGGCAAAGCCCTCACTCACTGACTCACTCACTTACTCACTGACTCACTCACTCATCACTAATTCTCCAACTTCCCGTGTAGGTAGAAGGCTGAAAATTGGCAGGCTCATTCTGTACAGCTTACTTACAAAAGTTTGTTTAAAAGTTAAGGTTTAATTTCGAAATTCGACACGTAACGGTCATAACTGGAACCTACTTATGTACATATATACTGGCCATAGCCTGCAGCTCGGTCACCGTGTGAGGTGGTGTTGCGTCTCTTATCTTCACGCCTCCCACGTAATTGAGTGCCGGCCCATATAAGGCCGTCCATCAGCGGCAATCCAATAGAAACACTCTGCCGCTAAATATTCGCGGGTGAAGGACTGTGCTTATGCAGACGAAGATGAGATGGTCAGGGTGGTGTTTGGCACAAACTCAGCGAAACTGCGAGAGAAACTTTTAAGTGCCGGGTCTTAGCTAACATTAAATAAAGCCATGGACATCGCACGAGATAGCACAAGCACAGCTCAGAACTTTCAATGCATGTACTCCGAGGGGCTCATATGAACTGACTTTGCAGGACTGGGACAGGTAAACCCATGCATGCAGTGTGTGATGTCTCAGATAAAGAGGAAGACGAGCTACTTATTGATACAGTAGGAAAGAAACAACCCTCTGACGGTGAACCTTTGCAGACAAATCAATAGGAAAGCAAGGTGTAAAGCTTAAGTTTAAATTACGTTCATAGACACGCTGACACTAAATATTCGCAGGCAAATCCACAACTTAATAAAGGGAATGCCTATTAAACATCTTAGATTCACGAGTACCTATTTGGGTGGTGATCACTTCGATGAATGAAACCTGTTATCTTTACATGATGAGATGGTCAGGGATAGACTAAACAAACACGGAATGTAACTTGAACACAACACGTCCTCCAAATACAAACCTGATTGAAAGAAATAATGATAATCAAATCCTTGATGACAGCAACACTCATAACAGTCACAAAACAATTACATTGACAATCATGTTACGTTATTTTTAAAATGTTTCCTTTTCTTTTTCATAACTTCTTTAACACACTACTTCTCTGCTGCGAAGCGCGGGTATTTTGCTAGTAATAAATAAAATGCATTTTGATAGCACTGCTTCTCAGTTCTTTATATGGAAGAGAAAACTGAACTGAATATGGTAATTATAGATAACCTTGAATATTGTATAATTAAAAAGACTTATTTTACTTAAGGTACTTCTATTAAAAGTACAGTATAAGATCAAGAGTGTAGCAGTATTTAATTATTAATTTTCTATTAGAGTAAATAGGTTTGAGAATGTGAACTTATGTTTTGTTTACATCTTTTATTGTACTATTTTTATTATTGGTATTTTTGTTTTCTTACTTTTAATATGCCTTTGTAGATCTATAGTGTTAATATTTATTGACTAGTGTTGCCAGTTCCATTGCCATAGGTTTTCAGTGTAGTTTTGTTTTCAATGAGTAAAAATACCAGATCTGCTGTTAACACCTCACAAACGTGAAAGTACAGTATGTAAACAGTTACTGAACCTGACAGCATATTTGTGAACTTTTACAATAATTGTGATATTACTTGGATGTAATGATATCTTGAATTTTTTGTTATATATTGATTCACATGTGATTGTGCAGCTAATGGCAGATGAACAGTTAAAGAGCTATTTGCCATGTTAAGGAGTTAGACTGGCAGTGATGGGTTATTGTAGAGAAAACGATAGTTAACCAAACAGTCAAACATCAAAACTTTTTGAATGCCTAAAATACAAATGTAGAAAACAAAAATATAGTCACCAAGATGACACACAGCAGTAAGGTGTGCAGAAAAAGAATGCTAAGACAATGAGAAAAATAAAGTGTGGGTGTGTGATTTATCACAATGAGAAAGAGAATTCTGTTCATATGAGAATAAAAACTGAGGTGGTCATGGAAATAATTCTATTAACGGAAAGCAAAAAGAAAGACTTGACAGAGCAGATGTTACATTTTATTTTTCCCAAATAGAAAAATTAATAAAGAAAACATCTTTGATGTTGAGGAGAACGTAAAGAATTATCAGGAAGTATCACTTGATGAAAACATAACAGTTGGAAAACTATCTGAAGACACCAAATTATCATCCCTTGCATTTTGTCTCATAACAAAGAAAAAAAAAATAAAAGAAACACAGAGTGGCAGGAAAAATCAAACACAGCAGATCCTTTACAGAAAAGTTATGTGGGAATGCATCTTCCTCCTTCCCTAGTTCTTTAGCACCCATTTGTGTTGAGAGTTTCAGAGATTATTTCATTGACAATACAGATAATACAGTCCTTGGATGTTACATCCCAAATGTAAAAGATAATTACAGCATAATAACACAGATTTCTGCTGTTATTACTGAAGAGAGTTTAAATAACAGTAATGTTGTCAAGGTTTTAATAGAAACATCTCTGGGATGGATAAACACATTTGGGAAGACACAGTTTGTCCTTTGTCAGACAGTGGTGCACACAAAGAGAAGAAGAAAAAAGTCATTGCTGTCCTTTGGGGCAGGCGCCTAAGTAGTTCTTTGGATATTTCTGTGGAAACAAATGAGATGGGCCATGATGAAGGAGGAGTTCTAAAATTGACTTTCTCAATTCTGGCATGGCTTTTACAAACAGAGCACTATAGTTTTAAAGTTATCCATTGTGGTTTTATTTTATTTGTCACAGTAAATTTTACAACATTCTATGTTCACCCTACTCATCTTAAAAGTAGGCATACATGTTCTTGCAATTACAAAGTTGATAAAAAAAAGCTGAAATCATCTTTATTTCATGAAGTTCAGTATGGTCTGAAGCAGACCTCTACGAGCATTTTTGTTCAGAATTTTTGAATTTTGAAACATTTGAAAAAAATAAATAAGGACCTTACACCATGTCAAACTCATCTATTATCTCTCAATGGCAATATCATCTAATCTACTGTATACTAATAAAAGGCAAAGCCCTCACTGACTGACTGACTGACTCACTCACTGACTTATCACTAATTCTCCAACTTCCCATGTAGGTGGAAAGCTGAAATTTGGCAGGCTCATTCCTTACAGCTTACTTACAAAAGTTAAGCAGGTTTCATTTCGAAAATCTACACGTAACGGTCATAATGGTCGACAACGTCCTCCATGTTGAACTTTCTTATTTATGGCCCCATCTTTACGAAATTTGGTAGGCGGCTTCCCTGCGCTAACTGAAACCGATGTGCATACTTATTTTGGTGGTATGACGCCACTGTTGGCCGCCATATTGAACTTTCCAATGGTCTTTGTTACTTATGGGCCCATCTTCAAGTAATTTGGTATGCGGGTTTCCAACGCTAACTGAATCCTACTTACGTACATATATATGTCAGATAGCCTGCAGCTCGGTCACCGTGTGAGGCAGCGTTGGGTTCCCCATCCCCACGCCTCCCACGTTGTTGGCTGCCTGCCTATATAAGGCCGTCCGTCACTCCGGTCTCTACATTCCCTTCCTTGCTTCGCCACGGGATTCACGTCTCCCTGCTGATAACTACAGCCTTTTTATTTAATCAATGGCTTCTCTGCTGTTTTATTGTTCGTTTATTATGATTATAGTTATTGTATAGGTATTTTAGACTTACTTTACATTGTTCAGGTACCCATTTCCTTTATTGTTCCAACTGTACCCCCATTAACATGTCTATCGAGGTGATCACCATCAATCAAAGAACTGTCACTTACCGAGTGGTTTCCATGCCCGGAGATGGCGCCTGCCTTTTCCATTCTCTTTGTTACATATTGCACGGCCATATCAGGCTCACTCTTGATATCTGGAGGAACATTGTGTCTTATATATTGAATGACTGGGACAAGTTCAAGGTGTGGACTGATGACGCTACAGGAGATAATTATACTACACAGGAGCACTAGAAGAGCGAAATGCTTAAGCCCTTCACCTATGGTTCTGCATGTGAGTTGATGGCTGCTGCTGAATTGTTCGGTTTTCGCTTTCAAGTGTACCAAAATGGCCAACTATTTTACACCTTTGGACAACCGCCAATGCTTCTTAAACATCTTAGATTCACAAGTGAAGTAGTGGACACTTGGATGTTTATGAATGTTTAAACTCTTAAAAGCTGGATGTGAAGTTATCGATGAAACCAGTTGTATGCTTACAACCCTTGACAGATGCCGAATGTCACTTCAACACAAGTTCTGCAAATACTGTCGTAATTGAAACAAACCATGAAACTCAAACCGATTATGACAGCAGCAATCCAAGCTGTGAGATCTGAGACAAGATTACTGTTCACACGGCCAAATGTATGTTGCATGCTCAAGAGTAAGCTCAGCGCACAGCTTGGTCATATTACAACCGGAGGGCCGAAATTACAATGTGGTATACAAAGAGATCCTTAACAAATAATTATTGGTATATTTTCCCTCAGTTTAAAAAGGTTTAATTTTCTTCTTAATAAAAATTTTAAGGCAGTACTTCGCCGCTGCGAAGCGCGGGTATTTTGCTAGTCATAAAATAAACCTTAAACTACTCAGGAGACTCAATTTAATCACTACCTAAGCTTTTTATTTTAAATAACCACAATAATTTTATATTACAAAACATTGCAAAAGACATAACTCATAAAACATAAATATGCACAGTATATATGGAAAAATGAGTTGTCTGGTTGTGGAATGTTTAAACTAGGAAATAAGGGGGCAGGAAGTTTAGAGCTGACCAGGTTTGGAATTGTATGTGAAGGGATGAGCTATGGTGTAAAAACAAATATGAACAGTAATGTAAATTCTAACCCAAAGTTTAAGTGCAAAAGTAAAATAAGTAACAAATTAAGATAGCTTGCTCTAATGCTGCAAGTATCAAAAGTAAAACAAGCAAGTTTATATAGCTAAGCGTAATTATGAAATTATAGCAATAACAGAAACCTGACTAAATAAAATGGATGGGGATGAATATAACATAGAGGAGTGCACATTTTTAGGAAGTATAGACAGAATAGTTGGATCAGTTGAATGATGAGCCCCATCATAGTGAAGACACATGGATTCATCAGGAAAGTATTAGAGAAGGAGGCTTTATTTTAGGAGTGTCTTATAGGACAATCCCAATAATATTAAAAAGGCAAGTTTACAGGGGGATATTATAGTCATGGGAGACTTTAACTACTCAAATGTTAACTGGGCTAACCTTACAAATAGCAGAGTACAAGAGTAGGAGTTTATAGATTTAATCATTGACTGTTTTAGCACAGTATGTTAAAGTACCAGCCCAGGGGGAAGCCTGCCTAGATTTAGTATGTTGTAATAGCCAGGAGAGAGTTAAGGGTGTAGAGGTGATTGAACAGCTAGGGTCAAGTGACAAACAGTATACTGTAATAAAATTTTCAGTTTTGGAAGAGCGTGGATGCATAGACTAAAATTGTTAAATTTAACTTTGGTAGAGCAAATTTTTAACAGTTGCGGCAAGTCTAAAAGGAACAAACTGAGATAAACTTTTAAGTGTGGAAACAGTCAAGGAACAATATGACAGGTTTAAAAACATTTTACATATGATGCAGGACAGGTGTACAGAGGGAAGAGAAAATGAGACAAGATTGTTACATGTATAAGCTAAAAATGTTACATTTGAATACACAATGGGAGGTATAACAACTGAAAGTACATCTTATGAGAATGATTAAGGAGTTGTATTGGGCTTGTCACTATCAAATTCCAGATGCTGTAGTGTTCAGAAGCCATTAAGAAGGCTAACAGAATATTAGGTTATATAGCACAGAGTGTTGCGTACACGTCAAAAGGGATTATACTCAAGCTTTACAACACACTGGTTAGAGATGTACTGTGGGTAGAAGTCCTAGAAAAAGTCCAAAGAAGAGTGATTTAGCTGATTCCAGGACTGCAGAAGATGTGTTTTAAGGAAATATTAAAAGAGCTGAGCCTTTTCAGTTTAAGCAAAGGGAGATTAGAACATCATTAAAGTATTTAAAATTATGAAGTGAATTAGTACAATGGATCGAGACAGAGTTCAACAAAAACACAGAGACACATTTGGAATCTTGTTAAGGGTAAATTTCACACAAACACTACAAAGTTTTTCTTCACACGGAGAATCATATGGAATAAGTTCCCAAGTAGTGTGGTGAACAGTAGGAATTTAGGAACTTTAAGTACAAGACTTGATATAATTTTGTAGGAATTAGGTGGATAGGATTGGCGAGCTTTATTGAGCTAAATGTTTCTAATATAAACCTTTTTGTCACAAGATAATTGGGTGGTGAAACACCTATGTACTTTTAAATTTTTTGATTTAATTAAAAAAAAAAAATTATATACTTTTTTTAATTTTCTGTGCCTAAACATGTCAGTTAAAAGTTTACAGAGAAAAATTAGGCATTTTCATTTCATAATACAGAAAAAGCCCTAGACTTAAACCACTGATGTGGCTTAAATCAAGCTAAAAACTCGACTTGATTTTAGTTTGGGGGATTTAAGTGGTTAGGACTAGTGAGCTTTGTTGGTCTGAATTTCCCATTCTTGTATACATTTTTTTTAATGTTTCTCATGTTTTTAATATAAACCTTTTTAGTACAAGGTAATTTACTGAGGAAACACCAAATATTTCTCCTATATATCTTCCCAAATTTAAGGGACAGTAAACTAAAATATATAATATATTGTACTGGCCTAAACACGTCAGTTAATGTTTACCAAGAGAATAGGTATTTTCATTTCGTAATACAGAAACACACCCTACACTTAAACCACTGACGTTGCTGAAATCAATTGCACTTCCAGTAGTGATGCATTGGCCATACGAATACAAAGCAAACCATTATTTTTAATCATTATAAGCATTAAATCTACAACTGTAAGATCCCACAGTCCAGACAGTTAATCTGCTTGGATAGATTCTGTCATTAAAATGGGCTGATTAGTAAAGATAAAAATGTTGAATCATGTTCCAGCAGTCATAATTACTTAGCTGGTGTCATTGATACTTTATTTTTCAATTCAATTCAGTTTATTTTTGAATAGTACCCTTCACCAAATTCAGACAGTGAGCGCTGTGACAAGTTCAGGTATTTTACAAATTACTTAATACAGAATGAGTACACATAAAGATACAGTGTTTTAAACACAGAAGAAAACAAAGTAGTTTGTACTGACTAAAATAAATGGAAATTAACAATACTTGTCAATTATTTAATTGTTCAGCTATGCCAGTAGAGTATGGTCAGTTACCGCTATTGTCGCTTATAAAACAAGGATAATCCATCTTAATAAAAGGATAAGTGTCTGCGTTTCAGTGTGTCTGTTTGGTTGCTGTTCTTCTTTTACTTTACACAGGTCAAGCTGTAATCCTCGGGATGTACTGTCATCACAACTCTGACATGTCAAAAATTGGAGCCTCTCATCATTTTGAAAATGAATATGCCTGTTAAATTATGGTTTTTTATTGTCCTCACTGAGAATAAATGTGTGTGTATCTGAATGTATATATTTATTTTTATATGTAAAACAAATACACATTTAGAAGCAGCTCAGGTGCCAATCTATTATTTATCAAAAACTGTGTGAATGAAAGAAAGTATATTTCATAAATAATAATATGCAAGAGATATTAATCATTTTTTTTTAATATTACTAACTTGACAGAAGTAGTTGGCTGACAAGTTAATTTTTTTTAAAGAAACAGTGTAAATGTTATTGAAAGCCTTTCTTAATTTTGTAAAGTGTATTATGCATAATATCTCTTTTATAACTTTCTCCACTAAAATGATGATTATTCTCCATTTTCAATGTAGTGATAGGAAGGACGGCCTTATCAGTTTCTGGAGGAAAAGGAGAGTTCCTGAAGTTTTGTTAGAAAAATATCTGGAGAAGGTACGTTGGATAATATTAAATAGCTCAACAATTTGAAAATATATTTATTTCATTTATCCAAATGGTAGAAAATGTTTTTTACTATTTATCACTATATATTACTGAAATGATGTACATTCACCACTTAGTTAATCAGAATGATGTCAAAGGTATCAAGATCACCTTGCAGAAAGTGCTTGTACATCTTCACAGAAAAATAAACAGACTGCAAAAGCAGATTATTGTAATCAGATATTTAATATAAATAAATTAAATAAAATGTAGCACTGTTATCCAGTTCTTAAAATAGAAGAGAAAGCTGAACTGAATATGATAATTGTGGATAACCTTGAATGTGGTATAATTAAAATGACATATTTTACTTCAGTTGCCTTCATTAAAATACAGTATAAGATCAAGAGTGTAGTAGTGCTTAATTATTTATTTTCCATTGAATCACTTAGGTTTGAGAATGTGAACCTATGTTTTGCTTACAACATCTTTTATTGAACTATTTTTATTTATTATATTTTTGTTTTCTTTCATTCATTTTACTTTTGTAGATCTACAGTGTTATTTGTTAACTAGTGTAGCGGAGGTTTCCAGGGAAGTTCTATTTTCAATGAGATAATAACACAATGAGTAAAAATACAAGAGCTGCTCTGTAACACCTCACAAATAAGTAACATGATAAGCGCTTTATGCATACATTTTTACTGTACTTCCTTTATGATACTTCTTCGACTTCAAATACAATTTATTTTTCAGAAAATTGGAAAAGTTCCAAAAGCAAAAATTGTATTCCTGTATGTATACCAGTTACGTATGATTACCACTATTTCTTTGCATTCAGAGGTGTCTGAGTAATTTTGCAGTGTCACATAATCATTCCATGTCATGTAATTGATTTAGACAGATGAGAAATTTAGATAGTTTGCCAAAATATTTTTAGCTGTTAAAAATATAGATGATTTACTTTGAAAATCACAGATAAGATACAGAGGATTGATTTTAATTAGTTGGAGGATGCAAATACAGTGGATGATCTACATCCAAAACAGCTCTAATGTGAGAGTAGATGAAGGTACAGTATATTATTTCAGTAAAGGATGATGCTTTATTTGATGATAAGAGAATGCTCATAGTGTTTTTATACTAGAAAAAATAATAGATTTATAATGAAAGGCACTTGAGAGACTGAAACAGGAATTAAAACAGGAGATGAAACAGGCCAATGAATGGCTGCGACATGAATTCCAACAGGCAAATGAAAGGCTGCGTCAAGAGGTACAACTTGAGCTTCGACAGGTGCTGGGTAAAATTGAAGAGCGCATTCAGAAAAACTCGGTTAAACTGAGCACGCTTCCTGATCAATTGGAGCATCTTAAGGAGACATTCACGAATCGGATCGAAATGGCCGAACATTTAGCTGCCAGTGCCGAGGAAAGAGCAGTAAATGTCAGTTCCGAATGTAAAAAACTCGGAGAAAAACTTGGAGACAGACTGGCTGCTTTAGAAGATGGGAGTAGAAGGTATAATGTCAGAATTGAAGGTCTGCCGGAGAATCGAAAGTTCAAACCCTGTGAAATTCGCAGCTGAACTTTTTTCTAAAATAATCGGGGGCGACTTTAAAGCAGAATCTGAGATAGCAGCGGCTTACCGCGTACGCGGATCAAACACCGTCAGACCCCGACCAAGATCTTTTATAGTTCGTTTTGAACGATTATCATTTAAGCTAGAGGTGATGGCACTCCTCAGAAACAAGGAAGATATTATATATGAAAATAACCGCATTCGTATCTTCCCTGACTTCTCTCCAGCAACAGCTATTAAACGCGCAGCCTTCTATAATATTAAACAGCGGCTTCGGCAAGCCAATGTCAAATACAACCTCCTGTATCCGGCAAAACTGAAAGTGGAATGGCAAGGTCATTTCTATGTCTTCACTAGCAAGGAAGGAGCAGAAAATGAATTAAGAAAGCTGATCCCGGGACTATTCTGATACATAATAGTGAGTCATGGCGGTAAATGATAATGCTAGGATTAATAATCTACTGTCTGATCTATTCGTTTTAAAATACGGGTTTTTATCAGCATATATTAGCATATATTCTTATTATTACTTAGTATTACTAGGGCGCTATATGTTTATGTTTTATTGTGCTTAATTACTTTTTCCTCCTTTTTTTTTCTCTTTTTCTTTTCTAATTATTTCATGTCTACTCTAAACGAGACTGTTCAATAACATATGGTTTACTGTTATTGCTATTACTGCATTAAGAATGCATAAATCGCGATGTATAAAACCTACACTTGGCGTAAAGCCACGCACTTTTCCACGGTACCTCATGTCTTGTCGTACGCAAGTTCTCCGCTCGGTTTTGCAAACTGGCGGCACCCAGCGTCAAAGCAGTGCTACTGTTCCTGTGTGGTTACTCATTATTTTCATGACGCGGCTTTATAAATACACAGAAACTAACTGCATATTGTTTATTAGTGTAATGCATCTGATTGTAATTAACTCGTAACAATATAATGGTCCAGGGACCAGCCATAGTATTCCAAATACCATAACTGCTTTAGTGTTGTTACTCTCACTGCACCTTCTTCTTTCAGCTGCTCCCGTTAGGAGTTGCCCAGCGGATCATCTTTTTCCATATTTCTCTCACTGCACCACTCGGAGTATTTATATCACTGTATCTGAGTGTGAATCACAGCAGCAGCTGATCAGAAAGAGAATTATCGGTATACAGCTTCAAGCACACGCGGTCTCTGCCACGGCAAAACGTTTCAAAGCCTTTCCTGTACGGACCTCGCGGTTCAAAACAGTTTAATCCCAAGAACTTTAAATGCAGCCAATCAATTGCTCCATGTAGAACTGTTAGGACTTATAAGTACAATCACCTCACTGTAAACTTGCACTATAGTTATAATATCGCACAACCTGAGCCACTTTATAAAGTGCGTATTTACATATGATGACGATATCATTTTTAAGGTGAAATGCAGCAAAATATGTTTGTTAAATTATACAGATAAAACTTTAACTTCATTTAAATAATCTATATTCTTCACTGGGAGTGTCTTTAAGGATAGAATAATTAAACATGTACTACGAAGATATTTCAATGTTCTTTAAACGTTTTGAAGAATCGGCGCTAAGCTTACAGATGGCTTAACGTCTATTACAGAGCTGATTGTGTGGCGATCGGTTACTTGGGGAAAGAAAAGCAAGGACTGCAGTGGCGGCTATGCCAATATATATTGAATATAAAACAGAAAGATAAAATAACAACACAGCTAAAAACGCAGCGACAAATTTCGGC
This sequence comes from Polypterus senegalus, assembly GCF_016835505.1. Taxonomy (NCBI): domain Eukaryota; kingdom Metazoa; phylum Chordata; class Cladistia; order Polypteriformes; family Polypteridae; genus Polypterus; species Polypterus senegalus. The sequence goes on along the minus strand of NC_053159.1, from coordinate 120,592,547 downwards.
AAAAGTTAAATGCTTGTGTCATGAGCACGAGCGGCTAAGCAGTGTCTGCAACATACGTGGCCATCCACCGTGCATAAGATACTTTACTGACATTGGCGGCGAAGGAGCCAGCCACCGATTCTTCCTCTGCCCAGTGCCACCACAAGCTTAGAGCGCCCTGAGTACTGCTGCAATAAATTATTTCATCGAAGTGAAACATGTTTAATAACGTGCTTTAACTCCTATCATCATGAAAATGACATCACGTATACATCTCAGTATTTTAGTTATTCAGAGAGCTGTAATATCACGAATGTAATGGATTCTGTGTCCAGTTGGAGGAAGAGAGCGGTTTAAGAAGCAAGTAGTGATTCACACACATAGAGCACATAGAAGATCAAATACAAAACAAAGCATTTAACGTGCTACTTTAATTACGATGTGATTTTAGAAACTGGTTAATTAAACAATTTTAAGATGAATTTTATGATGTTCTACTTTAATGACAAAATAAACTATGTGATTAAAGTGGAAATGTCGAGATTGAAGTTGACATTTCGTGCTTTTTCCCCACCGTGTGGCTTTTTTCTCTGTACCCTAATAAGCTTTCATATGACACTCAGACAGTGGGCTACAACTAGCCTTTCCACGGCGACTTTGATATGTGACTTCTTTTTTATTTCCGGCACTGTGCGATTTTGTGGATGTGAGCTTTCATGTTTCTCCAACACGCTATATCACTCGATCAACTTCCTTTTGTTGATTATACCACGGCTTATTTGAACAAATAGTATGTTTTTCCTTTGCCTCCACTTGGTATTCACTGAAATTCTTGTTTCCCCCCGTGCTTTTCCAATTGTCTTTTCACAGAAGGCTGCGCTTAAGGGCGATTTATATTGATTTGCATATTCAAATAGGTGTAATTCTGGGAGGATTTGGGGCGTTACAAAATGCGCGTGCACGAGCGTTAGTTTTCACGCTGATCGGGATTTATGTAGCGGAAGAATGTGGAAGTTGGAGTACGCACAGATTCCTGCATCTGGATTTTTCTGTGCGTAAGCACATTTCGGCTTTTGTGCTTACGCCATGTTATAGTGTGAGTTCTACGTGCGGCGTTATACATGAGGCCCCAGGACTGTGTGAAGTGGGTTTTAGCCTCACTTGGCGAGGCAAAAAGGGAGGGTGGGGGGTTAAGGGGGAAGAGAAAGAGAGCAGGCTTGATCTATACCTAATCTATCATCTCAATCTTTATAATTATAACTATCAACGTAATAATAAGCTGCATGGCAACAACTCTTGGGGAAATAGGAAATTAAGACCTAAACTATTTCACTTCCAGTTAAGACTATAAAATGACATCAAAAACTCAGAATCAGTGTCTCCATGATGGGACAGTTAACTTCGTAAGCTGGAATGTTAAAGGCCTGAATCACGAATTAAAGAGAAAGAAAGTACTTTCTCACCTAACAGGTCTAAATGCTAAAATAGTATTTTTACAGGAAACCCACTTACTAAGCAAGGATCAGTTCCGGCTGCAAAAAGACTGGACTGGCCAAATGTTCCATTCTAGTTTTACAAAGAAAACTAGAGGGGTGGGAATTCTCATACATAGAACAGTACCATTTGTAGCATCAGATGTAGTATTGGATCCTGAAGGGAGATATGTGATGGTCATGGGAGACTTATCTAACTGTAAAATGATTTTGATAAATGTTTATGCACCTAATGTTGATGATAAGGAATTTATACAAAATTTATTTGCATCCATTCCCAATCTGAACACTCATAAACTTATAATGGCTGGGGACTTTAATTGTGTTCTAAATCCACTTTTAGATAAGACTTCCTCCACAGGGGAACGCAACTAACACCGCAAAGATAATTACAAAGTTTATAACTGATCACAACTTATCAGATCCCTGGAGGTTTTAAACCCAAATTCAAGAACATATTCTTTCTACTCACCAGTACATCATTGCTACTCAAGGATTGATTACTTCTTTATAGATAATAACTTCTTGCCTAAGATTAAATCTTGTAAATACGATGCTATTGTTATTTCAGACCATGCTCCTATGATCTTGGAGCTGAAATTACTAAGCCCCATACACTCACCCGCAGATGGCGCTCAATCCGCTTCTATTAGCTGACGAGAATTGTACTGAATTTATATCCAAACAAATTGAATTCTTTCTAGAGACAAATACATCCCCTGAGATCTCTGCAGGAATACTCTGGGAAACTCTTAAGGCCTTCTTAAGAGGACAGATTATCTCATATCTTTCCCACAGAAATAAATCCGAAGCAAGAAAGTAGCAGAGATAAAAAGCGAAATTACTAAAATAGATGAAGAACATGCCAGACTACCAAGCGAGACTCTACATAAGAGGAGGCAGGCTCTACATTCAGAATTAAACCTCTTGACAACTAAAGAAACTGAACAACTAATTTACAAATCCAGACATCATTATTATGAACATGGAGAGAAAGCTAATAAGCTTTTAGCAACAAATTCACAAGCAAGATGTGCATAACGCAATCTCGTAATTACTAACACTAACGGAGATAAAATCATGAACACAAAAATATAATGTACACTTTTAGAGACTACTATAAATCCCTATATACTACTGAGTTTAAAGAAGACAATATACAATCTAATGCATTTCTGGATACATTACAGATACCACAAATTGACGCTTTTAGTGTGGAGGAACTTGATAAACCTCTGTCATTATCAGAATTACTGGATGCTATAAAGTCACTCCAAGGTGGAAAAGCAGCAGGCCCTGACGGCTACCCTGCAGAGTTTTACAAGAAATTCTCCGCTCAGCTAGCTCCCTCCTATTAGCAACATTTACAGAAGCCAGAGATAACCAATCTCTTCCACAAACCTTTCGCCAAGCACTAATCACTGTCTTTCCAAAACAAAATAAGGACTTATTACAATGTGCATCATACAGACCAATTTCACTTCTGAATAACGACGTTAAAATACTCTCTAAAATCATAGCTAGAAGGATGGAGAAAGTGCTCCCTCAGTAATATCACAAGACCAAACTGGATTTATTAGGGGCCGACACTTATCTTCAAATCTTCGACGCCTGTTTAATGTAATATACTCACCAACTAAATCAAACACCCCAGAAATATTATTATCATTGGATGCAGAAAAGCATTCGACATGATTGAATGGAAATACCTTTTACTATTTTGGAGAAGTTTGGGTTTGGCCCAACATTTGTGCATGGATTAAATTACTGTATACTAACCCAGAAGCTTCAGTTTGCATCAATAACATTTGCTCAGACTACTTTAAACTAGAACGTGGCACAAGACAAGGATGCCCTTTGTCACCACTGCTGTTTGCAATTGCCATTGAACCACTGGCAATACATTGTCGAAATACTGATCAGATAAAGGGGATTAGCAGAGAAGGACTGGAACAGAAAATCTCATTATATGCAGATGACATGGTACTGTATATATCGGACCCAGAAAATTCTGTGCCTGCAGTCTTAGCAGCACTCACAGAATTTCAAAAGCTCTCTGGTCTCAGAATTAATCTGAATAAAAGTGTACTCTTTCCGTGAATTCTCAAGCATATAATATTAGATTAGACACCCTTCCTTTTATCATTGCAGAACAGTTTAAATACCTCGGGGTAAACATCACAAGTAAACATAAAGCTCTTTATCAACAAAATTTGGTCGTCTGCATGGAAAAAATTAAACAAGACTTGCATAGATGGTCAACCCTTCATCTCACACTAGCTGGAAGAATTAACACTGTTAAGATGAATATTCTTCCTAAGCTCCTTTTTATTTCAAAACATACCAATATACATTAATAAATCATTCTTTAAGCAATTAGATTCAACAATAACCTCATTTATTTGGAATTCTAAACATCCACGCATCAAAAGAGCGACCCTACAAAGACAAAAGGCAGAAGGCGGCATGGCTCTACCTAACTTCCAGTTTTATTACTGGGGCAAATATACAGTCGATAAGAACCTGGACACAAATAGAAGAACATACACAGGTATGGACCGCAATAGAAGTAAAATCCTGCAGTACTTCTTTGTATTCCTTGCTCTGTGCTCCAATAAACACACGTTATCGGCAATACACTAATAACCCAATTGTGCTCCACTCACTTAGAATCTGGAACCAATGTAGAAAGCATTTTAAGACGGAGAAGCTTCTTTCTGTGGCACCTCTGCAAGAGAACCACCTCTTTCAACCTCACAAACATATGCAGTTTTAATATCTGGAAAAATTTGGAATTAACTTGCTTAGAGATCTTTATATAGACAACGTCTTTGCATCCTATGAACAATTACATTCCAAATTTAACATTCCAGCTACAAATTTCTTTCACTATCTTCAAATCAGGAACTTTGTTAAACAGAACCTTCCAGATTTTCCTCATCTTGCACCCTCATCCACACTGGAAAAATATTGCTCAATTTCAAGGAGTTAGACTCCATCTCTACAATATATAAAATCATTTTACAATCCCTTCCTTTCAAAGATCCAAGAGGACACTGGGAAAATGATCTCAATTAATATATAAGAAAAAGAGTGGAAAGTAGCAATGCAGAGAATTCACTCGAGCTCCATATGCACAAAGCATACAATTATCCATCCATCCATTTTCTAACCCGCTGAATCCGAATACAGGGTCACGGGGGTCTGCTGGAGCCAATCCCAGCCAACACAGGGCACAAGGCAGGAACCAATCCTGGGCAGGGTGCCAACCCACCGCAGGCATACAATTATACAACTCAAAATTATATATCGAGCACATCTGTCTCGATTAAAACTCTCCAAAATGTTTCCAGAGCATGATCCAACCTGCGAACGTTGCAACCAAGCCCCAGCCTCAACAGGTCACATGTTCTGGGCCTGCTCCAAATTAACATTATTCTGGACAAAAATTTTTAATTACCTCTCAGACAGCCTTGGACTCACAATCCCTCCTAACCCATTAACAGCTGTGTTTGGGGTTCTTCCAGAGGGGCTTAAAGTGGAGAAGGACAAACAAATTGTGATTGCATTCACTACACTGTTGGCACGCAGACTCATTCTGATAAACTGGAAGAAACCAAACTCTCCTCTTTTAAGTCAGTGGGAAACTGATGTGTTATATTATTTGAAATTGGAAAAAATCAAATACTCAGATAGAGGATCCATACAGACTTTTTTCAAAACATGGCAGGATCTAATCAGTAATATTTTAAAATAAGTTTATAAAGCACAGAGAATTTATTAATTTAGGTATGTTTACAAGCCTTAAATTTTACACCGTTTGGCTTGCTCTCTCTCTCAGGGGTGGGGATCGATCTGTTCTTAACATAATTCTTTTTTTGTAAAAACTTGATTGCTATGTATGAATTGTAATAAAATTAATAAAATAAAATAAAAAAAAAATTTATAATGAATACATATGTGCACTTCAATATATGAAATAGTAGGATGCATAAAAAGAATCAACCGTAAAACTAATTCAGGTAGGGGGGACAATATGTAAAGGTTTCAATGGTGAATTATTTCAATAATGACCACATCATTTAGACATGATCAATGCATTAAAAAAACTATTCAACTTAATGTTAGTTGTATTAAAGCACAATGTTTCTTAGTCTTTGACCACAGCTACAACATTCAAATGGAAATGCCTTATAAGAACAGTTGATAAATTACAATCCAAACTTCTGCATACAAAAAAAAACTGCACATCAAAGCATCATAAAACATGAGAAATAAACTAATATTATTAGTGAGGGGTCATCTTTGTTCAAAACAAATGGACTATGATGATGTACAGTGGTGTGAAAAACTATTTGCCCCCTTCCTGATTTCTTATTCGTTTACATGTTTGTCACACAAAATGTTTCTGCAGTTCTTTAGACGTTGTCCTGGGGTCTTTTGTGACCTCTCGGATGAGTTGTCTCTGCGCTCTTGGGGTAATTTTGGTCGGCCGGCCACTCCTGGGAAGGTTCACCACTGTTCCATGTTTTTGCCATTTGTGGATAATGGCTCTCACTGTGGTTCGCTGGAGTCCCAAAGCTTTAGAAATGGCTTTATAACCTTTACCAGACTGATAGATCTCAATTACTTCTGTTCTCATTTGTTCCTGAATTTCTTTGGATCTTGGCATGATGTCTAGCTTTTGAGGTGCTTTTGGTCTACTTCTCTGTGTCAGGCAGCTCTTATTTAAGTGATTTCTTGATTGAAACAGGTGTGGCAGTAATCAGGCCTGGTGGTGGCTATGGAAATTGAACTCAGGTGTGATACACCACAGTTAGGTTATTTTTTAACAAGGGGCAATTACTTTTCACACAGGGCCATGTAGGTTTGGATTTTTTTCTCCTAAATAATAAAACCATCATTTAAAAACTGCATTTTGTGTTTACTTGTGTTATATTTGACTAATGGTTAAATGTGTTTGATGATCAGAAACATTTTGTGAGACAAACATGCAAAAGAATAAGAAATCAGGAAGGGGGCAAATAGTTTTTCACACCACAGTAACTACATGTTAAAATTACATGTCAATAGAAAACCGCAGAAAGAAAATCATTGATAAAAATGGCTCGATGATTAAACCTTCGCTTTTCATTTTCATATGAGGAACTGCTTTTTTTGTATGGTTATTTTAAATGTCCCATGAATGCTAGAAAAAGTAAAACCAATTAAATTAAATGTGTATGGACTTTATGTTAATAAAAAAATGAGTTTCATAACTCAAGAAATTTATTGCTTTTGCCTTCTGTCTAAATTCACACATATACAGGCTGTTTAAATCTCACCTGTTTAAAAATAAATTCCAATAGATACATCAGCAAACCAACAGAGTTGCGCTGTATTCAATGCGTGTGCCAGCCAAATCCCATTCATGTATCTGCACAATGACAGAGCTGTACAAAATCTAATGTTGGCACCACCAGACTGATAGAGTTGTAATGAATCCAGTGCGTGTGCCAGCCATCCAATGTGTCTGCCCGCAATCCAATCGTGTTGTACTGAATCCGATGTGTGCACCAGCTGAATTTAATGCATGTATTACCAAAGCGATCGAACTGTACTGAATTAAAATCCACGTATACACGTGGTGAATGCAATGTGTGTACCCTTAAACTGTTCGAGTAGTACTAAATTCAATGTGTGCACCACTATACAGATTGAACTGTACTGAAGTTAAATCGATGTATGCACAGGCAAACCAATCATGTTACGCTGAAACTGATGCATGCACCATCTCATATAGCTGAGCTAAAAACAAAAGATTTTTTTTCTAAACTGTTCCTTATAATAGAGGAAAACCCGATTGTCGATGTCCAGTAATACTGTTTGCATGCCATCACTTGAGGCATGTTGTTTATAAAAGCTAAGGGGTGCATACCCCATAAATTCCGCATTCCGGACACTGAGGGGATCAAAGACTAATTCTGACTACTGAGGGGTGGCATTCCTCCCCACCTAGGACTCTACATTGGTTTAAACTGGCACTGATTGTTATGAGATATGAAATCAAAAATATAAAATAAAAGTAATTTTTTTTCTCTTTTTTTTTGACGGAAGCGGGTTTTCATACTTAAAAAGACTTGCGCTGATCAAACAGTGAACTTTGTGAGATGGAATGTTAAAGGTCTTGAACACGATCTAAAGAGGACAAAAAAGTATTTTCTCACACAACAGGTCTAAATGCCATGATAGTATTTTTCAGGAGACTCACTTAATAAGTAAGGACCAGTTTCGGTTGCAAAGAGATTGCATTGGCCAAGTCTTTCACTTCAGCTACTGTACATGAAAACTAGATGTATGGGAATCTTAATACACAAGACATTCCCATTTGCAGTATCAGACATAGCTTCTGATTCTGAGGGGTGATTTGTCATGATGATTGGTAATTTATTTCAATTTGAAGTAATTTTGATAAATATCTATGTGCCTAATGTGAATGACAGATTTCATCCAAAATGTATTTGCATTTATTCCTAATGTGAACGCTCATAAAATTGCCTCAGACTTTTCGGTAAGCAATAGTTACCATCATTCAAAAAAAAAAAAATAAGGACCTAAGACAATGTGCATCATACAGACCAATTTCACTTCTGAATAATGATGTTAAGATACTCTCCAAAGTTATATTTAGAAGGACTGAAGAAGTGCTTCCTTCTGTAATATCACAAGACAGCTTTAAACGTTTGTTTAAAGTAACATACCCACCTATAAAATCTAACACACCAGAGGTCTTATTGTCTTTAGTCACAGAAAAGGCATTTGCCATGGTTGAATAGGACTCTCAATATCCCTTCCATTTTCCAGTTCCAGTATCTCCAGTTCAGACATAGCCTTACTAAACCATTGGGGTAGTCTGCCCAGAGCTCCCTCTTGTGGATGTAGGTATCGCTGCCAGACTGCTGGCCCATTTTTAACCAAAGAGTCAGACAAGCTTGAAGGGTCCTCAACAGCAGCTTCACACTTCCAACAGTTACAGGGCTGAAGAATGTGTAGTAATTTCTTCTTTATTCCCCATTGTCGTTTCACTGTATTCACATCCCTTTCCTAAATCTCCATCTAGCATCTTTTTCAGGGCAGGTAACAATTAGCATCTTGTTACTTCATATGTATACTTTTTACCCCAAACACTCTAAGAGCCAACTTGATAATAGACTCTGTAGGCACAACAGTCAGCAACAATATGAAATCAAGGTTAAAGCTGTTATATAAAACAATGTACTACATGTACTGTGTTCCAGCCCCTTTTGATATATGCCCTGACCTCAGTCCCTTTTACAGCTTTACTCTTTTTCAATATTCAACTTCACAGCTCCTGACATAATGGTTTTGTTTTAATTTAAAGTTTCTGGGTAAAAATCAGTTTTGACGATCTTCCTCTTCAAATTCTGGTTACAATCCTTTACCCATTTAAACAACTCCTCTCTTTGTCATTCTGTTTGAATCTGGTGCCATCCCAATGCTACTTTAATGAAATGTGATAAAACACACACATGATTTCCACTCATTTCCAAAAACATGACAGTGACTTCAGTGTACTCCAATGGCCTGCACATTCCTCTGATCTCAGCTCAACAGTGTGTATGTATAGTATCAGTATAGTATCTGTAGCAATATAACAGTAAGTAAGCTTGATGCTATAGACTAGACATTTTGGTATCAGGTGATTTTCTCGTCAATGTTGTAACAGCCACAATACATTCTGCTATATCTGTGGCAAATATACACTTGCACCTCAGAGATGTTGGATGACTGCTCTTGTGAAGAAAGCTTATCATCTGTATTTCGGCTGCAAAATTGGTGATCAAGACAAGGAATGGGTGCCTCACATTTGCTGTGTGACATGTGCTGTCAGTCTGAGAGCCTGGCTCAGAGGCATTTGAAAGACGATGTTGTTTGCTGTTCCGATGATATGGCAAGAATAGAAAGACCATGTGATGGACTGTTACTTCTGTTTGACAAATGTGTCTAGTTTCTCTGCCAAAAACAAAAAGTCAATTGAATATCCTAATCTACCAACAGCAATGAGACCCATGCCATATGATGACAGTCTTCCAATTCCGAAACCAGCAGAGGAGCGGACCTTCGAAGAACCAGATGAAGAAACTGCAATGCAGGGTACTGACAGTGACATTGACCCGGATTTTGAACTGTGCTCATCAGGGGATCCACATCTGATAACACAGTCCGAATTGAACAATTTGGTCAAAGATTTGGGTGTGACAAAAGCAAAAGCCGAGATGCTGGGTTCGAGACTGCAGGAATGGTGTTTGCTGTCTACGAACATACGAAATGTCTATGTTTCGAGGCCGACATCATGATATAACCAAATTTTTTGCACAAGTCGAAAGTCTCTGTTTCTGTTGTGACATTGAAGGATTGTTCTCGGCCTTGGGTTGTGATCACAACCCGGAAGAGTGGTGTCTCTTCATTGATTCGTCAACGTTAAGTCTGAAAGCTGCTCCACTACACAATGGCAACGTTTATCCTTCAGTACCTGTTGGCTATGCAACACACATGAAAGAAACACATAAGAATATAGAACTGTTGCTGAAGCATGTCCAGTATAGTAAGTACAACTAGAATATCTGTGGAGATCTTAAAATCATTGCTCTGTTAGTAGGACTGCAGCTCAGCTATACAAAGTACTGTTGTTTCATCTGTGAATGGGACAGCCGTGCCAAAGAGTTGCACTATTCTCATCAGGACTGTCCACTCCGTAAAAAGTTAGCTCCAGGAAAGAAAAATGTGGCATGAATCGCTTGTAGACCCAGCAAAGATATTTTTGCCTCATCTTCACATACAACTGGGACTCATGATGAATTTTGTGAAAGCACTGAACAAGAAAGGGGAAGGTTTTCGTTATTTAAGACAGATGTTCCCAAGAAAAACTGACGCCAAGATCAAAGAGGGCATTTTTGTTGGTTCCCATATCAGACATGTTATGGCTGACAAACGGTTTGAAGATCTTTTAGTAGGGCCGGAAAAAATTGCCTGGAAACCTTCAAAGATATTGTTGACATTTTTCTGGGCAATTACAGAGCCCCAAACTACATTCAGCTGGTAGACATATTTCTCAAAGCATACAAGACAATGAAGTGCAACATGTCACTCAAGATTCATTTCCTCCACTCGCACTTCGACTTCTTCCCCGCAGTGACGAACATGGTGAAAGGTTTCACCAGAACATTGCTATGATGGAGAAATGATACCAGGGCAACTGGAATCTGTCAATACTTGCTGGCAACTGTTGGATACTGCAATGTGATGCACCAGACATTGAATACAAAAGAAAATAAGGAGCAAAACACTTTTAATTCTGTTGAATTTAATAGCTTATGCGAAACATAAATGTGACTAAATACGTTATTGTAAGTAAATATATAAATGCCTATTTCCCCTACGTGATGCAGTAAAAGCAAAAGGATATGTGTGCATACCCAGTAGGTACCTGTCACAATCAGCAAAAACATTTCAGGAAGCAAGACGTTTTTTTAAAAGGATTGTTGTGCAGTGTTATCAGACTTGGTATGAGATAGAAGGGGAGGTTCATGGTCAAAAAGTCTGCTAGATGTGTGTGAAGCTATTGAGTACTGTATACATGAACCAACATCTATAAGAAATGTTTACAGCTCTTTAACTGTGAATGTTTACATGTTTGCTGGGTTGAGCTTCCAAGCTCCAGTTCCATGGCCCCGATGTAAACCCAGGGGCCTGCCCTCTCATGTCCTGGGGGTGGTACTACTCGTCATATGTCCTTTACCCGGTCTTCTCTTTAAAAGGGTGTCCCGTTCGGGCAAGATCCCCATTCATCCATCACATGTAGTACAGTTTCATACAAAGATTGTAGGTCAAAGTGCTAAGAAATAAGAGATGGTGTAGTTAGGTTTTGGGTTAGTATGTTGGGTTTAGACCAGTGTGTGAAGTATCAAAAAAGAACTGTCGTATCTCCTTGTTACGGTATTGTTCTGCATATTTTTCATAAGTCACACTTGCTGGATGAGCTGCCGAATTAACATTGAGGAAGACAAATTCAGATCAAGAGATGTTTACTTTCCTGAGGTGCAACTTCGTAACAACAGGAATGTCCTGCTTTTATGAGTTTATGGTCTTTAAAATTGACTTGCTGTTAGGAAATGGTGCAAACATAGAAGGAGACTTGTACAGTCTTGGAAAAAGTATCACATTTGCTAACTTTCAAAGCAGTGTTTATATAGCAATTAAAAAAACCCAAAAAAAAAAACCTAGTGTCACAGAAATAATAATAGTACTTTAGTAATCATGACAAGCTTTATCCTTTTGTATCGTGAATTCCCTCCCCATCTGCACACAGCTGATGTGTTCTAACCACATTTGCTTTGTTCAGTACTTCATGACAAGGCTCGCTAAAAAACACTGTATTCAATATTGCCTTAGATTTTAAAGAACAGAAGTTAATCACCTAATTAGTGATCTTAAACCTTCAAAACAATCACTGGCAGGAAAATCAGAAAAGTGTCTCACAGCTTGTGATTTTTCTTGTCTTTTGATTTCACATAAACATCGAGAACCAAGTGAAGATGAATTGTATTCATTTCATCAAGGTCTAAATAGGCAAGGCCAATATGACTGGGCTTGTTATTCTGTGGTAAGATTTATTAAAATGGGAGCACACATCTTGATCCAACACACAAACTGAACAGGAAGAATGTAATAATGTCTGTCAGATTAAAATATATTATTTTCAGAATGTTCTGACCATTGGATGATGGGCATATGACAATGGCAACCAGGTACTTCTGTGATATTTTCCTGTTGATCTGTAAACCCAAAGAATATATTAATAGTGAGAAGGTTTGAGGTGAGGTAGTTTACCATTGGCAATAACAGTCAGATCTACAAAACGTGAACAAGCCTCACCTTGTATGTATCCACACTGTAAAAAATGGCCTATTCTTAAAAGATCAACCAATGATCTTTTAGTTTCTCCTGGCAGCTCCTACTAAAACTATAGGATTTTTCAAGGACTGGCTACCATGCACAAACCAAAAATCTGAAAAGCAGGTTTTTGTGGTGTGTTCTAGCACCCACCTGTCAGGTTAAGCTGCCACGCTATACATTCCTCACTGATGGTGCTCATTAATTATTCTTTCTTATATATGATATATTTGATTGTGTAATTGTAAGTCTTACTAGGGGGGCATACTAAACAGAGATCATTTGTCATTGCAACAATTAAGGAAAACAATCTGATGCAAAGTTCTTGACATATAATGCAATGTTCAATGTTGTCTGACTCAATTGAAGTAATGGACATTTGAGTACAGCAGTGCACTCTTAATAATAATGCCATTTATTGGGTTGTGTGGTTTGTCATTGAACCATTGCTTTACAAAAATCTATTTCATATTGGGGAGGGTTCTTTCAGCTTTGAATAGGTACCAAATATGGGGACTAAATATAAATCTTTATTTATTGTAATTAGTAGGATATTATCAGATTAAGAAAATCTGAACTCTGCCCATGGCACCTTCCTTTTAAAATCATTAATCAATTTGGATTTTACAAATTTATTATTATCTATTCATGATTATTTACGGACCTTGTTATGGATCTCAAGGTTCTTCCTGGAACATTCATGTGGTTGTCTTGAAAAGCAAAAATAGTTCCCCTGTGTCATCACTGTGAAGAATATCTCTTGCCTTTTTATTTTTAAGAGTGTGGGTTGCTGATTGATTGATTGACTGATTTTTTTAATACTTTATAACTTTGTAATGATCCCTGTTGGTTAACAGCTTGGCAGGGCATTTTAAAAATGATGGAGGTAAATCAAGAGATAGATGGCTAAAGGTGCACAAGTTTAACTATTCATTGAACATTTAGAAGCAGCTATGGGGATGGCACAATCAACTCTGAAAACTTAAATGTTAAAATATCAAACCAACTGGACAAAATTGAAAAGTCCAAACAATGCCCCAAAAGAACAAAATGGAGAAAATGCTGGCAAAATTGCTCATCATTGCCTCATTTATTCTGTATCCCTATTTATCTTGTGTCCCTAATTGGCTAACTGCATCTCTCACCAATTCACCACATAATAGCTAATGTACAATACACATACTGGCACAATAATGGCTGTCGTGTCATCCAGGGTTGCTACACATTGGTGGTGGTTGAAGTGGCTCCCCTTTGTCTATGTAAAGTGCTTTGAGTAGCAAGGAAAGCGCTATATAAATTTAATTTATTATCATTGTTATTAATCATTTGAAATCACAAGAAACTGCATATATTAAAGAAAACTTTGTCACGTTTTGTAGTTGGTTTGAGGAATTGTTCGAGGAAAGTGCTAGAATTATTAAATTAATGGGTGAAGGTGCAAGTGCTGATGTCCAAGCAGCAATGGAATTTCCTGCAGAGTTACTCATAATGAATCCATATACACACTTATTTTATGAAAGAATCGAAAAATTGCAAACAATGAGCACTAGATCTATTCTACAGAATTTAATGTTGTTTGCTTTGGAATATATTTTAGTTTTTATTCATTGTATACATGTATTATTTTCATAGTGTAAAAATACATCCCTATTCTGTCCTTTTAAATTTTACCGCTGGAAACGACATTTCTCATGACAAAGTAGTTTTTTATAATGTATTTGCTTTGTTATGTGAGGTATTACTGTAAAGACTTAATAAAATTCTTCAATATTTAAATTAAAAAGAAGTGATTCTAAGAATATAAATTAAAGCTTACAAGAGATACTTATTATAATTAAATGAAAAACCTCTTCAGTACAATAAATAAAAAAAAAATACATACAGTAAACCAAAGGATTTAAAACTCCAGTAAATAATTCTGATAAAGCAGAGGATAAAACAAATGCAAAGCCCTGCAGTAAATGATGCAGCCTTAGTCACAATTCAGATCTGAAAGCACTTGCAAAGTGTCAAAAGTATAAATCAATGTTGCTATGGTTTGTCAGAGCCCTATTCCTAATTTCTGTTTTCATGGTCTATGGACACTTGTTGTAGGATTCTGCATCTGCTCTTGTTTGACAAGAACGGCACCAGGTATAGTAAAGTAAACTTTAGCCTTCTTTTATTTAGTGTTACTGGTATTTGTGATAAAAATGATTTGTGAGGCAGTTTTGATCACAGCCTATGCATTAAGTAAATCGTGAATGGCTGGTTTCTGCTAAGTGTTTTATAGACTGTTGATGGCTGTGTCAAAAAGAGGTCCAAAAACTCCGTCCACAGAAAGAAGTCTCTCATTTTTTGAAGCTTCTGATTTTTATTACTGCTTATATCAAGATTCCAAATCCAGTTTACACTGCTGCTCAGAAGACACATGTTCCTATAATTACTGGTACTCATTCCAAGCTGCCAGTCCAGTCATCGCCAGTAGAAAGTAGTCTTGCCATTCAGTCATCTGGGATTCCCAGGGAAAGTAGACCCAGACTTGCTGCCTGAGTCTACATCAAGGGGCATTCCAGAGTCGTTGCCAAAGGCCATGGGTACATGTTGCCTTTAAACCCAGGAAAGCCACCTCTGTGCTTTTGCCCACATCATTTCTGATCCTGGGCACTTCAGAGTGGGTGTCTTTGCCTTCACCTCCTTAGCTTTGCTCTTTTTTTTTCTATCGCATGACAATTTTCTGGGATCGCCTCTTGATAGGGGAAATTAAGCAATTGTTTTGTTGGAGTTTCATCCCTAGTCTTAGTTTCCTTTGCTTTTGCTTGTTTGTTTTATTTTTTTGTAAATTATTTTGTTGTTTTGTCAATAAAAGTGTTTTTTTATATCATTTTTCTTTTATTAAGCTTTTTCCTGTTTGTCAGTCATTTTGTATTTTGTCTTTTAAGTGGGTCATGTTAGTTTATTTTCTTGTTAGCCTGTATGTTGAGCACAATTGTCAGATCTCATCATGCCCCAGGCAACATGTAAGGAATGTATGGAATAACCAGGGACAGCAGGACCCGAAAAATAGGGGTTTAGTTTTTGTTAGGAAGCACGCATCCTGACACTAAGTTAACATATACAGTATGTATGTGAGCAAGTCAATTCAATAATCTTGCAATGTCCACATATCTGTCCAATTATACTAACTCGGACCAAGTGCCCTTAGTGACAAACTGCAAGCAGGCACTGTAGGACAAAGTGGGCATAGCCCTGTTTTTCTAGACTACAGTAGTATACAAGGCCTTTCCCCCTAAAAGAGCAGATTTTACGGAGATGCAGAAAGCCAGCCGCCCCACCACCACCAGCAGGCCAGAAGGACATTAAATTGAGTGGCTGAACTATAACTATTATGTGTCAGCCAGGTGGTATTCTAGAGTGAAGTCTCAGCAGTGGTGACATCTAGAAGTACCACCCACTGAACACAAGAAACATAAAAAAACAACATCCTCCACACAGAAAATATATAAATAATACACATCACAATATTAACAGAAAATACATAATGAGAATAAACATATAAAAAGCATTTAAAATAAAGTATAACAACATAAAAAAAGAACACAGACAGAAGCCAGGTGACACAACTTGGCTGAAATATAACAATAATGTTGTTCAACATTTGGTCAGCTGGTTCTCTTAACTTCATCTGTATCTGACAACCAGAGATGTTAATTAAAAACGAACTGAAATCTCTGCAAACTTTCACCACACTAAGAGGTGCCTGGAAGGGCATTCATTGTAAGCTTGCTTGTAGTGGTGCTTGAAAGTTGATATAAAGCAGATCATTGATATTGGTCTATTGGACCATTTTCTTCTACTTTTTAATATAGAAATAATGATAAAAAACACCCATGAGAAGCATATTGTTAAAAAACGCTTCTTTGACTCAGCAGCAGCTGTAAAACTTACAAACATTCTAAGCAATCAGTCTGTTTATAGTGCCAGCTATAATAGCGAGGATAATGTAAATAGTAAGGTGGAAAGATTTAAAACTAAAGTGAGCTGCTGTTGACAGAGTTGCACCTTCAAAGACAGTTAAAAAATCTTCTAGCATTGTTATACCATGGCAGACCCAAAGAGTGTCGGATTTAAAAAGAAAATGCCGGAGAGCTGAGCGTAAATGGAGGAAGACTAAACTAACTATCCACTATGAAATATTAAAAGTTTAAATAACAGAATACAATAGCACTGTCCATCTTGAGAGGCACTGTTATTTCTCTAAGATTATAAATAACAATGCTAGTAATCCCAGAGTCTTATTCTCGATGATTGATCGTCTGCTAAACCCAGGGAACTCAAAGGAATGTCTCCTAAGTACTTCCAGTAAAACCTGTGAGGCTACTGCTGTATTTTTCAACCAAAAAATGAATGATACTAGAAATAACATAGTATATCACCCCAACACTAAGGATCCTCCTAAACTCCAGCATTCCGTTATAAACAAATTAAACTCTTTCACTAGGATAGATTTATCTGATTTACAAAAAATAATATCTCAATTAAAACCCTCCACCTGCGTCCTTGACCCAATACCAACAAGGTTTTTCAAAGAAGTATCAGGCGTGCTAATTGATAATGTTCTGGACATAGTAAATTCGTCATTAGATATGGGGGTCTTCCCAGACTGTCTTAAGACTGTTGTAGTTAAACCCCTACTTAAGAAACATAATCTCGACCCCTCGCTCTTGAAAATTTTAGACCCATCTCTAACCCGCCTTTCTTAAGTAAAATTCTGGAGAAGGCAGTCATTATGCAGCTAAATGACCACCTCAATACAGTAAACATTCTATTCTTGATAAATTTCAGTCGGGTTTTAAAACAAATCACAGCACAGAAACTGTACTTGTTAAAGTAGTAAATGATTTGTGGGTGAATGCAGACAGAGGTCATTTATCTGTTCTCATCCTCTTAGATCTGAGTGCAGCATTTGACACCATTGATTATAATATTCTTAGAAATCGCTTTAGTCAATGGGTGGGCCTCTCTGGCAGTGTCTTAAATTGGTTTGAATCCTACCTGACAGGGAGAAAATTCTCTGTTAGTTGTGGTAATTACAGCGTAAAGACACGTGATATCCAATATGGTGTTCCACAAGGCTCTATCCTTGGTCCGCTGTTCTTCTCAATCTACATGCTTCCGTTAGGTCAGATTATCTCAGGGCACAACGTGAGCTACCACAGCTATGCTGATGACACACAGCTGTACTTATCAATAGCACCTGATGACCCTGACTCTCTCGATTCACTAACACAATGTCTTACTTGTATTTCTGAATGGATGAATAGTAATTTTCTCAAGCTAAATGAAGAGAAAACTGAAATTTTAGTGGTTGGCAATAATGGATACAATGAGGTTATCAGAAATAAACTTGATGCATTAGGATTAAAAGTCAAGACGGAGGTAAAAAGCTTAGGGGTGATTGTTGACTGTAATCTGAATTTTAAATCGCATATTAATCAGATCACTAGGACAGCATTTTTTCACTTAAGAAACATAGCTAAAGTTAGACCTCTTATATCACTGAAAGATGCTGAGAAATTAGTTCACGCGTTTGTTTTCAGTCGACTAGATTACTGTAACGCACTCCTCTCAGGACTACCCAAAAAAGATATAAATCGTTTGCAACTAGTGCAGAATGCAGCTGCTAAAATCCTAACTAGGAAAAGAAAATCCGAGCACATTTCTCCAGTTTTGATGTCACTACACTGGTTACCTGTATCATTCAGAATTGACTTTAAAATTCTGCTTATGGTTTATAAAGCCTTAAATAATCTTGCTCCATCTTATATATCGGAATGTCTGACACCTTATATTCCAAATCGTAACCTTAGATCTTCAAATGAGTGTCTCCTTATAATTCCAAGAACAAAACTTAAAAGAAGTGGTGAGTCGGTCTTCTGCTGCTATGCACCTAAAATCTGGAATAGCCTGCCAATAGGAATTCGCCAGGCTAATACAGTAGAGCACTTTAAAAAACTGCAAAAAACACATTACTTTAACATGGCCTTTCTATAACTTCACTTTAACTTAATACTGATACTCTGTATGTTCAATTCATCATAATAACTATTCATGGTGGCTCTAAAATCCGTACTGACCCCTACTCTCTCTTCTGTTTCTTTTTCCGGTTTCTTTGTGGTGTCGGCCTGCGCCACCTCCACCTACTCAAAGCATCATGATGCTCCAACAATGATGGATGGATTAAAAGTCAGAAGTCTATGTGACCATCTTCATCAAATCCTTCCGTGAGAACCCTAAATACAAAGAGGACTGTTTCATTTATGTTAGGTAGAATGCCCAGAGGGGACTGGGCAGTCTAATAGTCTGGAATCCCTACAGATTTTATTTTTTTCTCCAGCCATCTGAAGTTTTTTTTTGTTTTTTCTGTGCACCCTGGCCATTGGACTTTACTCTTATTCTATGTTAATTAATGTTGACTTATTTTATTTTCTTACTGTGTCTTTTATTTTTCTATTCTTCATTATGTAAAGCACTTTGAGCTACTTTTTGTATGGAAATGTGCTATATAAATAAAAGTTGTTGTTGTTGTTGATGCTCAGATTCTCACTGACCTAAAATATTTATTTATTTATTTATAAATATTTATTTATTTATTTTAGTTTGGGGAGGCCAAGAATGCATCTAGCCTTGCCTTGCCACGCACACTCCAAGTACAAACAAACAATGGTAACCACTCAATCCTGTTCCACATATACAAACGATCGTGATGAATGAAAATAGATGTGAACAGCCTGCTGAATGAAATACACTTTTTTTCCTACCACAATGCCAATGTAAGTGAAGTTTTGCAGTGGTTGGGAGTGCATACCAGGCGAAGACGTTTTCCAACCCAGATGAAATCACACATAAAAGCAAGCACAGGACAAGAATATTAATTCAAAGAGTGATAATATTTGTTATCTAGTTGTGAGGTGAAGCATTGCAAAAGAAAGACATCTGATGACCATGATTCTGCATATCTTGTTTCTCCCAGCAATCCCTGTGGCCATAACCAAAAGCTACCCAATGGAGAGAGTATTCTAAAGGCTGCTGGGATTTACAACCTGTTTAAGTAACGCTGCTACATGCTTAAACTGTCTCTTGCGCAGTTGAACTCACTCAGGTCCCTATGACATGGCACTGACCTTTACCTTGAAATGGAGCTCTCTATTTCAGCCAACATAGGCTCTGTCTTCCCTTAAACACTAAGTGCAAACATGTCTTCACTAGCTCCAAGATGAACCCCTACAAGCGTAAGCTCTGGTCAAGTAACTAAACCCATTCAGGAGAAGAAGTATAGCTTTAAGAAAAGAATCTCAGACCCTATCCTTTTGTGCCAGGAAAAGTTGCTGTATTTCGCTTTAAAGCTAAGGAAGACACAACAAAGAGCATAACACTCAAAACAAAGTGAGCATGTCAGTGCCACAACATGGGTGAAAAATCACATGGAAAAGAGAACAATTGCTACGTTACAAGCAAAGTTCTTCACTTGAACCTGGAATCTTGACATTCAAGCACACACAGCATCGGACTTCACCCTTAAAGGCTTGATATTGTAAAACTACTTTACATGAGACGAGATAATTTAGAGGTCTATGTAGCTAGTAAACAGACAGCTAAAGTGCCAATTTCTCATGTGTAGTTATTTTTGTGTATCAAGCTTAGCATTGTCTGTGCCAGGTAAAGTTTTACAAGCTTGTAGATAATTTTGAGACAAGGCAGCCTTGAGTCTCAGCCTTTAGCTTTTTCATGGATCAAAACTTTACATTAGAGCAAGCTGTGACACCAAAAGAGAAACACTAACTGAACAAGTTTGTACAATTACTTGCCTTATTGTCATTTCCTTTAATTTTTTTTTAAACCATCTATAATTTAGCTTAGTCTGGTGTTCCTTGCTTTACTGAAAACTGGCTTTTAGATGAAGATTGAGTATATGGCATTTTTAATGACAATATGTTTAATTTATATGTACCATCTTTCTCAAACCCCAAAGACTCCAGTGGGATCTGAATAAAATGACGTAGAAACCATTATGTTTGAGAGTTGACAGTTGAGGACTATGTGTGTTATTTATTTAGCTTTTTGATCTTAAAAGAAATTTGTGTCCACAGTTTATTTTCTTAGCTTCAAATCCCCATTGGTTTTAATGCATAATTGGTTAACCGCAATTCAAATGACTTTGCATTTCATTCAAAAATATTCTGTATTCATAGTTTCTTGCCTAATGACTTTTCCAGTATGTCCAAAAACATTGAGTTTCATTCTTCATTTAGGTGAGACAATGGCAAGGTTTTATATATATCACATATAAAAAAACGAACATCACACATTTTGAATGTGTAACTCCCATTTTGCAAATTTCATTTCTTGTTTTTATAACTCAGTCCATGTAAGCCCACAATAGTTCCTGCATGTCTACCTCTAACTAGCCCAAACAATGAATTTAAATGAAATTACTTCCATTTCTGCAAAAGTGAAGTCAATAAAAATGATGTTTTGAATTTCGGTGAATTATATTTTTATGTATAATTGTTAAGAACATTAATTAAACATATTGGTAATTAATTACTTCTTAAAATGTGTATTCTGTTAGTAAAATGAAACTACCAATCAATTAACTAACTTATTTATTATGATATATTGTAATATTTAATATATTACTATATTTATGTTTATATATTATGTAAATAGAATATACTCAGTTGTAAAATGTTAATCAAATTTACATTCATTTATCTAATATCTGTCCTAAACTGCTGGTTAACTTTGGCATCTTTTACCAAGACTTGTGACATTTGTTGAAACAAATCCATAGCTATAGTTCACATAAAGTGCATACATGAACTTGAATATATGCCTGAGTTCACAATTCATCCAAACTAACATATTACAAACATAATGTTATAATGGTTAAGCTAGTAATAATATATCAAAGGGTAAAATAGCAATAATCCTATCTTTATGAAAGTCTTATGCCATAGAAAGGTCTCATGCTTGGCTTAGTCTCTTGGATTTTACAGCTTTGCTTAGGGCACCAGAAATCCTGCGGCCATTCCTATGTACAAAAGGTCCCCATGGTTTGGGAAAGGCAGCAGCAGGCATATGTTTTAAAAGTATTACGTGTTGTAATTAACATTTTTTATTTTATTTTTCCTATTTACATCTGTTCTGGTGAATTCTTACCAGAAAATGTTCATTTTTGATGTTTATTTTTTGTTTGGAGCCTTTATTTAATAGTTGGTAATCTAATAATGTTATTTTCTATGCCATCTTGTTTTGGTAACAGGCAGAGGTGGAAAATAACAAAGTACAATTAGTTTGTCATTGTACTTAAGTAGATTTTTCATGTATTTGTACTTAGAGTTAGTTGTAGATACTTTTGACTTTTACTCTACTACATTACTAAATGGCGATGTGTTACATTTTATTGTCACATGAACTTCTTCTTGAACAGGGCTGCCATGTTCCTAAAACATTTATAGCCCAAGAATAGTTTAATAATAGTGAATTTGTCCAAAAAATAGCCTGATGCCTCAGAAACACAAAATGACACACCAGAAACCGTGGTCACAGTGAGAGGGTTAGGTATGTACCATGAGGGGTTGGGGCCCTTGGAGATATTGTAGAGTGATCAAATGGGTACATACCATCACACAACAGGGGTGGGTGCCACTCTGGACTTTACAATCTTAAAGAACATAAGTACAATAAGTGTGAACAGCAGGGGTAGGGGTGCCAGAAGGATAGAAAAACATGGTAAATATACAATAGCAGGGGGTTGAAAAATAGCACAAAACAAAGCATGGTTTTTAAAAAAGTAGCCCAAAAAGCCCATTTTTTTCCTGTGGATGACAACCAATATCGTCAGGTGCTCACGGTCTGCCTGGACTACCTTGTGTCCTTTTTTTGTCATTTTAGGGAGAATTCTTTATCCAGCCCCCTACAATAATTACCATTTATTGGTGTGCAAGGTTATTATTGTCACATATTCAGAGTACCTTCGTGTGCTAATCAACATGCAACACATCAACTCTCTCTCGATTATTGAGTATAACTTTCTTAAACGTCTATCTTAATTGAACTGATGAGAATAAACACCAGATTGAGAACAAATGCTAAATAATGCATTTTTTAAGTTACAATGCTATAAAATATTGTACAGCATTTTCTAAAAAGCATACCTTTTCATCTTAAAGTGATATTGTTCAATTATTTTCACATTTGCATTTTCAAGACTATATAAATCCAGTCTTCTTGGCTTGAACTTTCAACAATCAGAGCTAAATAGGGCAGGCAACCTTGGATCAAAAGTATTTATGGATGCAATGTTACCATTAGCTGGCCCCATTTAAACTTTTCACGATAGGCCTGTCAGCAAGTTGCTTTGTCAGATCTGTTATTGCTTTCCACAAGATTGACTCACAGAGAGTGATATCCCATCCCACTATTGACACCAAATTTTAGAAGAAACACGCTTGGGAGTATGCCAGGTGTTTTCAGTAAAATCAAATTGTGGAAGATACAAACGATGAGCACATAAATCATGTTTTGTAAATATTACTGCTCATTTTCATAGCAAAGTCCAAGTATGCCCACAAAAAGTGCTGCATGTATACCCCTCAGGCAACATGGTAATAATACACTTAGAGTGGCACCAGCCCACCACAGGTCACACACACATACACATCAAACACACACTAGGGACAATTTAGAATTGCCAATTCACCTAACCTGCATGTTCAAAACATTCCATCTTCTTTAAAAGGTATATTTCTCTAAAAGCATGTAGGGTGTGCCTACAGGTATGTGAAGAACGGTTAAATAAACTGAGTAAGTAAAGGTCATAATGTCAAAGCTGCCCCAATGTCAAAACAAGGAATACAACAAACTTGTTTCACTGTGCAAACAAAAACATGCCTCAAGCTTGAAATAGTATTACATTGTTTTTCCATACCAAGATCTTCAAATACCTGCCTTTTCTATTACTGTGTCTATAACAAAGTATTCACCTCCTTTTATTATTATACAATGTTTTTGAATTAATGTGGATTTTATTTGGCTTTTTTGACTCTGATCAACAGAAAAATTTGCTGTATTGTCAGAATGAAAGTCTCTGCAAAGCGGTCTACATTAATTTCAGATATAATACAGAAAATAATTGATCTTGTAAGTATTCAACCCTTCAAGTGAATATTTTGTAGATGCACCTTTGGCAGCGATGACAGCCTTGGGTCTGTTTGCATATGTGCCTCTGTATCAGCTTGGTACACCTGGACACTGCAGTTTTTTCCCATTCTTTTTTGCAGAGGTGCTCAAACTCTTTCAAGCTGGATGGCCATTATGACTTAATGGCCTTTTTTTCAAGTTCAGCCACAACTTCCCAGCTGTATTGAGATTTAGAGTCTGACTCAGCCACTACACTCTTGGACATTAACATTGTTGTTTTTAAGCCATTCAAATGTACCTGTGGCTTTATATTTGTGCCAGTTCTTTTGCTGGAAAACAAATCTTTTCCCAAGGTGCAGGTTTCTTGCAGACTACTTTCCTGCATTTTGCTTAATTCATTTTATCTTCACAAGCCTTCAGGGCTGGCTGCAGAGAAGCATGTCCACAGCCTAATGCTGCCACCACCTTTCGTCAAGGCATCGGTGGTGAATTTTTTAATAATGTATTGTATCTGGCTTGCACATTTAGTCTGGCTATCTAGTCTGATGGCCTAAAAGTTCAACTTGTTTTCATCAGACCTGTCCAAATAGGCATGGTAATTTGTAACTTCTTTAAAGTTCTAATTGGTCTCTTGGTAGCCTCCCTCACTAGTCTTGCATCTTCACTCAGTTGTCATGGAAGATCAGGTCTAGGCAGATTTAAAACTATGCCATACTTTTTTTCATTTCTTAATGGTTTATTTAACTGGACTCCAAAAGGATATTCAGTGACTTGGATATTTTTTGTTTCCATCCGCTGACTTGTGCTTTTCCATCACTTTTTCACAGAATTGCTTTGAGTGTTCTTTGTCTTAATTGTGTACAGTAGGTTAGTCCACAATACTGACCACCACAAGGTGAAGCTTCCAGAAAAGATTAAGCACTTTGAGCTACATTTTTTTGTATGAAAATGTGCTATATAAATAAATAAATGTTGAAAAGATGGTGCAGTACTCCAAGGGGTGCAACTGAAACCCCAGACACGTGATCTCCACTTAAGTAATGACGTAACTTTTAAAACCAACTGGTTACACCAGTGATGATTTAGGTGTGTCACAGGAAACTGAGGTTTTCTGTTTTATATTTGTAATTAACTTAAGCCACTTTGAAAAGATCTTTTACACTTTAAATAGTTTTTTTGTTGTTGATCATTGTCAAAAAAGCCAAACTAAATCCAATTGTGATTTAATGTTGTATAACAATAAATTGTGAAAGCTTCCTACATTATTTGGTTTTGGTCTTCTTCTATTTGTATTTCCTTTAAATTATTACCTTATATATTTTTATTGTCGGACATATCTGTATAGTGTTCGCCCCTAGCAAAAAGATGAAGACTTTAAGTTAATTGATGACTTTAAATTGGCCCTGTGTAAAAGTTTGCTGTTGGGAGGGTCGGTTGTAGATAGACCTTGCAATGGACAGGCTTCCACTTCAGACCGGTTTCATGCTTTGCTTCTGTTGCAAAATTATCTTCACTGCAGGACATGGAATGGAGCAAGGTCAGATATAGGTGAGGTTGGATCTCTTAATGGTACTAAATCCTAACCATATTAACCCATAACCTTAACTTAAGTCTTAAAACTGCACTGATTTCTTGGTGCTTCAGTTCTGCAGTATGACATTGTTACATTCTGGTATAGTAGGGAGCGACATTTGCCTTGTCAGATGATGAATAAATGAATGCTATATTTAGTTGCAAATGAATTAAATAATTTCACCTCTAACGTCATGCTTTCATTATAAGCTAAAACTCCAACATACTGCAGCAAGAGGAGAATTACTGAATATGTTAGGGGTCTGACACCCAATCTCCTGACAATCAATCCCCTCCATATCTTGTGTGCTCCAGCAAGCGATAGTTGTCTAGTGCTGCCAAGACAGGTGAGCATGTTTCAGTATGTTGTGTTGTATTTTTATATTTTTTGTTTTTAAGAAAGCATATGCAAATAAATAAGCTAATATTATTAGACATATAAAATGTGAACCTATATGTTTGGCCAAATAGTCTTTTTGCATTTTTGTGGTACACTGGTCCTTCTTCACAATCCAAAACACATTGTCTGCTAATTAAAGTTACAAGTCATCTTTCTTTTTAATTTGAGATTTGCTTTACGGCTGACAAACCTTTTGTGCTACCTGTCTGAAACATAATAGAATATCAGGTGATAAAATCCAATAATAGGGGTAGCATCCATCAATACTGGTTTCCTCTATCTTCTCTAAAGTCAGTAATACAATATAGGATACTGGTGTTGTCTTTCATAATATAAGAGACTTAAATGTCATCATCTGTTCTTTTCAGGCTGACGAGTTCAGCTTTGTGAGTGTATCAGACTCAGTGGTGTTCAAGTAATGAGAAAGTGCTATCAACACCATGCAAAAAACAGAATTATGATGGGAATGGCCCCTGAATCCTCCAGTTATAGATGTTGTCATGTGCTTCATATTTTGCTGTTGATTTCTTAATGAGTAAATGTAGGCTATTGTATTGTACTTTACTTTCTGGAATAAGATTAGCATTTTTTGGGAACATGGTGCAAAATTTAGAATGTTCTAAAATTTTATCTACTTGTCACAAATTACAAGTTCACACTTTCCGGATAGCTAGATAGATAGGTACTTTATTGATCCTGAGGGAAATTCAAGTAGCAGTAGCCAAGAATGCTATCAAGTTAAATTAAATATTTAAGTACACGCTATGCAAATAACAAATACTATACAAATAATGCAATCACAGTACGCTGGGTTTGTAATCATACAGTCCAATTCAGGGAATGTACTGTAGCTAGATAGTGCATACAATAATGCCAGTGCAGTGAGAATTGTGCAAATAATGCTACCACCAAAGTGACAGGTGGCACATAATATTAAAACAGATACTAAAGTGGCATTATATTAAAGTAAAATAAAGCAACATTGCTTACGTTGATGTCATGTTTAAAGTGACCCATAACACAGTAGTGACCAAGTAGTGAAATATCAGATGTAGTGCATAGCTAGTATAGCTAGTATAGCTTATGATCAGAGAAGGAGCATCAGGCCCAGAATTCAACCCCCACCCCACCCCTGCTGGGAAAAGTGAAAGAGTCTAATGTCCCTGGGGACAAAAGATCTTTTATATTTGTCCATATTGCTGTTCTGTGATAGCAGCCTACCACTAAACAAACCCCTCTGCTTAATTATAGTGGTGTATAGTGGATGATGTTCATTGTCCATAATAGATAGTAGGATGCATGGTGTCCTCCTCTCAGCCACTGTCACCAGACAGTCCATTTCCATGTCAACTACAAATTCTGCTTGCCTGATCAGCTTGTCAAAACAATCAGCATGTCTTTTCTTCAGACTACCCCTTACCAGCACACCAAAGCATAGAATAGAGTACTGCCAACCACTGCCTAATGGAAAATCTGCAGGAGTTTCTTACATACTGTATATAGAGGAGCACAGCTTCCTCAGAAAATAGAGAAGGCTTTGCCCTTCCTGAACAGAGTCTTTGTGTTCTTTGAGCAGTCCAAGTTATCATCCAACTGCACTCCAAGGTATTTATAGGTCTAGAGACCTAAGGTAGTCCACGACTATTTCCTTGGTTTTGGAAGTGTTCAACAGCAGTTGGTTTGACTGACATCATCACACAAAGTCATTCACCTGGGGCAGTGGTGGCAGTGCTGCATGTGTTGCTCTCAAGCTTACAAAGTATGAGCCAAGGTTAGACAAATTATCAGCATGCATACAACAGCAAAAAGCACATTAATTGTTCAAAAGCATACCGAATGCAAACTTTTACCTTTCAACAAAAAGTTGTTTGTATCATTGAAAGCTCTGTTATTATGTTTTTCTTTTAAGACAAAAGATGTTAATGTATGAGTTACTTTTCTAAACTAAAAGCTCAGTAGATAGATAGACAGACAGAGCATCAGTATTGGCAGTTCAGTCCAATTTATCATCCAGCTGCACTCCCAGGTATTTATAGGTCTGTACCCTCTGCACACACTCACCTCTGATGATCACGGGGTCAATGAGGGGCCTGGGCCTCCTAAAATCCACCACCAGCTCCTTGGTTATGCTGGTGTTCAGTTTTAGGTGGTATTCAGGTTAAATTGCCATGTTGGCAATTTGCGATAAATAAGTGGGTTTTGGATTGCAGTTTGGGCACTTGGTTTCTAAATGGTTCACCATCACTGACCTGGGGTTTCATGTATAAATGGTGTGTACGTTGTGGTCCCCGGCCGGGGCTGGAGCCCGCCGGGACGCCCAGGAGGACGTGAGGAGGGCTTGTGCCTCCTCCAGACCGCGAGGGGGCGTCCGTCCTGGTTCTATTGGGAGCCACGGGTCGAGGGCATGGAAGCCCTACCCTGTAGGGGCCCGTGGTTACCGCCAGGCGGCGCCCCGATGCCGGTTCATCCCGTGTGGCCCTCGGCCGGGGATGGAGCCCGGCCGGGACGCCTTAGAGGACCGGAGGAGGGCGTGTGCCTCCTCCAGAACGAGTGGGGGCGTCCGTCCTGGTTAGATAGGGGGCCTCGGGTACAGGGCTTTGAAGCCCAGCCCTGTAGGGACCCGTGGCCACCGCCAGGCGGCGCCCCGGTGCCTAATTATCCCGGGAGCCCGGCACTTCCGCCACACCAGGAAGTGCCGGGGGGAAGACTTTGTGTGGCACCCGGAGAGCTGCCAGGAAGACAGCCGACACTTCCGCCACGCTTTGGCGTGGCTAAGGACGGAACACCTGGGGCTCATCCGGGAGCCTTATTTAAGGGGCCGCCTCCCTCCAGTCATTGGTGGAAGTCGGGAGGAAGCAGACTGAGCTGGAGAGCGAGGACAGGAGGCGGCCAGGACAAAGGCACAGAGACTGTGGGCCCTGGACTTTGGGGGATTCAGTGCCAAGGGCGCTGGGGTTGTGAGTGCACGTGATTTGAACTTGTTATTGTAAATAGTGTAAATAAACAGTGTGTTGGGCAAAAATATGCTGTCCGTCTGTCTGTGCCGGGGCCAGCGTTCACAACGTACAAAAATGTTGCGTACGCCCATTTCCGCGCTCAAATAGTGATGTTATAAAACTAAACTTGCCGTAAAGCCACGCACATTTTCACGCCAGCTCAATCCATTGTGTACACATTTTTTTGCATATGTACATTTATTGCACCCGCTACCTTAACCATATGCACAGTCTGTTTGAATTTCTCCAATCCGGCAAATGTCTTGGAGCCTTTCCTGCACGAAACACGAGGTTCAGAAACAGTTTCATCTCAAGAACTATAAACACACTTAATCAGTCCATCAAGTAGTCCTGATAGAACAGTTTGTACTTATAAATAGAATTAATCTCACTGTAAACTTGCACATCAGTTGTAATATTGCACAACCTGAGCCACTTTATGAACCATTTACACTAAATTTACATATGCATTGTACTTATGCTTTCATATTGTATATTTTTCATTTCTTTATTATATTAGTATTTTAATTTATATGAATTTTCATATTGAATCTCATTGTACCATACAATAACAATAAAGGAATTCAATTCAATTCAGTAGAAGAAAGCGCATATTTACAGATGATATCTTCTTGGAGTTCTTGATATCATTTTTAAGATGAAATGCATTAAAGTATGAGTATTATATTATACAGATAAGTTTTTAACTTCATTTAAATAATGTACACTGTTAATAATGTGTGGGCATGGTGGCGCAGCAGTAACAATGAGCTGGCGCCCCATTCAGGGATTGTTCCTGCCTCACGCTATATGCTTGCTGGGACTGCTGCGACCCTGGATGGATAGATGAATGGAATAATTAAAGACATATTACAAAGATATTTCAATATTCCTTAAAAGTTTTGAAGAATTGGTGTTCTAAGCTTACAGCTGGTTTGACATTTCAGACCTTATTGTGGGGATTGGTTACACAGAGAAAGAAACAAAGGACAGGGATTGGGGGTTAGTACATTTGACAGACACAGTACTGCTGCATTAAATCGAGGGTCACGAGGCAGGAACAATCTCTGGATAGGGCACCAGCTCACTGCTGCCACTGCGCCACCATGTCCTTATGTTTAATACATGCTTTAATGCATTTCATCATGAAAATATCAAGTATACATCTTAGTATTTGAATTAGAATTAGAATTAGAATTAGAACAATCTAGACGAGAACAGGCCATTCAGCCCAACAAAGCTCGCCAGTCCTATCCACTTGCTTCCTCCAAGAAAACATCAAGTCGAGTTTTGAAAGTCCCTAACGTCTTACTGTCTACCACACTACTTGGTAACTTATTCCAAGTGTCTATCGTTCTTTGTGTAAAGAAAAACTTCCTAATGTTTGTGCGAAATTTACCCTTAACAAGTTTCCAACTGTGTCCCCGTGTTCTTGATGAGCTCATTTTAAAATACAAGTCTCGATCCACTGTACTAATTCCCTTCATAATTTTAAACACTTCAATCATGTCACCTCTTAATCTTCTTTTGCTTAAACTGTAAAGGCCCAGCTCTTTAATCTTTCCTCATAATTCAACCCCTGTAGACCTGGAATCAGCCTAGTCGCTCTTCTCTGGACCTTTTCTAGTGCTGCTATGTCCTTTTTGTAGCCTGGAGACCAAAACTGCACACAGTACTCAAGATGAGGCCTCACCAGTGCATTATAAAGGTTGAGCATAACCTCCTTGGACTTGTACTCCACAGATCGTGCTATATAACCTAACATTCTGTTAGCCTTCTTAATGGCTTCTGAACACTGTCTGAAGTTGATAGCTTGGAGTCCACTATGACTCCTAAATCCTTCTCATAAGGTGTACTCTCGATTTTTCGACCGCCCATTGTGTATTCAAACCTAATATTTTTACTTCCTATGTGTAATACTTTACATTTACTGACATTAAATTTCATCTGCCACAAATCTGCCCAAGCCTGTATGCTATCCAAGTCCTTCTGTAATGATATAACGGATTCCAAATTATCTGCTAATCCACCTATCTTGGTATCATCTGCAAACTTAACCAGCTTGTTACTTATATTCCTATCTAAATCATTTATATATATTAAAAATAGCAGCGGCCCTAGCACTGACCCCTGTGGAACACCACTCATAACATCGGCCAGTTCTGATGAGGATCCTCGCACCATCACCCTCTGCTTCCTGTGTCTGAGCCAATTCTGCACCCATCTAAAAACATCACCCTGAATTCCCACTTCTTTTAACTTGATGCCCAACCTCTCATGTGGCACCTTATCAAATGCTTTCTGAAAGTCCAGATAAATAATATCATAAGCTCCACTTTGATCGTATCCTTTGTTGCCTCCTCATAGAATTCCAACATGTTAGTAAAACACGACCTCCCCTTCTGAACCCATGCTGACTGTTCAGAATAACTCCTGTCCTTGTCATGTGTTGCTCAATCTTATCCTTAATAATTCCTTCCATTAATTTTCCTGTGATGCTTGTTAAGCTTACTGGCCTATAGTTGCTTGGATCTGCCCTGTCACCCTTTTTATATAATGGGATGATATTTGCCATTTTCCAGTCCTTTGGAATCTCTCCAGTGCACAGTGACTTCCTAAAAATGTGTGTCAAGGGTTTATATATGTACTCACTAGCCTCCTTAAGAACACGAGGATAAATATTATCTGGGCCTGGTGATTTGTTTGATTTTATCTTATTTAATCTGAGCAGCACTTCTCCCTCTACAATTTCCAAATCCCTCAGTACCTCCTTAGTAGTTGCGTTTACCTCTGGCAGGTTATCCACTTGCTCACTTGTAAACACCTCAGAAAATGTAAGTTTAGGGCATCTGCTATTTCATTGTCTGTATCTTTTAATTCCCCTTTACTATTCCTGATGAACTTGACCTCCTCCTTAACTGTTCTTTTACTACTAAAATACTGAAAGAATCTCTTGGGGTCTTCTTTCGCCTTATCTGCTATATTCCTCTCCAACTGTCTTTTAGCCTCCTGATATCCTTCTTAATGGTTGCCCTCATTTTCTCATACGCGCTACGGTTCTCTTTGCAGTCATTAGTCTTATATGCCTTATACAGCAGTTTTTTCCTTTGCAATTGTTCAGAGAGCTGTAATATCATGAATGTAATGTATTATAAGTGGAGATCAGTGCCATAAGAGAAAGCTTGTTTAAGAAGCATGTAGTGATTCACGCACATAGAACACATAGAATATGACGTATTTAACGTGCTGCTTTACTTAAGATGGGATCTAAGAAACTAGTAAATTAAACATTGACTTTAAGATGAAGTTTACAACATTCCATTTTAATGACAAAATAAAGTGCAATATTAAAGAGAAAATTCTGAAATTAAAGTCAACATTTCAACCATTCACAATTCACTTTTTTCTTCACTGTGTCCCTATTTTTTTTTCTATTCTCTGTACCTTATTAAGCTTCCGTATGACACTGAGATGGTAGGTTATGAGTTGCCTTTTCAATGTGATTTTGATATCTGACCATTTTTTATTTAGAGCACTGTGAGACTTTCTGAACTTGAACTTTTGAGTGTCTCTGCCACTGTGTTTCATTTGATCAACTTCTTTTTGTTGTTTAAACCACTGCTTAAGACAACAAATAGTACATTTTTCCTTGCCTCCAATTCGCATTCACTGAAAGTCTGTTTTTTCACGAGTTTTTGGCATTGCTTTTTAACCAAACACTGAACATGGAAGGTGATATTTATATTGATTTGTATATTAGAAAATGCAAAATTATGGGAGGAGTCGGGTGGGGCAGGAGGTGCTTGCACAAGTGTTACATTTCATGCTGACCAGGATTTATGTAGCAGAAGAACTTGGAAGTTGGTGTATACACAAATGTATACATTTAGAACACACAATTCTGTTTTTGTCCGTACACCATGTTTTTTAGTAGCAACATGTGTGAATTATACATGAGGCCCAAGACTCCTGTAGCCTGCTCCTCCTGTCCACCCCTTACACACCCCACAATAGCAGTAACATCAGAGAGCTTCTGCATGTGGCATGCCTCTGAGTTGTAGCTAAAGTCCAATGTGTACAGGGTGAAGATGAAAAGGGAAAGAACAGTCCTCTGTGCCCGGTGGAGCTCATGTGCTACTGATTACAGTCTGTGATGTGCAGTTCCCCAGTTTGACAAACTGAAGTGTACTAGTGAGGTAATCTGTAATCCAATTTATCAGGTGCGTGTCCACTCCAATTTTGGACGGCTTGTCCCTCAGTTGGGGAGGCTGGATGGTGTTGAATGCACTGGAAAAGTCAAAGTACATGATCTTCACAACACTATATCCTTTGTCCAGATGTGAGTGGGTGCAATGGAGAAGGGAGAGAATGGCATCATCCATACCCACCTTCTCTTGATAGGCAAACTGCTTGAGATCTAGTGTGTGATTCACCTGTGGTCTGAGAAGATGAAGAAGTAGTCACTCCAGAATTTTCAAGATATGGGATGTTAAGGTTACAGGCCTAAAGTCATTCAGCTAACTGGATCTCACTTTCTTGGGAACTGGGATGAGACGTGAGGTCTTCCAAAGTGTGGGGTCCCTCCCCAGTTGCAGGCTCAGGCTGAAGTTGTGCTAAAGGGGTTATGCCAGTTCATCAGCACAGGCCCTTAGAAGTCTTGGACACACCTTATCTGGACCAGTTGCCTTCCTAGGGCACAGCCTCCTCAGTTCTCCTCTAACCTGGTCAGCAGTGATGGTGTGAGAAACAGGGGAGGAGAAGCAAGGCAGCTGGGGAGAGGGCTGCATGGTCTATACTGGCAGCATGGAGGACGGGGTGGATTAACAGCTGTGAGGGATAGGGTGGTGGCCAGTGTGTCTGTAACAGTTGGAACAGGAGCAGTACAGTTGAACTAGTTGTAGAAGAGATTGAAGTCATTCACACTCTCCACATGGTCCTCTGCTGTACAGCTGTTCCTTTTCTTATAGCCTGTGATTGTCTTCATACCATTCCACATTTCCACCTGACAAATCTCTTGTACTTTAGCAATGTTGTTTGGCAATGAAAGACTAAGTATTGCATACAATTGTTAGCAACATGTCTACTGAACTATAGGTGAAGTTTATTGGTAACTTGAGAGAAGTGCCTACAGTCTACAGCCTGGGGGAAAATGAAACCTGCTGATGTGTTTTGATTTTATTGAATTTTTCTACATTTATTTTTGTTTCCTTTTAATGTTAGTTTTCCCTCCATAGCTGGAAATACCTGATATTGTGGAAATAAATTAATGCCAGAAAAGTGTTTCAAAATAATTTTTCCTTATTCTCTTTTTCAGTCTCTATTTCTGTCTCTCTCTCTCTCTCCCAAAATAGGTAGATGCCGTGTGCTGTACTCTGATGACTATCAAGTACTGAGCTGTTTCTTGCTGTGTTCTATGCAGATGCATAGGGTCCCTGAAACCACTAGGGGGCTCCAAAGCTGCAAGTCCAGCCTCAGTATATTTTGGGAATATTTAAATTACCTGTCTGTTTGTAGCAAGCTAAACCCCATCATGTATTTAATGAAGCACTTATATGCTTAAAATTTAAATGTAAGATAAATACAAAACTAAGCTACAAATTATAGGGAATCTTTGATTGTGTATGAAGGGTAATCAATTCAAAATCAATGATTATCATTGACGGATATTGATCAACAGGTATGATGGGATGTCTCACTGAGAGCTGGACATCACATCAGAAGGGAAATAACGGTAACCAAAGCCACACCGATACCTAAGATGGCATCAAAAAAGGCTTATCCTGCTGGTGCTGAAGAAAAGTAAAAATGAAGACACTTAAAGAAAAAAATATGCACAGAATGAAGGTAAAGCATTTGTTAACACAACTGCTTAGCAGGTGCAGAAGTAAGAACTGCTGACTCATAATCAAAAGGATCCTGGTTCTATTCCGGGACCATCCTAGATATACCATTTTGAATAGTGAGCTGCTCTTATTGTTACTATTGTAACAACCCGGCAGCAAGCGCTGGCGGAGTGACGCCTCATGGGTAATTTATGTAAATAGTTTGTGGGGAATTTATGGGTAATTTATAAAAAGCTTATTGTATGTCGAAATTTACGTATTGTCATTTGTGTTGTAAATAATGGTGTGTTTGTATTTAATTGGTTGGGTGGGTTTGGGTCATCGCCGTCCAGGGGTTATTTATTTTGTAAAAAGTACCAATTTATTGAAATGTGTCTTCGTGCGTGACCTTGGCAATGGCGAGCAATAATGTTGAGCTTTTGTTTCTGACTATCTTCTGTAATAAAAAGATACAACAGGACAGAGCTGTTTTATTGCTAAGATTTTATCTAAGCAAACTACCGAGACACTCGGAGTCGTGCGGTGTATGGGGCACGAGTGTTCTCTTTCTTAAAGAGCTGGGTGCAGTTGCGTGCATGACGCTGGCAAGCCGCTAGCCGACAGCTTCGGAGAGGTGCACGGCAGAGTTCGGCTCGAAATCTTAAAAGACTCCTCCACGGGTCGCTACATTGGTGTCAGAAGTGGGAGACCAGGCTGTTTAGAAGACGCCGTCATGGAACAGAGTCTTGAAGAAATAGAGCGTGCCATCTCGGAAAATAGCGTTATGTTGGAGCGCCTGATCAGCAGAACTGCACGGAGAAAAAGGACAAACTGGCCTGAGGGTGCCAGTATTCCCCGGACAGTGTTGCGATCTTCTAGGCACGGCCGGAATGAACCTGTAGCTGCCGCAACGACACCCCAAATCACCAGTCGGCCGGTCCTCCCCACACGGTCACCCGCTAAGCTGCCACGATACAGCGGGTTGACGCCCCTGGAGCCATACCTTGCACAAGTGGATCTGGCTGCTCTTCACAATGGTTGGAGCTGCGAGGAAGCTGCAACACACTTGGCCCTTGCCTTGGAGGGTCCCGCACTTCAGGTACTCATCGACCTGCCGCCTGAGGAGTGTCGTGATCTTCAGGCCCTCACCGATGCTCTCACCCGTCGCTTTGGACAGAGAACCTCAGCGGAACACAGCAGGGAGGAGCTGACAAACCGACATCGGCGTGAAGGTGAGAGTGTGGGAGCATTTGCAGCTGACATCAGGGTCTATGTACGGAAAGGTTACCCTACTTTCTCGACAGCAGCAAGGGAAGAACTCAGTCTTCATGCTTTCCTGCGGGCCTTGCACCAGAGCGTCTTCGTCAGCATGTCTGTCTGTCGTCGCCCAGACATTTGAGCGAGGCACTACGGGAGGCTGAACGGGCTGAAGAGGTACTACAGTTTGGGTCTCCGGCACGTCAATCATCACGCCCAAGCCGCTACGAGAGCAGTTGAGCGAGTGTGTAGAAAGGGACCAGCCTGAGGGGTGTGGGGGCCAGTCGGTCCCAGCCATCATCAATTCCCCGACAGAGACAAAGATCGGACCGCTGTTTCCGATGCGGAGAACCAGGGCATTTTGCCAGGGACTGCCCTGCTCCAAGTCCCCTGCCTCGTACAACATCACCTTCGGAAACGACTTGAGTGAGGCCGTGAGGGACCCTCGCTCCAATTTTCAGCATCCCTCCGCAATGACTGCCCTAAAGTGGGGCTGTGGGTTTTCAGGTGGACTATACCTAGACTGCATTATAGACGGACGGCCATGCAGTGCCTTAGTGGACACGGGGTCCACTATTTGTCTATTACAGAGAGGAGTGTTGCCCAAACAGCTGGTCCTCTTCCAAAAGACTGGACTCCTTCTAACATCGAACTGCGCACGCGTTACGGGTGAACGGACAAAAATGCCCGGAAAGAAACTATTGACTGTAGTAGTAGGGACGAGCCAGACCAGCCACGAATTCTGGCTCACGGACATTAAAGACAAATGCATAATTGGGTTAGACTTGCTGGCCCACTGGGGAGCATGTGTTGATGTGTCCAGGGCCATCCTCTGCGTAGGTAATGAGACTGTGTCGCTCCAATCGGGCTGGAATCATCCTGGAAGGGCTGTTAGCTTGGATTTGCCTGGACACCACGGCTCACCGGCTCCCGACCGTTGTTCGGAAGATGCAGGGACTGAAGAGGACCCCAGGAGAGTATTGCAGCTCAGACCAGTGCTCCCCAACGGTTTTCCTCACACGACCACCCATCCACTGAGACGGTTGCTGCTGTGGAGGAATTGGGCCATCGAAGTGGTGAACAGCTGAGCACGCCACAGCAGGAGCAACTCCAGAAAGTATTGAACGACTTTGTGGACATTTTGCGGCTCGAGAAGAGGACTGCACCAGAACCTCGTTAGTCAAACACCACATTGACACTGGCCACGCCGCCCCATTCGGTTGCGCCCCACAGATTGCCTCTTGCAAAACGCCAAGCTGCCAAGAATTGATTCGAGATGGTAACCAACGACATCATTGAGCCTTGGACAGTCCTGGGCGCACCCATGGTCATGGTGCGGAAGAAAACGGGGTTGGCGCCTTGTGTGGACTTTCGTAAATTAAATGCAGTCACTCGAAAAGACTCTTACCCATTGCCTCGCATCGATGATGCATTGGACTATGTGGCTGGATCCCGTTGGTTCAGCACTTTGGACTTGCGCAGTGGATATTGGCAGGTAGAACTGGCAGCAGAGGACCGACCCAAAACTGCATTCACCATCGGACAAGGGCTGTGGCAGTTTAAGGTAATGCCGTTTGGACTTTGTAATGCGCCGGCCACGTTTGAAAGACTAATGGAGCGGGTCCTAAAAGACATTCCCCGAACCCGTTGTGTGGTCTATTTAGATGACCTGCTGATTCATGCCAGAGACTTTGACCAGGCGGTGCACAATTTAAGGGAGGTCCTGACCGCCATTCGTAGCGCCGGGTTGCGGTTAAACCCTGAGAAATGCAATCTTCTCGCCCGACAGACTCAGTTTCTAGGGCACGTAATCAGCGAGAGTGGGGTGGCTACAGACCCGCGAAGGTGACTGCCGTGAGCAACTGGCCCCACCAGCCAATATCACTGAACTGCGGAGCTTTTGGGTTTAGCCTCCTACTACGAAGATTCGTAAAAACTTTGCGACCATTGCCAGCCCTTTGCACCGACTAACGAGTAAGGGCCAACAGTTTGGGTGGACGGAGGACTGCACAGCCGCCTTCCAACAGTTAAAGGCTGCCCGCGTCAGCCGCCTGTCCTGGCGTACCCTGACCCCAACCAACCTTTTGTGGTGGACACTGACGCTAGCAATGTGGGGATTGGGGCCGTGCTCTCACAGAAGGGGGAGGCTGGAGAAAGAGTGATAGCTTATTACAGCTGCAGCCTCAGTCGACGGAGAGGAATTACTGTGTCACTCGGCGGGAACTGTTGGCAGTGATCCTAGCGGCACGGCACTTTCGGCCCTACCTATTGGGCACTAGGTTCACACTGCGGACTGACCATGCTAGCCTCACCTGGATGTTGAATTTCAGGCAACCAGAGGGCCAGGTGGCAAGGTGGATGGAGATTCTACAAGAATATGACTTTGAGATACAGCACCGACCGGGACGGCAGCATGCCAACGCTGATGCCCTCTCCAGGCGTCCATGCCTCAGCAATGAATGTCGATATTGCCGCCGACAGGAAGAAAGGGGGCTGGGGCCATCGTCAGCATCCGCGAGGATAGATGACACTGTTGGAGTAGGGGAGCCGTACACTATTGACCAATTGAGGCAGTTACAGGCGAACGATCAAGCACTAGAAAAGGTAAAGGGCTGGTTGGAGACACAAGAACGTCCCGACTGGCAAACCGTGTCGTCACAGGGGCCTGAACTCAAAATACTCCACTCTCAGTTGGGCAACTTGGAGTTGCACGATGGCGTAATCTACAGGCGGTGGCAGCACCGGGGAGGAATTGACCGCTACAACTACTGGTTCCCCAGGCTTTGCGCCGAGGTCCTCCGATGGGTCCACGGAGCGGCTGGATCCGGACATTACGGGAACGCTAAGACAGTGCGTCGACTACGGCAGCGGTTTTATTGGCCCGGGTGTCGGCAAGACGCAGAGCTACACGTCCACTGCTGTGACGTCTGCACTGCACAAAAAGGACCTGGTCAACGTTCTCACGCGCCATTGCAACAATACCTGGTCGGGCACCCATGGAGAGAATTGGCGTGGACATACTGGGTCCTTTTCCTGTAACGGAAGCCGGAAATCGCTACGCTTTGGTAGCAATGGACTACTTTACCAAATGGCCAGAGGCGTATGCAGTTCGGATCAGAGTGCCCCACAGCTGCCCAAAACTCGTGGATGAAATGTTCACTCGATTTGGAGTTCGGACGAGCTCCACAGCGATCAGGGCGGAACTTTGAGAGCCGTTTGTTCAGGAGGTGTGTCAGCGACTGGGGTGAAAAGACCGGACCACCCCTTCACCCACAAAGTGATGGATTGGTCGGCGATTTAATCGCACCCTGGCCACTCAACTGGCAATTCTGACCAGTCAACACCAGCGGGACTGGGACCAACATTTGCCTTTGGTCCTAGGGGCATATCGGACAGCAGTGCAGGAGTCGAGCCAATGCACGCCAGCGGGGCTGATGTTTGAAAGGGAACGCGACGCCGGTGGAATTAGTGTTTGGCTCACCCCTGAGCCTGAGATTATTGGTGGGCCCGAAATGGATTATTTTAGACGGCTAAAAGAGCGGCTGGACACCGTTCATCGACTGGCCAGGGAGGCCCTGGAGGGAGCTGGAGCGCCAAAACGGGCTTATGACTCACGGGCTCATGGCCCGACGCTGAAGCCAGGGACAAAGTGTGGGTATTTTGCCCGCAACGGAAACGGGATTGTCCCCAAAACTAGCCCACCATTGGCAAGGACCGGAGAAATATTGGACAAAATATCGGAGGTAGTTTTCCGAGTCCGAATGCCTGGACGAGGCAGACGGGTGGTGCTGCACAAGGACCGTTTAGCACCATACCACCCACTGGCCCCAGAACAACAACAACTCGAAAATACAAGCGGTTCTCCAACCTCCACCCCCGGCACCGAGTCAGACATTGACAGGACTGAGCCCGACACAAGTGATGGCACATCCGGCAGGACAAAGCGTATCCGTCGCCGGCCAGGACATTTACGTGATTTTATCTGTGATGAGTAGGGTTGTGGGGACACTAACCCTCTTAGGAGGGGGCTGTGTAACAACCCGGCAGCAAGCGCTGGCGGAGCGACGCCTCATGGGTAATTTATGTAAATAGTTTGTGGGGAATTTATGGGTAATTTATAAAAAGCTTATTGTATGTCGAAATTTACGTATTGTCATTTGTGTTGTAAATAATGGTGTGTTTGTATTTAATTGGTTGGGTTATTGGGTCATCGCCGTCCAGGGGTTATTTATTTTGTAAAAAGTACCAATTTATTGAAATGTGTCTTCGTGCGTGACCTTGGCAATGGCCGGCAATAATGTTGAGCTTTTGTTTCTGACTATCTTCTGTAATAAAAAGATACAACAGGACAGAGCTGTTTTATTGCTAAGATTTTATCTAAGCAAACTACCGAGACACTCGGAGTCGTGCGGTGTATGGGGCACGAGTGTTCTCTTTCTTAAAGAGCTGGGTGCAGTTGCGTGCATGACGCTGGCAAGCCGCTAGCCGACAGCTTCGGAGAGGTGCACGGCAGAGTTCGGCTCGAAATCTTAAAAGACTCCTCCACGGGTCGCTACACTATTATAGTAGAATAAAAACGTACATTTGATTTGAGTCTGTAACAGCAGGTGTAAATTTATGATACTTGTGAAGGTTAGCATTATTTTTTTAATTCAGTTTTAATATCTCAGTCACGTTCACGCTTCCCCAGATCTGACACTGCTGTTTTCAAATAAAGATGTGCTTTAATAGAAGTGAATTCAGATGAGGATGAGGGTTCTACATCAGAGAAAGAGAACAGAAGCTCTTCCTGCAAGAAACGTCCACTCAAACATAAGAACATAAAGCTGCAAAATAAAGCTGAAAAATGGCACTGTTTGGATGCAACAACAGGTTGGCATTGTCCTGCCAATGAATCTGCCACATGCATGTACTTCAATGAAACAGCAGGGCCTACAGAGCTCGCCAAGGTATCGTGCAAAGTTCCATTTACAATTATGTTTTTTGATTGTCTTTATATTAAAAACATTTATATGTTACATAACTCCACATTGAATGCTGTTTACCTTTATGTATTTACTTATCTTCCTACAGCGTAAAGTCAAAATAGACTGCAGAGCTTCCTGTGTTTGATTGACATAGGCATGCTGACAAAGTACATGTGCAATGCCACTCCTTATTTAGGAAAAGATCAGTTATAGAAAGTGTAACGTCAGCTTCCACCTGCATCTATAGACTTCAAAAAACAAGATAATGGTGAGTTATGCAACCAGTGTGACAAGCTCAGCAGCACCTTAAGTATTAGAGATGAATATGACATTGATGCAAAAGAGCTTGCTCTGAAAATTATCCATTTGCCAACACTCCTGCATTCTGATGACATGAATGCACTTGACCATCTCGCTTTCATCCACAAAAAATACCTAAAGGAACTGTATCTCAATCCGTGGATTGTTCTGCGAATCACCTGCACACTTCTTGTGACTGTGCCCTCAGCAGAGGGTGGCTTCTCAAAGCAGAAACTCATCAAGATTTACCTGAGGTCATTCACTGGTCTTGCAATAATCAGCATTAATCATGAGATTGGCAAGCAACTGTCATTAACGACTTTGCTTCTAAATAATATACTGTAAATATAAAAAAATACTTTTTAAAAACCATGCTTATATTAAGTTCCAAAAATATACTAAAAAGTAAAAAATAAATCTCTCATACATCAACGTTCAAAAACGCTTTTATCCAAAAACGCTTTTATTTTACGAGTGATGTATGAGGGACTTATTTTTTACTTTTTAGTATACTTTTGAACTTACTATAAGTGTGTTTTTTAAAAAGTATTATATATATATATGCTATTTTCAACTTTTTAGTTTTGGGTTTGTTTTAGTATAATTTTGTAATCAGTATTTTAACACTTCCTGTAATATTTCTATCCGTTACTAGCGCCATCTATTGTTGAAATCTTTAACTTCATATGAAAATTTCATTTCTTAATTAACATGGATTAATTGATCAATTAGTGAAACTGATTATTGATTCATGTATTGTCATCGGAAGTGAGTAAGTGTGCAAAATTTCAAGTCATTTGGACAATAGGAAGTGGGTTAAATATCGATTACAAGATTTGTACCAGACAACAAACAGGTGAAGTTGAAATAAGAGTGGTAAAAAGGCCAGAAAGCAGAGGTTTTGAGGATAATAACGACTGTGATCATAGTTACAGGTGGTTCCTATCAAACTACAACACAAGTGTTACTCTTCTTGTGGTTTTGTGTTTATTACTTGCACTTTAATAAAATAGATGCTTGTTTATTGTATTTTTATAGTAGATAAAATGCTATTTGGTTTTCTTCTCGGTCGTTTGCAGGATGCTGGTTAAATTTTTATTCTCAGCAATTGTTCAATTTATTTTCTGTTCTTCTGGACAATGGCCTATTTTATTTTATATTGTTTTAGGTGGAAGGGGAGATAAATTTTATGTTATTATGTTTCATGTTGAAAAACGTTTTCTAAATTTAAAATAAACATTTTTGAGGAAAATACTGCTTCTGCTGAATTTATGGATATACAGGAAGCTTGATGTTTACCTTTTATTGCCATTTTCTGTACATTTAAATTGTTCGGGTTAACTTGAGATCATTAATTTGAATTTTAGATTTAAAAATCTAGACTGTTTTTTTTTTTCTTCTTAAAGTGTAATAGATTGATGCATCGCCACAGATCATCATAAAAGGGTTGAACTCCCCGCGTTCAACAAAATAGGGGATCCCAAACAGATTCTTGCATAGGGCCACCAAAAAGCTAGAAATGGCCCTGATCAAGTATAACTTTAAGCTTTGACTTTATATTTATATTCATATAGTTCCTTGCATAACATTTAGGACAAAGGCACATTTTTCCTTGATTTACCCCTCTGATCCACAGTTTATAATCAAACAATTCAGATGCGATTAAGTTGCACTTTGCTCTCAATTAAGGGTATTTGCATACACCATGTAGAAATGACAGCACTTTTTATGCATACCTTCCTATTTCATGGCAATGTTTGGGCATAACAATGGCTGGTATATTAAAGTATATTTAGTACTTTG
The DNA here is from genome assembly GCF_016835505.1 of Polypterus senegalus. Taxonomy (NCBI): domain Eukaryota; kingdom Metazoa; phylum Chordata; class Cladistia; order Polypteriformes; family Polypteridae; genus Polypterus; species Polypterus senegalus. The sequence goes on along the minus strand of NC_053159.1, from coordinate 120,549,821 downwards.
TTGCATATCCCTTGCATGCAATGAATGCTTGAAGTCTGCAATTCATAGGCCCTCTTCCTTGGAACCCCTTCTAGACTTGACTCCAGCCTTGTTTCTATTACTGAAGTTTGACATCTCCTAACATATCACAGTGTAAAATGTATTTTAAAGGATGATTGTTTCGTCATGCTTCCTCGATTTTAATCCATTTTAAAAACATTATATCCTAGATTGTTAATGCAAAGTCTTAAAGATCTTATGTAGGACATACTTTAAATTCTTAATGGATATTAAAATTGCTTACAGAGCTTAATAGGATTTTGTAAATCTGTCCATTCCCGTAAGAGACTATTCTAAATGCTATTAAAATACCCCGACACATGCTAGGCAATAAGCTAATGTAACTCGAACATCCAGTCTGATCATTTAGTTCTGTTTTGCAGCGGGGAGGGAGCTCGTGCCTTGCAGGGACTGCACTAAATGTTTAAGCCGAAATGGATCCATCCATGACTTTTCGGAAGCTGATTTCTAATGAATGTTCGCCGGGGTCTGAAACTCAAATGATCAGTACGAATACCGTTGGATTCATTTAAAAGAATTTCTAACCGAACTGTGTTGGGTTAATAAAACCCAACAAAAAATAAAAGTACCTTGGCCTCACCCACCCTGTGTTCGGGAGCAACGCGTCGTTCCCTCTGTTTCTTTACAAGATTCCATTTTTTGCCTTCCTCCCGACCTTAGAGCTTCCTAGGAAAGGATTCGTTGAGAAATCCATTCCGCTTTTTTCAGTCCGCCAACCATCACTTACTCTCGGGCGGAGGAGACTGTCTCTAGCCGATGTATTTATTAATCGGTGCGACCCCCTGATTGGCAATTTACAGACCTCCGGGTTCAAGTCTGTTTTGGAACAAGGATCCTGGCTGAGTGACGCGCCGCCTAGCTCACTTGCGCACAATCCCGACCGCGGAGATGAGACAACCGGCAGACGAGTAGCTCTTCGAGATACGATGCTAGGGGATCTTATATGGAGACGTGAGCATTGTGGGGTGAATGTTATAGGTATTAAGACGAAAACAGTAATGATGTGAATGGTGGGAAATGTCAGTCCAAGGAGCCGAGTACGGCGATCTTTTTTCTTCAGAAGCTCGCTGTCCTTCCTCATCATATGTCCGTTTTGCCCTGGATCTTTTGGAGACACGGATCGTGGGAACTTCTGAGCGACAGGCACCTGAACAAGGAATCTGACCGTTAAACTGGATATGAGGACTCCATGTTCACGTTACAATGGGCAGACCGCTCTGATCGCTGTATCTTGGGAAAATGTTCCCGTAGCGCCATAGCCAAGAAACCGTTACGTACTGAAGTGCGCATTAAGCAACGCGATCTGCAAGACAGGAGCTTCATTTAACAAAAATGCCGGCCGCAGCTGGAGGTTCATAGAAGGACCATAAGAAACTCCAATGTTTACATCGTTTAGTAGAAATAAACTAAAACCATTTTGTAATTTCATTATGTAAAGTGCCATTCGGTACGCTGAACTTGAGGACCAATTTCTTTAATTCCAGCTAGTCAGCACTAGTATAAAAACACAAGACAGTTAATAATTGGCGTAGAAATTATTTTGTGTCAGGTATATACAATATTAACTGATGAGTGCAATGCACATTCAGTTTAAAAATCAGCGGTCAGATGTAGCATGTAAAGTTATCTGCTAGTCTAAAGTGGCGCGGCGACCGAGTGCCGATGGTGCGAGTGGTTCACGCCTTCTGCAAGGCACCTCAGCATTTATAGAGCAACGACCTGCCGACGGCACAATTAAAGGTTCACAGGGATTCATTAAGATGGTTATGTTTAAGCAGACATGGATTAATCAAAAGTTAATACATCATAAACAAAAATGTAACAATTTCGATTAATGACGTCATCACCAAAGTTAACAAAAAAACCCTGCCTCCTTCGGGTAGATCCTACTAAGACTACATTTTGAATGTGCATCCCAATCTTTGTTACGCAGTTATTGGCATATTTTATGTTAGTCGACGGTCATCTTAGATGCTGGACTAATCACTGATTTAATTGATTTCATATTTCTCACAGTCTGAGATGCTGAATTCTTGAATGCCTCCCGTGCAGAGGAGGGAACATGTTAGGAAGCCACGCTCACCTGCGGACCGGTTCAACTAATCTGTGAGAGACTCTCAGTAAACGCGAAACACGCAGTTGACAGCACAAGCTCCTCAGGCTTGAGACACAATTTGATGGCTTTTATTCCAAGAAGATGGAGAAGTTTGCTTCTGCTGAATCTGATGGTCGCGACGGGGTTTATGATTTTCTGGACCAAGTGCAAGTCAAGGACAGTCAAAGGCATTGAACAAGAGATTTCGGTGCAGCCCCGGAAAGAAGTCCACTCGAACCTGACACTTCAGGGACCCGGGGCTCTTCAGGACACCGTGCTTAAGAGGCTTTCCTTCCTGGAAGAAGTGGTCTACCGGCAACTCAACGGTAAGTTATCAGTCGTTGGAGGTATGTGAAGGGCAGAGAGGGTGATGGAGATGACCCTGTTTTGTCACTGGGAGTGTTGTGCCATTTTACATGCCGGGGGTCTTAAGGGATATCTTGAGAGCAGTTTACAAATTGAGAAGTATCCCATCCACTCTGTTTCCCATAACCTGTTATGAATTAAAAGTTAGGGCGTGTGGGTTCTACTTTATTCTTACTTATACAGATAATGATTGAATTACTATAATTTGTAACACTGGTATTCAGTATTTGCTGTTTTCAAAGATTTGGTTTTGTAAGCAGAGGAGTAAAAAACAGCACACTAGAAATTAGAGAAGAAAGTAGGAGATGCTTCAAACTGACCTGGGATAGCCTGGCCATGTGAGCAGCTTGTTAGAAAACACCTTTCCAGAGTAATCTTTTGCATGGGAATTTGATCTTTCTATTTAAGTAAATTACTTAGTATGATTTAGAAGTCCGAACCCGGCTGTAATACTAAAAGGCCTGTTGAAGACTGATAAAATTATTTACAAATAAGTACATTTTACTGTACACCTGATTCATCCAGATGTGGGGGCAATGATTTCAAGTCACACTCAAAGATGGTCATTTTAGATTCTCCAGCTAAGGTGCATGGTACAGTTGTTAAGAGTTTGAACTTCAAACTCTGAGGTTGTGGGTTCAAGATTAGCAGTATGGCTTAATGGCTAAGGATTTGGACTTCAGACCTTGAGGCTGTAGGTTCAAATTGCACTGCTGAAACTGTGTGACCACGAGCAAGTCACTTCACCTTGCTGCGCTACAATTAGAAAAACAAAACACCTATTGTTTCTCAAATGTTGCAAGTCACCTTGGATAAAGGCGTTGGCCAAATAATTAATAATAACAAATTAATTGTCTTTGTAATGTGGGTGAGGAACACTCACCTTGGCAACTTATGATTTACAGTAACTCAAAGGGATGCACCTTATTCCAATAAAGCAAAATATGACATTTTACAGCATTCTGTCATTGTTCTAGGTGTCAGTCAACATTAATATTTTCACAATATTTTCCACTGCAATTTACATTGCCATATTTTTGTTTTGGGGATTATAAAATAATTTTTAAACGATCCTTCCATTATTTCTAATATCTGTCAAGTGTTAGTCAACTGAAATGTTTGTTCAGGCAGCCTCGCCCAGAAGCTCTTTTAATGTAAGATGAAAACTGTATTATGCCATGGGCCAATTTGTGAAAAGAACTCTTTTGTTATTTTCTCCACAATCCTGAGTTGGGTTTTGTGAGTTTAAAAATGAATGTGTGAACTGCTTGAAAAACAACTGTATTGACACCAAGCTTCTCAACTCACACACATACTTCTGTTCACCTTTTAATTGTGATTTCTGGTCAGACATAGCAGTATTGAGTGACCCATTTCTCTTTACAAGTGAATTTTAAGAAAAAGTTAAAATATATTACATCACAATACAAAGGAAAAAAGGTATCAACATCTTCAATATTTCAAAGAAAACATTACAAGTGACAGTGTCAGTTAAAGACAGAATATTATGACAGTGACATCCAGAAACAATGATGATAATATGCACTAACATTTATGCTTGAAGCTACCTGTTTTTTCAAATGATTGAACATTTGTGTTTTTAAAAACATTGTTACAGTATATCATCCCTTAATATCATTTTATCACACTGTTTTTATATCAGATCTTTATAGAACAGATCTGGGTCCAGGTCACTTGCACTTATTTAGCATTTCAATCTTGTCTGTCCTTACCCATGAAACATGTGTGATTTGCTTTGAATTCAGGCTGGTACTTTTATAAGGTGAACAAGGTTAGACATAAAATGTGTGAACCTGGTACTTAGTGCTTGTATATTTCAATTAAGTGTTCAGTCTGCAGCCAAAGTTTGTAAAATAATTCATCATTTTGAAGAAACAGATTGACAGTCAAGTTCTTGGCAGTTACCAGATCATGAACATCATGTAGGTGGGGGAACACATTATAGACCCTTTGATGGTAGCCCCCAATCAACATTGAAGGGAATGATGGGCAGCTTTGGATAATTGCGCGTTCATGAACGCACCTCAAACCCCACTAGGTTGCCACACAGAAATAGCCGTATATGGACAATGCTAATCATCCTCAGACATATGCAGTCAGGATTTTGCAGATCTTTATTGGCTGTTAGTGCAGCGTCTCACATGACGCATCAAGACACTGCCACCTGTATTTATGGTGCGCTTTGCACGGCTTTGATGTGCGGGATCAGGGAAAGGTATAAGTCAGTAGTGTCTGAGAGGGTGTCCACTATCTTCTGATTGCTGTTACAATTAATAGTACCGGTCATAGGATAAGCTGCATTTTCAGCCAATTACTTTAACAACAAGCCAGCCACCTAGTACAGTGCTGTCATGTCTGCCAAAGCTACTTTGCCTCAAAATAAATGAATCACAGGTTGAGACAAGCCATTAACCCACAATGTTTGTCAGTCTCATTTTGGCTTTGCCGATGACTTCTGTGTCAATGGAATGTGATGGCACACAGTTAACAAAAGCACCATCATTCTTGCTTGGTGCCCTTGTAGCTATGAGTGCTGTATAATACACCTTATTATGTTAGGAAACCAGCCATCATCATGGGCTCTTTGTGTGAGTATGCAAGTTTTATAAATCTGCCCCCAAGGGAGTTTCAAGGCCTGATATTCAGCAGCTCAGAGAGTCCATATGCTGTCAGACATATTAGTGAAAATTGTCACGTCATTCACATGGAGAAGGGTAATTAAATTTTAGAGAGATGTTGTTTAGGATATTCTGCTTCAGTAACAGATAAACATATATTTCATAAAATCGTTTAGTGATATATGTTATCATTGTCCTGATTTTGCTGGAGCTCTGTGCCCAGGTTTACTTGCATTTATTGTTGTTTATTTGTTTTCCTAGTTTTTCTGAATTGCTTTATTCATTTTATTAAATTAATTATATGAATTGAGTATGTCTGGCTTGGTGGCGAAGTGGTAGCGCTGCTGCCTTTACAACAAAGACACCAGAGTTTAAGCCCTGGGTGCTCAATTCATGGAGTTTGTATTTTCTGTCAACGTGGGTGTCCTGCCGAAGACATGCTGGTTAACTGGATTGACATTGTTTTATTGACCGTTGATGTGTTTGTTCACCCTGTGATGGACTGGCACCCTGTCCAGGGATTGTTCCTGATAGATAGATAGATGGATGGATGGATACTTTATTAATCCCAAGGGGAAATTCACATACTCCAGCAACAGCATACTGATAAAGAACAATATTAAATTAAAGAGTGATAACAATGAAGGTATAATAGACAGGCAATAATTTTGTATAATATTAACATTTACCCCCCGGGTGGAACTGAAGTTTCGCATAGTGTGGGGGAGGAACGATCTCCTCAGTCTGTCAGTGGAGCAGCACAGTGACAGCAGTCTGTGGCTGAAGCTGCTTCTCTGTCTGGAGATGATACTGTTCAGTGGATTCAGTGGATTTTCAATTATTGACAGGAGCCTGCTCAGCCCCCGTCACTCTGATGCTTGCTAGGATAGTCTCCCGCAACCTTGCTCTGGATAAGTAGGTTTAGAAAATTGATGGATGTATTAATTACTTTATTTTATTATTTGTGTTTTTTTCAATACAATCCTTACTGCTCATCATTTTGTGATTTTACTTTTGCATCTTAAATGTTTTATTTTTATAAGTTTTATTTTACTCAGTACCCTTACCTGTTCATTTTGGGCCCAAGTTAGTGGGACCTTCCATTGATGTGGGCATGCTGAACTGCCACCTGAGCCCACACTTAAGTGTTTGGTAGCCCAAGACTTCTTCCTTTTTGTCTGTGGCATCCATTTTCTCTCTTCCTAAAAAAAACTGAAGTTATGCTTGATTTTGTTTGTTCTTTAATTTTTCCTTTAGTATTTCCTTACCGCTTCTTTTCTTTGCTTAGCCGATAGGAATTGCTGAGCCTTTGTACCTTTTCTTAACTTGTTCTTATTATTGTATTGTTTCTTGGCAATTTTGTATTGCTGGTCCTTTAAGTATTTTAGGGCCCAGTATTTTTTATATCTTGGCTTTTTGTGTTCCTTGGCCTTTGTCTGAATTGTATTCTGGCCCATTTTGAACTGTCTTTAATTAACTGCTTGCTATGGTGACAATACTAAAAGCCTAATAGGTATTGGAAGGAATGGACAAAGGCCAGCAGATAAAGTCAAGAGCGAAGCTACAGTAACTACTCCTAAATCATTTTTGTTGTTACTGGGAGTAATGAACGTTGCAAAAGGATGCGAGGCCTACAAATGCTTCACAGAAGGCCTCCATTGCAGGGTCTCCTTGGGACAACCCACAAAAAACAAGGAGCATGGGTACATTTAAAAAGATAGTACACAATAACGAGCATAACATAAAATACATAAAAATAAAACACATCATTATTCCAAAAAAACAGGAACAACAATCACATCTGTACACATACGCTAATACATAACAATTTTCTGCATGGGCTTTAATCCAACAGAGGAATGCTTAAGTAGGCTGGATGCCATCATTTTACACATGACATCATACCCATGGGGGTACCCATAAAGGTAAAATACAAATATTTTGAAATAAAAAACAACTAGACTCAAAAAAAACAAATATATAAAGTAAAAAAGTAAAATTGGAATATACATGTTTCAAAACCCCATGAATATTGACTAATGTTTCAAAAAATTGAAAGTGGTTAAAAATTAACAAAACACACAATTATGACACTATAATTATAACAAGTAAATAGTCTGCTAAACCAGTTAAGTTACCTTGAAATTTTTGGGTCTGACTCTTCTCCTTTTACTTCATAACAATAATTAGTAATGATCATGGATTGTACAAAAAAGAATTTTCTGACTTTTTTACTGCTGATTGATCATGGTTGGTACTGGGGCTTATTGAAAACTAGCAAAATACCCACGCTTTGCAGCGGAGAAGTTGTGTGGTAAAGAAGTTATGAAAAAGAAAAGGAAACATTTTAAAAATAACGTAACATGATTGTCAATGTAATTGTTTTGTGACTGTTATGAGTGTTGCTGTCATCAAGGATTTGATTATCATTATTTCTTTCAATCAGGTTCATATTTGGAGGATGTGTTGTGTTCAAGTTACATTCCGTGTTTGTCAACTGTTGTAAAGATAACAGGTTTCATTCATCGAAGTGATAACTACCGAAATCAGTGTTCGTGAATCTAAGATGTTTAACAGGCATTCCCGGTATTAAGTTGTGGATTTGCCTGCGAATATTTAGCGGCAGCGTTTGTATAAAGTTGTGGATTTTTCTGCAAGTATTTGGTAGCAGCGTCACAAAGTTGTTTTCGTTCAGCTGCATCAGAAAATGTAGCACAACGTCTGACACTCCTCCTTTTTACTGTTTTCTCATAGCTTGGATTGCTGCTGTCATAATCGGTTTGAGTTTCATTGTTTGTTTCAATTACATTAGTATTTGCAGGGCTTGTGTTGAAGTGACATTCGGCATCTGTGAAGTGCTGTAATTATACAACCGGTTAAATTGATAACTTCACATCCAGCTTTTGAGAGTTTAAACATTCATAAACATCAAAGTGTCCACTACTCAGATCGTCACATGTGAATCTAAGTTTAAGAGGCATTGGCGATTCTCCAAAGGTGTAAAATATTTGGCCATGTCAGTACAGTTGAAAACGACAACCGAACAATTCAGCGGCAGCCATCAACTCACATGTAGAAGCATAGGTGAAGGGCTTAAGCATTTCACTCTTATAGTGCTCCTGTGTAGTATAATTATTTCCTGTACCATCTTCAGTCCACACCTTGAACCTGTCCCAGTCATTCAAAACATAAGACACAATGTTCCTCTGGATATCAAGATTGAGCCTGATATGTCAGTGCAATATGTAACACAGAGAATGGAAAAGGCAGGTGCCATCTCCGGGCATGGAAACCACTCGGTAAGTGACAGTTCTTTGATCGTTGGTGATCACCTCGAAAGACATCTCACCACCCAAATCGCTACTCGTGAATCTAAGATGTTTACCAGGCATTCCTGGTATTAACTTGTAGATTTGCCTACGAATATGTAGCGGCAGCGTGTCTATGAACTTGTGGAATTGCCTGCGAGTATTTAGCGACAGCGTCTCTATGAACTTGTGGATTATCCATCCATCCATTTTCTAACCCGCTGAATCTGAATACAGGGTCACGGGGGTCTGCTGGAGCCAATCCCAGCCAACACAGGGCACAAGGCAGGAACCAATCCTGGGCAGGGTGCCAACCCACCGCAGACTTGTGGATTAGCCCATGAGTATTTAGCGGTAGCGTCTTTATAAAGTTGTGGATTTGCTTGCGAGTATTTAGCGACAGCGTGTCTATTAACTTGTATTTGGCGGCAGCGTCAGGAAGTTGTTTCCGTCTAGCTGCATCAGAAAATGTAGCATGACGTCTGAAACGCCTCCTTTTTACTGTTTTCTCACAGCTTGGATTGCTGCTGACGGACGGCCTTATATGGGCAGGCAGTCAATTATGTGGGAGGTGTGGGTTTGAGGGATGCAATATAGGCAGGCAGCCAACTACGTGGGAGGCGTGGTGATGGAGGATGCAACTCTGCCTCACACGGCGACCGAGCTGGAGGCTATGGACGTATATATGTACGTAAGTAGGATTCAGTTATGACCGTTACATATAGAATTTCAAAATGAAACCTGCTTAACTTTTGTAAGTAAGCTGTAAGGAATAAGCCTGCCAAATTTCAACCTTCTACCTACACGGGAAGTAGGAGAATTAGTGATGAGTGAGTGAGTCAGTCAGTCAGTCAGTGAGGGCTTTACCGTTTATTAGTATAGATTGTAAAATATTCTGTTTCCCCCAAAACAACTTCAGCCATACTTTCAGTTGCTCTTTAGCCAGAATTGGATGAGTAATTACTAATTACTTCTCTTAGATTGTATTAACATTACTAATTACTTAACATCTATGCTACTCTCTAAAACCCAATGCTAATATGTACAAATTGGAAAGGACAAGAATGGCACCCAAATATCTGTTCAGTATTTTAACATTACAATGAGTGTGAATTCAGCACTGTGTGATTTTAAGAACATGAACCAGCAAGAAGGGACCTCCTACTTCTTAAAGTTAATCTATACTAATAAAAGGCAAAGCCCTCACTGACTGACTCACTGACTCACTGATTCACTGACTGACTGACTCACTCACTGACTTATCACTAATTCTCCAAGTTCCCGTGTAGGTAGAAGGCTGAAATTTGGCAGGCTCATTCCTTACAGCTTACTTACAAAAGTTGGGCAGGTTTCATTTTGAAATTCTACACGTAATGGTCATAACTGGAACCTATTTTTTCGTCCATATACTATAATAGACTTCTCCTCGATGCCCGTGGGAGGCGGAGTTACGCCTCCCACGTAATTTAGTGCCTGCCCATATAAGGCCGTCCGTCAGCGGCAATCCAATTCACGGGTGAAGGACTGTGCTTATGCAGAGGAAGATGAGATGGTCAGGGTGGTGTTTGGCACAAACTCGGCGAAACTGCGAGAGAAACTTTTAAGTGCCGGGTCTTAGCTAACATTAAATACAGCCACGGACATCGCACGAGATGGCACCAGCACAGCTGGGAACCTTCGATGAATGTACACCGAGCGGCTCACGTGAAATGACGCAGTGCACAGACAAAAAGCAACAGTTCCAAAGAGTGCTAAACAAAAACCGAATTAAACAATTGAGAAGGCAGCAAAAAAATATGAAGCGTCTGACACATACAATCATATTCATAAGTGCAGCTACTGCGGAAACAAAGCACACGGTGGAAAAAGTCAATGTCCCGCTAAAGGAAGACAGTGTAAAAAACCCGTGCATGCAGTGTGTCGGGTCTCAGATAAAGAAGAAGACGAGCTGTTTATTGATGCAGTAAGAAACGAATCGATGAATGAAACCTGTTATCTTTACAACGATTGACAAACACGGAATGTAACTTGAACACATCCTACAAATACGAACTTGATTGAAAGAAATAATGATAATCAAATCCTTGATGACAGCAACACTCCTAACACTCACAAAACAATTACTGTATATTGACACTCATGTTACGTTATTTTTAAAATGTTCCATTTTCTTTTTCATAACTTCTTTAACACACTACTTCTCCGCTGCGAAGCGCGGGTATATATATATGTATATATATATATACCCCGATCTACTGTACATACACTCAAATAGACAAACCACACGCCGTGGCGCAATAGTAGAGGCTTCGCCTCTAGCGCCGACGTCCGAGGTTCGATTCCCGAGAGGGGATGCACTGAGTATGTATGTGCATTTCCCGATTCATTTTACCTTCGCATCCCCTTGGTTTGAGACATATGAAAAAATAACGCTGAACGCAGAAAGACAGATCACCAATTGAAGCTTTATGAATAATGGATACTTTATTCGCCATCAATGATTGTTTTGGTAAAGCCATACTCAGTGTATTCATTAGATGAACGGTAAAAAATTAAGAGCGAGGGGAGGGTGACTTATTGAGGCACACAGGCAAAACCACAATAGAACGCGGGCTCGATGTACTGTAGTGCGCGTCAACTCGATCTGAATTGCGCGATCACATTCGAAAAAATATATCTTTTCAAGTTCTATTTAGTCCATATGTGTCAAACTCAAGGCCCGGCGTGTAATTATATCCGGCCCGGCGAGATCATTTTATATACTGTATTATTGCCATTAATGGTCCGGGGATATGAAGCGCTGGTAACACAATAAACTACAGATCCCATAATGCAGCGCTTCAGCTGCCTTGCCGAACACTTACAGCATTAATCAAGTCTAGCTTATGATGCTGCAAGTTATTGTGAAGCTAGCCCACACGATGCTGAAGAGAAAAGTTGATTCTGAAAATAGAGCCTTTAAAAACCGATGGGAGGCTGAGTATATGTTTACTGACATTGCCGGTAAACCCGTGTGTCTCATTTGTGGAGCTAATGTGGCTGTAATTACAGAATTTAATCTAAGACGGCACTATGAGACAAAACATCATGATAACCTGAAAGACCTGAATGCAATGTAGAAGATACAGAAAGCAGAAGAGATAAAGAAGAATCTGACACTTCAGCAGACGTTTTACCCGTGCAAAATCACAAAGTGATTTCAAGTGAAGCTGCTTTTATTGGAGACACAAATGCACCAGTGCAACTTGCCCCACTTTCCCTGTTGCCAAGTAATGTTGAACCAAGTCGGCACAACGGTGTTCCCAAATACGCACTGATAAACTGAGCGCACTGCGCACTGAGTTCGCACGGCGCTTTGGTGACTTTGAAGAACAAAAAAAGAATTTTGAGTTGTTTCACAACCCATTTGCCGTCGATGTGGAAACTGCACCTGTGCAGATTCAGATGGAGGTGATTGAGCTGCAGTGTTATGGCATACTGAAGGCAAAGTACGATACTGCACGACCCGCACAGTTTATTCACTCCATTCCCGCAGCTCCGTCTACATGCGGCTCGAACCTTGTGCATGTTTGGTAGCACATATCTGTGTGAGAAGCTCTTCTCAGTCATGAAGACTAACAAAACAGCACACAGGAGTCGCTTCACTGATGAGCACCTACAGTCCATCCTGAGAATCTCCACAACACAGAACCTCACACCAAACAGAAACGAACTTGTTGCCAAAAAAAGATGCCACGCGTCCAGCTCTGATAAAATGACATAAGAGCAAAGACAACTGAATGATTTGATTTGTTATTGCTGAAAAGAACAAATTTTATTTATATTTCCAGGTTTTGTTATGCACCATGTTCATATTTGAATTTGTATAATTTTGACAGGATATATTTTTATGGAGAGCAAAATCTTTTGGGATATTTAAAATTTAAGTTTATTTTTTATATAAAATTACATAAGAGTAAAGAAATTTGAATGTTTGTTCTTTTAACGTTTACTTTATTTCTAACTTGTATAATTTAGACAGGATATATTTTTATGGAGAGCAAAATATTATAAGTTATTTAAGGTTTGAGTTGATTTATTCGAATAATATTCCTGTCTGTTTTATTCATATTTATGTTCAAAAAAGTTAAGTTTTAAAAGTTTTAAAGGTTTAAAAGTTTAGTTTTAGTGTGTTCAATAAATGTTTATCCTGTTCGGCCTGCAACCTAAAGTGTGTTTTGGATTTTGGCCCCTTGTGCAATTGAGTTTGACACCCCTGATTTAGTCAACACAAATATCTTTGGTTGGAATTTGGCAAATTTACTCTTTACATTTGTATGGTGAAGAAAAATTTATGCAATGATGCCTACATTTAACTTACATTCCTACCAAAGATATTTCTGTCGACTAAATAAAAATTCCTTCTATTTAAAATTTAAATAGAACTTGAACAGATACGATAGTTTATAATATCCACGCAGACTTGCACGTAAGAGCGGAGTCATCCGTTTTAACAAACACCATATTGCACTGATACGAAATAGCCCGCCCATTTAATTATTTAGGAATGGATAAATAAATTAAGATTTTGTACAAATAATGTTTTTCTTTATTCTTCCTTGATGGATTTTGGCACCCCCAGCAACAGTTGCTCGCACCCCAAAGAGTGTATGTATATATATTGTAAAAGATGAAGCAACAAACAGCATAAAGTTTTGGGGTTTTCCGGCCCCGTATATTGCGGACACTCCACAATGAAAAAACAGGTCAAAGATATAAACAAAAACAGTTCATATGCGCGACGCCATTCAGAAGCGTCGGTGGCCATTTTATAGGGGAGGAGCCGGAAGTGAAGGAATGCTGGGAAGGAACCGTGAGGGAGGATGGGACTGCTGACGTCAAGGAAGATGGCGGAGGAAGGGCGGAAGTGGACGTACTGCGGGAAGGTTACAATAGCAGAGCGTCTTTTTTCCTGGAAGACAAAGGAGAAAGGTTAGTACTCCGCCACTCCCTGCCGGCGAACATCTTTCGAAAGCGGTTTAAGGTCCGTCCGCGGCCTCCTACTCGCGCATGCGTGACAGGACCCTCCCCTTAGCCCAAGACCGTCAGGTCGGGTGGACCTAACCGAGAGGTCGTGGCTGCGAGAGAGGGCATCGGCGCTGACCACCTTGCGAAGCATCTGTTAAAGCGTTTGGTTAAAACGTTCTACCAGCCTGTCTGTTTGGGGGTGGTAGACAGACGTCTTCAGGTGCTTTATTCGCAGTAATTTGGCAACCTCCTTGAACGTATCTGAGGTAAAAGGAGTACCCTGGTCCATGAGGACTTCCTTGGGGATCCCCACTCTTGAAAATAGGTTGACTGACTCCCGTGCGATACTTTTTGTATTAGCGGAGCGCAGGAGAACCACCTCTGGGTATCGGGTTGCATAATCTACCATGACCAATATATACTTGTGGCCACGGTTTGAGGGTTCGAGGGGGCCTACCAGGTCTACCCCTATTCGGTCGAAAGGGATGTCTATTAGGGGAATCATGACGAGAGAAGCAAGGTCCCTCCTAGGAATCTGGCGAGTCTGGCACTCCGGACAGGATTGACAGAAACGCCAGACCTCCTCGTTGATCCTGGGCCAGTAAAAGCAGAGCTTGATTCTCTCCAGTGTCTTCTCGGCCCCAAGGTGGGCACCTAGGAGGTGGGCGTGAGCCAGCTCTCGTACCTTTCGCCGAAAGGTACGCGGCACTAACAACAGTTTCTGCACCTCCCCCTCGTGGGTTGCGACCCGATACAACAGATCATTCTCCAGTACAAAGAAGGGCTCGCGTGGCATGGAACCGTCAGCTTGTGAGCTGCCTGGAAGAACAATCGCATTCCGGGCAAACCGCAGGAAATCGTCATTCCACTGCTCCCTTTTAAACGAGGCAGGCGTGGACCGAAATTGGTGGTACAAAATTACTTAGGGGGTCTTGTGAGCGGTTTGGGGGAAGGGTTCCCTGGCTCGTCCCTTCTCCGGTGGATACTTCCGGGTCAGAGTCCATCGCCTGAGAAACCTCCCCCGATGTGCCTGCGCCATTTGGGCTTGCCTCAGAGCATGGCGTGGAGACCGTGGGAAGGCTGCCTCGCCCCTTCATGACCAGACCTAGCGAGGCCCCGGGAGCGGTGTTCGTGTTGCCGCTTTTCCTGTGTGACCAGTCTTGTCCCAAAATTACCGGATAGGGAGGATCGGGTAACACCACGACCGTCAAGTTGGAAACTTGCCCCTTCCAGGTGATGTAACAGCGGGCGCTGCGGTAAGACTTGGTCTCCCCATGTACACAAGTGACCTGCAAGTGCTGCGCCAGCCACTGTCGCAGTAACACGTAACGGCGAGCGACAATGCTAATGTTGCTGCCGGAGTCAAACAAAGCCACCACCGAGTGCCCATTCAACAACACCACTCCCGTGTTTGGACTTGCCAGAGGGTGCGACGGAGTACAGTACCTTTCGGCGGCCGCCCAGGTGCAGTCCATCGGCTCTGCTGTCGTGTTGAGGAGACAGGTAGGAAGGAGGTGGCCGACCTCGCCGCACTTGTAACAGCGTGGGGCGGCCATTTTTTCTTTTGGCCTCTGTGCCGCTTCTGCAGCGTGTCAAGAGGGCTCGGGGGTGGCCGCCTGTCCCTGTCGGTTCCCACGAGCGTGCCTTTCCAACCCCCCGCCTTGGTAGACCGCCAGCTGACGCTCCAAGACCTCAAGGAGGCCTGGCATGTCCTTAAAAGGATGGCGCTGTACCTGCTGGGCGAGGGAGCTGGGCAAAGTGTTTACCAGGCCCTCGCAAGCCACCTGCTCTACGACCTTCCGGGCTTGGGGGCCTTCGGGTCATAACAAGCGCCCCATTTTGCCCCAGAAGTCGAAGGCCTGCGCACAGGCCGGCTTCTCTGGGTCGAACTGCCAGCTCCGCCATTCGGGCGCCTGCTGGCCCGGCGTGATGCTGTAGCGCGCCAGGATCTCCTGTTTCATGAGGTCATAACTTGCGGCCTCCTCGACAGGGAGGTCGTAATAAGCCCGCTGCCACTCGTTCCGGGTGGTCGTCCTCTCGAAGATGCCCAGGTAGGACTCTATATCGTCCGCCTCTGTCATGGGCACCAGAGGCGGGGGGCGTTGGACGAGGCGGGTCGGGCCTTACACTTTGGGCTTCCGCCAGTTTGGCCTTCGTCTCCTCCAACTCCCGGGTGGTGTTGGCTTGTGCCTGCTGCAGGGCCAGGATCTGGGCGTTCATTCCCTGCAGCACCGTGTTGAGGTCTTGCCCTTCAGTCATTTCTCTAGGGCTATAATCCTGCCGACTACGCCACTGTAAAAGATGAAGCAACAAACAGCATAAAGTTTTGTGGTTTTCCGGCCCCATATTGCGGACACTCCACAATGAAAAAACAGGTCAAAGATATAAACAAAAACAGTTCATATGCGCGACGCCGTTCAGAGGCGTTGGCCATTTTATAGGGGAGGAGCCGGAAGTGGAGGAATGCTGGGAAGGAACCGTGAGGGAGGATGGGACTGCTGACGTCAAGGAAGATGGCGGAGGAAGGGTGGAAGTGGACGTACTGCGGGAAGGTTACAATGGCGGAGCGTCTTTTTTCCTGGAAGACAAAGGAGAAAGGTTAGTACCCCACCACTGCCTGCCGGCGAACGTCTTTCAAAGCGGTTTAACGTCCGTCCGCGGCCTTTTACTTGCGCATGCGTGACAATATATACAGCTTACTTACAAAAGTTAATAACGGGTCATAACGGTCGATAACGGTCAACAACGTCCGCCATGTTGAACTTTCTTATTTATGGCCCCATCTTCATAAAATTTGGTAGGCAGCTTCCCTGCACTAACCAAAACCGATGTACGTACTTATTTCGGTGGTATGATGCCACTGTCGGCCACCATATTGAATTTTCCAAACGTCACTAATTCTCCAACTTCCCGTGTAGGTAGAAGGCTGAAATTTGGCATTCCCATTCCTTACAGCTTACTTACAAAAGTTAAGCAGGTTTAATTTCTAAATTCTACGCGTAACGGTCATAACGGTCAACAACGTCCGCCATATTGAACTTTCTTATTCATGGCCCCATCTTCACAAAATTTGGTAGGCGGCTTCCCTGCGCTAACCGAAACCAATGTACATACTTATTTCGGTGGTATGACGCCACTGTCAGCCGCCATATTGAACTTTCCAACGTCACTCATTCTCCAACTTCCCGTGTAGTTAGAAGGCTGAAATTTGGTACTTATTTCGGTGGTATGATGCCACTGTCGGCCGCCATATTAAACTTTTAACGGAAACCGATGTACATACTTATTTCGTTGTTATGACACCACTGTCGGCCACCATATTGAACTTTCCAACGTCACTCATTCTCCAACTTCCCGTGTAGTTAGAAGGCTGAAATTTGGCAGGCTCATTCCTTACAGCTTACTTACAAAAGTTAAGCAGGTTTGATTTCAAAATTCTACGCATAATGGTCATAATGGTCAACAACGTCTGTCATGTTGAACTTTCTTATTTATGGCCCGATCTTCTCGAAATTTGATAGGTGGCTTCCCTGCACTAACCGAAACTAATGAACGTACTTATTTTGGTGGTATGATGCCACTGTCGGCTGCCATATTGAACTTTTCAACAGTCTTTGTTACTTTGTTACATCTTCAAGATATTTGGTACACGGGTTCCCGACGCTAACTGAATCCTACTTACGTACATATATACGTCCATAGCCTGCAGCTCGGCTACCGTGTGAGGTGACATTGGGTTCCCCATCCCAACGCCTCCCACGTTGTTGGCTGCCTGCCTATATAAGACCGTCCGTCGCTCCGGTCTCTACATTCCCTTCCTTGCTTCGCCACGGGATTCACATCTCCCTACTGATAACTACAGCCTTTTTGTTTAATCCATGGCTTCTCCGCTGTTTTATTGTTTGTTTATTACAATTATAGTTATTGTGTAGGTACAGTAATCCCTCCTCGATCGCGGGGGTTGCGTTCCAGAACCCCCCGCGATAGGTGAAAATCCGCGAAGTAGAAACCATATGTTTGTATGGTTATTTTTATATATTTTAAGCCCTTATAAACTCTCTCACATTGTTAACATTATTAGAGCCTTCTAGACATGAAATAACACCCTTTAGTCAAAAGTTTAAACTGTGCTTCATGACAAGACAGAGATGACAGTTCTTTCTTACAATTAAAAGAATGCTAACATATCTTCTCTTCAAAAGAGCGCCGTCAGGAGCAGAGAATGTCAGAGAGATAGAGAGAGCGTGACAGATAAACAAACAATCAAAAAATCAATACGTGCTGTTGGGCTTTTAAGTATGAGCACCGCGATAAAGCAGCCGCAAAGAAGGGAGCAATGTGAAGGTAGTCTTTTAGCATTTTTTAGAGTAGCCTCCGTATCTTCTAAACAAAGCCTCTGTGCAAACAGCCCCTCTGCTCACACCCCCTTGTCAGGAGCAGAGAACGTCAGAGAGAGAGAGTGCACGAGATTAAAGCAAACAATCAAAAAATCAATACGTGCTTTTGGGCCACCGCGATAAAGCGGCATTTCTTAGAGGAGCGTCCATATTTTCTAGAAAAACAGCCCCTCTGCTCACACCCCCTCCGTCAGGCGCAGAGAATGTCAGAGAAAGACAGAGAAAAGCAAACAATCCGCTCGGGGAAGCACATCGTATATCATTGAGGAGTTTTAGTTAATACGTAATACATGCTCTGATTGGGTAGCTTCTAAGCCATCCGCCAATAGCGTCCCTTGTATGAAATCAACTGGGCAAACAAACTGAGGAAGCATGTACAATAAATTAAAAGACCCATTGTCCGCAGAAATCTGTGAACCAGCGAAAAATCCGTGATATATATTTAGATATGCTTACATTTAAAATCCGCGATGGAGTGAAGCCGCAAAAGTCGAAGCGCAATATAGCGAGGGATCACTGTATTTTAGACTTACTTTACATTGCTCAGGTACCCATTTCCTTTATCGTTCCAACCCCCATTACCTTGTCTATCGAGGTGATCACCATTGATCAAAGAACTGTCACTTACCGAGTGGTTTCCATGCCCGGAGATGGCACCTAACTTTTCCATTCTCTTTGTTACATATTGCACGACCATATCAGGCTCACTCTTGATATCTGGAGGAACATTATTTCTTATGTATTGAATGACTGGGACAGGTTCAAGGTGTGGACTGATGACGGTACAGGAGATAATTATACTACACAGGAGCACTATAATAGTAAAATGCTTAAGCCCTTCACCTATGGTTCTGCATGTGAGTTGATGGCTGCCGCTGAATTGTTCAGTTGTCGCTTTCAAGTGTACCGAAATGGCCAAATATTTTACACCTTTCGACAACCGCCAATGCCTCTTAAACATCTTAGATTCACAGGTGACGATTTCAGTAGTGGACACTTTGATGTTTATGAATGTTTAAACTCTCAAAAGCTGGATGTGATTTTATCGCTGAAACCAGTTGTGTACTTACAACGCTTGACAGATGCTGAATGTTACTTCAACACAACAAATCCTGCAATACTGTCGTAATTGAAACAAACCATGAAACTCAAACCGATTATGACACCAGCAACCCAAGCTGTGAGATTTGAGACAAGATTACTGTTCGCATGGCCAACTGTACGTTGTATGCTCAAGAGTAAGCCCAGCGCACAGCTTGATCATGTTACAACCGGGGGTTCGAACTGACAACATGGTATACAAAGAGATCCTTAACAAATAATTATTGGCATATTTTTCACAGTTTAAAAAGGTAAAATTTTCTTCTTAATAAAAATTTTAATGCAGTACTTTGCCGTTGCGAAGTGCGGGTATTTTGCTAGTATGTTTATATATGTATGTGTGTATGTATATATATATATATATATATGTATTTGTGTGTATATATGTGTGTGTATCTATATGTATGTGTATATATGTATGGATATGTATATATATATATGTTTATATGGTGTGTGTGTATATGTATATATATATGTATATATGACAGCAACACTCATCACTCACAACAGTGATAAAACAATTACATTGACAATCATGTTACGTTATTTTCAAAATGTTTCCTTTTCTTTTTTATTACTTCTTTAACACACTACTTCTCCGCTGCGAAGCGCGGGTATTATGCTAGTTCTTAATAAAACACAAAAATCTTAATAATTCAAAATAACACTGATTTAACACCTTGAACCCTTGCAAATATGGAATCATAAACAGTGAAATTATTACTCATGCAGTGGCCTGCAATCAGTATATTTGTGTCTGTGTGTGTTCCCCATCTTAGTGTTCTTTACACCATCAAAAAAGGTATGTGGCGATCAAAAAGACCGCATTAACATTTAACCACCTTACATTCACTAACAATTTAGTTGAAGATTCAGGCAACTTACTTGAGCACAGACATCTCATGCATTTTGTTAGGGACATTAAAGAGATTGTCGATATATTTTTCGACATGTGACACTTTAGTGATATCAAGGCCTCTTTTTCCATCCATCCATTATCCAACCTGCTATATCCGAACTACAGGGTCACAGGGGTCTGCTGGAGCCGATCCCAGCCAACACAGGACGCAAGGCAGGAAACAAACCCCGGGCAGGACAAGACTCTTTTTGCCTCTGTAAATTTAATTCCTTTGTTCAAGAAATTGTACATCATAATGACCAAAAATGTTAACTTAGCTTTCATACATTAAGTATTAAAGGTTCCTGGATCTGCATCCTGGTTGACTTTAAATTAGAATTAAATTCTCTAAGTTAATAATACTTTTTGAATGCACTATAAAACTGTAAAGTTGTTATCTTTCACATGAAAACTCTAAATCTTTTTTTATTGAAGAAAAAAATTGAACTAAATATAATCCTGAAATTAAAGTTGTAATTTAATGTTACAAAATAACAAACCAATCTCCTGTACAAATTATTTGTTTAGAAACATGTGTAATACAAGGAAACAAAACTCTACTTAAGTCAGTAACTGTAGGAGAATTTATGTGGTAACATGGGACTTGTTATCACTACTGGGAAATATAATGAGATATAATGTGCCACTTTGGGTCACGTCACACCTCACACTGCTACTAACTGATCCTTCTGTAAAACACTGACCAAGGGTCACTCTTACTCTCTCATTCCACCCAGCCTGGTCCAGAGAAATGTAGAGGCTTAAATTATTAGAAGCTTCCATCAATTTATACGACATTTGGAATTCTTTCCTGTTGACTGTGATTTAAATTGTAGTGTTCCATTTTACAGTGTAAAAAATAGATTAAATATACAATGCCTTGTGAACAAAAATACATGAACATAAATACTCTCACATTGCAACTCATATTGCATTAAATAAGGAGGGTTTCAGTGAGTGGAACAACATGTTTCCCTCTCAGTTTAGCATGAAAAAACAATTATTGAAGTACAGGAAACATAATTCAGATAAAATCAACAAAAACTGTGATTTTTGTAAGTCATCACCGTGCTTGAGTCGATACTTGACTGATCTCTGCCTGTATTTTTGGGACTACTTGCTTAATTTTGTTGCACACTTGTTTTTTGCCTCTCAATCTAACTTATCGTTTTCTCTTGCCTTTACTTAACGTTATTGGTTTAAGAAGTCCTGGAAGGCAATAACATTTAAGACACCCTTGTGTTTTTTACCTGGAGCTTCTTTTCAGTACACCCCAAAATTAATTCTCAGATCATTAGATTCTAGAAAAGCATTGAGCTCTTTAAACTACAGAGCCTTTATGTAGTCCTTACATCCTCTTATGTAGTTAGGAACATGACAAGCTCTTGGGCTCATTGACTTTTCCTAAATGCCCTGCTTTGGTTTGGTGCTCAATGTGTCACCACCACCACCTCCTTACAAGAATTTAGTACTATGAAGACAAATTGTTGCTCATCTAAGTTAAGCCTGATGATGGATTCTCTTTTCTGGCTTTATACATACCAACCTGAAGTGCTCCCAGGGTAACTAGCCATAACTCTGACCCTTTGTGATGGATTTAAATTTCTTAGCTTGAACTCCAACTGTACAACAACAACAACAACAACATTTATTTATATAGCACATTTTCATACAAAAAATGTAGCTCAAAGTGCTTTACATAATGAAGAATAGAAAAATAAAAGACACAGTAAGAAAAGAAAATAAGTCAACATTAATTAACATAGAATAAGAGTAAGGTCCAATGGCCAGGGGGGACAGAAGCCTCCTTAGTGTTATGTTTACCCCAGTAAAAACACGCGAAAAATGTACAGCTGTTTTCAACATTATTACATGTACCAGAAACATGCGAATAACAAAGCGTCAACATTTATATAGTAGAAAAGGTATGTCTAGTGTCCACTTCTGCAGGGAAGCAGATTTGGTATCCACCCTTCATGTGATATGCTTTGATACAGTCAAATATAACATCCTTCTATATAAAAGCGGTCGGGTGTCCTTCCGTCACGTGAGTGCTACGCAGGCGCTGAGTTTCACACACGCCCCGTCCATTTTGCAATGCGATGGGATTTGTAGTTTCGTTTTTCCAGGTAAAAGATGATTTTCTACTCCAGACTGTGTGATATCTTCTTCTTCTTTCTTGCTATATAAAAGCGGTCGGGATTGTCCTTCCGTCTCGTGAGTGGAAAGCGTAGCGGTATTCCGCTTATCACAGACTTACTACTTGCAGCTTGCGGTACGATGCGACATGATGTGAGCAGAGTTCTGGTGCTCCCATTGTTCCCTTGCTTTTGTGCACGATGCTCTGGAAAAATACACAAAATTATGTCTCTGGAAATAATTAATGTTGATGGAGTACAAATGCCTCACCGCGTATTAAATATCAGGGGGGTTCAAAAGGGCGGCCTCAATATAGAAAAAAGTTTAAATTTCATCACAAAAATAACAGAAACTACGAGTATTAAAGTAATACCACTCAAATGCAATATAACCAAATTAATGAGTTTGTATAAAATCTCAAATTGATCTACATATTGAATTGCCTTAAGAAGTGGTCAACTTAAAAGTCGGTCGCCTTAAAAGGCGGGTCAGCCTATCAGTTCATATCACTTATATTCACTTGCAGAAACTCTCAGGGTGTATTGGTTAAGGGGATACAACTGACTATAGAGAAGTTTGTTTCTTGATGCAAAGAGAATTATCTGCCTCTTAACTTCAGTAATACCAATACCAAAAGAAATATTTTTGTAGATATGTAATTTACGAAGCAACTGGAAACTTGGAGAAAAACTTGATTATGACAATGAAGTTGAGTTTGCAATAAACATTTTAACGATATGTTTAATTATTGGGGTGAGTTTAGAAAACAGGGCCATCTTCTGGGAGGTGGGGGACAGCCCCCTCACTTGCCCTTAATGCACTGGTTAGAAATGAGTGATTATTGCTCAAGCATCAATTTTGTGCTTCATTTTTAGTTAACTTGTTTAAGATTCCCAATGCTGAATTGTTTCATTAAATCTTAAAAGATGCCTTAACTTTGTTAATTGCTTCTTGATTTCATAATCAGACTGCCGTGCAGTGAACAGAGCGATGTAAATGACAACTTGATCTCAAACACACCAGTGTGTGTTCATAACAATTAACTGTTTTAGTAAAATATTTGGGGAAAAAAGTGAGAGAAAAACAAGTGAAGAGCGGAGAATTACAAATCTGTGCCGGTCCACAACTCATTTTAGTGATATTCTTATAAAAGAAACATCTTAAATGTAAGAATGACAAAATAAGTTTGGTTATTGACCAATTAAGTAATTAGATTGGAACAAACACCTGTAGCCACTGTGGCCTCTTCCAGGACTGAACTTGAACACCCTTTCTTTATACAGTGAGACCTCCACAGGTCTTATAGCTTATAGCTTCTTCTTCTTTCGGCTGCTCCCATTAGGAGTTGCCACAGCGGATCATCTTTTTCCATATCTTCCTTTCCTCTGCATCTTGCTCTGTCACACCCATCACCTGCATGTCCTCTCTCACCACACCCATAAACCTTCTCTTAGGCCGTCCTCTTTTCCAATTGCCTGTTAGTTCTATCCTTAGCATCCTTCTTCCAATATATCCAGTATCTCTCCTCTGCACATGTCCAAACCAATGCAATCTCACCTCTCTGACTTTGTCTCCAAGCCATCCAACCTGAGCTGACCTTTTGTTGCTAATCCAAACCATCCTCGTCACATCCGATGCAAATCTTAGCATCTTTAACTCTGCCACCTCCAGCTCTGTCTCCTGTTTTTTACTAGTGCCACCGTCTCCAACCCATATAACATAGCTGGTCTCACTACCGTCCTGTAGACCTTCCCTTTCACAATTTACTCCTGACACTGTTCTCCACCCATTCCACTCTGCCTACACTCTCTTTTTCATGTCTCTTCCTCATCCCCTGTTACTCTGTACTGTTGATCCCAAATATTTAATTCCATCCACCTTCGTCAACTCTACTTCCTGCATCCTCACCATTCCACTGACTTCCCTCTCATTTACACACATGTATTCTGTCATATTCTTACTGACCTTCATTCCTCTCCTCTCTAGAGCATACCTCCACCTCTCTTCAACCTGCACCATAATCTTGCTACAGATCAGAATGTCATTAGCAAACATGAAAGTCCACAGGGACACCTGTCTAATGTCATTTGTCTACCTGTCCATCACCATTGCAAATAAGAAAAGGCTCAGAGCCGATCCCTTGCAATCTTATCTCCGTGTTGAATACATCTGTCACTCCTACCACAGACCTCACCACTGTCATACTTCCCTGTACAACTGTTACATACTTCTCTGCCGCACCCGACTTCCTCATACAATACCACAACTCCTCTCGAGGCACCCTGTCATATTCTTTCTCCAGGTACACAAAGACGCAATGCAACTCCTTCTAGCCTCCTCTATATTTCTCCATCAACACCCTCAGAGCAAAAATCGCATCTGTGCTGCTCTTTCCTGGCATGAAACCATACTGCTGCTCTCTAATCATCACCTCCCTTCTTAACCTAGCTTCTACTACTCTTTCCCATAACTTCATGCGATGATTTGTATCCCTCTATAGTTACTACAGCTCTGCACATCCTCTTATTCTTAAAAATCAGCACCAGTACACTTCTTCTACCCTCATCAGGCATCCTCTTACTTTCCAGGATTCAATTAAACAATCTGGTTAAAAACTCCACTGCCATCTCCCCTAAACACCTCCATGCTTCCTCATCTGCATCAACGACCTTTCCATTCTTCACCCTCTTTATTGCCACATCCCACCTTCCTCTCTCTCTCTCTCTTTCTCTCATTCATCAGCCTCTCAAAGTACTCTTTCCATCTGATCACCCTCTTCACTTGTGAGTATGTTTCTTTATTGTTGATCACACCCTTACCTGCTGCACATTTTTCCCAGCTCGACCTCTCTGTCTAGATGATCGGTTCAGGTCCTTTTCTCCCTCCTTAGTGTCCAGCCTCTCATACAACTCATCATACGCCTTTTCTTCAGCCTTCACCAACTCTCTCTTCACCTTACGCCTTATCTCCTTTTACTCTTGTCTATTTTTTGCATCTCTCTGACTATCCCACTTCTTCTTTGCCAGCCTCTTCCTCTGTATACTATCCTGTATTTCCCCATTCCACCACCAGGTTTACTTTTTCTCCTTCCTCAGTCCAGATGTCACACCAAGCACCCTTCTAACCGTCACCCTTACTACTTCTGCTGTAGCTGCTCAGCTGTCTGGTAACTCTTCACTTCCACCCAGGACCCTGTCTTACCTCCTCCCTGAACTCAACCTTGCAGTCTTCTTTTTTCAACTTCCACAATCTGATCCTTGGCACTGCCCTCACTCTCCTCTTCTTCTTGATCTACAATGTCATCCTACAGACTACCATCATATGCTGCCTAACTACACTTTCCTCTGTCACCACTTTGTAGTCTTCAATCTCCTTCAGATTGACCCTCCTGCATAGGATATAATGTACCCGTGTGTTCCTCTCTTTTCTTAAAATGCATATTCACCACAGCCATGTCCATATTTTTTGCAAAATCAAATACCATCTAACCTTCTTTATTCCTCTCCTTGACATCATACCTACCCATCACCTTCTTATCTCCTCTGTTTCCCTTCACCAATATGTCCATTGAAACCTGATCCAATCACCACTTTCTGTCCCTTGGGTACACTGTCCATCACTTCATGCAACTCACCCTTGAAATCTTCTTTCTCATCCATCTCTCACCCAACGTGCAGGTTATATGCACTAACAACATTCATTATTACACCTTTGATTTCCAGCTTCATAATCATCACTCTGTCTGACACTCTTTTCACATCCAAAACACTCTTTGACTAAGGCTCCTTCAGAATAACCCCTACGCCTTTTCTCCTCCCATCCACACCATGACAAAACAATTTGAATTCACTTCTGATGCACCTGGCCTTCCCCCTACTCCATTTTGTCTCTTGTACGCACAATGTATCAACCTTCCTTCTCTCCATCATATCATCTAACTCTCTCCCCTTACTAGTCATACTTATGACATTTAAAGTTCCTACCTTCAGATCCACTCTCTTTACCTTCCTCCTCTCATCGTTACTCCCGACACTCAACCTTCTCCTTCTTCAGCCAACAGTATCCCATTTTCCACCAGCACCTTGACCGATCCAGTATGGAAATCTTTATTGTTGTCCGCATATTGATCTGGCAAAATTTTACACCGGACATAACCCTCCTCATTTATCCGGGCTTGGGACCAGCACAAAGAAACACATTGGTTTGTGCATCCTCTGTGAAATGGGTTGTGTGGCCTGACAGCTGATGACACATATTTTGTTCTGCCAACTCCTCCCCAAAAAATTCACTTAGCTTGAGAACTTTGTGGTGGGCATATTAAGACACCTCTCATTTTCCATCTTACGTTTCCTGTTTCTTCCCTCATTCTGCTTCAGATTTTCGACTTTACATACTGTGGTAAAGTGAGTAATAGCCCCTTAAAAAACACTACACACTTCTATAGACCACTGACCCATTGTTTTGTTTTCTAGTAGGCACCACCATTTTGGAGGTCCATTACAATGGTTGCAGTTCTCAGCTGTCATACATCATGATGTCATTTGTGTGACAATACTTTAAAAGATAACGCCACTTGTCTCAAGGCATTCTCAAGTGTGGATTGTTTCTAAACACTTTAGTCTTTAAAAATCATTTGTTCTCACTTTATGTCAAATTTCTACATATTGTTTTGACAATGACTCCTGCTAATGTTTTGCTTATGCTGCTCAGGTTATTAGAAATTTCTGGTGATTAATCTGGCTAATCTTTATACACATACTCATCTTCTGATCTTTCTGCATGCCTTTTTGACTTGCCACAGTAAAGTCCAAAAATGGACGAATGAAAAGTAGTTAATGCAGATCGCTAATAATTGCAAAGCAGACAGTATCATTTTTGAAAGATCACTGTACAAATATTAGAAAATTAAACTTACGACAAGAATGAAAAGGACATTGCTTCTCAATCTTGTATTGCAAAAGAAGAATGCAACATTGATGGCAACATACAGCTAACAAGTGGTAGGATGGATGGACATTTTAGTGGGGGAAAAAAATCTTTGCTTAGCTTTATTAAGGAAGCTCCATGCAGGGTAAGTTATCTTTTCATCTCTTTCCCTGTTTTTGCTGTGGCTCTGGTGCTTATAATAACTATGCATGTGCTGTCTGCCTTTGCAACCCTCTATTGTGGTATTGGTTGTGTCATTTATGCAATCTGTAGTATGAAATTAATGTTTTTGATAAATATGTTCAGATATTATGCCTGCAGTATTAACTGTGCTTTTCAAAGCCCTAATTTTTTTTGTCTTTTGTTTTGGCAGCTCATAGTAGACAGCTATTGACCACATGGTACACCTAGTACTCGATTTGACTATTTATTTAATTTACATTTTTCACATTAATACTTTATTTAGATGCTCTATTAAAATAGTTTTCAGAGCCAAGCGTGGGATTAATTTAATTTTCTTTTTGAAATTCATATTGACTAGTGGCAACCCACACAAGTTCAAAGCCTGGCTTAAGATTTGTTTTTTGGTGATGGGTTTGTTTCTTCCGGAGCAACTCAAAACCAACTTGTCCAGTTGAATATCCTTTATTCTTCACAATCAATATGGGTCCCTCTTGGCTTCACTTCTTCTGAGAGGTGTTCTTCAGGAAGTATTTTTGCACCAATCTCCATGTGGCTAACTGTATCGATTTTTTTTTTTTTTATTGCATCTGAGCTTCAAACCATTATCTCAACCTCTCCCTCCTCCTTTCACATGCTGCTAGCCCCACTCTTTTTATGTCCCCTACTCGTTGTCCCACCTCTCAAATTAAGCTGCATGGCATCTTTCGTGATACGGTGGTCAGTCACAGTGCCCTGCAGCTTCTAGAGGCTTTCAAAGGCTCAAGTCTGCCTTTAAATTAGACGTCAGTTCTAATGACGTACACTATGTCATTTAATTAGATGGTTTATTAGTGCTTTCATTCTGCCTTATTAGACATTTCTAATATTTTAGATTTTCCTTGTCTTAAAACATTACCGAAATGTTTTGTGGATTGGGTTACTTTTCATGCATATAGCTTTTTCTGTTATTTCATTTCAAGTATTTCTTTGAAACTGATGCACACACTCACAGAGGTGTAAATATTTTCAGGTTAGTTGGTCGGCTGTTGGTTTCTTTGTTCATTCATACAGGGACAGCTTACGGCTGATTGTCAGCTTAGGCTGCAAGTCTTTGGGATGTGGCAGGAAATCAGAGAAGATGCACTGAGACTCCGGGACAACATGCGAAGTCCACACATATATTGAGTCGGTTGGGAACTGAATTGTAATCCCAGGAGGTGTGATTAACTATCAGTAATCACTCTGCACTGTCATGACCTATTTTACTTCTTTTACTTCTATAAATCTCTATTAATGAAGCTAACAGGAAACATTAAACTCCAAGAAATGTTTTCCATTGACTTATTTTAACATTTGATTTATTTGAACTTTAGTTACAAATGTAGGATGGCTGACTAACTATGAAATAGGCCTTACTAAGTATACTTTATTCTGTGAAGTAAGACCAATATAAATAATAAAACCCTTTTGAAAACAACATCTAGACAACCTTATGGAGCCATTTGGTTACCCTAAGAAGAACTGGGGTACAGAGTGTCCTAGCACATGGGTCACATTTGCCAAATGAGTGCTGATGTTGTGAATGGATAACTCTGAAGTTTACGATCTGCTGAAGATGAAGCTGCAACACAATCCATGAATGCCAAGTGATTCCATTTTATTTGTGTTTCAAGTTGAATGCTTTTTAATTAGAAACAGCAAAGAAAAACCGCTAGTGATAGATCCGTTTGTGGAATACATTTCCCATTGCAGCGTCTCTTGAATTCCACTGTGAGTTGCTAATTTTAATCCTCCCAAGACCTTTGGGACAGTCTAACTAAATAGATTATTCTCTGACAACACATCAGCAGAAATGTCTGTGCCAGCGTTGGTACTCTAACAATAGCAGCATAGATATTTTAAAAAGCGCTACAGGTTGATTAAATAGTCACACAAACAAGCTTTTGTTTATTAAACAAGCCCTCTTATCTTCATTTCATTCATTCATTATCTGTTTATGCCAGTGTTGGATACATGGCAAGAATACTCCAAAGATGGAACCCCAGTTCATCATTGAACACTTGTCACCCTTAAGTGCTTAGTGATGCCAGTGGTGTTTGAAATGAGTGAGGAAACCAATGTCCCTTAATAAAAATCACATTCAAACAACAAGGGTATGGTGAAAATAAGACTATAAAGGCAAGGTGAGAAATTAACTCCTATGTATGCATTTTCTGGTGGATCCCAACTAAATTTGCTTTCTGTCCTCCTCCATGGAGAAACATTTGACACTATTAACTATTAACCCTAACATGCAATCATTTCATTAGGTTTAGTGATTTCAGCCTGCAGACACTCCTTCATTTCATTGAGAGGTTGTAGATGAAGGTGGACTCCCCTTTGATGATTTCTGCCCAAAACATTGCACTAAAATTTTACTAACGATCATTTGGGTGTAATCCCTTCTGATGGAGTCAAACAGTGTGTCTGCAAGCCCTTAGTGACGCCACTGGATCCAGATACAAGGCAAGAACATTCTGTGGCTTCGACCAGTGGTTCTCAACCTGTGGGAGGCATGAAGTAACAAAAAGGGAGGTGCGAAGATGTGAAAAAAAAAGAAAAAAAGAATCAAAAATATGAAAAAAACATCTGTTGAAACCAAAACAAATTAACTTAAACTACATTCTGATACTAGAACAGTAAATATAGAGTTAGATAAATGTCGCTAAAAGTTAAGTAGGTATAACAAAATATGCATCTACATTTCAAAAAAATGTTAGGGGGGGCGCGATTAAAACTGTTATGAAAACTGGGGTCGCAAATTGGTTGAGAAACGCTGGCTTGGAAATCAGTCTATCACCCATATACCCATGCACACTCACTTGTATGTGACCACATTTATATGGACACTCTCACATGCTGAGCCAATTTCAAGTTGCCACATTTTTGTGAGAACAAATGAAATGGTAACCAGAGAAAATGCAGATAGACATGGGAGAAGCAAGATCCACAAAGAGTGGCCATGTTAGAATTTGAATTAAGGTCCTAAAGCATATCTTTCAGTGCTAACCATGAACAAACTGATAAAATACAACATTTTGAATCCCACTTCTCAATTCAAGGCTCAAAGCCAATCCCAGCAGCACTTGGCTCAATCCTGGAAACACCCTTGGATGGGCTGTCAGCCCTTTGCAGGGCCCACACAGCCACACTAGTGTGGAGCCAGTTTGGAATCACACATTAACCTACCACACATCTTTACGTTATGAGAGGAAAAGCCACTAAAACATCTGGAGAATGCTCATACTCCACACAAACAACAACTCCGTATGTTATTCAAACTCAGGATGCGTGTCAGATGCTAGCAGCACCCACTTTGCTTATGAACAAACGTGCTGCTAAATTTATACAAATCAATTGTGAGTTTCGGCAGCATCCACCATAACAAGTTTGCTTTAACTAGCTGCTATGGCGCTGGGAGTGATTGAGTCGAGTGGTTGGATTTGACAAGTGGTGCTGGCGCACATCAATACGCACATCACTTGGGTCTTTGGCATAGACTGTAAATGGCAATGGGAAGGATGAGATAGTAAAAGAATGTAACAAGATGCAAAGGTTTGAGGCAACAAAGTATAAGGGGAAATTTAATGTGTGTGGCTATCATTTTTAAACCCCAAAATCCAGTGAAGATCTTATGTAAAATGTACTGCATTTCATTTTTTCTTCATACTCATTTCCATTACTTCATACTGTCTCTCTCTCTTTTCTTTATAGGGCTTTCAAAGTCTCTTGGACTTATTGAAGGCTATGGTGGCCGTGGGAAAGGAGGCCTTCCTGCTACCCTGAATCCTGATGAGCAGTTGAAAGCCAAAGACATTGCAGAGAAATATGGATACAATGCTTTCCTCAGTGACAGAATATCACTGGACAGATCTATCCCAGATTTTCGCCCTAGCAAGTACGTGTTGATGTTTAAACTGACTGAATGCCTTATTAATAAATATTCTAAAGCCTAATTGTACTATCAATTCAGAATTTTCCTCTGATGTCCTCTCACTTGCTGCCAGAATCTACTTTGAAAGCATTGTCTTTACAAAGTCCACTAATTAAAATGCAGTAATGAATGTACCCTAAAGCAGAGAGTGGGCAGCATGTCCATTTGGCAGACCTTCTTCTGTCTTCAAGTCTCAGTTGTAGACTGTAGGGAAGATTTATTTTGAGGTTTGACAATTACGGATACACTTAAACTGTAAACTCCAGTTTCCTGATAAATAATAAGCATAGTACAGGTGCTGGCCAGCTGCAATGTCCTACTTTATGAGAGTCAAACATGTCCAGCAGTTGCATTATTGAGGACCTGCCTAGTGGACTTCATACTGCCGGGAATGGGTCAGGTTTCATCTTCCTACAAGACATCCAGTCCAGTTCATATAGTTCAGAAAGGTCTAATGTTAGAATCACTGCCTTCATTATTTTAAACATGTATTTGGCAGACTCACCATTGTTACATTAAAGAGAATCTATTCAGGTATTTATTTATGAGTTTGTGCAGTCCTTGAATGGCATGGAGATAATGTTTACTGGGCCATACACAGGAACTATCCCTAATTGTCGCACTGGTTCATCACATATTTTACATACACACGCACGCACATTCATACTGAACAACCGAACAAAAAGAAGGAACTGTTGATAACAGCAGGTTGTTCATGACAATACAGTAATCCCTCGCTACTTCGCGGTTCACTTTTGTGACTAAGTGCGTTGTAACATGGACTGTGATTGGTACATGGGAGAGAGACGACAAATCACAGCTTCTCGCTTTCTAATCGGGCCTGTGATTGGTGCTTTGACTGATGCCCAGATCCCACAGACAGGCATCTGCAAGAGCAGTCACAGGAATGGGACGACGATATGGTTCAATTGGTCCAATTTTGCAACAAGGTCGACGACGTCATGACCGCCTACAAGCTGCGTTTTGACCGGAAAAAGAAGCAGCGGCAGCAACTACCGATCACAATGTTTTTGCAGCCTCACAAAAAAGAGCCAGTTCCTACTACTACTACGAATACACCTTCGGAAACCGTGGAAGAGGTGCCCCAGGAAATGGCACCGCCGTCTGAAGAGACATAAAATACAGTCATCGGCTGCGCAGTAAAAGTCATCATCACCTTCATTGTCATCATTTTTACTGCACAGCATATTCATCACCATCATCATGTCATATATAGCTACGTGTACTTCGCTATACAGTAACTGTAAACTTATCTACCGATTTCATATTGCTTAACAGTTGTCCCTGTTATTAATAGAGTAAAGGGTGGATTGTAAACAGTACAGGGAGGGTTTAAAAACGTCCAAATACACGTTAAATAATTAAATAAATATGGTGTCCCTACTTCGCGGAAATTCAGTTATTGCGGGCGGCCTTAGAACCTATCTCTTGCGATAAACGAGGGATTACTGTACTTTTGAATTTTCCCCTTTCCATAATGCTGGTAGGCAAGATAAAGTTGTGTAACAGGAAGCTTGACAAGACTGAACCAGAGGCTTGACGAATTCACTGCTATATGAAGTACCATAAATACAAAGAATGTAAGAGTGAATAAGCTTAGCATGTCTTAAATTTGAGTTTTACTATACCCAACACCCCATATGAACCAGTATGTCTCACTAAATCTCTAACTGATAAGAAGTTTAACTGGACTTCCAGGGGGTACACAGACATGACCTATTTCTACACATACAGTATATATAGATAAAAAGTACTTAATTCATCCTAGGGGGGAATTTAGCTTTTTACAGAAGCTTAAGAAATATTATAACAAAAAACAATAACACCCTACTAAAACACATACAGTACAAGAATTACGAAAAACAAGAAGAATTTCTGACTTAAAAAGACTAGAAAGCAATTACAGTGTGGCATTTTAAAGGCATATTGCCATTGGTATGAAGGAGTGCCAGTAGCGTTTCTTGACACACTTCTGCTGAATAATTTGTTGGCCGAAAGTACTCAGTGTTGGTGTGTCAGAGAGAGGATGTGCAGCCTTGTTATTCTCTTCCACAACTACTTCCAGGGGGTTGAAAGTGCCGCCTCTTAATAAACTCATACTGTCTTTCTAAATGAAATTTGCTTTCTAAAACTCCAGCAGTGAATGTGGCCTGTGCACTCCCTGTAATTCAGAATTTTAAAATATCTTGTTTGGAAAAAATCACAGCATCCAAATGTTTCTTGTAGCCACCTGTTATTTTCTATTCTTCTTGTTTGCAAAATCCATTTAACTCTGTATTATTCTTAGATCTTCTCACATACTCATTGGTTAAGGTCTTCACATACATTTTCACCAGAATTCAAGTAAGTACTATTGAAACCGTTCCTGTAAGAACTTCAATGTTTATGCTTTAGATTGTCTTGTTGAAATTTCCTGCCTATTTTCAGCATTGGTTTCTTCATTGATTGTGGATCCCTCAGACTTGCTCTAATTTCTAGATCAATTTCTCCTTTTATCACACAATATTTTCAGTGCCATAAGCTGACACACACTCCTAAAGCATGATAGACCCCCTCCATTTTTATCAGCAAGTTATTCTTTTCTTCATGTGTTTCACCTGAGATCTCTCCAACTGATTCCTATGTACTTACGGTCGAAATTTTAAAGTGTGCATCCTGAGTCTCCAAAATTTTAGCTTATCTATGTATTTATTATACCTCAGACATCATTATTCTGATTAGGCTGTATTGAAGATTTTCTTTTCATAGCATTTCCATGCAGATCATTTTTCACGATGCCATATTATGGACTAGCACACATTAGTGTCAGCGGAA
Source organism: Polypterus senegalus (assembly GCF_016835505.1). NCBI lineage: Eukaryota > Metazoa > Chordata > Cladistia > Polypteriformes > Polypteridae > Polypterus > Polypterus senegalus. The sequence continues at coordinate 120,515,915 of NC_053159.1, read as the reverse complement.
CCTTTCTTTGCAGCAATATGTGGTTTCGTCTTTGCACATTTGACCAGTTTTTGAGCAGTTCTACCTGAAGTTTTTCTGGGTTGCCTAGAGTTTTCTTTGACCTCAATTCTTCTTCAACACTGTAAGTATTTAGATCACTTTGAACAGTCTTCCCCTTAAAGGAGGAGCAAAATCTCCAGATTTTCAATTTCATAGTGAGCCACTTAGAGGAAGCTGTGGTTTTTGAAAGCAGGTCCAACATCAACATTGACCAATATTGATACCAATCTAAAATTTGTTTTCTCCTGAATTCATCTAAGGTTGAATGTGGCAAGTCAGCAAAAAACTAAAAAAGACTACAAGAGTTGCCTAAACTGTTGCATACTGCACAATGATTTAGTTGTTTTCTTTCCGGTTAGAGGTTGATTGACATCCAAGTACCTTCACGACAGATTAATTTTCATTAACTCTCATGATGGTTTGGAGATGGAGTAATCTGGTAATTTCATGAATTTGTATACACTAAAATGTGATAGTACATTCGTGGACATCAAATCAGTTTTTGATATGCAAAATGATCAGGTCACATCACTCAAGATGTCAGGATTGTCATTGGTTCATAAATGGCCCCAGTCAGGTCATTTACAGGTTCATTCTAAGGACAGAGTGCACGTGTGAAGTAGGCTAATTATTGTGTTGTTTATGCATGATCAAATTCATTCAGTTGTTTTTGACATTGAATAATGGATAATTCCATTTTTCAGCATTAAATAGAAGTTATATATTAACAAATAATAGCCATACCGCATACACTTCAGATGGGGTCATCCACCTGAATTTAATTTATGTTCGCACCCAATCAGTACTTAGATAGGAGAACAAGGAAGCAGCTCAAAGAGGTGTTGAATAGTGAGAACATCCATCCATCCATTATCCAACCCACTATATTCTAACTACAGGGTCACGGGGGACTGCTGGAGCCAATACCAGCCAACATAGGGTGCAAGGCAGGAAACAAACCCCGAGCCAGGCGCCAGCTCACCACAGGGCGCAAACCCACACCACATACTAGAGGCAATTTAGAATAGCCAATGCACCTAACCTGCATGTCTTTGGACTGTGGGAGGAAACTGGAGCACCTGGAGGAAACCCACGCAGACACAGGGAGAACATGCAGACTCCACACAGGGAGGACCCGGGAAGCAAACCCAGGTCTCCTAACTGCGAGGCAGCAGCGCTACCCACTGCGCCACCAAGCCACCCAATAGTGAGAACAGCATTATGCAAATATAAAGAATTATTATTATTATCCTATTTTTGTTAGTATTAAATTTTGATAATAATATAAATCCATTTGAAAATGGATGGATGTTTAGTTATATTTGTTCTGTACTGACTATGCTACCCATCTAAAGCAGGTTGAAGTTTAAGTAATCAATGTAGACCTCAGCATTAGCATTTTCAGTGCACCATGCAACGCATATGTCTCTGATATGTGCCATTTGCTATGGGATTTGTAAAAGTAGTATTAATGTTTGTGATGTGCCATCTATTGGAAGGACAATTGGAATGAATTTTATTACTACAAGTGTTTGTGATGTGCCTTGTTTTCGAATGACACAGACATAGCAACCTGATAGATGGACAGAGTGACACACAGACTCTTATCCATTTATTAATGTGGATATTCAGTCTTTTCTTGGGTAGATATTTTAAAAGCAAACAGCTGACTTTATTTTGTGTTTTTACATCTAATTTTTTGATAAGATCCCTGTCACCTTCTGTTAGAAATTATTACCAAAGAAAGTTATTTGCATTTATTCCTACTCAATTTGTGTATTATTGTATACAGTCCATTAAATGTCTCGTAATGTAAGGTAACGTGGCCAGAAGGCAGATGTTATCCTAGTATTTGGTTACATTTCCCACAATTCTGCCCCAAGGTGTTCATTAAATTTGAAAAATGTATAATTCTGGAATGCTTAATCAGTTTCTTTTATATAATGACTAACTGACATGGACATCACTCTAGCTGGCGCATCAAGCAGATTGGTACAGCTCTCCAAAGAATTGAGTAGCGAGTAGTCAGCAGGGACCAGGGAGCACAAAGAGTTAAAGTCACACTGAGAGTGCAACCCCTGGACTGTGAAAGTGACGTGACTGTTGTGAGTACAGATATGGTACAGAATGTGGATCTTGCAGATGTCATCCCTGGAATAATTTCTGACTTGTCTGGAAGGCAGATGCAAAGCTTTCTGTGACATGGTTGGACCAGCTGACACACTGGAAGGCAGTAGAACCTGCCTGCAGTTGGGTGGGTTGAAAGTGGTTAAAGATTTTAATAGCTTTTCTTTTATTTCTTACTTCCGACTGCAATGCTTTTCTGTGTCTCTGGCCGCTCTCAGCGTGAAGCACAGCTGCTTTGTTTAGCTCAGCTTGCTATTTATAGGTTGCCTCAGCAGCTGTTAATGTGGGTCAGCATCCCAAGGTCCATTCCATTGTGTTCCCATCAAACCAACTTTTATCCTCAGCAGTAGGCAGATTTGTAGGTAGAAATTAGCTGAGCCATTCCTCAAGACTGCATACTGAAAAATCCATACATTAAGAGTATTTCACAGCTGCTTTGAAATTTAATGGCCTACTCTATCACGCATGTCAAGGCAGTATAGAGCAGCAGGAGCAACAAGCTGCATGAAAGCTGTTGTGCCTGCATCAGCTAGGGCTTGCCATATTCAAGCATTCAGGCTGAATCTTTTTCGTTGCTTAAAGGCAAATTGTGCAAGTGGTCTGGTTCAAATCTAGGTGGAGGCACATTTTAGGGTCCAAGCCCCTCCTGTATCACTATTGTTGGGGTGCAAGTAACCTGAGCCCTATTATGCAATAGTGAAAGGATGGAAGCAACACAAAGTGAATTTAGAGCAAGATTCTTTATTTGTATATAAGGCAAACTCTTAATATACAAAACCAAAAAGGCCTGATTTAACAAACCTCGAGGAGAGTCATATTGTGGTTGTCATCAGTGGGCTGCTTCAAGTTTCTGAGAGAGATGGTATTGTCTGAAAGTGATAGTTAGCTGTGTTGCCCTGGGACTTAACTCATAACATCGAGATCACCATGGGGACACCGAGATGTACCATTAAACCAGGACTGCTCACAATGCGCCTTTTACTCATTGAGTGCTGTCTGCAGTGCAGTCGGTGACACCTCAGCACCACACTGGAACAGTGTGAGCTTTTACAGAAGCTGGTGTGCCAGTCCTGCCACCAATCCCCAAGTTGGAGGACCTGCTTGCAGGGCTTGATGCAGATTAACGTCATACTCAGGATGAAACAATTGCAGGTTAAGGGCCTTGCTCAAGGGTCCAACAGAGTAGAGTCACTTCTGGCATTTACGTTCAAGTTCAGCATTATATGTGTTGTGTCGCTGTGCAGCCCCTCCATTCATCAAATTTTAGAAAGTATTAACTCACCCTCAGAACTATTGATAGGTGAAATAAGCCACCAAGTAGTGTGTTAGAGAGTTGAAAGAGTTTTTTTGAGTTGAATGGCTTGTTCTTGTCTAAATTGCCTGAATTTCATATATAGTTTTTTCATCTTTAATTGACTGAATGATTCAGTAAGTACAACTAAGAATTATGTTGTGCTTGTGACACTGAGCAAAGAAAAATTAAAGTTAGTGACTAGGTGGGTCACTGCAGTTAATGCAACACCACAACAACACCATAGATCATCTCTTCATCCTGACCAGCTATGGTTCTGTCCCCAGGTGTAAAGAGCTCACCTATCGAAAGGATCTGCCACAGCTTTCACTGATCTTCATCTTTGTGAACGAAGCCTTGTCTGTGATCCTGCGCTCTGTCCACACAGCTGTCAACCACACTCCTGCCCACCTCCTCAAGGAAATCATCCTGGTGGACGACTACAGTGAAGATGGTAAGTGAGCAAATGTCAAATCTGTACATTGCTGTTCTTGCTCCGCTCAAATCACTCTGGCCCTTGGTATAATTAGAAAATGGGTTCCAACTCCTTTGAATTACTGATGTGTGCATTTGCTGGGCTTTAGGCGTCAGTATCTTAATAAAGTGCTAAATGTTGTCCATTAATATGGAAATAATGCTCTTTAAATTAAACTCCTGGCAGTCTTCCACGTGCGTGGGTTGCCTATTCACGGCTGATCTGAATATGTCAAGCACTGCGCTTCTCTTTTTAAAAAAGGCAGTTTATTTTGCTGCATGCCTCGCATCATGCTCTGTAAAGGAAGCCTTTATAGCTGCAAATTTGTGGCAGAGTGCTTGCTTATAAAGCTGCCTTGTGCTGGGATTGACTTGTTCTGCTACATCAGCTCTCATAAAAGATTCACTCAGATTTCTATGTTAAAGTCTCCAGAGAAGAAAGACCTCATTTACTGTACATCACTCATTTAGTCGACAATGGTTGTGGCATATTGAAAGGAATCTGGAAAAAATGACTGCGTAGTGTGTTGAGCCTGATGGTCAAAGAATGGCCTTTCAAAATGTGAGCTTGTCAGCTGGTCAGTGACTAATGTTTCTCAGAAAGGCAGCATATAAGACTGAGGTTCAGTGTCTAATAACATCTCAGTGACAAGAGTTTCAGTTTTATGCAGACCATCCTCTGGAGAAATTCTGCTATACTGTATGCAATTAGTAGATGCAGATATTTTGGGAGGTCCGCACGCTTTGCGTATAATGTGAGCGTGGTGTAGTTTAAGGGCAGATGTCAAGAAAGACACTACTGGGAGAAGGCCATCTGGTTTAGATCTCAAGTTTTTACACAGATTTACACATTTATAGCCAGTGTCACAGGAGGCTGGGGGCCAGACCCAGCCGGGATGCCTGGAAGGAGGGGGAGGCAGTCAGTACGTTCCCCCGGGCCGTGAGAGGGCAACTGCCCTGGATAAGCAGGGGACCACGAGGATGGAGCAAGGAGGTCAGAAGGTGCCCCAAGTCTCCTAAAGCCTGGGAGCTCTGCACTTCCGCCACAACTGGGAAGGTGGGGGAAAATCCTTCCAGCGACACCTGGAGTTCTTCCGGGTGCAAGGGCAGCACTTCCGCCACACCAGGAAGTGCTGTCAGAAGAGTGTCATCAACCACCTGGAGCACATTCAGGTGGAAATAAAAGGGGCCACCTCACTACAATCAAGGAGCTAGAGTCGGGAACTGGGGCAGGACGAAGCTCCAGTGGCTGGAGGAAGAGAGGCGGCCCACGGACAGTTGGAAAGAGGCCCGTGTGTAGAGTGATTGGTGCTGGGAGCACTGTGTGTCGGGCGGACTTTATTTGTAAAAATAAACGTGTGTTTTATAAAATGCTGGTGTTTGTCTGATGATGTTCGGACCTGCGCTCACACCAGATAACAAGATCTCGAAGATTAATGGGAAAAGAGCAAGAGGCCAGTGTAGGTGACACCATTGCATTGTCACACTATTTCCTTGCATTTCGTTACCTGTTAAAGTCTGTTAATATTTCCAACATTACTGAAGAATTGATTCAGTCTACAGATTTTTCCTGCATTCACTCAATCTGGATTCACATCAAACATTACCTTTATTTATAATAATTAGATTAGAATGTAAACACTTGAGTTAGTGCTACAGATCTGGACCAGAATGAAGAAAAATCATTTGATCCTTGTCAGAAAGTGCTGATAATGTTTTATGTCCAGCTCATCCTGCAAACACCCAAAGGTAAAATTTTTATAGATATTTTGTGGCCAGAATGAGATGCTCTCGAGTGAACCTGAACCCAAGCCAAATAAGCACAAATAAATAAAAGTAAAGAGGAATTCATTATAAAATAAATTATACACAAAGAATGCCTACTGGACTTACCTACAAGTCCTGTATTCCTTCTGCCTATAGTGTCAGCAAGACAACTCGTTTTGAAAGGGCAACCTAGAAAAATTGACAAAAGACATAAAAAGAGGTCAGAACTGGGAGATTGAGAAAACCGAAGCATCAAAACCAAAAAAGCAAGTGAAAAATCAGTCTATGAATGTAACAAAAGTCAGAAAATCAGAGATCAAAAAAGAAATATTCCTTATAATGGCACAAAACAAATGTTGTTACCTGCAGCACAGATGAGAACACTGTGAATTGGGCAGCCTTTTAACACCACTGCAATTACCTGTGTGTCACGACCCTAGGCGAAATGCCCAGTAGTGATGGGAAGGCTGCGCAAACAATGGAATACAACATGGTGGCTAAAAATGAAATAAAATCCATAATATGTAACACTGCTCTTTCTCCTTAATCCCTGGCATCTCATCCTCCAGCCAGTTGTACTCTCCCCATTCTTAAACCATACAGCTTTAAATACTTGCAGCCATATGATTTTTCTTGTGCTTTTTATTATACTGTATTTCACCCAGTTTAGAAGCCTGTTTGTCTGCTTCATCTTTGGATTTTCAAGTTTTGAATCCTGCTTTGTTTAAGGCACTGCTTATGGATTGACGTATTTGTTGGCATTGAGGTTTTGCCTTCTAGGCAATTCCTTTCTCTGTAAATAAATTTAAAATATAAAGGTCATTTGTTTTTATTGTCTTTGGAACCAGATGTTAATGTCTTCCCTTTCATTCATATTAAACATTTGAAATTTCTGATATTTAAAAGGCCTAGTTCCATTTTGGGCCAGTGCAGGCCATTTTAGTTTGGGATTAGTTTGTTTGGGAGGGACGCTTATCCAGTGGGGCCTATTCCTGTAAAGAAGGCAGGTCTGTTTTTTTTTTAAGCGTGTTTCTATTTTTGTGCTTCATTTTGTTGGGGTCCACAATTCTTTTAAACCTTGGCCAGAACTGCTTCTGGGGACATTACAGCAGATCAATTTCCGGACTCCAGGATAGAGCAGGGAACCTCTTTGGCTTTGCTCATAACACTCAAGCTAGAATCCCCTGGAGTCCTAAAACTCTTAAAAGGCCTGGCATAGCACTGCCTATTGTAATAGATGGTTCTCTGAGGGGGCCTGTTGGGGCCAGGCCCAGGGTCCCAAAGGCCAGGGGACCCTTGTAAAAATGAACTAGCTGAGCTTTAGAGGATGAAGTGTAACAGTAACAATCTTGAGTTCCATGAAAAGTCAGAAACCTCTGTAAAATAGGACAGCTGATTTGTGAATTATTCTTTGATATTTTTACTCCAGTTGTGTTTTCGACTGTACAGTATTTAGACCTGGTGATAAATTTTGGCTGATCTTTGTTGGTTGAGTTAGTATGTTAAACAGAGATCATGTTGATTGGTATAACATTAGTGTTTTTTTACAGTAAATTATTTTTAATTAATTGTAAAAAATTTCCCAGTGCTTTACATAAGCATTCAAACAAAATAGAACCAATACAAATATACATTTCACACAAAGATAGAACCTGCATTAATTAAATCTGAAAGTAACAATTAAACATTTATGCCAACAAATTTTATTTTACATAATTCATAAGTTTTCTATGCTTCTGCATTTTTTTCAGACCTTTTATAAACTTTATTTAATACTAGAAGTTCACCTGAAAGATGTCAAAACTGAAAAAAATAGACTCAGTTAAAGATCAAGAATGCCAAAATATACAAAAATACAATCTAAAATAAATAAATAGATAAGTAACTATTAGAGAGATTAGAAATTATTTAGGAGTAACAGTGGTGATCAGCAGTGAAGTCAAACACATTGCGGTCATCTCATCCAATACAGTACACCTAACGTGCAGGTGGCATCTTGGATAAGCATATTTACTGTCACAAAGACCAACTCCTTTTGCATGATAATCCACATATCAGTCCCTATTCCTGTTCACTAACCATACATTAGTCCTGTAAACTAAAATAGACCCACTAATATCAATTAGATTCAGCATTGGCGCAGTGGTAGCGCTGCTGCCTCGCAGTTAGGAGACCCAGGTTCACTTCCCGGGCCCTCCCTGCGTTCAGTTTACATGTTCTCCCCGTGTCTCCGTGGGTTTCCTCCGGGTGCTCCGTTTTCCTCCCACAGTCCAAAAACATGCAGGTTAGGTGCATTGGCGATCCTAAATTGTCCCTAGTGTGTGTGTGTGTGTGTAGGTGTATGTGTGCATGTGTCCTGCAGTGGACTGGCACCCTGCCCGGAGTTTGTTTCTGCCTTGTGCCCTGTGTTGGCTGGTTTGGCTCCAGCAGACACCCATGACCCTGTGTTAGGATATAGCGGGGTGGAGAATGACTAAATGACTGAATGATCTTACTAGTAAACATTTCTGTTTAAAGGACTTATGTATGGTGCACCTCTTATGTGGATCAACTTGGTGATTTTCTAGGTGGGGGTAATCAGACCAGGGGTTGAATGTAAACTCAGGAAACTGTAGCAAGGGTCAGTTTTTAAAGACAACAAACTTGTTGGCAAAACCAAAACACTGAACTGTGAACATTGTAAAAAGAAGAATTGGCTGAGGTTGATAACCAAAAGACTTTTATTACTGGAAGCACGCACACTGAAATTGTTTAAGGTTTGAATCCATCATCTCCGATGCTGCATTGAATGTGCCATTGATTTATTTGTAGCATCAGTGACATGGTGTATCATAAAAGCCAAGTCCATGGCAATTTTGTGCTGCATCTTGACAACAAAGACACTAAATATTGGAGCTTAGAAAAAAAACAAAAAAAAAAACACTGTATATACAAAAAATAAAAATAATAAAAGTCTGTTTAATTTCAGCTAAATTATTAATGTGATACGTCAGTGTTCAAAGCTTCCAAAAATGTACAATAGGGCAGGAGAAAAAAAATACTTTATGCAAAAAAAAAAAAAAAAATTAGCAAAATGTTCCAATTTGTAAAATCTGGGAGATTTGACACTACAGCCACTCTCTGCTTTTGTACCAAACCATTGGTGGTGATTTGGATTGTCAGGATTCCTTTCAACATGGAAAGTTCTTCAGTGGACCAAAAAAAGACTAAACCAAATAAGTAAGTCTAATGCGAAAAAAAATTCCATTGAACAAAAAATAAATAAATGTCTGACATTAGAATCCATCTATACTGTGAAACAAGAACAGTATTATCGATGTCACTATTATTGTGGCTTGCCTGTGGTTATCTTTATTTTAAAAACCACTTTCCATCCAGAGATATCGATTTTCCTTCTAGTTGCATTCCCGATTATCAATAGCCTTTTTGTTGTTAATTTGACAGAAGTCCAAATGACCAAAATGAGTGCTATGATGAGATGTCTTCTTTATTCCCCTCATGTTGCCTTTACTGCAAAGCAAGTTTCTGTCTGAGTTAAGCTCTCTCTTTTTGTGTTTCCATGTTTATTCTTTTAGAGCAGCTGAAAGCTCCACTGGAGGAATATGTCAACAAGCGCTATCCTGGCCTGGTGAAAATTGTCCGAAATACAAAGAGAGAGGGATTGATCAGAGCCAGAATTGAAGGATGGAAAGCAGCCACTGGGGATGTCACAGGATTCTTCGATGCACATGTGGAGTTTACACCTTTATGGTATGTGGCTGAACTGAGAACAGATCTAAAGTGGTTGAGATAAACTTAAGGATCCGGCAGCTAATCAGCTAATTGATCTGAAAGAGCAGCTCTGGGAGGAAAGCAGCTTTGTGTCTTCACATTTTCTTTAAGTGTGGACTGGTTCTGTGGATGGTCTATCATATGTATGTATTATGACACACTTTTTTCGCTGTCTTTGCAGGGCTGAACCAGTTCTTTCCCGTATTAAAGAGGATCATAAACGGATAATTCTCCCGTCGATCGACAACATCAAGCAGGACTCATTTGAACTTCAACGTTATGAAAATTCTGGGCATGGCTACAACTGGGAGCTCTGGTGCATGTATATCAGCCCTCCAAAGGAGTGGTGGGATGCTGGGGATGCGTCCGCACCAATTAGGTGGGTAGTACTAAGAACAGTTGGAAAGAATTTCAACTGACTGCTATGTCTATTTATTTTTAAAGATTACTTGTGTCAGGTTACATTGACTGATATTGACTAGTTAGTGTAAGGTGCATTGCATTTGGGAGGCTTCTGTTGTTAGCCCAGTAGGTAAAGACCAAACAGGATATTCCCATTTCCACATTTTAGGTTCCATTGGCCAGTGGTTCTAGTAGCTAGCTAAGCACCACAAAACACAGGGACTGAGTTCAGGAAATTAATGTGAAAAATTACAGTTTGCTTACGAAGAATCGCAAGCTGTTTGTGGTATTAATTAGCACTATTTGAAAAATAAAATGCAAATATGTTAGCAATTCTAAACCACATTTTTTTCTTTTTTCAGTATATTCTGTTCATATCAGTTCTCTAGTAGTGTCATTAATCAAAAAAGATTAAAAAAACTGATGTAACAGTTGCAGCAGAGGGACTGCATCTTAAACAAGACATAAAGCAACTACAGCTGGCCCACTGTCCTTCATGTTGCCCCCGTTTCAAAAGATCTGGGACCCTTAGCTGGGGTCAAAGAGAAAAGATGCAGGAAATACTCTGCTGAGATGGAAATACGTAGTTCCTGGGTGACATGCAGAAAAATAGCCTGGTCTTAGTGTTAATGTCATTAAAAGTTTTTTTTTGTAATAAATGAATAGTATGAATAAATGAATAGTAATTGTTACATTCCCATTAAATAGTTATTTTTTATTTTATTATTACTAGAGAACGATAAAAAACAATGTTACTGACCTTTCTGAAGACTGTGCTAAAGATTGTCAACAACAGAAACAATACAAAGATCTGTGCACTTTAACATATTCATGAAAACGGAACTAAACCCATCTGTTGTGGTACTGTATTTGCCATTTTGACCTAAGAAAACTTCTTTCCCACATGTTCTGAATTGTTAGCATTGACCTTTGCGATACAGATGGAAGGATTATTTGGTTTTGGTGCACTTCTTTCAGAACCATCAGCATGTCAGATTTTTATGAAATGCATTTCCCAGGAACCCTCCCAACAGGATATTGTTTCAAGAACCTGTCGTGTCAACTTGAACGAGTGTGTATGTGCATGCAGCTCCATAATCAAATGCTTCCAGTGAACATATCCTCTCTCTAGACAAGCATATAAATACTGTAATTAAATTAACAAAAGAAATGCTAGTGAGAAGTCTGGCTAGCTTCATGTGATGAGGTTTACTTCTGCTAAAACCAGGTCCTTATCACATGTTGAGCTATCTTTCCTTGTACCACCCTGAATTACTAGGTTTAAGTCCAGACAGAAGACAAACATTTGATAATAAACATATGTGACCATGCAGGTTGCTTTATTGGGTGATATGTAGTGTTGTGTTTCAAGCAGTGCTGGAAATCTGGGTTCAGTCCCAGTGTTGCCATTATGCACAGCTTCAGTGCCAGTATTCTTCATTGATTTTGGTTTCTTCCCACATCTGAAAGAAGTGATTTTTGAATTTACTGTGCTACTGGGAGGGTACATATTACATTCTTGTCATGACCAGGGTCAGTTTCTGTCTTGCACATTGGTACTGTCAGGCTCCCAGCAGATGGACAAATGGCAGCAATGTTTAACGATTACATCGATTGCAGGAATGTCACCCTTGATTTTATTACTAAAACACCCTACTGAAGTTTTCACTGATCATTCAGCCTTTTACAAGAAAGTGCATTTCTCCTGCTTCTCAAGGTCTACAAATGTAGAAGGTTGGTAACCTCAAAAAAAAAAACTGTTAAAACTGAGCAAATGCACATAGCAGCAGGTGGAATTCTCCATAATCTGTTGTTTTTGAAGCAGCATAATGTCACCCTACTTTTGACATGTTCTGCAGCAATGAACAATGCCTACTGGAGAAGAAATTGTATGTTTGTTATTAATTTTGTTATTCAAGATAAATAATGAAGATATATAACTACTTTAAATCCAATTTATGGCTTGTAAGATATTATTGCAAGTCAGTACCACTGTAGGCTGATGGCACAAGACCCAAAAGAGAGCTAACCAAAATTTTAAAATCATCATGGTATATGGAAAGAAAAATACTTCTGTTTGCTCCAGGGTCAAAGGGAAAATTGAAAAACTTGTCACCAACATCATATGAACTAAGAACGTGTCAGACTATTGAGGTTTGTGAATAGCTTACAGACTGAACCACTGTACCTTAACCTCTCTTTACCAGTCCATTGGTAGTGCCATCCGCTCACTCAATGAATCCCCATTGCTGGTGGAGCTGGCAGTGTCAGGATAGATTCTCCACAGTACTTGGGTGATGTGAGGAAATACAGTATATTTAAATGTTCTTCCTGCAACAAAACAGAAGAGTTGAAGCGCTCATAAATTTTAACAGTAATCAGGATTACATTTTGCCTGAAGAAGGGGCCTGAGTTGCCTCGAAAGCTTGCATATTGTAATCTTTTTAGTTAGCCAATAAAAAGTGTAATTTTGCTTGACTTCTCACTACAACAGTAATTTTAAAAAGCTGGTATTTTCAAAGGTTAAGAGATGTTTCTTCACATACTCACTGATGCCCCTAATGTGTCAATCAGTGTGTTCTTCTTTTTTGCCAATGCAATTTCTTCATTCAGTTTCTGAACCTGTTTTCTCCACCTCTTATCCCAGCAACATTAGATGCAAAGCAGAAAATGACCCCGGATAAAATCCAAACTCATATGCACACCTACACTGAATGACCAATTTACCTGACATGCTTATATTTTGTATTTGGGAGGAAATCTGCCAAAAGGCAGAAAGTTGTGACCAGGCAGCTAAGTAGCAGAAGGAAAGCAGAAGAGTGATACCATGATGCCTAAACATCATACTTTAAAGATGCACAAGTGGAGCACATGGGGCGATTCTTAGTATTTATTTACTACTTGAATATTCTCTCTGTAGTCATCATTTCATTTGAATTCTGCACAACTGTAATAATTTGTAACATCTGGTGGGCCTAGTATGTGACCTGTGATTACATTGTTAAGTAGCCTATGTTATACTTGATGAAAAAATAGTTTAAAACACGAACAGTGATTTGTCACAACAGTTGATGAGGTTGGCAATAACATTTTTAAGATGGATTAGTGGAAATGAATTACACAGAAATAGAGTTCAGGTGGAAAAGAGGTAAAGTAACGAAAACTGATTTATAACATGTTGCGAAGGCTGATGTGAGGTGCCTGGATGAGAGAGAAGAACAAAGTCCTAAATTGGACATCTTTATCTGGCAAATTAATTTATGCATTTAAGCAACAACAACAACATTTATTTATATAGCACATTTTCATACAAACAATGTAGCTGAAAGTGCTTTATACGATGAAGAAAGAGAAAAAAGACAAAATAAATAATTAAAATTAGGGAACATGAATTAAGAAAGCTGATCCCGGGACTATTCTGATACATAATAGTGAGTCATGGCGGTAAATGATAAAGCTAAGATTAATAATCTATTGTCTGATCTATTCGTTTTAAAATACTGTTTTTTTTTTATCAGCATATATTCTCATATATTCTTATTATTACTTAGTATTACTAGAGAGCTATATGTTTATGTTTTATTGTGTTTAATTACGTTTTCCTCCTTTTTTTTTTTTTCTCTTTTTCTTTTCTAATTATTTCATGTGTACCCTAAATGAGACTGTTCAATATCATACCCTTGGTTTACTGTTATTGCTATTACTGCATTAAGACTTGTTATACTTATTTTGGACAAATCTTTAACACCATCACCTGGGTTTATTATCTGGGGGTATCATCTTAATGCACTTAATGGGGGGTTAAGCGGGGGAGAGAAAGAGAACAGGCTTGATCTATACCTAATTTATCCTCTCAATCTTTATAATTATAACTATCAACATAATAATAAGCTGCATGGCAACAACTCTTGGGGAAATAGGAAATTAAGACCTAAACTATTTAACTTCCAGTTAAGACTATAAAATGACATCAAAAACTCAGAATCAGTGTCTCCATGATGGGACAGTTAACTTTGTAAGCTGGAATGTTAAAGGCCTGAATCACGAATTAAAGAGAAAGAAAGTACTTTCTCACCTGACAATTCTAAATTCTAAAATAGTATTTTTACAGGAGACCCACTGACTAAGCAAGGATCAGTTCCAGCTGCAAAAAGACTGGACTGGCCAAATGTTCCATTCTAGCTTTACAAAGAAAACTAGAGGGGTGGGAATTCTCATACATAGAACAGTACCATTTGTAGCATCAGATGTAGTATTGGATCCTGAAGGGAGATATGTGATGGTCATGGGAGACTTATCTAACTGTAAAATGATTTTGATAAATGTTTATGCACCTAATGTTGATGATAAGGAATTTATACAAAATTTATTTGCATCCATTCCCAATCTGAACACTCATAAACTTATAATGGCTGGGGACTTTAATTGTGTTCTAAATCCACTTTTAGATAAGACTTCCTCCACAGGGGGAACGGCAACTAACACCGCAAAGATAATTACAAAGTTTATAACTGATCACAACTTATCAGATCCCTGGAGGTTTTTAAACCCAAATTCAAGAACATATTCTTTCTACTCACCAGTACATCATTGCTACTCAAGGATTGATTACTTCTTTATAGATAATAACTTCTTGCCTAAGATTAAATCTTGTAAATACGATGCTATTGTTATTTCAGACCATGCAACCTATGATCTTGGAGCTGAAATTACTAAGCCCCATACACTCACCCGCAGATGGCGCTCAACCGCTTCTATTAGCTGACGAGAATTGTACTGAATTTATATCCAAACAAATGAATTCTTTCTAGAGACAAATACATCCCCTGAGATCTCTGCAGGAATACTCTGGGAAACTCTTAAGGCCTTCTTAAGAGGACAGATTATCTCATATCTTTCCCACAGAAATAAATCCGAAGCAGAGAAAGTAGCAGAGATAAAAAGCGAAATTACTAAAATAGATGAAGAACATGCCAGACTACCAAGCGAGACTCTACATAAGAGGAGGCAGGCTCTACATTCAGAATTAAACCTCTTGACAACTAAAGAAACTGAACAACTAATTTACAAATCCAGACATCATTATTATGAACATGGAGAGAAAGCTAATAAGCTTTTAGCAACAAATTCACAAGCAAGAAGTGCGCAACGCAATCTCGGTAATCACTAACACGAACGGAGATAAAATCATCGAACACAAAAATATAATGCACACTTTTAGAGACTACTATAAATCCCTATATACTACTGAGTTTAAAGAAGACAATATACAATCTAATGCATTTCTGGATACATTACAGATACCACAAATTGACGCTTTTAGTGTGGAGGAACTTGATAAACCTCTGTCATTATCAGAATTACTGGATGCTATAAAGTCACTCCAAGGTGGAAAAGCAGCAGGCCCTGATGGCTACCCTGCAGAGTTTTACAAGAAATTCTCCGCTCAGCTAGCTCCCTCCTATTAGCAACATTTACAGAAGCCAGAGATAACCAATCTCTTCCACAAACCTTTCGCCAAGCACTAATCACTGTCTTTCCAAAACAAAATAAGGACTTATTACAATGTGCATCATACAGACCAATTTCACTTCTGAATAACGACGTTAAAATACTCTCTAAAATCATAGCTAGAAGGATGGAGAAAGTGCTCCCTCGTAATATCACAAGACCAAACTGGATTTATTAGGGGCCGACACTTATCTTCAAATCTTGACGCCTGTTTAATGTAATATACTCACCAACTAAATCAAACACCCCAGAAATATTATTATCATTGGATGCAGAAAAAGCATTCGACATGATTGAATGGAAATACCTTTTACTATTTTGGAGAAGTTTGGGTTTGGCCCGAACATTTGTGCATGGATTAAATTACTGTATACTAACCCAGAAGCTTCAGTTTGCATCAATAACATTTGCTCAGACTACTTTAAACTAGAGCGTGGCACAAGACAAGGATGCCCTTTGTCACCACTGCTGTTTGCAATTGCCATTGAACCACTGGCAATACATTGTCGAAATACTGATCAGATAAAGGGGATTAGCAGAGAAGGACTGGAACAGAAAATCTCATTATATGCAGATGACATGGTACTGTATATATCGGACCCAGAAAATTCTGTGCCTGCAGTCTTAGCAGCACTCACAGAATTTCAAAAGCTCTCTGGTCTCAGAATTAATCTGAATAAAAGTGTACTCTTTCCAGTGAACTCTCAAGCATATAATATTAGATTAGACACCCTACCTTTTATCATTGCAGAACAGTTTAAATACCTCGGGGTAAACATCACAAGTAAACATAAAGCTCTTTATCAACAAAATTTGTGTCTGCATGGAAAAAATTAAACAAGACTTGCATAGATGGTCAACCCTTCATCTCACACTAGCTGGAAGAATTAACACTGTTAAGATGAATATTCTTCCTAAGCTCCTTTTTATTTCAAAACATACCAATATACATTAATAAATCATTCTTTAAGCAATTAGATTCAACAATAACCTCATTTATTTGGAATTCAAAACATCCACGCATCAAAAGAGCGACCCTACAAAGACAAAAGGCAGAAGGCGGCATGGCTCTACCTAACTTCCAGTTTTATTACTGGGCGCAAATATACAGGATAAGAACCTGGACACAAATAGAAGAACATACACAGGCATGGACCGCAATAGAAGTAAAATCCTGCAGTACTTCTTTGTATTCCTTGCTCTGTGCTCCAATAAACACACGTTATCGGCAATACACTAATAACCCAATTGTGCTCCACTCACTTAGAATCTGGAACCAATGTAGAAAGCATTTTAAGACGGAGAAGCTTCTTCTGTGGCACCCTGCAAAGAACCACCTCTTTCAACCTTCACAAACATATGCAGTTTTTAATATCTGGAAAAATTTGGAATTAACTTGCTTAGAGATCTTTATATAGACAACGTCTTTGCATCCTATGAACAATTACATTCCAAATTTAACATTCCAGCTACAAATTTCTTTCACTATCTTCAAATCAGGAACTTTGTTAAACAGAACCTTCCAGATTTTCCTCATCTTGCACCCTCATCCACGCTGGAAAATATATTGCTCAATTTCAAGGAGTTAGACTCCATCTCTACAATATATAAAATCCTTTTACAATCCCTTCCTTTCAAAGATCCAAGAGGACACTGGGAAAATGATCTCTCAATTAATATATCAGAAAAGGAGTGGAAAGTAGCAATGCAGAGAATTCACTCAAGCTCCATATGCGCAAAGCATACAATTATACAACTCAAAATTATATATCGAGCACATCTGTCTCGACTAAAACTCTCAAAATGTTTCCAGGGCATGATCCAACCTGCGAACGTTGCAACCAAGCCCCAGCCTCACTGGGTCACATGTTCTGGGCCTGCACCAAATTAACATTATTCTGGACAAAAATTTTTAATTACCTCTCAGACAGCCTTGGACTCACAATCCCTCCTAACCCATTAACAGCTGTGTTTGGGGTTCTTCCAGAGGGGCTTAAAGTGGAGAAGGACAAACAAATTGTGATTGCATTCACTACACTGTTGGCACGCAGACTTATTCTGATAAACTGGAAGAACCCAAACTCTCCTCTTTTAAGTCAGTGGGAAACGGATGTGTTATATTATTTAAAATTGGAAAAATCAAATACTCAGTTAGAGGATCTGTACAGACTTTTTTCAAAACATGGCAGGATCTGAATCAGT
This sequence comes from Polypterus senegalus, assembly GCF_016835505.1. NCBI lineage: Eukaryota > Metazoa > Chordata > Cladistia > Polypteriformes > Polypteridae > Polypterus > Polypterus senegalus. The sequence continues at coordinate 120,498,331 of NC_053159.1, read as the reverse complement.
AATATTTTAAAATAAGTTTATAAAGCACAGAGAATTTATTAATTTAGGTATGTTTACAAGCCTTAAATTTTGGCTTGCTCTCTCTCTCAGGGGTGGGGATCGATCTGTTCTTAACATAATTCTTCTTTTTGTAAAAACTTGATTGCTATGTATGGATTGTAATAAAATTAAAAAAAAATAATAATAATTAGGGAACACTAATTAACACAGAATAAAAGTAAGCTCTGATGGCCAGGGAGGACAGAAAAAAACAAAAAAACACTCCAGACAGCTGGAAAAAAAATAAAATCTGCAGGAGTTCCAAGGCCACTAGACCGCCCCCTCTAGGCATTCTACCTAACATAAATCCTCATATAATAACCTCAATCAGTCCTGATTATATTCAGGGTTCTCATGGAAGAATTTGATAATGATAGTCATGTGGACTTCTGGCCTTTAATCCATCAATGTAAGGACATCATGTTGCTTTGATTAGGTGGTGGTGGTGCAAATAAGCCACCACAGAAAACCGGAAAAAGAACAGAAGAGAAAGTAGGGGTTAGTACGGATTTTGGAGCCACCATGAATAATAATGATAAGTAATTGAATATACAGAACTTCACAGTTTAACTAAGATGAAGCTATGAGATAGCCATGTTAAAATAATTCTCAGGATGTTCCAAAAGGCAGCTCAATGAACTGAGTCGAAAGCTTTATGAAAGTGACAAAGGCTGAAAAGAAACTCTCCCAATATTTATGTTTACACTCCATGAGGACCCACAGTACCAGGATGCGGTCGATGGTAGACTTCTTAGGCATAAAACCAGACTGCTCCTGTCTCTGGTAGGTGAGTAATCAGTTGCAAACCTACATTTTTGGAGTTTAGATGCTTATGCTATGTTATGGCGGCCCCTGCACAACGAGAAGAGAGGTCTTTGGAACCCCGTTATCTTCTTCAATAGGGTTATTCCATGACAGATTACAAGTTACTTTTTTATTTTAACTACTACATGTAGGAGTTTTAAAAAACCCTTCTCATACTATAGATACCCAAAGTTTTTAAGCAATGTGGAATAAAGTCACTTCTAGGGCCCTTGAAGTTTAAGCTCCTTTAGTTTTATAGTAGATCCACCACTGTCTCCAATCAACGTGTGCTCCTCAGATGATATCATCAAATAATTAGCTAGGTGTGGTTGTTCTTTAGACTAGATGAACATGACTAGTTACCAGTACTCATTACTGTAATCACCTTAGGGTAGATGTCTGACAAGTTCTCGATAAATGACTTTGAGAGGAGTCTGCCTATTCCTGAACTCTTAAGAAGAGATACAGAACTCTGATTTGTACATTTTATTGCTGTCTTGTCATAATGTCTGATAGAGCCAGTCCTAATTTACTATTTGACCAAATTACATCTAGGCAAGACTCATTTAGCCCAGTAAATAATCTGAGGTAAGGGTTCTGAATGGGTTGTTTTCAAATGCTGCTTTTCTTTTCTCACAGATTAGGAACAAGATGTGCATCAGAGGAAAATTGCAACAGACTTATCACAAGGACCAAATAATCTTCTGTTGCTCTGTTTTGCCATCTCTAATTTTACGACATTTATGTCCCTGCAATTTAGTGGTATTACACTTATAAGAGCTGCGCTTCAACATACTTCTGCTAGTACCAGATTGGACTATCATCCTATAATTTAGAAATAAATTCTCCTTGTGTTAAGCGTTTCATCGATTCTTCCATTTGTCAGAGCTCTCATCCATTCTCTTACTATGTTTATTTCCTTGACTTCCTCTCTATAGCTGTAAAGTGCTGGTTAGAGGGTGAGTGGCTACAGGTGGTTCACACAGAATTGATAAATGTTACTTCATGCAATAAGAATATGGGCATAACAAATATTTGTACTACAAGAAAATATGAGATGTGCACAAAGTTGGGAAGAGGTGTGATAAACCAGGTTCTTAGTTTTTAATGGTGTAAAAATAAGTAGGGTTTCTCCAGAGCTGGAATAAGGCTGACGTTTAATCAATCAAATGGTGATTTTGTTGCCAAAATGTAACAGAGGGATGATAAAAGGCACAAAAAATGTGAGCCAAAAATACCGTCTTTCTTTATTTACCATTGTGCTACTGTCTGGTTGCTGGCTTTCTGGTTTCTTAAAAAACAAGAATTCACTCACCACTCATCTTTTTGTCTTTTTGTCTTTCTGTCTCGTTCACTTAAATGTTATCACCCCAAGTGGGAAATCTGGTTTGTCAGCAGGATGTACAAATAGATTACAACAAAACCTTAAAAACACATCACAAAGAACACACCCATCAGGTAAAAACAAATAAAGTATAGCAGTGAGCATAACGCTTGTGGTGAAAACATTAGGTCAGACATATTAGACATTAAAATTAAAGTAACATTTATTAATGCAAATGCTAGCTGTTCATCCTGTGTTTTAAAGCTGTGGATGTTTATTAAAATTAAACGTATTTAGAAGATTAATAACAGTTGGGACGTTAATAACAGTAGCGTTTCCTGACACGCTTGTGTTGAATAATTCATTGGCTGCAATTCCTCAGTGTTTTAACTGGTTGCTTTTTATCCTTGAACCTATGGCCTGATGGCAACAAATGAAATTGAGAATGTAGTAGATGAGTCATGTGTGACAAAATACACTCTGCTTTCTGTAATACTTAATTGTTAAACTGGTCTGTAATATTGGACTGTGGAGACCCTGTTATTTTACGCACCATTTTACAATTTGATTTACAGTAATCCCTCCTCGATAGATGAAAATGCGCGAAGTAGAAACCATATGTTTGTATGGTTATTTTTATATATTTTAAGCCCTTATAAACTCTCCCACACTGTTAACATTATTAGAGCCCTAGACATTAAATAACACCCTTTAGTCAAAAGTTTAAACTGTGCTCCATGACAAGACTGAGATGGCAGTTCTTTCTCACAAATAAAAGAATGTAAACATATCTTCTCTTCAAAGGAGCGCTGTCAGGAGCAGAGAATGTCAGAGAGAGAGAGAGAGAGAAAAGCAAACAATCAAAAAATCAATACGTGCTTTTGGGCTTTTAAGTATGCCTAAGCACCACGATAAAGCGGCATTTTTTAGAGGAGCGTCCGTATCCTCTAGGCAAACAGCCTCTAAACAATCAAGCACCGCGCGGGAAGCATATCATATATAATTGAGGAGTTTTATTTAATACGTAATACATGCTCTGATTGGGTAGCTTCTAAGCTATCCACCAATAGCTTCCCTTGTATGAAATCAACTGGGCAAACAAACTGAGGATGCATGTACCATAAATTAAAAGATCCATTGTCCGCAGAAATCCGCGAACCAGCGAAAGATCCATGATATATATTTAGATATGCTTACATTTAAAATCCGCGATGGAGTGAAGCCGCGAAAGTCGAAGCGCAATATAGCGAGGAATCACTGTATTCTGCTTTTATTGCTATCATTATGATTTCCAAACCAGGTCAACAGAACATAAGTAAAGACACCCTCCGTGTAAGATCAATTAAAGAGTAACATAATAGTAGGATACACAGAAAAAAGACTTCTGTTTCCTTAAGCAGTAGAGGTACTGCTGTTCCTTTTTTGCAGATGGCTTCTATATTTTACTTAAAAGTCAGTTTTAAGTCTATTATTATCCCCAGATATTTATAACTGTCAACAATTTTAACAGAATAAAGTCTCCTTCATCAAAATGTGACTGCCGTATATTGTAAACAACCTCATTTATTTCCTTGTAACATTTTAAAGATTTTTGCTCATTAACTTGTATTCTGTCTACAGATGTCCCTCTAACATATGGGTTCTTATATGCTGCACTCTAAATGTGGCTAACATACAGGTCTGTAGATGTCCTTTATCAGTTAAGAATGATTATTGTCCTCACAAATATCTCATTATCTGTTAAGGACCTACAATGGTGCATCATGGTGGTGTAATTACTGACTCTACTGCTCCACATCTTCTGGGTCTTGGGTTTCAATCCTGGCCTAGTTGTCTTTAGTGTGGAGTTTTCTTGTGTTCCCAGTATACACATGGGTTTTCTCCAGGTGTTTGCCAGTTTCAGTCCACATCCACGAGTAACTCTAATTGGCCCAATGTGAGAGATCATGGCTGGGTGTGTAAATTTCCCTTACAATGGACTGATGTTATGTCCAGGATAGGCACGTCTTCCTATGATAAAATGAATGACTCAAAATATGAATAGATTGCTTGATGGGCATCCACATTATTTCATCTAGATAATGCAGCTAAAGTCTGCTGCTTCAAGATACACTTGATCGGCCAGCTTTTACTGTTGTTTGACAGAAATCCCAAAATCTGGCTGTGGTTGCTAGCTCACAGTTTTGGGGACCTGTGCTTGAATCCAATCTGGTCAGTTTTTGTGCAGAGCTTATCTGTTTTTGAATTTCTTCCAATTTTTAAATGTTATACAGATTATTCTAGTTGATGGCCACAAAACACGTTGTGCAAGTCTTCCCTGTGATGAACTGACATCACCTCTAAGGTTTAAAACACCTTCCTTTATAAAGTTCCTTTTCCTTCTGTTACTTGTACAGGACTCCAGCGATGATTGGCTGCTCCTTTGTGGTGAACAGGAAATTTTTTGGAGAAATTGGTTTGCTTGACCCTGGAATGGATGTGTATGGAGGTGAGAATGTGGAGCTGGGCATCAAGGTGGGTGTTTTCTTTTTTGATTTTCACTTTGCTATTTAGGGTATATTAGATTTTTTTTATTGTTGTCTGACATGGAATTCAGAGCTTGGGACCTCCAGGTGGTGTTTTCATGACTGATACACGACCAAAAATTGGACATTCTGCTCTCCTCTTACTTCAAGAAGAAAATATATCATCATCATCTCATTGTAATATTGACAGCTTAATATAACAGAATAGCTTAGATATATGACAAGATGAGTAATACATCTTTTTAGTTAGCCAATAAAAGGTGCCATTTTGCTTGAATTCTCACTTTAAAACTTTCAAATTTCTCATAACACAGTTTGCATTGTTTTTGCACACAGCAAATGTCTGGGATTCAAAGTGGTGCATGTGCATTTTGAGGTCACATATTAGTCCATGGTATTGACAATTCTGTTCATGATTTTTACACATTGCCATAGAAGCTGTATTTGGGGGTTGGGGGATTATGGAGGGGCTGTTGGTGATCCTGGTGTAATTCTAGAAGAATGTGCCGATAGTAAAAAGGAATTGTAAAATCCATACCACCTGTATTTGACTATACAGCCTACTGAGTCTCCACTGTGTTTCATTTTGCAAGTGATTCAAATCCATTATGACAATGAAATCTATCCTAAATCTGCAAAATTAATAAAACAAATCAAACAGATGTGACCTGATAAAGCAAACATACAGTAAATACCAGATATATGATGATTTCAAATTCTTTACCGTGGAGGACGTCTGCCACCTGGTCAGCGAAGAATGACAGTTGCTTGAAGATGCTTTGAATGGAATCATCTCTGCTGAATTTCTCTGCATGACTCTCTCAGAAAAATATGAATTTGAGGTTGGACACTGCAGAAAAAAATAAGGAAATTTGAACTGTACTAGTAGTCATTCTTTCTTTCTTTCTTTTTGCATTTGACACTTTTGTAAAAAAAAAAATTGAATTTAATTGAAAATGAATGCAAAAACTGTCTATAATGTAATGGCACCATAAATAAATAATTAATGGTGTAATTTAGTACTGTATTTAATAAGCCAGTCTGCCAGGTAGTATATAGTAACAGGAACAGCACCTTTTTATGTATTTTATTTTCTTATGCAGCCCTATAAACTATAACCATATAAATTTAATGATTTTCTCTGAACATTTACCCATGATTCCTGGTTCAAAATAAGTTATTATCACCATTCAAATCAATGCTCAGCATCACTTTTTCCAACTTGGGAGAACTTTTATTTAGCGTGCCAGGAGCAGGAACAAATGTGATGAGTAGGATCATCAAGTCACTGATGGTGATGAACAAGACAGGAGTCTGTTAACGTAAGCCTACTATAGTGATTATACCAATTTAGATAATTACTGGAATTTAAATCGTCAGTCCCAATTTCTTTTAAAAGTCATTTTAAGCTTAAACTTGCATTTTTTTTGTTAAAAGGGCAGGCATCTTTTAACTTGCAGTGCAGGTTGAAACAGCCTAGGTGTTAAATATTGTGAACGCTGGCCCCGGCACAGACAGACGGACAACATTTTTGCACCCACACACCGTTTATTTACACTCTTTACAATCATATAAATGTCACGTGCACTCACGAACCCCAGTGCCTCCAGCACTGATTCCCCCAAGTCCAGGGCCCACAGTCCTTGTGCCTTCCTGGCCGCCTCCAGTCCTTCCACAAGCTCAGTCCTTCTGCCTCCCGACTTCCACCGCTGACTGGAGGGAGGCGGCCCCTTTTATGGGGAGCGGATGGCTCCAGCTGCTTCCCGGCACTTAACGGTGGCCACACCCTGTGTGGCGGAAGTGCCGCTGCACCCGAAGCCGTCCGTGTCTCCCGGTCGTCTTCCCGGCACTTCCTGGTGTGGCGGAAGTGCGGGCTCCCGAATAAACAGGCACTGGGGCGCCGCCTGGCGGTGGCCACGGGTCCATACAGGGCTGGGCTTCCAAGCCCTGTACCCGAGGCCCCCTGCATAACCAGGATGGACGCCCCCACTCGGTCTGGAGGAGGCACTCGCCCTCCTCTGGTCCTCCAAAGCATCCCGGCCGGGCTCCAGCCCCAGCCGAGGACCGTACGGGGTAAACCGGCATCAGGGCTCCACCTGGCGGTGACCACGGGCCCCTACAGGGTAGGGCTTCCATGCCCTCGACCCGTGGCTCCCAACAGAACCAGGGCGGACGCCCCCTCGCGGTCTGGAGGAGGCACAATATGTACTGTATACCCTTTATAGGAATATGTGTTGTATTTCAGTTAAGTGCATTGTCTCATGTTCACTATGGATATGTTGCAGTGTTGTTTGATATTGAGCGGCAAAAATGCTGCTTGCCTCAGGTAGTGTTTTGTAACATGCTGACACTACCAGGCCCACAGACTTTCATTTTTAATATTCACTAGCAGGTATACCCAGCACTTAACCAGGTGGACAAGTGCCAACAGGGCCGTTCTTAGGCATGGGCGAGCAGGGCAGTCACCCAGGGCCCCGAGACAAAAGGGGCCCCATCATTCGAGGGTTTTTCTTTTTTTTTAAGATTAACGCAAGCTACGTATCTGTACTACGAGGTTTAATGCTAAGCTTACTGCCCTTTCCCGGGGCAGGGATGAATTGGAAATGAATCCACAAGATATTAGCTTTCCTGCACCAGAAAGTTTGCGCAGAGGAAGAGTGCGCAGACAATTTGAGTGAAATTTTGACTACGAAGCACAAGATCAACCAATACTTGATCCAAAGGATAAATATTGCATTGATTTTTCAATATATTGCTTGACCAAGCGATATCGTCAACGACTGAGCGCTTTGACTAAATGAAAGGCCATTATGATTACTTTGGTTTTCTTTATAATTATGTGAGAATAAAATGTCTAAGTGATGCGGATTTGATTCAATCCTGACAGGATCTCAATGCGATATTAACAGATGAAACGACTGGTTCCGATATTGATGCTCAGGACTTGGCAAATCTGGTGCCTCCTAATGCTTCTGCTCTTGAAATATTGTATTATATACCAGAACAGCTTGCAAGATTCTGTTCCAAACGTCACAATAGTACTACGCGTCTCCTTGATCATACCAGTTACTGTCGCTGCTGGGGAGCACAGCTTTTCTAAGCTAGAAATAATCAAGAATTACCTTAGGACACCCATGTTACAAGAACGATTGAATGCTTTAGCATTAATGTCCATTGAGCGAGATGTTGTCCAATCGCTTGATTACTCAGCATTAATTAAAAATTTCACAAGTGTTAAAGTGCGAAAAGTTGATTCCGTTTCTTGAGCTTTGTTCTGGTATGTTCTTTAGCCCAGGTTTTTAATTTGGTAGAAAAAAATGGAAAACGGTATAAAAAACACACTTTTTAATTGTGACAAAAAAATAAATAAAATGCTCTAAAATGTATAAAAATATGCACCACTGCACTGCACATTTTGCACACGCTGGGCTTAGCTACATACCTCCATGCAGTGCCCAGTGGAAACAGGTCAAATCTAGCTGAACTCTAGCTAATACTACACACATTAGGGCCCCCACAGTCTAATTGTGCCCAGGGCCCCCAACGTCCTAAGAACGGCCCTGGTGCCATTCATGTCATTAAATAAATTCCTCAGGTAAAAACATTTCCGAGTGAAACAGTCTACAATCTTTTCCTGTGCAATGTTTAGTATAGACGATTTTGCATGTTGGACAAACACACGTTCAGCTTTGTCTATTAGCTCTTTCACTCATGTGAATGGTTGAGGTTAAGTGCATTATCCATGGTGACTCAACCCAATGATTTCTAACTTTAAAGAGCTGTAATGGTTTCTAGTAATCTACTGACTATGGGAATTACTGTAAAATGGTACACTACCCCTAATAACCACAGAAGAGCTGAACTAATGTACAATTAGCCCAGTGATTTTCACAAAGATTATTTCTTCTAAAATGTAAGCTACTGGAAAAATTGGATATTGGATCAACCCTGAAATAACAGGGATAAAGATCAAAGTTGTGGAGGAAAGTGGTATGTAACTTAGCATTGTTTCTTAAACTGGGTCACATGATATATGTACATTAGTCGTCATTTACAAATTGTACTGAAAAAGAAAGGATCACGAACAGTTTGTGGAGTACCTTGTGATGCATTGCTGCTTGCAAGAGGAAAACAGTCCTCCTGGACAATGATGATGGGGATTCTCCAAGGGGGACAGAGGTTGCTGGTTATGCACAAATGGAAATCTTATGTGACAATCTTTATACAACTTCTCTTTGACATTATATCAACCATGATCATCTTAATAAATGATTGATTTATAGGCTCATTATTGCCTTGGGTCATATTTAAAAGCGTGAACAAAAAAGACCATCCTAATTCCTGTAATTGTCTACCATGTGATGGTTGTGCGCCAAATGTGAAGGTGACTATAGTTTTCACCTTTCCCAGTGTGCTTTCAGCCAATAAGATGTGGCAGAGCAGGATGGCCAAGTTATTTCCTTTGCCTGACATGGCTGTTAATCTCACGTCTGCTGGAGAGTTTGGGCAGCCATAGCTGAATTAGAACATTCAATTTTATTGTCCAGGTTTGGTGTACCTTGGAATTCAATGTAAATCTTTTACTCATTAGCACCTATGATAATGGCCACCACCACCAATGAGTGCTAAATGAATCAGGCAGCTTGCAATATTATTCCTTTCACTACCAACAGGCACTTTATGCAGTTAATTTGAATGTGAAACTATACCAAAACACTTATGGTGTCACCTATTGATTACTTGAGCATCACTAGACCCTTGTCACTGTTGATTTTCACTAACTAAACAGATCTTGAGGATAACAAGGGAATATTCTTCCCATTCTCTGGTGTGTAACAGGCAAGTGACTGAAATGGCATCACATCAGAGCAGCACAAATAATCACACTGTTACTTTCTCTGTAAAAACAGATGACAGTGTCCTTTTTAAGAGCGGACCTGTTCCTCCCTTGGGTAGCTAAACTAAAATGCCAAGAGTTTATATTGGAAGTAAAAGTCCCAATGAATACACTTCACTGCTTGAAGTACTCAAAGGGCAGACGCTATTATTCTTTGTCCTTCACAAGGCCACCGTCTCCTGAAAGTGCTGGGCTGGCAGACTCATTTGTATTCCAGCTGGTAGTCTGTACAAGAGCAAGAACTTGGCAAAGCAGCAGCTACCAGTGAAGGCTGTGTATTTGGAAAGTGATGCATGAGCTGCACTGGCACAGGCAGGTTGGTATTCTGGTCTGTTTAAAGTAGAAGACTAATTGGCTTTCAGATCTATCAGATATATATAGTGACTCTGTAAGGAAAATAATGGACAAAACAAAGGGAAAGGGTAAAGATTTGGGGTGTACCACATCTCCTATAATTGTAGCAACTTGCAACAGCTATACAACTGCCCGCTATTGCTAGGGCTCTTAATAAATACTGTGAGTATTAGTGTATCGAGTTGTTTTTATTTTTTTATACATTTTTTTTGCATGGGTTTTCAAAATCAATCAATAGTTTTTGGGGTTTTTGAGGTTTCTGATAATGATTATGACATTCATTTTTGGATTTTCCAACCATGTAAAAAGTTATCTAATTTTAAGGATCGTTTCATCTGAGATTTTATACTTCGCATTATTACCGCTATGTTTTGTTCCTGTCATCGGGACCGATGCACATGTTGCTAGGGGAGTGTGCTCTGTGATCGCAACCTTTGGGGAACGACAAGATGGGATAAAAAGACATCTAAAAAATTGCTTCCTACTCTGAGTTGCAGATACAAAACCTTTGTTTGTAACGCTCTTTCTAAAGGTCTTTGAAATTTTTTGTCCTATATTCTTTACTATGATTTTTGTCTCTCATGTTGGTTTTATCGTTCATGTCTTTGATCTCCTGGTGCTGACCCTTTTCTGTTTCTCGTTTTTCTCTTGGTTATTTCTCAAATCTAGTCAGTTCGCTGACATAACAGAGTGGCAGCTAGTAACCTTCAGTTGATATGTTCTCATTGACCCTTTCTTCTGTGGGTCGTGTTATTTGCTTAGTGGCCATTGGGCTGCTACTCTGTCAATGATAACTTGAGATTCTTTAAAAATGTGCCAGATGAATTTCTTAAGTGTGCAGGTCTAGCAGCGTGCCCTGTCTGTCTGTGCTAAATCTCCTATTAAAAGGTTCAGGACTTATAATGCAAGTTAATTAATGTCGTAAAGAGAGTTCAAAGGTCAGAAAGCTGATAAGATCGCACAGTTTAGTATGACTTCCCTCACCACCCTGAAAACCTGCTGCTTGCACAATAAAGGTTTTGGGTACTTGGTACCTGCTTTTGGGAGCTGGAGCCATTGTGACAATACAGGCTGATATTTACGGAGTTAGATTACTGCCAAACCTCTGTATGCAAGCAGCAGGAATTTTGTAAGTTTGCATTACATTTTGAGGAGGAGTGATGCATTTTGCAAACATTTTATGCAAAAGTCACTTGATTTTTGGCAGCGTTCTTGTGCAGCATTACTGCCAAAATGATCTGAGCTAGGACATAGTGGGGCGAGGATGGGCCTCCGTTCTTACAGCCAATGAGAGTAGTCATTGCTAACTGACTAATTATGCATCTCATAAACAGGAAACCTAAAGCCTCATGGGAATGGTTTCTTGACTTGAAGACCCACCTCACCCTCTCACTTGTTATTCTTGTGTGCAATTCAATAAGGCCATCCTTTAGTTTCCTGTTTATGATGTGTGATTATACTGTAAGTACGCATTAAACTATATTTTAGCAAAAAAGCAAGGGTTTTACATGTTTTGAGTATATGACTGCATGGCGGCCATGTGGATTTTGTGACATGAGTAATGTGAGAATTGTTTTCTTTTTTTCATGGATGTTTTTCACATTGTTTGCCATTTTACAACATTGGTCACTATTGGCTTCATTTCTCTTATATTATATAAACTGTTTTCTCTTCACTCTGCATTTAAACGTGAGATTAAAGTTGTTTTCAGCGATCACTACATGAGGTAAGTAATATACAAAAAAAATACATAATTTTTGGATGGAGTAGTTCTTGAAGGTGCCCCAATTTATGAAATGGTAAATGGGCTTAATGGAAACAAAAGGAGCTGTGTGACTGAGTCACATTAGCAGCCCAAATGGGCCGTAGTTACGTGCAGCGCAAGACAGCAGCAGAACAGAAGCAGGTTTGGTTTAGATTTGCACTTATTTATTTCCACAAGGACACTAAGGTAGGAGACTCATGCAAACTGCAGTTTTTTTTTCATTTTAACTTATGTAGTATTTACTCTGCAACCAGGCAGACTGGCTCCATTAGTTTGTTGTATTGTTCCTGTCAGAGTTTCTTGCAGTTTTTTCAAAATCACAATACCAATGGTTGAGTTTTGTCCAACATCATTAAAATATGGCCAGAGAAGGCAACTCAGAATGCAGTGCAGGAAAGTATCTAGCACTAGCTGTACCAGCCATTCAACAGAGGGAAAAAAATTACTTATGAACTCACAACCAATATTGAAAAAACGAATGAAAAACAAAAACTATTAGTGCAACCTGCTATATGTTAGATTGACACAACTGTGATTGCTTATTGCAATGAGATCCTGCAGCATTGTGTTGTACAGGATGAAGTTCTGTTTGCAATTAATCTTCTGCTTATGTACTCTCAAGCAAATATTTTGTGAATGCAAAACAATGAGGGTGTGTTGGTTTTCTGTGTGCATGAGTATTAAGTGCTTTCTGGTGCCACCTTACATGTGTTTGATATATCAGTTCAACCATGATGAATATTTTATTGCTGTAATCTTTCGCTTTTCCTTCCTCACACATATTTGTCATATTAAAGCAATTCAAAGTTTTGCACTTTTTTGCACAATAAAATTTTATAAGATTTATAAGTTTCTTGAATGCTGATTGAGTGTGAGTAAACAAACGTAGTTTTGAAATGACACCATGTAGAGTTTCAATATATGCAGTCATATGAAAAAGTTTGGGAACCCCTCCCAGCCTGCATAATAATTTACTTTCAACAAAAAAGATAACAGTGGTATGTCTTTCATTTCCTAGGAACATCTGAGTACTCGGGTGTTTTCTGAACAAAGATTTTTAGTGAAGCAGCATTTAGTTGTATGAAATGAAATCAAATGTAAAAAACTGGCTGTGCAAAACTGTGGGTCCCCTTGTAATTCTGCTGATTTGAATGCATGTAACTGCTCAATACTGATTACTTGCAACACCAAATTAGTTGGATTAGCTCTTTAAGCCTTGAACTTCATAGACAGGTGTGTCCAATCATGAGAAAATGTATTTAAGGTTGTCAATTGCAAGTTGTGCTTCCCTTTGACTCTCCTCTGAAGAGTGACAGCATGGGATCCTCCAAGCAACTCTCAAAAGATCTGAAAACAAAGATTGTTCAGTATCATTGTTTAGGGGAAGGCTACAAAAAGCTATCTGAGGTTTAAACTGTCAGTTTCAACTGTGAGGAATGTAATCAGAAAATGGAAGGCCACAGGCACAACTGCTGTTAAGCCCAGGTGTGGCAGACCAAGAAAAATACAGGAGCGGCATATGCGCAGGATTGTGAGAATGGTTACAGACAACCCACAGATCACCTCCAAAGACCTGCAAGAACATTTTGCTGCAGATGGTGTATCTGTACGTCGTTCTACAATTCAGCACAATTTGCACAAATAATATCAGTATCATCAGTATGGCAGGGTGATGAGAAAGAAGCCCTTTCTGCATTCACGCCACAAACAGAGTTGCTTGTTGTATGCAAATGCTCACTTAGACAAGCCAGATTCATCTTGGAACAAAGTGCTTTGGACTGATGAGACAAAGATGGAGTTATTTGGTCATAACAAAAAGCACTTTGCATGGTGGAAGAAGAACACCGCATTCCAAGAAACACACCTGCTACCTACTGTCAGATTTGGTGGAGGTTCCATCATGCTGTGAGGCTGTGTGGCTAGTTCAGGGACTGGGGCCCTTGTTAAAGTTGAGGGTCAGATCAATTCAATCCATTATCAACAAATTCTTCAGGATAATGTTCAAGCATCAGTCACAAAGTTGAAGTTATGCAGGGTTTGGATATTCCAACAAGACAATGACCCAAAATACAGTTCGAAATCTACAAAGGCATTCATGCAGAGGGAGAAGTACAATATTCTGGAATGGCCATCATAGTCCCCTGACTTGAATATCATCGAAAATCTATGGGATGATTTGAAGCAGAGTGATGTAGTGGTAGTGCTGCTGCCTTGCAGTTAGGAGACCCAGGTTCGCTTCCCAGGTCCTCCATGCGTGGAGTTTGCATGTTCTCCCCGTGTCTGCGTGGGTTTCCTCTGGGTGCTCCGGTTTCGTCCCACAGTCCATAGACATGCAGGTTAGGTGCAATGGCGATCCTAAATTATCCCTAGTGGGAGTGTGTGTGTGCCTTGTGGTGGGCTGGTACCCTGCCCGGGGTTTGTTTCCTGCCTTGCACCCTTTGTTGGCTGGGATTGGCTCCAGCAGACCCCAATGACCCTGTAGTTAGGATATAGCGGGATGGATAATGGATGCATGGATGATTTGAATCAGGCTGTCCATGCTCGGCAGCCATCAAGTTTAACTGAACTGGAGAGATTTTGTATGGAAGAATGGTGAAAAATACCTCCAGCCAGAATCCAGACACTCACCAAAGGCTATAGGAGGCGTCTAGAGGCTGTTAGATTTGCAAAAGGAGGCTCAACTAAGTATTGATGTGATATCTCTGTTGGGGTGCCCAAATTTATGCACTTGTCTAATTTTGTTATAATGCATATTGAATATTTTCTGTTAATGCAATAAACTTAATGTCACTGCTGAAATACTACTGTTTCCATAAGGCATGTCATATATTAAAAGGAAGTTGCTACTTTGAAAGCTCAGCCAATGATAAACAAAAATCCAAAGAATTAAGTGGGGACCCCAAACGTTTTCATATGACTGTAGATATTTTAAGCCCGTGATGCTTATTGTTAACTAAACTATAACTTGTCCCAGTTGAAGTCTGCTAACTAAAATGATCTGGAGGTTAACAATATTTTTTCCTATGCAATAATTTGTAAAATGCGACTGGGCTGACTGAAGTGAACAGGTCACAAGCCTCAGTGGTGTTGCCCTAGAGTAGCACAAGTAATCATGTTGTCACTTCCTCTGGAAAAGCAGATGACAATGTCCTTTTTTAGAAGCAGAAGCAGAAGCCGAAGTAGAACAAGATTTAGCTTAGTTTTGTGGTAATCCATTTCTGGAGGTCTGCTAATCTTGGTAGTTGAGGCAAACTGCAGTTTGATTGTTTCACCTGTTGTAACCATCATCTCCTCACTACCAACAACAGCTCCCAATGTAGCTCTTGATTTGGAAAGCCTTAGTCCAATGAGAATAAACCAAAACCAGAACTTCAAGCCAATATCAAGTTACTCTGATCACCAGGCTTACACATATTTCTTTGAACTGTTTGTTCTTAATCTCACACATACTAAAAGTCATCAGAAATACACCAGATGAGACCTTATGTTCCTGACATTGCTCAATCTGCTGACATGAAGGCTACTGTTATTCTATTTATAAACTTACAGTATAATGTAAGCCAAGGTGAACACTCCGGATGCAGAAAAGACTTTAATCTGTACACTCTGCATGACCATCTGCCAGACTTCAGGGAATACGTCAAGTTTCCAACACCCTCACTGACACCTGCCTCTATTAATATTATGGTAACTAGGATAGTACTTACGTTGTGGGGGCAGCATCTTAGAGCTAGGGAGTTCAGATCACAATATAATCCATCTTATATTATCCTTTCAGCAGAATTGAGAGACAGGTTAGGGCTGGAAAGGTGGAAGCTAGAAGGTCGTCTCCAGAGGTGCTTGGAACGCTTCAGGACAATTTCTATTGTACCAACTGGGAAGTCATCACAGAACAAGGAACATCACCTAATCCATGGCAGTCATTTCTGCATGTATAAAATTGTACGAAAATATAGCCATGCCAAATTTGACCCAAACAATAAAGCCTGGGTAACCCGTAAATTAAAAGAGCCTGCAAAAATGTACTTAATTGTGTAGCCAGCAGAAGGAGGAACAAAATCAAGCAGAGCAAATATGTAAACATGTTTAAGAAATGCTAAGCAATGTACAAAGACAAACTAGAACTGTGGATTAATAATGCTGCAATGAAAGCCCAGCAGGGACTACCCATAGTTAGTAGATGCAAGTCAAAGGAGCACAGTATGACGTCTGTTTACAAATGATAAGAAACATTTTTATTGCCAGTTTGATGCCAGTGATTTCATATTAAAATAGACAAAGGTTGGGATAGTCCTGCTGTTGCAGGTACAAAAATAAAAGTTACTGTTAAATTACTGTTACATTTTCATATCCCAGATGATATCAGTTGGAAACCTTATGAATGTGGGCAGACTAGTTAGCATGGCTAGTTAATTTGACTGGTCAATCAATAGTGGAGTGGTCCATGATCTTTGCAAATTATACAACCAATAGACTGAAACACCTACGTTCACCTACTCTACATCATCATTTTCTCAAGTACAAGAACAAAGATGCCATGAACTTCTCTGTGAAACGTGACATTTTCTTGGTCCTATCCAAGTAGTCACATATTGTTCTTTTCAATAGGAAGAGGCCAGTCAGGCACTTCTGTGACTTCTATGATGACGCTTTGTTCATTTTTGGATTGCTCAATAAGTAGTCCATCTACGTGACAATTATCTTTGTATTTGTAACCCTAACTATTAACCATTTCATTTGCCAATTAATTTCTTCATGGCTGTTCAACCATTTTTGGAAAAGGCAGACTTGAAAAATTTGTAACTCCAGAATCAGGAAATGGAGGGAAAAACAGTCAGAGAATAGCAGAAAAGGTCATTTAACAAAGTGCCAAGACCCAATAAGCAAAACTTAAAAAAAGAAAAATAAGGTTTTTTTGCCTAAAATACAATCCCAGAATTAGACATTATACAAGACCCAGTCTCAGTGTGGATTGCAGGTCTCAGTCTACCCATTAGCATTAAGCTGCTTTAGCCATATACTGACTTTTGTCCAACGCTAGAGAGTATACCCTTTATATCAGTCAGAAGCCATCATCCTAGGCTGCCCAGTGTGGTTTATGTTTCCTCTGCAATTATCATGTTTAGCTACCCATCAAGGCATATTTATATTTTTCCTCTTTTTGGCATCCCCTGTAAATAAACCCTGTACAATACAATAGATCTTTGCTATTTCATTTACCAATTCATTTCTTCATAGCAGGTCTACCAGTTGTGATAAAAGCAAATAAAAAAGCAATTGCTAACTTCAGGACCATGAGATGATAGGGGAAAAAAGCACAGCTAGAGAAAAGCAAGGATCCAAAGCCAGAAAAGATCGTTGAACAAAACACAAACGCAAATATGCAAATGCAAAACTTAAAATAAAACTTAAGGTCAAGGAAAACAACACACAGCCAAAACATTTCCAATATTTAGTGTGGGTGCCAGTAAACGTCTCCCCACTTTCTTAGTCCTTCTGATATAAAAAAATAAATCTTTGCTGTGTGAGTACGAGCCTCTTCTTGTTTGCAGAATTTGGCTCACTTTCTGACAAACAACTCCATCTTTCTCCAGACTTGCAAGTTTGCTGGCCTCCTTCATTTTTCTGTTACTACTTCAATTTCACCTTTCTCCCGGAAAGATTCTTCTGTATCTCCTGATCTTTATTACTCATAATAGACAGACTTATGTCATGCTTCTGATGCTATTTAAGATAGTGGTACAGATTTTTAGGATAAAGATAAAAAGAACTGCACAGAACTTTTTTTTTCAGCTAGGGTAAAGACTTCAGTTTAGTGTTTGAACTTACAAAAATGTATTGTTTATTTAGATTTTGGTTCTGCTCTCTCTGTAATAGTTCTTCCTAATAAGAAATACAACTTTGTTTTTGAGATGACTTGGTTAACTTAGCTTTAAAAAATGTTTTTTTTTCTTGATCCTACTCCTTTCTAATCTTTCAGACATGCCATATGTTCATCCAAGCACTAATATCAGAATAATAACATCCATGCCTAGCACTTACGCCAACCACGTGCTGGCAATGTGAGCATTGTTGCTAAAAACAAGACGGCCATGATGATAAAAAAATTCACAAAAAAGAAGATTCCTGCATTCAAAATGAATAAACAAAACTGTAGAGTGATCATGTAACAGAAATGGTGATATTGTCGAAACAAAGTGATGCCTGAAAATTAGGTGGACAATCGACTTCTGCATATATATGCTGCTGTTTTTGTCTAGTAAGTTCAAATCCTCTTTACATTTCACAGCTACAGTAGTCAAGAATTTTGTTTGCCAGGCAACTCTAATCTAGAGGCGGGGCCAAGGGCGGACAGTACGTAGTGGGTGTGGTCATCTGAAAGTGGCATTTGAAGGAAGATGTGATCAAATGTAAGATTACTGAAAAGTGATACTTTGCTCTTTCCCAGTTCATTTACCTATGCCATTCATCAATTTTGGGTGAACTATGAGCTGCATGGTAGAAATGCAGGTGAGTTATCAATTGCTTTGATACATTAGTATCCTGGTATTTTTCACTTTTCATTCTTTGGCACACATGTGTGTGCATCCTTTCTAATATACTAACAATTTTCAAGGGTTGGTCCCTGCCTTGTTCCCTTTACTGCTCTTGCCCCATTGTTAAATAAGTTCAGAGAGTGAAGGAACAATATGCACCTCACTTTCTTTGCCTAAAAATACAATCCAAGAGTTGGACATGACTCATAACACAGTTTCAATGTAGATTGCAGGTCTCTGCCTATTAAGCTGTTGAAGCCATAAGCTGAAACAACAGACAGCTCATAACTTTTGTCCAACACTAAAGATTGCACTGTGGTTGTGTGCCCTTTATATCAACTACAGTCCACCATGTTTGGCTTCCTAGTATGGCCTGTGTTTTCTCTGCAGTTATCATGTTTAGCCACCCATAAAGGCATTAACTTGGATTATCTAGTCAGTCAGTGTGACGTTTTCCTTTCCGATCAATAACCTGGCAGCTGTATGACACCATCTTGTCAACAAGTGTCAGAGACAATGGTTAAATTTCTTCATTTGCACTGATGTTGCTGTATTTAGAGAGAATTGTAATTCCCAAAATGTTGCTGTGACCATGCCTGAGTGAGATTTTTTTTTTCTGGGGCATACTCTTAAACTGTAAGCAAGAAATCAGAATATACCCTGGAGGTGCTTCATGTTAGACATGAATATTTCATGGTCATACTGGGTAGACTCATTATGTTCATACACAGACATTTCCTCTCGGTCTAATTGACTTACACACAAGTGCTGCAGAGCCCCTTGACACTGGGCTGATGCATGGACTGATTGCTTTCTGGATGTTGTTTGCACATTCTCCTTGTGTCTGTGGGTACTTGTGTTTCCATCCATATCCCAAAGCCATTTATGATTGGCTGATTTCAAACCCTAAAACCTTTTTTGCCACCCTTAATTTGAGAGTAATATTTTCCCCCTTATCCATCGAATATGTAACACTCTTTGTTTTTTGCTACCATTTCTGTTAACCCGAAACACAAAAATAAATAAATAAAAAAAAGCACAAGTAAAAATAAAACAACTCAGCAGGTAAAGAGATAAGAAGTACGCATAGACAATGCTAGCAGCAGGTGTCAACTGAATACAGTGACTGAGCGACTGTTTTGTGTTGGTGTGGCGGAGGAGAGGAGCGAACAAGTGAGTCATTTCCAAGAGTGCCTGGTTCATCCTCCTCCCCATCACTGATCACATGCTACAGCACAACACCACATTTGCTCTTATCCAGTGCAGCAGGCAGTTACTAATTATTCATACATAGATTAGTTTTAGTCCCTGTATCCTTACTCTTCCTGTTTACAATGATGTTGTTAATATAAACTTAGCTAGGCAAGCATATGCTTGTAAATATTTAGTACAATTCGCAGAAAACCACTTAAAGTCAGTTATTTTTATAATTCCTTCCATATATTTTTTATTAATAGTTAGAATTTTTTTCATCATAGAAAATCCAGTACAGATTGATCAAACGTCCGGACCATCAGAGTCCAGATTAAATGGGATCTAATGCAAACGTCTCAGGCACTTGATAAAAAATGCTAGAAAGCATGAATAGTTTTGTAATTAATATATAAACTTCTTAGAAAGTGCAATAACTAAAAAAAACATAAATATATTTAGTGTGATCACCCTTTCCCTTAAAAACAGCAGCAGTTCTCTTATGCCCACTTATACTGTATCTTATATACAGTTTCAGAACATACCCATGTGGTGGGCTTTTTCAAGTCCCCTTGGAGAACACAGCCTGACTGCAGACTTTGGCTGTCTTACTTGCCTCTTTTTCTGCAAGTAATTCCTGACTGCCTTGTTGATGTCAAGGGCTCTGTGGAGGCCATGCTATCTGTTGCAATATTTGTTGTTGCTGTTTTTTTTTGATGACAGTTTTTTTTTTAATTTTGGCAATGTCGTTGAGTTCATTGTCTTGCCGCAAAATGAATCTCAGACCAATCTGATGCCTCCCTGATAATACTGCATGATAGGATAAGAATCTGCCTGTTTTATTTTGGAAGGGTTTTAAGGTGAAACTCTCCTGATGGAACAGTCCTTATGGATGACACTGCAGTCGTGACACACTGGGATGGATACTTTGAGCATCTGTTTAAAGCTGATCTTTCGACTAGAGTGTCAGATATCTCTGGGCTCTCTGGGCTGATCCTCCAATTAGCTGTGAACCACACAATGTCACTCTGACGTGTTCCATCCAGAGTTTTGTGGCAATTAGCAGACTGTTCCAAGTGCTTAACTTGTGAGGCCTCTCATTATTGGTCAAGGGCTGTACATTTGCTGTCCATGGTTTAAATGTCAAGTTGCCAGACCAACTGGGCAAGGAAGTTGGAGAGGGTGATCACAAGGAAGTCACAAGCCACCCCCTCAACAACCTTCTTTAAATTGTTTTACCCCGGCTTTAGCCAACACCCAACTCTGCCTA
The DNA here is from genome assembly GCF_016835505.1 of Polypterus senegalus. Classification (NCBI taxonomy): domain Eukaryota; kingdom Metazoa; phylum Chordata; class Cladistia; order Polypteriformes; family Polypteridae; genus Polypterus; species Polypterus senegalus. Next base: position 120,477,626 of record NC_053159.1, on the reverse strand, counting down.
TAAATCAAAAGCCTCACTCTGGGTTAAATTTCCACTCTCTACAAGGCCTTGCCTGCTAGTCTGAATTTATCCCACAACTTAGTTTAGCAGTATCTCAGTTTTAAGTTGGGTATAATCTACAGCCGCCTGCTCCTTGAGTTTGTAACAAGCCTGCTAAGACAGCCCCCTCAGGAACTGCATTAGCATATGTGCCCATTCTACTCACTCCCAGTGATGACAGGTAGCGGTACGCTCAAATATAATGGAATAAGTTTCAACATCCTAATCAGGATGTAAAGGCAACAATACCTGGGATGGTCCCATCAGCTGTTCCCACTGGATGGCCCTAAGTGCCCAGTTATGCACCTTCACCTCGTCAAGCTGAGTCTGTTGCATTGCTCTCCCACCCAGTTTCATAATGCCTGTAACTCTGCTGCCATGGCCCAAAAAGTTGACATTTGATTCTGTCGATTATGTCACTGTAAAAGAGGATAAGCCAGAGATAAAGATTTGAGGTGACACCGTGACCCTGTATATTGTAAAGGCAAAATATAATAAAGCTTTTCAGCAAAAAAGAATGTCTCTAAGGACGTGAGTCTCATATTACACTGTCCAAGATGGTGACATTTTCGGTTAAATGCAGGGCAGACAGGAAGAGGCAGGTCCAGGTGGTCATACACTGAAAGTGACGTCAGAGGTGAGGTTGTCAGTCATCTGGTCTGTATAGGGAGGAAGAGAAGAGGCACTAGAAAACAGTGCCAGCCTATGGTTTGGTGAGGAATTACAACCACCAGAGCCTTTAAGATGTCCCCAAGGTGCACATGTGTTACAGCTGTATATATGGATACTGTATATCTCTGTAGATATATAGACGAAAGATAATAACAAATACAAAACATAAAATTATGAAAGGTTAGTTTAACTTTTTCTCTTCAGTAGAAAAAGGCACATAACATATGAATTCTGGTCTTTCAATTCAAGTGGCCAAAACGAATAGTCTGCACTTGCTTACCTTCTCTCCACAAAGTTTCTGTGTGTGTCTGGGTGCAAGTTGTTAATCTGCACTTTATTCCTGGATTAAGGAAGAAACTTAATAACATCTTAAATTTATCCTTCGCAAGATTACTTTCTTTTTAGTTACAGTTACACCAGTATACAGGGAGTCCTCGGGTTACAACGTCTCGACATACAACATTTCGAGTTTACAACACTCACTCCCATAAAATCTTTAAAAAAATTTGAGACATGAGTATTTCAGCTTACGCCATTAGCGTTGTACTTACAGACTACGTGGGCGAACTAGTTTGGTTGTGTGCAGCGGAAGAATACGCAGTAACGCAGCATATGAGTGATGGAGTTGGCGAACTAGTGTTCCATTTGTGTGGCTTTGTTTGGCAATTTTGTGGCCCTTATCATGGCTCCTAAATGAAAGTCAGAGTCTTCAGATGGTAATGCTTCAAAGAATAGGAAAGCCATCACGATGGAAGTGAAATTAGACCTTGTAAAGAGATCAGAAGGAATAAAGGTAAGGAATTTTTTTACACTCATTTTTGTCATTTTTTCTGTTACTACAGTACAGTGTACAGTACAGTATATTTATGTCCTTTTCCTTTTTCTGTGACTTGTGTTGTTGTGTTTTCATGTTCTAGATTATGATTTTGCAAATGTGTTAGGATAGGTAAGTGACTTAGGCTAAGGTGTGTTTCAGCTTACACCAAAATTTAGGTTACATCACTGTTGTAGAAACGGAACTGTGTCATAACCTGAGGACCCCCTGTAAAGATATATTAGCGGGTTTTGTCCTAACTACTAAGTTACAATTAATACTTCTCGCAATCAAGATAAGTGTACTATAGGTCTGACATAAGTTTGTTTCTTTCTTAGTCGCTTTCTCCAGACATGTGGAAGACTCTTCAGTGTACTTTCTTTCTTTGTTTTAGGAGCTTGTCTCCTTTGTTGCCTTGGTTGCACCTTCTGCTTATGGGCAGTACTGTATATTCTGTTTGAGGTTCAAGCATATTGTGTTGATCCTCTTGTTGCTAGCAAAGTTACACTTGCTGGGTCATTACCAAGGTGAATGTGTAGCTTTGACTTATACTGTCACTCTCTGTTGGTGCATTTCCTATTCCTCAGCAAGGTTTGGACTAATGCCAAACTTGGCCAACTCCAATACAGGCAAGTATTCTGGTTTTGGGACAGCTTAGCTATTAGCTAAACAAATGGGCTTGATGTGCTGAATGGTCTCCTCTTGTTTGTCAAAGTTCTTATGTTCCTGCACTCTTCCAGTCCAGAACAGTGACCCTTTAGAGTAAAGGGATTGGTTCAACCTCTGTCATGGCCACGCCTGATAGACTGTGGGGTTGGGCTATATACAGCCGAAGTTACAGCGAAGTTGAGTCTAGTAAGCCTGATGAGAAGAGAGATGATCTGGATTTTACAAGGGTTTTTAAAGGAAGGAATAGATGTCTTGCCATTGTTTTCTTAGATGCACTTAACCCATCCCTTTTTGGTTGATAATTGGTGCAGAGTTCTGTCCATCAATGTTACTTATCCTTGAGTTATGGTCCTTTGTTCATATTTGGGTGTCCAGCTGGTTCCTCCAAGAAATGTCACTGACATTTTAGTTGGTCTGGGATCGATCGTCTTGTCAGATAAAGGCAGAGACTGCATTCTGATGAGGGGCCCCATCCTGGAAACTGTCGTTTTTTAGCTGCCATTAACAGTGTGGTCCTGACTTGTTCTAGCCATAAAAAATCAATAATACCAGTCTGTCCAAAACCAAATTACCAAAATGATAAAATAAATGAATACATGGATTTGGACATTATTTTTTACATGCTTAAAAATTAATCACAAACAGAAATAATGCTCTCATTTTTCTGTATGTGGTTCAAAGACAGTGTCTTCCAAACTGTTTTATCTTGGTAGAGTAATATATGTATTGCTCTGCTTTCCCCTATTGTATTATTAATACGTAGCCTTAGAATGCCTAATCTCACAGACTTACCACTGTTTATAAGGTATTATTTTATATAACTTATCCCGACCTTCCCTTCTATATCTATAACCTCAGGCAATTAGATGTAGTAAAAAGACAAGCAGGAGTTAAGTTACACATAAAATAATGTATTACTAATAATATTCATAAATAACAACAAAATGCAAAGTACATTTGAATATTGGCAAACATACAACCTGATACAATGGTGATGTGTAATTCAGGTGGCACACAGACTTGCAGTTACTTAAAATGTCTCTAGTTAAGGCATCATTGGTGCTCAGCTTTCAGCCACATGTCTGTTCAATATGGCTGCTGAGCTGTGCTCTTCATTGTGTTGTCTTCATCATCACAGGTTAGCAAGAGAGATGCTTCTTCATCATATGTTGGTTAGAGAGAGAGAAAGTGGTTGAGCAAGCAAATTTATAGGTTTTCTGTCCAACCCCTCCAGCCAATCCAGACAGCCATATCTCAGACCAATGGGTGGAATAGAACATCTTATCTCCTGCCCCAAAACCATATGTTAAACATCCTGGCTTCCTTCCAGGGGGTTGAAAGACTTTAGCAGAGAGATACTCATCAAACTGGTTTAAGACACATCCCCCCAAATCCTGTCATAAAATTACAAGCAGACAGTCGTAAAATGGGGGTTTGGTGGGCAAACACGATTACCTCTAAATTACTTTGGTTTGTCTAGATTACAAATAAAGACATACAAAACATTTATCAAGTTATATGCAAAATCTCACATCACAACACAAACGTTCTCATTTTTTACTAAGCTTATGTCCCTCTGCTGTATTTTTTGGCAGAGTCAGTTAATGTTACCTTTGATGTGCTTTAGGAGTAGCTGCTCAGTATTTTCCTCATTTTCTCTTTATCCATCTATTTGACTGGCCTTTTTTTACTGTTTTCTTGTATAGCTCTTCACTGCTCACCCTCCATACCTTTTAACTGGTTGACTACTATGTGTCTAGCATGCCATCATGCTTCTGGGACATGTTCAGCTCAGAATGTACTTCAGCTAAGCTACTTAATTAATAAACATTGCAGTATTATTAGCATTGGTAAAGAATGTCAGACTGTTAGAACCATACTCCCTGGTAAACAAATAGCCAATGCAGTTTAGCAATTAAGATTTGGGCCTGTAAAATTCATATCCTGTCCACTGCGTGACCCTGAGGAGGCGTCTTGATCTTCCAATGTTCTAATCATATCCATTCACCTAGCCATGCATTTCTCAGGTTTCCAGTCCATTGCAAAGCACCCCAGTCATACCAGGCCAATGTGGAGTCAACTAAAACTGCTTGGCTTTGGAATTCTCTTGACATGGAATAACGTAACAGCCGCACTATGCACAAGAGTCCTCTAACTACAATAAATGAATGTGTTATAAAAGGGAGAACAGATGGGACTCCATGACTTAATTTCAATGTTTTCTTTGATGGAAACTCGTGGACAGACTTGAAGGGACATTTACACAAAATGACAGCATTTTTAATTTTATAGAAATATAATTGAACTTCATAAAGGATTAACTTTGCAGAAAGATAAGTCTTTATCCAACCGATCAGTTCTGATGTACTGTGTAGCATGAACAGCAGCAGGCACTGATGGATACCAATCCCCATAACATGCACTATAAGTACTGTTAGTGTCCAGTGGTTCTGCATGTTCCAGATGTCAGTAAATTTATAATATTTTAATTGCCTGGAGAGCAACGATCGAGACCACAGAGTTCATCAAGCTCATTAGTTTGCTAAAAGACAAGCCTCTGCAATATCACATTGATTCTACTGCTCATAATCCTTTTTTTAAAGAAGTGCTTGCTAGTTTATTTCTCCTTAATTTGCTTATTATGTGGGTAGGGTTGTTTATGGGAGGTGCCAGGGTGGGAGTGTTCTTCAAATTCTATACATTTAAATGTCTTTTTCCTTTTTTGTTGCCTTACAATTTGTTTTTGACATTGATAAAAAATTGATTTAAAAAATTGCTTATTATGTCATATTCACCAGTTGTGCATTATGACACACTCCAGCTATGCTAGCCTCAAAGATGGGTTGAAATCTAAGTAATTGACACAGAAATACCATTTGCAGTGCACCATTTATTGGGAAGAATTTTCTAATGCATCATTCCATCAGATTGTGCAATACAAACATTTGAAGGGATAAAATGCACTTCTACAAATGTTTGTAATGCACCATCTGTTGTAATATCAAATACAATGCATATGCCTCTGTTATGTACCATGGTATGGTATTCGTAAAAGCACTGTTGATGTTTGTGATTCACCATCTGTTGGAATGACAAATGCAATGCATTTTATTACTATAAATGTTTGTTCTGCGCCATCTGTTAGAATGACAGAAACACAGCAACCATAAGGACATAGAAACACAGACACTTGCCCTTCTATTAGGATAGATCATAAGAAGCAGTTAGTGTCTTCCAAATCAATTGTATCCTTGCTGCACCTTATTATTAATATAAAATTGTGACAGTCTTCAAAATGAGAACTGCTTCCACTGATCAATCCTTCAAGTGGACAGACCAGTTCAGTGTTAAAACAGAAACACTAGATCTTCCAGTCAGACTATTGGATAGTAAATCACTCAAACCATTTTTTAAAATTGTAGCTGTGATTTATGTTAACTAGCATTGTTAGGTGGGCAGGCACAATACTCTACAAAGGCACATCTCATTGTAAGCCAGGGGATGTGCCTGAGAGGTGCCTCCAAGTTCAACATCTTAGCCAGTAGGTCAAGCTGCATGCCATTGTCCACTGTTCTTCCCAGCTATAACTAATGGGCTTGACCATGAAAGTATTTAAATAAATTAATTTAAAAATGAACAAGTACAAAGTTGACATGTGCAATGCCCAAATGAATTGGGATTGATGACTGATGCTGATATACTTTATTAATTCCCAAAGGGAAATTGTATTTTTGTGTGACCCTTGGGTGTCAGATTGCATGAGACAGTCATTCAGTCACAGAATGAATAGCACTACCACCTTGAGTACAGGTTTTTCAGGAACATCATGCTTTTCACCTTAAGCATCTGAAGCAGGATTAGACTAAAAAGGTCAGGCCCCTGGGCTAGCGGCATCTTTTGGGATTTACCTACTTAAATTACTATGAATGCACATTAACTTGATGGCTTCAGTGACACACAGAGTAAAGTAAATGACTGCTACGGAGTCTTCATTTTAAAATGAATGGCAAAAATCTGAAGAATAGGAGAAATATGGGCTTACTTCTTGAAATTATAAGAGGCCAAATATGCTGTATCAAAGCTTATATCTTTAACTAGCAGAATACCCGCACCTGGCAGCGGAGAAGTAGTGTGTTAAAGAAGTTATGAAAAAGAAAAGGAAACATTTTAAAAATAATGTAACATGATTGTCAAAGTAATTGTTTTGTGTATTTGGCGGCTGCGTCACAAAGTTTTTTTCATCTAGCTGCATCAGAAAATGTACCACGACGTCTGACACGCCTCCTTTTTTAGTGTTTTCTCACAGCTTGGATTGCTGCTGTCATATATATATACACACACACACACAAACACACACACACACACATACATACATATATATATATATATATACATATCTTCATATCTACATAAAAGAGATAGACCAGAAAAATCCAGACAGATGGGGTAGGGACTCTTTGAGGTAATAGCACTAATAACTGCATTTCCTTCTTAAAAGCAGAGTTCAACCAAACTAATGTTTTAAAGCAAATAAATGATTCACGGTTTGATGCCAAAACGGGATATCTACATATCTATATACATATCTACATATACACACACATATATATATATATATATATATATATACCTATCTACATCATATATACACACACATACATACATACACACACACAAATTATATGTATGTATGTATGTGTGTGTGTGTGTGTGTGTGTATATATATATATATATATATATATATACACATACATACATATATATACACATACATATACTTGTGTGTATGTTTGTATGTGTCTATATGTGTGTGTATAGCTTTGGTCACTGAGTGCAAGGGAAAAATAATAAAATATAGTCTATAAGTTATTAAACAGTAAAACATTAACGTTTTAAGAAGTACAGGTACATTGAGCACTACTGGAGTGGTTGCGGGTAAACTACATTTTAAAGACTGTGTAACACAACAGGTAAGTAACTAACAGCAGCTAAAATGTATGTGGATCATCTCTCAGTAGTAGATCCCTTTTGAAAGGCGGTAAACGACGGCTGTGGTATAGAAATTACATTTTCAATGTGAACGTTCAAATTTGTGCCTCTGGTAATGTGCCTTACCGGCAATTAAAGAAAATTAGTTTTGTGTCCTCTGCAGTGTTAAGAGAGAAAGGCTTTGGTTTGGGATAAAAGGAAAAGGTTGCCTTTTTCTTTTATATAGTATAGAGAGATGTGTTCGCTGACGTTATGATCGCCTTTTGGGGACAGTCGCGGTGGGTCTTGTGTAGACTGGTGAGACGTCCTCGCCATTAATCGGCTGTGATGGCACTGTCAGTCCTGCACTCGTGTGCGTATCTTTATAATCCGAGCTGAGGACCTCATAATCGTATACGTGCAAAAAAAAGTGTGAATCGCCTTATTATTTTGCCGTGGTGTAGAAAAGGGGTCCCGTGTTTGCACTTGTCTGGGCTATAGCTCAGGGGGAGGAAGAAAAATTAAAAGTGCTCACTTTGACTTAAGGCAGAAGCGCAGTCAGCGTCTCAAAGGCCGGCAAAGCTATGCACGCGCGCTGGCTGCTCGACTTTTGCTGGGCAGGAGACCCCTTTTGTACACACGTTCATGATATCAAAAGTCTCAGCGCTCTTTGGAGGTAATTCATATATTATATTGTAGCGACCCGTGGTTGAGTCTTAAAGTTTTTAGAGCCGTACTCTGCCGTGCACCTCTCCCAAGCTGTAGGCTAGCAGACTGCCAGCGGTTATGCACGCAGCTGCACCCAGCTCTTTAGGTAGCGAGCACTCGTGTCCCATACACCGCACGACTCAGAGTGTCTCGGTAATAATTGCTTCGATAGAAATCTTAGCAATACACAGCTCTGTCCTGTTGTATCTCTTTATTAGAGCAGATATTCAGCAAAAACAAAGCTTAACTCATTTGCTTAGCCATTGCCAAGGTCATTAATGAAGCCATCTTTCTTATCGATGGTAACTATTTACATTCAAATAACCCCCGGACGGCAACAACCCAACCCACCCCACCAGTTGAGCACAGACACATACAATAATTACCACAGGAAACACAATTAGATTACTTGGTTAATTTAACGCAACAATAAGCTTTTATAAATTACCCACAATGCTATTTACATAAATTACCCATAATGCAACACGCCGCCAGCGCTGCTGCCGGGTCGCTACACAGCCCCCCCCAAGAGGGTTAGTGTCCCCACAACCCTACTCATCACAGTAAAAATCGAGCAAATGTCCTGGCTGGCGACGGACGCGCTTCGGCCTGCCTGATGTACCATCACTCGTGTCAGGCTCAGTCCTGAGACTGTCAATGTCTGTCTCGGCGCCGGGGGTGGAGGTTGGAGAGCCGCTTGGATTCTCAAGTCTTTCTTGTTCTGGGGCCAGTGGGTGGTATGGTGCCAACCGGTCCTTGTGCAGCACCACCCGTCTGCCCCGTCCAGGCATTCAGACTCGGAAAACTACCTCCGATATTTTGTCCAAAATTTCTCCAGGTCCTTGCCAATGGTGAGTCAATTTAGGAGACAGTCCCCGTTTCCGTTGCGGGCAAAATACCCACACTTTGTCTCCTGGTTTCAGCGTCAGGCCATGAGCCCGTGTGTCATAAGCCCGTTTCTGGCGAGCTCCAGCTCCCTCCAAGGCCTCCCTGGCCAGTCGATGAACAGTGTCCAGGCGCTCTTTCAACCGTCTAAAATAATCCAGTTCGGGCCCACCAACAATCTCAGGCTCAGGGGGCGAGCCAAACACCAAATCCACTGGCGCGCAGTTCTCTCCCAACATCAGCCCGCTGGTGTGCATTGGCTTGATTCTTGTATGGCTGTCCTATATGCCCACAGGACCAGAGGCAAATGTTGGTCCCAGTCTCGCTGGTGATGACTAGTCAGGATCGCCAGTTGAGTGGCCAGGGTGCGATTAAATCGCTTGACCAGTCCATCACTTTGAGGGTGAAGGGGGGTGGTTCTAGTCTTTTTCACCCCCAGTCGCTGACACACCTCCCTGAACAAACGGCTCTCGAAGTTCCGCCCTTGATCACTGTGAAGTTCGTCCGGAACCCCAAATCGAGTGAACATTTCATCCACTAGTTTTTGTGCTGCTGTGGAGGCACTCTGATCCGGAACTGCATACGCCTCTGGCCATTTGGTGAAATAATCCATCGCAACCAAAATAAAATGATTTCCGGCTTCAGTTATGGGAAAAGGACCCAGTACGTCTACTCCAATTCTCTCCATGGGTGCCCCGACAAGGTACTGCTGCAACGGCGTGTGAGAACGTTGACCAGGTCCTTTTTGCGCAGTGCAGATGTCACAGCAGTGGACGTGCAGCTCCTCGTCTTGCCGACACCCGGGCCAATAGAACCGCTGCCGCAAACGACGCAATGTCTTAGCGTTTCCGTAGTGTCCGGATCCAGCTGCTCCATGGACCCATCAGAGGACCTCGGCGCGCAAAGCCTGGGGAACCAGCAGTTGTAGTTGGTCAATCCCCCCCCTGGGTGCTTGCCACCGTCTGTAAATTACGCCATCGTGCAACTCCAAGTTGCCCCACTGGGAGTGTAGTAACTTGAGTTCAGGCCCCTGTGAAGACACGGTTTGCCAGTCGGGACATTCTTGGGTCTACAACCAGCCCTTTACCTTCTCTAGCGCTTGGTCGTTCGCCTGTAATTGCCTCAATTGGTCAATGGTGAACGGCTCCCCTGCTCCAACAGTGTCATCTGGGCTTGCGGATACTGACGATGGCCCCAGACCCCTTTCTTCCTGTCGGCGGCAATATCGACACTCGTTGCTGAGGCATGGACGCCTGGAGAGGGCACCAGCGTTGGCATGCTGTCGTCCCGGTCGGTGCTGTACCTCGAAATCGTATTCCTGGAGGATCTCCATCCACCTTGCCACCTGGCCCTCTGGTTGCCGGAAATTTAGCATCCAGGTGAGGCTAGCATGGTCAGTCCGCAGTGTGAACCTAGTGCCCAATAGGTAGGGCCGAAAGTGCCGTACCGCTAAGATCACTGCCAACAGCTCCCGCCGAGTGACGCAGTAATTTCTCTCCGGTCGACTGAGGCTGCAGCTGTAATAAGCTACCACTCTCTCTCCAGCCTCCCCCTTCTGTGAGAGTACAGCCCCAGTTCCCACATTGCTAGCGTCAGTGTCCACAACAAAAGGTTGGTTGGGGTCAGGGTAAGCCAGGACCGGCGCGCTGACGAGGGCAGCTTTCAGTTGTTGGAAAGCGGCTGCGCAATCCTCCGTCCACCCAAACTGTTGGCCCTTACTCGTCAGTTGGTGCAAGGGGCTGGCAATGGTTGCAAAGTTTTTTACAAACCTCCTGTAGCACGAGGCTAAACCCAGCAAGCTCCGCAGTTCGGTGATGTTGGCTGGTGGGGGCCAGTTGCTCACGGCAGCCACCTTTGCTGGGTCGGTAGCCACCCCACTCTTGCTGATTACGTGTCCTAAAAACTGGGTCTGTCGGGCGAGAAGATTACATTTTTCAGGGTTCAACCGCAACCCGGCGCTACGAATGGCGGTCAGGACCTCCCTTAAATTGTGCACAGCCTGGTCAAAGTCTCTGGCATGAATCAACAGGTCATCCAAATAGACCACACAACGGGTTCAGGGAATGTCTTTTAGGACCCGCTCCATTAGTCTTTCAAAGGTGGCCGGTGCATTACAAAGTCCAAACGGCATTACCTTAAACTGCCACAGCCCTTGTCCGATGGTGAATGCAGTTTTGGGTCGGTCCTCTGATGCCAGTTCTACCTGCCAATATCCACTGCGCAAGTCCAAGGTGCTGAACCAACGGGATCCAGCCACATAGTCCAATGCATCATTGATGCGGGGCAATGGGTAAGAGTCTTTTCTAGTGACTGCATTTAATTTACGAAAGTCCACACAAGGGCGCCAACCCCCCGTTTTCTTCCTCACCATGACCATGGTTGCGGCCCAGGGACTGTCCGAAGGCTCAATAATGTCGTTGGTTACCATCTCGCGAATCAATTCTTCAGCAGCTTGGCGTTTTGCAAGGGGCAATCGGTGGGGGCGCAAACGAATGGGAGCGGCGTGGCCAGTGTCAATGTGGTGTTTTACTAACGAGGTTCTGGTGCAGTCCTCCTCTCGAGCCGCAAAAATGTCCACAAAGTCATTCAGTAATTGCTGGAGTTGCTCCTGCTGTGGCGTGCTCAGATGTTCACCACTTCGATGGCCCAATTCCTCTACAGCGGCAACCGTCTCAGCTGATGGGGGGTCGTGCGATGAATTTGTCTGTCCAGCAATACTCTCCTGGGGGTTCTCTGCAACTTCCAAACAATGGTTGGGAGCCGGTGAGCAGTGGTGTCCAGGTGAATCCACTCTGGCAGTCCTTCCAGGACGGTTCCAGCCCGACCGGAGCGGCACAGTCTCATTACCAAAACAAAGGACGGCCCTTGACACATCAACACGTGCTCCCCAGTGGGCCAACAAGTCCAACCCAATAATGCACTTGTCTTTAATGTCCGCAAGCCAGAATTCGTGGCTGGTCTGGCTCGTCCCTACCAACACAGATAACAGTTTCTTTCCAGGCATTACTGTCCGTTCATCCATAACTGCGTAGTTCGCTATTTGTGGGGGTCCAGTCCTCTGGAAGAAGACCAGCGGTTTCGGGCAACACTCCTTTTTGTAGCAAACAAATAGTGGACCCCGTGTCCACTAAAGCACTGCATGGCCGCCCGTCAATAGTGCAGTCTAGGTACAGTCCAGTGGAAAATCCACAGCGCCCCACTTTAAGGCAGTCATTGTAGAGGGGGGCTGAAAAGCGGAGAGGGTCCCCTCACGGCCTCACCCTGAGGTCGTTTCCGGTGATGATGTTATGCGAGGCAAAGGACTTGGAGCAGGGCAATCCCTGGCAAAGTGCCCTGGTTCCCGCATCGGAAACAGCGGTCTACTCGTTGTCTCTGTCGGGGGGTTGATGTTAGTTGGGCGCGACTGCCCTCCACTACCTCAGACGGGTCCCCTTCCGCCCTTCGTTCAATTGCTTTCGTTAGTCGACTCGGGCGTGGCGTTCGTCTTGTCGGTGACTCAGCCTGTAGCACCTCTTCAGCCCGCTCAGCCTCTCGCAGTGCCTCGCTCAAATCTCGGGGTGACAACAGACAGACATGCTGGCGGAGACGTTCTGGTGTGAGGCCCCACAGGAAAGCATGAAGACTGAGTTCCTCCCTCGCTGCTGTCGAGAAAGTAGGGTAACCTTTTAGTGAATATACCCTGATGTCAGCGGCAAAGGCTCCTACACTCTCACCTTCACGCCGACGTCGGCTAGTCAGCTTTTCTCTGCTGCATTCTGCTGAGGTTCTTTGTCCAAAGCAACGGGTGAGAGCAGCGGTGAGAGCCTGAAGATCACGACACTCCTCCGAAGGCAGGCAAGGGCCAAGTGTGTCGCAGCTTCCTCGCAGCTCCATCCATTGTGTAGGGTGGCCAGATCTACTTGTGCAAGGTATGGCTCTAAGGGCGTCAATCCGCTGTATCGCGGTAGCTTAGTAGGTGACCGTGAAAAGAGGACCGGCCGACTGGTAACCTGAGGTATCGTTGCTGTAGTTGAATGTTCATTCTGGCCGTGCCTAGAAGATAGTAACACTGTCACTGTCACTGTGGAATACAGGCACCATCAGGCCCGTTTGCCTCTTTTCTCCGCACAGTTCCGCTGATCAGACGCTCTAACATAGCGCTGTTCTCTAAGATGGCACGCTGTAATTCTTCAAGACTCTGTTCCATAACGGCGTCTTCTAAACAGCCTGGTATCCCACTTCTGACACCAATGTAGCGACCCGTGGTTGAGTCTTAAAGTTTTTAGAGCTGTACTCTGCCGTGCACCTCTCCCAAGCTGTAGGCTAGCGGACTGCCAGCGTTATGCACACAGCTGCACCCAGCTCTTTAGGTAGCGAGCACTCGTGTCCCATACACCGCACGACTCAGAGTGTCTCGGTAATAATTGCTTCGATAGAAATCTTAGCAATACACAGCTCTGTCCTGTTGTATCTCTTTATTAGAGCAGATATTCAGCAAAAACAAAGCTTAACTCATTTGCTTAGCCATTGCCAAGGTCATTAATGAAGCCATCTTTCTTATCGATGGTAACTATTTACATTCAAATAACCCCCGGACGGCAACAACCCAACCCACCCCACCAGTTGAGCACAGACACATACAATAATTACAACAGGAAACACAATTAGATTACTTGGTTAATTTAACGCAACAATAAGCTTTTATATAAATTACCCACAATGCTGTTTACATAAATTACCCATAATGCAACACGCCGCCAGCGCTGCTGCCGGGTCGCTACAATATATATAGCAAAATACCCGCGCCTCGCAGCGGAGAAGTAGTGTGTTAAAGAAGTAATGAAAAAGAAAAGGAAACATTTTAATAATAACGTAACATGATTGACATTGTCATGAGTGTTGCTGTCATATATATTCCTGCCTAAATAAGTCACCCTCGCTCTTACTTTTTTTACCATTCATTTAATCATGGCTAGTGGCGGAAAAATTATAAAATGGAAGAAGGATTACACTGAGTATGGCTTTACCAAAACAATTATTGATGGCGAATCGATTATTCATAAAGCTTGAATTGGTGATCTGTTTTTCTGTGTTAACCTCATATTTTTTCATACTTCGTCTCAAACTAAGGTGGTGCGAGGGTAAAATGAATGGAGATGCGCTGATCAATGTAATCAGTGTACCAGGAAATCATGCATTGACAAAAGCTCCCCTTTGCTTGTAATGCAAAGTGTGATTAAATGCATTATTTTTTAACGCATTATGGAGCACATGCATCGAAGCTTCTCAGCTGTGCTTGTGCTAAGAAAAGGAAACATTTTAAAAATAATGTAACACGATTGTCAATGTAACCTTTTGTAAGTAGTGCCTGGAGGATTTAGTGTGGAGAAACTCTAGAGACAGCGTGTGTATTAACTTGTAGATTTTTCTGTGAGTATTTGGTGGCAGTGTGACGAAGTTGCTTCGGAAGACGGCGTTAGCATGAGCTCAGCTCAGAGCAAAATGAGGTAAATGGGAGGGGAGATGATGACGTGACTCCCCCACCCGCCTTAACTGTCAATCCCCCACAAACACAGTCTCTCGGAATTTGCATAAGCACACCCCTTCACCTACAATTTTAACTTAGTTACAAAGTGATCAAAACTCTCGTTTATATCCTGCGTCCTCTCATTAAACTTGTATCCCGCATTACCTGTGGGCATGTGAAACGCCAGCGGTAGCCTGTCTATGAACTTAATTTAAAGTTTAGGTTTACACCTTGCTTTCTTTCCGAGGTAGTAGCACTCATGAATATGGTAGTATATGTCACTCGCTCGCTTCTTATTGTTTCGCTGCCTTCTCAATTATATAATGCATGTTTTCTTAAGCGCTTTTTGGAGGTCTTCCTGGTTTTCTACGTACTGCGTTGACAGTCAGTTCACATGATTACGTGGGAGGCGTGATAATGTCACACGAAACTCCCCCCGTCTTTCCAGCTCAACTCCATTACAGTTAATGGAGAAAAATACCTTCCAGTTATGACCATTAGGCGTAGAATTTCGAAATGAAACCTGCCCAACTTTTGTAAGTAAGCTGTAGGGAATATGCCTGCCAAATTTCAGCCTTCTACCTACACGGGAAGTTGGAGAATTAGTGATGAGTGAGTGAGTGAATGAGTGAGTGAGTGAGTGAGTGAGTGAGTGAATGAGTGAGTGAGTGAGTGAGTGAGGGCTTTGCCTTTTATTAGTATAGATTAGCCATTGCTGTACAAATGGCAAGTAACCAAGCAACTATCACAAAGCAAAGTGTGAAAGTCAACGATAGAAATGCCTATAAAACCAGGACTGTCAAACACTGCATAGGCTATTCTGTATATCAACACAGACAATGCATGCTTTTCGAAATCGTACTGTTCTGAATTTCTTTGCAGCAGAGTCCTTAATCAGATCACTAAAATGCATTTTCCAAAACGGATCGCTCTCAGTTGACATCAGAGTCCAATGATTCAGTCATTCCTGTCCCATTGACTACCTGAGCCCATTCTTCACTAGCCCGACTTTGGAGAAAGATCGGTCACCACTTGCAATTTTGACCAGCAATGTCAGGTAAAGTTTGAAAACAACATCTACATTGGAGAAAGTTTTTTTTTCTGTTAGACACCCTAAAAACTTGAATTAATGAAATGTCCAATTTATAGAATGAATAAGTTTTAAGTGGTTATGAATTCTCTAAACTGCACAATCCACTAACCACCACCATGCCTCAACCATTAAAAGACATAGATGGAACAATAACAACAATCAAAATACAACAAATGTCCAAAAACTAGCAACAAGTGGGGGAAAAAAAATATGCACACATAACTACTAGAAACGATACGACAAGAGTGCAGCACATGTCCTTTATCTGTCTCTCTGTGCCCTCTGCACTCCCGATCTTCAAGCACAGGATCAGATGAAATGAGGATCAGTGTTACAATTCTCATTAGCAGTCCCGGTTTATTTTTTGCATCTTTTCCTGGATGAATTTTCTAGTATTCTAGCTGTCAGAACTAACATCACTATTCAAATATGATTTGAATCTGTATGAAAAAAATCTTATTTGAGGGTATACACTGACATTGGATCGTAAAAGAACGGTCCTTTATTTTTACCTTGCGCTAATCTTGGCATCATGTTACTCCAGAGACGTTAGGCTGCAATGCTTCTTTACTTTGCATGTGTTTTTTGCATCACTTCTGCTAACGGTGGTTTTATCCTTTTTAGTTCTTAGTTTGTATTGTCATTTATAAAATGGACAGATTGCAACATGCCCCTGATCTAGTTCTGTTTCACTCTTTACCTGAGATCCCTGATTTGTGTTTGTTTTATATGAATTTAAGTTCCCTTTGTCATGTTCCATGTGTTTTGTGGGAGGTCCCAAAAGAGGCGGAGTCACCTGCGAGTCACCGCCCAGGAACTGCCCTCTGGTCTATAAATCCAGAGGTTTGTCCTCATTTCCTGGTAGTTCATTTCAAATGTGCCTGGCCGTGGTAAATTTACTTGTGTGTTGCTGTGCTTATTGCGGTTACATTTTTGTTTTCCACCTTTGTGTTTTTGATTGTCTTGAATTACCTTTCTGGCAACTCATTTATGCTTTTTGTTGTGGGCTTCTGAGTAAGAAAAAGCATTTCGGTGATTTTAAATTTCTTTTTCAAAACATGGCAGGATCTAATCAGTAATATTTTAAAATAAATTTATAAAGCACAGAGAATTTATTAATTTAGGTATTTTTACAAGCCTTAAATTTTACACCGTTTGGCTTGCTCTCTCTCTCAGGGGTGGGGATCGATCTGTTCTTAACATAATTCTTTTTTTTGTAAAAACTTGATTGCTATGTATTGATTGTAATAAAATTAATAAATAAAAATTTAAAAAAAAATAAATTTCTTTTAAAAACATTCTGTGTTCGCCTTTATTACTAGCCAGGATTTGACGGTCACATCCCTGTGTAGCGGGTCTTTTCAGAAGTGCTTTGGGACTACAGTGAACCCTCGTTTATCATCGTAAATCCATTCCAGACTCTACCGTGATAAATGAATTTTCGCGAAGTAGTAAGTTATTTATAAATCGAATATTTTTGCAGTTAGAGTATAGAAAACCTGTTTACGACCTTCTAAATACGTTTTTTAACATTATTAGAGCCCTCTAGACATGAAATAACACCCTTTAGTCACCATTACACTCGTATTACCCAATAAATTAGACAAAATAAGAGAAAATAAGACATTTTAGACGTTACAAATATCATATTACTAGGCGCACTCGTCTTTTAAGGCGACCGACTTTTATCCTCAATTTTTGTGCGCTCCATGTGTACATCAGGCATGTAAGTGTAGGGAATGAGAACATCAAAGTGTCCATTCATAACATCTTTTTTTTTTTTATCCCCTCAAGTGCCTGTCCAAAGTCGTACAATGTCAGCCCGAATCTGTACTGCTAAAGACGGAGTTTCAGGCACTAAATAAGCTATAGATGAGAATAAGCAAGCACCATCTCCCCTGAT
This sequence comes from Polypterus senegalus, assembly GCF_016835505.1. Taxonomy (NCBI): domain Eukaryota; kingdom Metazoa; phylum Chordata; class Cladistia; order Polypteriformes; family Polypteridae; genus Polypterus; species Polypterus senegalus. The sequence goes on along the minus strand of NC_053159.1, from coordinate 120,460,369 downwards.
ATTTACTACGCGGTGAGGCATTTGTACTCCATCAACATTAATTATTTCCAGAAACATAATTTTGTCTATTTTTCCAGCGCATCACGCACAAAAGCAAGGGAACGATGACAGCACCAGAACTCTGCTCACATCGTGTTGCTTCGTACCTCAAGCCGCAAGTAGTAAGTCTGTAATAAGCGGAATACCGGTACGCTTTGCACTCACGGGACGGAAGGACAATCCCGAATGCTTTTATATAGTAGATTATTGTACTGTACATTTAATTGCACACAAACACACACAGTTCTTACACATAACCACTAACCTATGAAAGCACGACCTCAGTAGGAGAGTCTTCAGAGGTGGTGCAGTATCTTCAGCAGGTGCGTTGTCTTCTTCCGCTGAAGGAGTACTAGGAGTAGGCAGTGGGTGTCTGGGTGCGCGGCTGAAGAACATCTTAAAAGGCAGTTGCTGGCACTGTCTTTTCATATGCGTGAGGAGGCTTTTGTAGGGTATTGCCATCTTTAATCATATCCAAGAGTTTCACCTTCTCCTGGATAGTAAGCATCTTCCTCCGGCGCTTAGTTTTATTGTCAGAAGGCTTAGAAAAAGCAGCACGTTTAGGAGCCATCGTAGGGCTTAGATAAAAGTTCTCAGAAAGCGCATGCGTAGTGACGTAAGCGTGTATGAGAAAAAATCATGATAGAGTGAAGCCGCGAAAGTCGAAGTGTGATATGGCGAGGGATCACTGCACATGCTTTTGGGAGCCGTAGTCCATGGCAGCAGGCTTGTGGTAGCACAACCAGCACCTCAGAGACCAAAATGACACCAATGATCCGGGCACTCTGGTCTTCTCCCTTAGTTTCGACAGATTCTATCTGGACAATTGACACCTGTGAGCCTGAGTATGAATATGGAGAGGGTGAGTTCCTGTCCTGCACTGCCTGCTGTTTTTTATTCAGGCTTTCCGCAATCTTTGTCCTGATTATCAGCATTTGATTTGTTCATTCATTAAATGGCTCTTGAGTCCAATTCAGAATTACTGCTTATCTAACAGAGTAGTTCATGGGGCTGTGAGACTTTCGTTAGTAACGGCCTCATGTGTATTTTACCCCAAGATCAGGGCCTTCTTCCATAAGTAGATATTTAATACTGAAACGTTAATGCTGTCAGAGTGCAGGATGAATTTGCTTCTTCACCTGCTGTGCACCAGTGGCTTTCTCACATGAGCCAGATTTATTTTTTTTGTCAGACTCTTGCTGGCCCATCTGTCACTTCTGCTCTCTTAGTGAAGTGGATGTCTACAGCAGGACCCATCTCGAGAAAATGGATGCCATTGCCAGTGCCCAAAAGGCTTCTGAATTTGCCTCAATGCAGCCCCAGTGAATGAAAATGTTGTCCCTTAGTAAAGACTGATCTCCCCCAACTGCTGTGCAGGTGAACAGCCATTTTACAGCATAGACATGCTTTGAGTAGAAATTGATTTAGTAAGCTGATTTTGAGTTTTTTTGGATGGGGCTTTTTCTCCATGTCAGTATTAATGTTTAAGTTCATTGCACAGGATTAGCAGGTTTTTTTTTTAAAGAATGCTGTATAAATCCCTTGGGTGATTAATAGAGACATTTTTTCCACAGTCTAGACCAGCATGTACATTGACATCTTTTGGCAACGTAGCATTTATTATGATTTAAAAATTTGGACGTGAGTAGGCGTCAGTAGGCATTGCGCCTTAGGAACCAAGTTATCCAAACTATTCTGTAGTATTTTAGTAATTATTTACCACTCTGGTGCTGATCTTTCTGATCTTTAACTAGGCCGTTACAATAGCAATTGATTAGAAGGATTCATAATTAATTGCAGAATTGCAGTATTTGAGAGTTCCTCTTTGTCTTGCATGATTTGGCTCAAAAACTAATCAGCACATCATCATCTCATAACAGGCTTAAGTTTCAAGTTTGGTATTTGTCTGTCCAGCCGTTTTAGCTCTAAACCGTCCTCAAGAAGCTGTGACACACAGACACACACCTATCATCGAGATGTCTCTGTTTATAATATCAGGGGACTCTAAAACTTTGAGATCCGTCGAAAACTGGAGATCGAACATTTTGACAAATCTAAAGCTTTCATAGACGATAGGTTATGGTGTGGAAGGGCGCAAAGCAAAAAGGTGAGTGGACATAATACTTCACTAAGAGGCGCCATGCACTATAAAGACCCCTCTTATCACTTACACACCCTTACCACACCCTTACACTTGACTGCATGTGTTCAGCAGGGAGCATTAGATCTCTGGGAAGGTATCTGCTTTAACTATTAGTCAACTTAAATGCCAAAATGCCCCTGAAACATCTCTCTGAAAAGATACCTCAGCTCGATTAATGCTGATAGTGTCAGAAATTAAGACATTTTGTCATTTAATTTTGTTTACCCTTTACCAGTTTAAAGGATTCCATTGGTGTCCTCATCAGTTTTGCCTTCATGTGCATCAATATGTAAGACTAAGTCAGCTCATCTGGCATCTGCACTTAATTTTCTAAGAGAAGTCGAGTTTCTTAAGTGGTATCTTTTCTTAGTAGGTTTATTTGTTTTTTTTTATTTAGTCTTTTACTGATTGTGATAGTGAATATTTGTTTTAACACTCAATAGAAGTATTTATATCAGTTCTGCAATTTTTAATGCAACCAGTTTTTGCCTTTTTTTTAATCATTGTGATGGTGATGTCACTGCAGCGTGGATGAGATTACATACTTTTGCATTCAATTCCAATTAAACTGAGAGGGTTTTGGTCCTAACTTCACAACACTGTCTTGATCTAGCTTACTAGAATTCCATACAAGTTTCTAGCAAATTTACACAACTATGTTAGTGCATTTATAGAAAAGAAGCTGTGCTGCCTGTCTAAGATGGGTTTAAATCTTAATAATCAACATAGACCCCAGTGTTAACATTTACAACGCACCTTCTATTGGAACGTATTATTTAATATATCCATCCATCTATCCAGTATCCAACCCGCTATATCCTAACTACAGGGACATGGGGGTCTGCTGGAGCCAATCCCAGCCAACACAGGGCGCAAGGCAGGAAACAAACCCCGGGCATGGTGCCAGCCTACCTCAGGGCACTTATATATGTAGTAATAAAATGCATTGCATGTGTCATTCCAACAGATGGCACATCTCAAACATTTGCAGTAATAAAATGCATTACTACAATTATTGTGATGCACCATCTGTTGGACTGACTCTGTTATAAGCCATTTGGTATGGGATTCGTAAAAACAGTGCTAATATTTGTGAGGCTGCAGTGGGCTGGCACCCTGCCCGGGGTTTGTTCCTGTCTTGTGCCCTGTGTTGGCTGAGATTGGCTCCAGCAGACCCCCGTGACCCTATGTTAGGATATAGCGGGTTGGACAATGACTGACTGCTGTTGGAAAGACAAATACAGAGTAAATGTTTGTGATGCACCATCTGTTGGAATGACAGTGACATAGCAGTCTGAGAGACACACAGGCACTTCAGTGAATGGGTATGTTCACAGACCATAGCAAAGCTTCAAGAACTGACTGCTACAGTGCAGCGAAAAAATGTCATTTATCATGCAGACCAGGCCTCGCATTAACATGGCTGTGATCAGTGAAATGAATCAGAGTAACTAAAACAAAAAGTGTAAGAAAACATTCTCTGCTTCAGTCGGGTACTGGATGCAATCAAAAAACAAAGTAACACTTTTTATATCAAACTTAGGAGCCATACACCAGAGATACTGGTCTTCCTTTTGTTTCAGTGGTTTTTATTATTATTCTGCCTTTTTAGAACATTAGAACATTAGAACACTCTAGACGAGAACAGGCCATTCAGCCCAACAAAGCTCGCCAGTCCTATCCACTTATTTCCTCCAAGAAAACATCAAGTTGAGTTTTGAACGTCCCTAACGTCTTACTGTCTACCACACTACTTGGTAGCTAATTCCAAGTGTCCATCATTCTTTGTGTAAAGAAAAACTTCCTAATGTTTGTATGAAATTTACCCTTAACAAATTTCTAACTGTGTCCCTGTGTTCTTAATGAAATCATTTTAAAATACAAGTCTCGATCCACTGTACTAATTCCCTTCATAATTTTAAACACTTCAATCATGTCACCTCTTAATCTTCTATTGCTTAAACTGTATAGGCTCAGCTCTTTTAATCCTTCCTTATAATTCAACCCCTGTAGCCCTGGAATCAGCCTAGTCGCTCTTCTCTGGACCTTTTCTAGCGCTGCTATGTACTTTGTGTAGCCTGGAGACCAAAACTGCACACAGTACTCAAGATGAGGCCTCACCAGTGCATTATAAAGGTTGAGCATAACCTCCTTGGACTTGTACTCCACACATCGTGCTATATAACCGTAACTGTTCTTTTACTACTAAAATACTGAAAGAATCTCTTTGGGTCTTCTTTCGCCTTATCTGCTATATTCCTCTCCAACTGTCTTTTAGCCTCCCTGATATCCTTCTTAATGGTTGCCCTCATGTTCTCATACGCTGTATGATTCACTTTGCAGTCATTAGTCTTATATGCCTTATAAAGCAGTTTTTTTCCTTTGCAACTTCTTTTTTAAATCTTTATTAATCCACTGTGAAGTTTTTTTTATTTTTTATTAATTCCAAATTTAAGTATGTATCTGTCCTGCATTACATTTAACACATTTTTAAACCTGTTCCACTGCTCCTCAACTGTCTACACACTTAAAAGCTTATCCCAGTGTATCCTACTTAGACTTTGTCGCATTTGCTCAAAATTAGCCCTACCAAAGTTCAACTTAACAATTTTAGTCTTTGCATTTGCACTCTTACAAAATACTGAGAATTGTATTACATTATGGTCACTTGACCCTAGTGGTTCAATCACCTCTACACCCTCAATTCTATCCTGATTATTACAAAATACTAAATCCAGATAGGCTTCACCCCGTTGGTGCTTTAACATGCTGTGTCAAAAAACAGTCACCGATTACTTCTAAAAACTCCTGCTCTTGTGCTCCTCCATCTGCAATGTTATCCCAGTTAATATTTGGATAATTAAAGTCCCCCATGACTATAATATCCCCCTGTAAACTTGCCTTTTTGATATTACTAAAAAGATGTGTGTTGAAATTACTGTCTGAATTGGGTGGTCTATAACACACTCCCAAAATAAGACCTCTTTCCCTAATATTTTCCAGGCGAAGCCACATGTCCTCACTAAGATGGGGCTCGTCATCCAACTGAAGATGACTTACATTTAAATTCTGTTTGGCATAAACAGCAACCCCTCCTCCTTTTCTGTTCTGTCTATCCTTCCTAAAAAATGCGTATCCCTCTATGTTACACTCATCCCCATCATTGTTATTTAGCCAGGTTTCCGTTATTGCTATAATATCATAATTATGTTCTGCTACATACAACTCCAACTCCAACTCCAACTCACTTACCTTAACTCCTTGAAAACAGAAGGACACTCAAGGTCTGAGGTTTGCAAAAAAAATGTATAAGTGTGTTACCAGGCTGATTTCATTAGCAGTGTTCTTGCACAATTTGTCTTATTGTCTTCAAAGCTTTCCCACTGGCATTTCTCAATCCCATTGCCTGCTGGCACATGCCGTTCTATATTTTTTCCCAAGCCCTTTACTGTTCTTTATTATCAATTATCATGGTGATGACTGTTTTATCAGAAAGGTGCTGGAGCTCAGCAGATTTCCAGCTGTGATAATAGTAGTAGTTGTAGCACCATTAAGTGTACAGAGTTCTGTGACAGTACCGACATGCAACACGTCACTGCTGTCTGACACCACGATAAACAAAAATCTACTAAAAGGTACAACTTTATTTTATTGGACAGAAAGCTTAAATCAGCTTTTCTGATGCACTACTTAACCCTGCCTAGAACCTTGTGGAAAAATCCTGAGAAATAATAATAGTATAGTTGGTACTCTACATAATAAACATGTCTTCAACATAAAGTAAGAGCCTAGACGAGGTTTCATACACGTTAAATTGTTTCTGAGCACTTTTGTCAGTACTTTTAACATGAGACACACTTTACGCAACAAATGAATAATTTATCATAGGATATTTTAAGCAAGGCAAAATGCCAGAAGGAAATTTGCTGACTACTCATAAATAATATTTCTGCTGATCAGATCAAGAAGCATATCTTAATTTTTTGTGGTAAGAATATCAAATGAATTTCTTTAATGATTCATTCATTAAATAATATGGGACATAAATTATATGGCAACACCTGAAGGGATGGCATTAATGAATAAAAAGTTTATCTGATTTTGAAAAATACAAATCTAAAACTATGACAACTAGTCAAAAAGTTGCTTCACAAAAGATGAGATATGAAAGAGTAGCACTGTGAGGCCCTCTGAGTCCGCTCCGCTCTGCGCTTCTGTCCTTACGTCTTCTTTTCTTCTTCCAAGCTTCTTCAGTGTTGTAAGTGATGGGTCCAAGGCAGTCCTGCACAAATGAGCTTCTCCACTTGGAGATAGGAGATTTGTCACAACAATAAAATGTCTTGTTCACTGGTTGAAATTGCTCTTAAATCCAGTTTTCAAGAAAAAAATGTTTTTTAAGCTTATCAAGGTAAAAATAAAACTATGTGCTGATAAGATATGGTAGGCTTTTCACTGTTGTTTCTGCTCTGGACACTGCTATACTAAAAGAAATGAGACTGTACTTTATATGAGTTTAGATGAAAATGGAAGAAGGTTCACAGTTGTAAGACCAGCCATGATGTATGAAGCTGAAATATGGACAGTAAGGGGAGTACAGGAAAAGAAGTCAGATGTGGCAGAAGTGAGAATGCTGAGATGGATGTGTGGACTTACGAAACAGGAGAGAATAAGAAATGAGACAATCAGAGGTACAAGAAAAGTGGGAGAGATATCTAAGAAAGTACATTGAAGTGGTATGGACATGAGATGAGGAGAGACAAAGAATATGTGAGCAAAAGAGTGATGGGAATGGAAGTGCAGGAGAAGAGGAGGCAATGGAGGCCAAAGCAGAGGTGGATGGATAAAGGAAAAGAAGATCTGAAAGAAAAGGGCTAACTGACAAGGAGGTGCAGGACTGAGCTGTTTGGAGAAGGTTGATTAGGCACATCGACCCCGCTTAGACGTGGGAAAAAAATTAAGAAGAAGAAAGTAAAAACGGAAGAATGGAATATATAAGCAGTTTTTTAGCACAATTGGAGACCCTCACAGAGTTAGGAAAATATCAGTATGTCTGTCCATTTCTTGGATCAAGGGTGAAGAGTGCATGGCTGGAGTTTTTTTTCCCACACATGTCAGTCCTTTTGTATAACAGAAAGTTATTGCATTTTATGACTTGTGCTGGCAGACAATGGGTTGTGCAAATGTTGGGCAAAATAAAGGCAAAGAAACAGGCCGCAGTGTGCAGCACTCAGATTCAGGCACACTGTAAGAGCAGAAACAGTTACACAAATGGCTACACAAATCGGAACTGCAGAGGCAAAGGCAAAAATGTTAAAGTCATGAAAAGCTCAGGAGACTCAAGTGTAACCAGAGCTTGTGATCGATCAGGCCACACAGGTGAGTAGCAGAATTCATGATGGTGGGCACCCTGGTCAAGAAGGACCCAGCGGACAAATCAAGAACAGACCAGGAGGACACGTCAGGAATAAAGTGTGACAACGGCATAGGATATGTGGCTGAGAACACATATGGTAGCTAACCTTCCAAATTAAGCTTCAGTTTATTTCATTTTTAAATAACAGAAGACAGACTTGGAGAACTAAAACAGAAATGGAAAAATTAAAACAAAAATTCAAATGGTACGAATGTCAAAATCAGTAAGATGGACAGTTCATCAAACTGAATAAAATGTCTTTTTCATGACAACTTTGTAATATTTGTTGAATTAAACCTTGAAGGTGAACATGTTTTATTTAGGCAGACAGATAAACAGATAGATATTTTAGATACTGTAAATATTTGTTAGAGTGGCAGACATACCCATGTCCTAGTCCAGTGGAGCACTTTAAACATTATGCACTTTCAGACTTCGCTTTTAAATGAAATTGAGGGTTGAATTGCTGCCTCAGTGTCGGATTTGAGTTTGCGCATTAGCATCAGACCTCCCAAGTGAACTCATGAGCTTCAGCCTTTTGAAAGACTAGTTTGGGTTTGGTGTCCAGCCAAAAATGTTGTGACATGTGGTGGTTGTAATATTTATGTGCCAACAAAATATTATTACATATATGTGTAGTTTTGTTTAAAGATATGTCATTGAAATGTATTATTATTATCAGGCATTGTTTAGGCACCTATGTCATCAGGAAAGCACCAGAAAAAGGGAGTTAATTAAGAGCACGGATGCCGTGGATGTAAGAGCTGTGATAAATAAAGTTCCCCCGCATACTTAAAAAGAAATTCTCGCCATCATTTCATTTTTCACAATTTGTGAAAACAAGACAGTGGTCACAAGAAGCTTTTAAATTTCCATCTTCACTGCTTCCAGAGTTCATGTTGCCTTCACAAATTTTGCTCTGCTTTTTATTATTTTGTGAGAAAATGAGCCCAGCATAAGACTGTTTGTCCCCTGTGACACATTGAAGTCCCATCCTGGATAACAACTTGCCATGCTTCCATTTTAGACTTTAGTTGTCTTGGAAATAGATTGATAAATAAATATGAAGAAAAAGATTACAATAACTGTTTTACAAGTGGATCAAATGTATAGAAAATACATTTGCTTTGACAGCCTGTAACTCCAATGAATACTGTATAACAATATTCTGTACCCATTGGCACAGTGCATGAGGAAGAAGTGTCTTAGTTCATATTTGAGCAGCATGACATTCTTAACCCTGCTTAAAGGATTATGGGGATTTAGATCCAAACCTGGACAAGCTGTCAGTCAATGAAAGGATAGTCATTGTCACTGAGGAACCGTCAGCTGATGTGATAAGCGCGTCTTTGGGGAAATGGGTGGAAAAATCAGAGTACATTCGGTAAGGAAGATCTCATGAAGTATGTTCATTAAATAAAGCAGCAGTAATCTCTTGAAAGCCTTCTTCTATCATTTTGTTATCAGATAGATAGAGAGATCTATCTGTCTAATCTATCTAATGTGACGGCTGGCCCGGACACAGACAGGCAGACACGTTCATGTCACCCACAAATACGTTTATTTACAATATATACAAGTCACAAAGTGCACCACAAACCCCCAAAGTCCCCAAAGTCCTGGCCACACAATGCCTTACTTCCCTCTTCAGGCCGCCTCCTTGCCTCCTCCGGTAAGCTCAGTCCACTCCACTCCCGACTCTCACCCTGAATGAACGGCGGCGGCCCCTTTTATTCACACCCGGATATGCTCCAGGTGCTTCCCGACAATCTCCCACCAACACGCCAAAACAGCGGAAGTGCCGGCTGTATCCCTGGAAGCACTCCAGGTGTCCCTGCTCCTCTTCCCCCCAGGACTTCCTGGTGTGGCGGAAGTGCTGAGGTCCAGGGCTCCAAAGGCATGCGGGCACCCCCTGGCGGTGACCATGGGCCCCTACAGGATGGAGCTTCGAAGCTTTGTACCCATGGCCCCCAAAGGAACCAGGGCCGCTGCCCCCACATGGTCTGAAATGAGCGCACGCCCTCTTCCGGTCCTCCAAGGCGTCCTGGCCGGGTTGTCGCCCCAGGCATCCCTGACACTATCTATATGCTTTATATAGTACTGATCATTTCTATCTATCTATCTATCTATCTATCTCCTGTTTCACTTTCGCGTGCATGTTGGGTGGTTGATCTGGCGCGAGGGCTGGTGGTGGGCTTTGGGGCTGGTGAGTGAAGTGTTTTGTTTAATTTTTTCCCCCCCTTTTCATTTTCTTGGTGAATTGTTTGAAAGTTTTTTTTGTTTCTTTTGTGTGAAGTGGCATCTGGCCACAGCAGCCGTAATGGCTGCGAATTTAGAACGGTTCAGCCGCCGCCATGGGATAAAACTTCTCTGTGATGTTTTTTTCCCCTTAGAAAGTGCGGTGTTGGCGGTAGGCAATGTGATCGGTTGTCCGCCTCACGAATGAACGGCACAATCGTATTATTTTTGAATTCTGTCGATCTGGTGCAGACAATTGTAGAGAAGGGTGTAGTGATCGATGGCTCATTCGTGCAGGTGTCTCCGTTGGCGGTGCCGGCACGTAAAGTAACATTATCGAATGTCCCCCCATTTTTGAAGAATGAAATGATAGAAAAAGAATTAGTACGTCACAGCCGTTTAGTATCAAAAATCCGCTATATTCCTTTGGGGTGCAAGTCTCCGGAGTTAAAATATGTACTGTCTTTTAGGAGACAAGTTTACATGGTACTCAACAGAATGGATGAAAGTTTAAATGTTGCAATGAGGTTTAAGATTGATGGTTTCGATTATGTGATTTTTCTGAGTTCGGATGAAATGAAATGTTTTGGGTGTGGAAGTGAGGAGCATTTGGTTAAAAATTGTCCAGTGAAAGTGAACAGAGCAGTTGTTCGTGATAACCTGCATGTCACTAATGACGATTTACAAGATCGGCCTTTACTGCTTAATGGTAATGAAAAAACTAAGACACCAGAGGAAGCGCGGCCTGAGGAGAGTGTAAATGTATCTGAACCTTTAAATAAGGGAGATGAGTTGCTTGATGGGGAAATGCACAGACCAGTATCGATGGTGGACATCAGGAATGAAAGTGTAGCACAAGATTCTGCTACAGCACAGGGCAGTGTGTGGGGAGAGATTGAAATGGAGGAAGGGGACGATAATGCCCCTGAGCAATACGATGGGTTTAAACGAACTGCTATAAAAAGACAAGCCGGGGAGGTGGAAGGAATCACGCGAAAACGCAGTAATGTTACGGCTTGTGCTGCTGAGGAAGGCCAGGGTCCCGCTGCAGCCCCACCGGTTACGCAGGGCAGGTACGCGGCCCTGGCTGAGGCAGACAGTGAAAACGCGGCTGGGCAGAGTGAGGGAGATGAGGAGGCAGAGGGGGAAATGTTGGATAGTTCAACTGTGTCTGACCTGCAAGAATGTAAAGGTAGAGGGGGGTACAGTGCTCAAAGTAGAACATTTGTGATGGAAACTGAGGGCAGAAGGGGTGTAGATGTAACCGATTACTTTCCTGATGTGGAACTCTTTAAAAGCCTAAGAAAAGAAAAGTCCTCATCTGTCCTGCTCACTGATAAAGAGCTTCTCAGATTAAAGAATCTTTCAAGCAGACTGAAGAAACAGTTAAAACAAAATAAGCAGTAATGGAGAGGACAACAGGAACATTTCCGAGGTCCTGTATATACTGGGATCTGTGGTTTATTTTGAATATTTTTATACTTTCTGTTAACATGGCTTGCTTTAATGTAGGAAGCTTCAATATTAATGGTGGAAGAAATAATAATAAGAGGTTGGCTTTTTTTTAATTCATAAGGAAAAAAGACTTAAAAGTTATCTTTGTACAGGAAACCCATATAGACAGCGCAAATCAATGGGAGTGGAGTAGGGATTGGAAAGGGGACATTTATTTCAGTAATGGTACAAATATTAGTGCTGGAGTAGCCATTTTGTTTTCTAAGAATTTTCACGTAGTTCTTTGTGATGTTGAAGAAATAGTGAAGGGGAGGCTGCTCAAAGTGCGCGTCAAACTTCAAGGCAGTTCTTTTACTTTTATTAATGTATACACCCCGAACGATGGAAATGAGAAAATTTTTTTTTAAGAAGTTGGAGGGTGTGCTGACACAATGTTGCACAAATTAAGTTCTAGTTCTAGGTGGGGATTTTAATTGCACCCTTGATACTCAAAAAGACAGAAATAATGGGCTGGAGCCGCACACACGCTCAGCCCAGGAATTAGAGAGAGTTGTGAGCGAGACGGGCCTGGAAGATGTGTGGCGAAATAAAAATGGGGGCACCAGACAATATACATGGGGGAGGATGAATGGGGGGATTATTTCAATGGCGAGGCTTGATCGTCTTTATTGTTTCAAGCACCATATCGGTTTATTTAAAAACGGTCACATTACCCCTGCAGGGTTTTCAGATCGCAGTTTGGTGTCTTGTTCTGTGATCTTAACTGATTATAAACCCCGTAGTGCCTACTGGCATTTTAATACGCTCCTCCTTCAAGACCAAAGTTTTAAAGAGTTATTTAAATTTTTTTGGGCAAGTTAGAGACTCATGAAGAAGGAGTTCACCAGTTTACAGCAGTGGTGGGAGGTTGGGAAGACCCACATTCGTTTATTATGTCAGGAGTACACCAGAAATGTCACAAATTCACTACAGTCTGACATGGCAATGTTAGAAGCTGAAATCATTCAGATTCAGCAGCTTCTAGAGCAGGGTCCAGATGTCAAATTGTTGGAAACTTTTGGGGTTAAAAAGAAGGGCCTTGACCACTTATTGGAAACAAGGGCTCGGGGGGCTCTAGTGAGGGCGCGATTCCAACAGATAACTGACATGGATGCACCAACCCAGTATTTTTTTGGACTTGAGAAAAAGAACTCTCAACATAAGGTCTTACATTGCATAAGACAGGATAATGGTGAGGAGACTCAGGACCCAGGTGAGATAAGGCGGGCAGTCCGGAGGTTTTAGGAGACTCTTTTTGCAACAGAGAAAGGTGAGGCTGAGGAACAGCAGTCCTTCTTGAAGGATTTACCTCACCTTTGTGATGCAGACTCCGAAGAGCTGGAGAAGGAGTTGTGCTTAGGAGAGCTCACTGCTGCACTGAAAGAGTTGAATAATGGAAAAGTCCCAGGCATTGATGGTATTTCAGTGGAATTTTATAAAGACTTCTGGGATGTTATTGGTTCTGATGTATTGGAGGTATTCATCCACAGTATTAAAATGGGTGTGTTACCTCAGAGTTGCTGCAGGGCAGTAATAACACTACTGCCAAAAATAGGTGACCTACAAAATCTCAAAAACTGACAGTCTGTGTCCCTCCTTTGTGCTGATTACAAAATCCTGTCAAAGGCGCTAGCTAACAGATTGCAAACTGTTTTAGCTCAGGTGGTGCATCCTGATCAGAGCTATTGTGTCCCTAATAGAATGATTTTTAATAATATTTTCTTAATTCGGGATATTTTTGCAGTATCTAAACTCTTTAACTTTCCGATTGGTCTTATTTCTTTAGACCAAGAAAAGGCCTTTGACAGGGTCAGGCATTCATATTTATGGAAAGTGATGAAGGCTTTTGGGTTTGGGGACCAGTTTGTTAAATATATTCAGCTATTATACACTCACCTAAAGGATTATTAGGAACACCATACTAATACGGTGTTTGACCCCCTTTCGCCTTCAGAACTGCCTTAATTCTACATGGCATTGATTCAACAAGGTGCTGAAAGCATTCTTTAGAAATGTTGGCCCATATTGATAGGATAGCATCTTGCAGTTGATGGAGATTTGTGGGATGCACATCCAGGGCACGAAACTCCCGTTCCACCACATCCCAATGATGCTCTATTGGGTTGAGATCTGGTGACTGTGGGGGCCATTTTAGTACAGTGAACTCATTGTCATGTTCAAGAAACCAATTTGAAATGATTCGAGCTTTGTGACATGGTGCATTATCCTGCTGGAAGTAGCCATCAGAGGATGGGTACATGGTGGTCATGAAGGGATGGACATGGTCAGAAACAATGCTCAGGTAGCCCGTGGCATTTAAACGATGCCCAATTGGCACTAAGGGGCCTAAAGTGTGCCAAGAAAACATCCCCCACACCATTACACCACCACCACCAGCAGCCTGCACAGTGGTAACAAGGCATGATGGATCCATGTTCTCATTCTGTTTACGCCAAATTCTGACTCTACCATTTGAATGTCTCAACAGAAATCGAGACTCATCAGACCAGGCAACATTTTTCCAGTCTTCAACTGTCCAATTTTGGTGAGCTCGTGCAAATTGTAGCCTCTTTTTCCTATTTGTAGTGGAGATGAGTGGTACCCGGTGGGGTCTTCTGCTGTTGTAGCCCATCCGCCTCAAGGTTGTGCGTGTTGTGGCTTCACAAATGATTTGCTGCATACCTTGGTTGTAACGAATGTTTATTTCAGTCAAAGTTGCTCTTCTATCAGCTTGAATCAGTTGGCCCATTCACCTCTGACCTGTAGCATCAATATGGCATTTTTGCCCACAGGACTGCCGCATACTGGATGTTTTTCCCTTTTCACACCATTCTTTATAAACCCTAGAAATTGTTGTGCGTGAAAATCCCAGTAACTGAGCAGATTGTGAAATACTCAGACCGGCCCGTCTGGCACCAACAACCATGCCACGCTCAAAATTGCTTAAATCACCTTTCTTTCCCATTCTGACATTCAGTTTGGAGTTCAGGAGATTGTCTTGACCAGGACCACACCCCTAAATGCATTGAAGCAACTGCCATGTGATTGGTTGATTAGATAATTGCATTAATGAGAAATTGAACAGGTGTTCCTAATAATCCTTTAGGTGAGTGTATAGTGACATTTCTGGTGTAGTTAAGGTCAATGGTGGTTTGTGCGAACCTTTTGATGTCAGAAGAGGAGTCAGGCAAGGGTGCCTTTTGTCTGGAATGCTCTACGTGTTGGCCTTGGAACCTTTTCTGGTTAAACTGAGAGGAGTGTTGACTGTTCTATCAATTCCGTGTTGCACTGCGGAGCCTGTTAAGGTTTCAGCATATCCTGATGACATCATCATCATCATCATTAAAAATCAGGAGGACGTTGACATTTTGCTTCAATGCCAGAGAACTTTTGAAATTGTTTCCTCAGCTAAAATAAACTGGGGAAAGAGCAGTGCTATCTTAGTGGGCAACTGGACTGGTTTAAAACCACCACAACTGGTTGATGGCCTGCAGTGGTCCTTTGGAGGATTGTTATATTTAGGAGTGTTTCTTGGGGATGAACACTTCATACGAAAGAACTGGGATGGAGTACTGCAGAAGGTGAAGGATCGGCTTGCACGGTGGAGGTGGATTCTACCTCAGTTATCCTACAGAGGCAGGATGCTTATCATTAACAACCTAATAGCCTCAGGATTGTGGCATAAATGCATTTGTGTAGAGCCTCCTGCACAGCTGCTTCAGAGTATTCAGGAAGTTTTAATCAACTTTTTTTGGGATTGGCTTTGGAGAAGTGTCCTGTTTCAGCCACTGGATGAAGGTGGGCAAGGCATTATAGATGTGTTCGGGAGAGTTGCTGCATTCCGGCTACAGACTATACAGAAATTGTTGTATCCTTCTGAGCACCAGCCGTGGATGGATTTTGCACAGCGTTTTTTTGATCACATTGAAAACCTGAAATTTGGAAAAACTCTGCTGCTGTGCCAGGTGAATAAATTTGATATGTCGGACATACCGGACTTTTATAAGAGTCTTTTTAGAGCCTGGCAGATGGTGACAATTAAAGGGGATGAGGACAGCCTGTCATTGTTCTGGGTTTTGGAAGAGCCCATTGTCAATAATGTGAAGTTCAGTAGTTCAGTGGGACTGTCTCAAACTTTTATTAATCATCTTAAAAATGGAGTGTGCACGAAACTAAAACATGTTATTGACTGTGAAAATTTTTGTTGGAAGAACGCAAATGAAATTGCACACCAGATTGGAGTGCGGTCAGTGAGAGTGGTGCAGACCTTTTTAATGCAAGTGAAGGCTTCACTGTCAGCTGAGAGCTCGGCACTCCTGAGAGACATGTTCAATGAAAGTACTCATCCACCTGAGGATCCTGATTTTCCAACACTTTTGGTATCTCCTGAGGGTGACTGGACAACGGCAGAGCAGAGCAAATTTCTTTCAGTGGAGAGGCTGATGGACCTGCCTTTGCCAACAGCTACAGGGAAACAAATGTACTGGCTGTGCGTAAAAGTGAGGCATCGAGACTCCCTGATGACGATAACAGACACTCCATGGAGGAGGAAGATCAACTGCACAGAATTCTCAGAGCCAGCCTGGAGGTCACTATACAAGCCACCATTGACCAGTAGGGTGGGCGATTTACAGTGGAGGGTCTTACATGGGATCTTAGCTGTGAACTCCTTCTTGTCAATTATTACACCTGGGGTGTCTGGCAGTTGCTGTTTCTGTGGGGAAAGAGAGACCGTGTTTCACTGCTTTATGTTCTATGCAAGGCTTGAGCCTTTGTTTAATTTAATAGAGAGGCTTGTTGGGGGATTGGAAATGGAGTACACTAGGGTGGGCTTTCTGTTTGGTTTTAAAAAAACTAAAAGAAATGTAGACAATGTAAATTTGGCAAACTTTATTATGGGGCAAAGTAAATTAGCTATTTGAAAAAACCAGAAAGCATAAAATTGTAGGGAGTGGTTTGCAAGATCCAATTGTGTTTTTTAAAATACTGTGCATTAGTCGCATTTTTATTGATATCTATTATATGAAAAAAAATCTTGGGTCGAGACATGTTACTGATCATTATCTACGTGTATCTATCTATCTAGTTTGTATAAAGGCTATCTATCTATCTATCTATCTATCTATCTATCTATCTATCTATCTATCTATCTATCTATCTATCTATCTATATTACTGATCATTATCTATCTATCTCTTTTTTGTTCCTTTAATGTAGCTAGTGATGTCCATTGTAAATTCTATACCTCTGTGATGGCCAGTGTGATTTTCTACACTGTGCTGTGCTTGACTGATATCATCACTTCAAGTGAGGCCCTCCAAAGTTAATTAAATGGTCAGGCCCAGTTAAGAGTCTTGCTCTTGACCACCAGGCAGTAGTGAAGGGAAGAGTGAAGATAAAGCTGATGGCCTTTATGAACAATTCTGCGCATACTCCTTATGACAAATTAGTGTTAAATATCAGCCGCTGTAGGTATGAAGGAGCGATATCTATCTATCTATCTATCTATCTATCTATCTATCTATCTATCTATCTATCTATCTATCTATATTACTGATCATTATCTATCTATCTCTTTTTTCTTAGGAGACTGTGTTCCTTTAATGTAGCTAGTGATGTCCATTGTAAATTCTATACCTCTGTGATGGCCAGTGTGATTTTCTACACTGTGCTGTGCTTGACTGATATCATCACTTCAAGTGAGGCCCTCCAAAGTTAATTAAATGGTCAGGCCCAGTTAAGAGTCTTGCTCTTGACCACCAGGCAGTAGTGAAGGGAAGAGTGAAGATAAAGCTGATGGCCTTTATGAACAATTCTGCACATCCTCCTTATGACAAATTAGTGTTAAATATCAGCCGCTGTAGGTATGAAGGAGCTCCAGTAGCTTTTTATGACACACATTTGCTGGGCCCCTCTTGAAGTGATGTTACCAGTCCAGAGTTATAGAATTTGTAATGGATGTAAATTATCAGCATTAAAGGAACACAGTCTCCTAAGAAAAAGAGCCTGTCATACATACAGTTATTGGAACAGCTTATTGCTGCAGCTTCTTCTAAAACTTCATTTTTGATAGATTTATGTGATGTATTTTTGAGGAGTAGGACAGTTCCCCAGTGGTACTGATGTGCCAAACACTGCTACACAACCTAAGTGAGAAAAAACTCAGTTTTGGCTGCTTTAGTCTGTAAATCATCAGCTGCCTACTCCAAGCAAACAATAAATACTAACATAGCACTGCAGTGATGGAGACTGATAAAGGACGTATTAATCAAAAGCAACAAATTTAAGCTAATGAAATGAAACACTTCTGGTCCCCTGCCTGCGCATTTTTAATCACCTCATTAGTAATTATTGCCTCTCAGAAGCACTTTATTAGGCTCCTCGAGCACAGAAACTGAGCAAACAGCTAAGCGAGTGGTAATGGGCACAGTGGATGACGGAGCGTTCGATCGACTCCTTGCTCACAGGCTTATGTCAGTGCTGATGCAGCAGTGAAGCCCAGAAAAGTCAGTAATCAGCATTAGGCAGCCCTGATATACACAGAGAATAGAGACGGGGCTTTGTGGTGAAGTCTACTGCATCTGCAAATTTCTTTGACAAATGTTAATGGACTGCTGGAAATTATTGTGGAGAAGTGTTTGGGAAGCATGGGGAGGGACTGAGTTCCCCTTTGAAATTTTTCTTTTAATCATTTCTTGCTTGCGGAGTGCAGGAAAGGCGAATCATAACAATCTTACATTCTGCTCTCACATGATAAATTTGCAGCCTGGAGACAGAAGCTTATTTGCTACGCTGATAAGATGAAAACAGCTCTCGAAACTGACTGGATTATATAGGAGATGGAGGGGTCGGCCTTGGGTCCCAGTAGTGTTCATTTACAATCCGAGTCTCACTTTATTTACATGTTGTGCTGACACAATAAATGCTTTTCAAATCCCTTTGGTATTGTAAACAACTCCACTGCCTTGTACTGATCTATGTTTCAAAGAGCAAAATGAAGTACGCATTCATTCGTTCAAACATTTGTCAAACCTGCTTGTACTCCAAAGACTATTCTTCTGGTATCGGGTGCAAAGCAGGAAGAGCCTCTAGGCAAGGTGTGGGTGTATGGCAAGGCTCAGTCATGTGCACCATAAAGGCTCGTTTATACTTAACGCGTCCGTATCACCGCAAAGGTACGCTAGGATGTGTTTGACATAAATGTCATCAGCAGTCAGTGTACAGGCGTCCTCACATCGGCGACCGAGTGCCTCTCCGGAATTTTGTGACTGCGCGGTCCTATGAGAGTCTGTGTGTGTCAACTGCACATGAGCTCGACAGGGAAATCGGAGCTCAATTGAGAAACAGTTATGTGAAGTGTTTTGTCGCCACCCTCACCTCTACAATCCAACAATATTAACACACAGTTAGAGCTAAATGTGCACATATTCAAGGTGAGAAATCACCCAAAACTTTAGGCAAAAATGAAAATCTGTGCACACAGAAATCTGAGATATCTGTGAGAGAGAAAAGAAAAGACTTTTGGGGAGAAAGCAGAGATGGTAGCGGGAAAGTGTGCCTCTCCTCTATTGTGTCGATGCTCAGTTGGCTTTCTGGGCACATTAAACAGCAAGACACAGACTCTTAACGTTCCTACCAATTACAGCAAGCACAGTAACTCATGTTGAATGTGTCAAAAGCTGGAGGAGATAGAAGACAAAAGGGACATCTGGACATCTTTGCTTTGACTGCTGCCCCCTTAACCCAGACCTGGATAAGCGACAGAAATTGGATAGATGGGTTTTCACCTTGCCCTGCTTTTTTAGTTTTATTTGCTCTCATCTCCTGGTTGTGTTGCTTTTGTGGTCTGACGTTTCTCTCTGGCAGGAAACCCAAGAGCTAGTCAGAGGTTTGCAAAGATTAACATTCTTATATGCTTTTGCTAATAAAACATTAACATTATTTGAAGTCTTCCATTTTAATTTCAGACATATGACATCATACTGAAAGCAACACCATATTTTCAATCATAGCTGACAAAGACACATTTAACTGCGTATAGCAACCAGAAAAAAGAATGCCAACACCCATAGAAAAACAAAGGCACAAAATAATAGTAAAATAAATCCATAAGCATAATTATTCTTATTCTTAAACAGTGTGAAGCTGATTGAAAAGAGGGGCGTGTAGAGGGCTGTAGACATTTTATACTTTAACACCAAGCAAAGATCTGTGAAAGTCTGCTATTATCTGTCGTAATGAGCAAACTTTCTGGAGTTCGCATCACAGTGAGTTTGGTGAAATCACGAAAATGTTCAGGAACTTCGCTAAACTCTGCAAAATGCCTTAAAGTCAATGGAGAAGGAGGAATTGAACTAGATTTGAGTAGAGTTTAATGGTGCAGTCAGGGCCGGATTAAGGTGGGTGCTATTGATGCTGCAGCATTAGGCCCATTCCTGAAATAGGCCCAGATGAAAACAGATGAGAATTTTCCGGAAGCTGAACAGTTTTCCTTTGCTATATTAACCTCAAAATAATTCTTAGAATGAAATTTAGAGTCCAACTTTCGGACGCCTAGACACAGCGTTACTTATTATACAGTTACTATTGTTCTTTGTACTGTGACGTAACTATAACGTCGTTGTGTTTATTGTTAACCAAAGACTTCAAGTTAATGCTATCAATTTTACGTTAAACAGTTTACTTAGTAATTTAGCTGCGTTTTTTGCAATATCTTGGGGATTCTTACCACTTTTACTATTTTTCGGTAAGTGCCACGTAGTAAATTTTTCACCTTGAAAGTTAGTTGTACAGTAAAAATCGATGGCTATTTAAATGGTTATCTGTAAAGGTAAAACTAAAAGCTGGCCCGCAGCCCCGGCATGGATGTTTAGAATTTTTAAAATCCTCGACAGGATTCTGGTCTATTATGAAATTTAAATCGTGGACAAATATTTACCCTCAAGAGCCTGAACAGAGACACTTTGACCCAATGTCTCTGCAAATTCATTTTTTCTTACTCTGTTTCATAAGAGAATTGCAAAATTGTGTGCATTTTATTGTTAGGTTTTCTGCATTAAGTGCACTTTTCAGATACTTGCTATTGAATGTTGATGTTACATAGTTTGATGTTAATCTTGAGTTGTTACGATACTACGTCATTATTATTACTCATGTTCAATAACGGCTGGCTGGTTGCGTCACAAGCAATTAAGACTCCTTGGTCAGTCTGAGTGCGCATGTACGGCGAGTGTCAAATGCACATGCACCAATGCCGAGAAGAAATAGGCCTTTTTTGTGCTGCAGCGTCAGGCTCCATTTCGTCTTAATCTGGCCCTGGGTGCAGTAGTCATTTAAGTGTCTCTAAGGGTGCAGTTGGAACGTCTTTTTTGTTTCAGCTCTATAGACAAGCCTTGTAAACAGTAATACATCTTTTGTTAATGTTATTATTTCACAAGGTTGCACTGTTTTCTTTTTGGGGGAGGACAGCAGCTCCTTTAAGGCTTGTTTTGAGATTGTAGCTCCAGCACGTGGCAAATTAGCCATGTTGTGTGGGGCTGCACTGCTAGTTGTATATTTGGTGGCAGTACTCATAATATTCCTATTGCTCAGCTGCCGGAGACTTCAGCAGCCGCAGTCCTCTACTTTCTGACCCCTGTCTTGGCTGCCTCTGCTCGGGTCGGTTGTCCTCTCGTCTTCCTTCTCACACACACAGTTGTCCCATGGATCCCTAGAGAAGACGCCACCCTGATCGCTCCCACTCTCCTGAAACATCAGAGGGGACGATCTGTTCCTAGAGCGCCGATCCTTCGCTCCATCACAGAACCACTATCTGCGCTGCCTTCTCCCACACTAGCAAGCTGTCTCATTTGCTCTCTCTTCCCCAGTGCTACTCTCGCTCTCTGCCTCCATTTCTTTCTCATTTGTTTCCCTCCTTTCGTTTTTCTCTGAGCCGGCCTGTACTTATACAGCTCCGTGGGCTCAGTGTTACAATCACGCACCGCAAGAAACCGATGAAGCAATTAAGAAAGATCGCACCTTCATGTGCAGGTGCAACTCACCCCAATTACTTCATCAACTCCCCGCAGCAGCGCAAGTGCGCCCACGGAGACTGACACAGCCAATGGATTATTTAAAAACCTGGCCGTTCTTTTGGAGCCGCAAAACACTGCAGATATTCAGCAAACAAGGTCAATGGTGAATACAGCATATCTGCAGCGAAAAGTGCTTTGGCAAATTTAACCAATCACCATTAGTGCTAAAGTGTAACTTGCAGGTAAACCTTCAGAGGCGTCCATCTGCCATAAATCCAAAAACTGCAGCTCAGTCATTGTGCTTGTTACTAAAGCTGACAAGCACAATCTGCACTGCCTGCACAGTATTGCTTAAATTCTACACAGAACATTGTAAATAAAGACTGTAAAATAAACTGCGTAGCACAAGGAAAAGAGTAAGTGAAGCTGTCATTAGTGTAAATGTGAAAAGTAATACTAGGAATGTTGGCAAAAGAAATCTCCTGAATGAACCAATTAGAAAATATTTAGGGACTGAAGCAGCATCCTCTAAACGTGCAGAAAGGAGCACATGGCGCTGCCACGCTTATAGCAAACCCAAGACATCCAAATAATTTTTTCCAATTTTCCATGATATTCTGAATATAATTTCTTATCTAAAGAAAATATTTATTTTTGGAGTAAGTGAAATTATATTGAATTAAGGCTGGTTAAAAAAAATAAAATAAAAGTTGAAGAATTGCAAAACACTGAAGCTGTCTGCAGAGGTTAAAATCTGAACATCTGATTGGCGGATAGAAAGGTGAAGGTAGCCCATAATCACAGTCCTTAAAAGCACCTCTGAGCTCTCCGAGAAAGTCTGTGGTGAGATTGGGCCGGTCGCTCTAAAGGGCTTTCAGAGACGATGTGGTACTTGGAGGGTAGACCACCATGAAGAGCTGAAAATCCATCAAATATCACAGAGCTTGTGCAGGTGCAGATATGTTATTGCCACACATAGTGAAATGGGGCATACTGATGTCATAATGGACCATCTTTTGGTTTTACTCTAGTACAGTGGTCTCAAACTGTGGGACAGGCCCCCATAGGGGGGCACGAGGATGTGAAAAAAAGAAAACAAGAATCAAAAATATGAAAAATACATCTATTGAAACCAAAACTAACTTAAACTACTTCTGATATTAGAAAAATAAATATAGAGTTAGATAAATGTTGATAAAAGTTAAGTAGGTATAATAAAATATGCATCTGTTAATATATCATTAATTTAAAAAGAACAAATTGGTATTTCAAAAAAACGTTAGGGGGCACGATTAAAACTGTTATGAAAACTCAGGTCGCAAATACATAAAGATTGAGAAACACTGCTCTAGTATATTTTTCTAAGTTAATACTTTTTTCCTTTGATTTTATTTTTTATGGAGACCTTTTAAAGGGTATGTTTTCGCTTTCATTGTGTACAATCATTTTGTTTTTGGGCTAGTTCTTGTCATTTATACTTTTGTGTATAATTCTCAGTCAAAATCGTTTTGTTTCTTCCTGGTTGCCCCCATTTTGAGCCACTGTTGCAGTGATGACACAGCTGACTGGTAGAGTCATCCTCACCAAGCTACGTTTTACGACAGCATCAGTGTGACAAGATTGAAGTCAGTGTTGCTCCGGTGTCCAAGATTCTGGATTCTCTATAAACAATCTTGAATAGCTAGCTTTGTTAGTTTGTTTAACATTTTGGGATTTGTTGCTAGAAATTTTGATTTATCTGATTTTGACCTCTGTTGCTTTTCAAGCTTCTGATCCTATATTTCATTTTGTTGCCTATGGTTTGACTTATTCCATTGGTTAAGGAAAGTTCTGTGTAGTTTCTCTTATTATGTACAGTTCCTCTTCAGCAATGGTGTCCCAGCATTAAGGGCAGGTGGAGCTCTGCACGCATCCCATAACAGGTGGCGCTGTGGTGCAAGAATTAGACACATATTAAACTCACCTGAATAATTTATTAAAATGCTTATAGCAAATTCAAGTCATCCTAATCATCTTTTCCAGTTTTCCATGATATGCACAATATAATTTCTTATCTAGAATATTTATTTTTGGATTAACTGAAATTTTCTCGCACCTCGCTCTGCAATGCTGTTGCTGGGGTTCTCACCATGTGCAGCCTGAACTTGACGCCTAGAGCCCTATTGCAGCAAGCCTTTGGTTGATATTTTTTGTGACACACTTTAAAGGATGCATTACCTGGTACATCTCACTATTTAGAGTCACCATTATCATGAATTCCTTTAATTACTTATGTACAATAATCATTTAGCATTTTCCCCCTTGAACAAAAATAGGAAATGTATACATGTTATTAGCATTTCTGCATTAGATGTTGCATATTTGATATGAAGATATCTTTTAATGCTTTTTGATAGAGCTTCATTTTTGTGTCATTTTAATGGCATTATTCAGCTGACATTGTATTATCACTAGCGCAGGTGCTTCTGACATTGTCTTTCTCCAAGGATGGTGTGATCTAGTACTGGGCGGTATACCGGTTCATACCGGAAACCGTTTTTTATTTTTGTTGTGATATGGATTTTTCTTATAACGCAACACCAGTTTAAATAGCCTAAACAACGTTCGAACGCGGGCGAGCGGAAACTGTTTAAGGGGGGACCTTTTTCACTGCTGCACCACTAAACACACATGCATTACTGGATGTGCTGTGCGGTGAAAATGGACAGAGAACAGCTGTAGCAGACGATAAAGTTGAACATGATGACACAGAAGAATTTTGGACGAAAAAAGGTGCCGTTTCTGTTGTCTGGAGATACTTTGGATTTAAAAGGTCGGATGTGGACCATTATGTTCAAATGTGTGAATACTGTTTCTATACTACTGGATAATACTGCAAGCCAAGTTGGACTTGTTTTATTTTTTACAATACTGTGTAATGTACCTGGGTACTGTGTAATAGTGTGACGTCATGTTGACTTTATTCTAGACATTTCTACTTTATTCTCGCCATTTGTCGAGATTAAAGTCAACATGTTGACTTTATTCTTGTAATTTGTTATTGAAGTAGAACATTGTAAACTAAACTTCATCGTAAAATGAATATTCAATTTACTAGATTTTCTCAAACCCCGTCATAAGTTATATAGCACATTAAATGCTTTGTGTTAAGTGTTCCCTGAGCCATGTTAAATCGGTACGTGCTTCTTAAACTGACTTCCTCTTGTACTGAGGAGGCGCCGGCAGCGATCGCCACACAAAATACATTCACTTCATGATATTCCTGCTCCCTGAACATTTAGAATGCTAAGATAAATACTTCATATAATTTTCATGAGTAGGACATTAGGGGCTTGATGTTATTTTAGAAGAATTAAGTGAATAGGAACGACAAGATTTGCTGGGCTAAATGGCCTGTTTTCGTTCAGATTGCTCTAATGTTTTAATGTTCTAAAATGGCATATAACAGAGATATATGATTCCATGGTGCACTGCAAACATTAACACTGAGGTCTTTGTTGACAGCTTAGATTTCAACCCAACTTAGACAGATAGCACAGCTAGTACTTACTAAACAGATAATGACTGGAGGGAGGAGAGAACCTTATACGTTCTAGATCAGGAGTGCCCACACTTTTCGGCTTGCGAGCTACTTTTAAAATGATCAGGTTGAAATGATCTACCTACATTAAAAATGCTATTTTTATTTATATATATATATATATATATATATATATATATATATATATATATATATATATATATATATATATATATATATATTGTGAACGATAGGGCGTCCTCGCTCCCTTGAACCCCTGTCCACGACTCCAGACACCAGGTAAAAGTCCTCAAATCGACTTTATTTTGTTTCCACAGTGTACAAAGCACATTCTCCTCCACAATACTCATAAATCACCAATACAATCAATAAACACAATCCACCAGCTCCCAGACGCGTTGCCACCCTTCCACCCAGCTCAGCTCATTGTCTGTGAGTTCCCAAAGTCCTTTTATACTCCCTGACCCGGAAGTGTTCTCAATCTCCAGCACATGTGATCCTCAATCACTTCCGGGTCAGGTAAAAGTTCTTTTCTTCAACCCGGAAGTCCGTCGCTCTTCCTGTGACGAACCTCCGGGTCACAGGGCAGGAAGAAGCCCTCAGTCCTCCCTGCAGCTCCCTCCTGTGGTCCCCACGGCATCCAGCAGGGCTTTGCATAAAAACTCCAATGTCCATGGAGTAGTCTGCTAGTCTTCTGGGGACCTCCATGCTGCAAGGAGGGCTCCACCTGGCAGTTTGGGGGTATTGGCTGGGATAAATAGCCGGCCATCCATCACAATATATATATATATATATATATATATATATATATATATATATATATATATATATATATATATATATATATAAACTGCTCAAAAAAATTAAAGGAACACTTTGAAAATACATCAGATCTCAATGGGAAAAAGAAATCCTCCTGGATATCTATACTGATATAGACTGGGTAATGTGTTAGGAACGAAAGGATGCCACATCGTTTGATGGAAATGAAAATGATCAACCTACAGAGCCCTGAATTCAAAGACGCCCCAAAAATCAGAGTGAAAAAATTATGTGGCAGGCTAGTCCATTTTGCCAAAATTTAATTACAGCAACTCAAAATTGTACGCAGTAGTTTGTATGGCCCCTGTGTTCTTGTATACATGCCTGACAACATCGGTGCATGCTTCTAATGAGATGACAGATGGTGTTGTGGGGGATCTCCTCCCAGAATTGGACCAGGGCATCACTGAGCTCCTGGACAGTCTGAGGTGCAACCTGGTGGCATTGGATGGACCAAAACATAATGTCCCAGAGGTGTTCTATTGGATTTAGGTCAGGAAAGTGTGGTGGCCAGTCAATGGTATCAATTCCTTCATCCTCCAGGAACTGCCTGCATACTCTCACCACATGAGGCCAGGAATTGTCGTGCACCAGGAGCCACTGTACCAGCATAGGGTCTGACAATGGGTCCAAGGATTTCATCCTGATACCTAATGGCAGCCAAGGTGCCTTTGACAAGCCTGTAGCGGTCTGTGTGACCATCCATGGATATGCCTCCCCAGACAATCATTAACCCACCACCAAACTGCTCATGCTGAATGATGTTACCGGCAACATAATGTTCTCCATGGCTTCTCCAGACCCTTTCACTTCTGTCACGTGCTCAGGGTGAACCTGCTCTCATCTGTAAAAAGCACAGGGCACCAGTGGTGCATCTGTCAATTCTGGTATTCTATGGCGAATGCCAATCGAGCTGCATGCTGCTGGGCAGTGAGCTCAGGGCCCATTAGAGGACATGGGGCCCTTGGGTCACCCTCATGAAGTCTTTCTGGTTGTTTGGTCAGAGACATTCACACCAGTGGCCTGCTGGAGGTCATTTTGTAGGGCTCTGGCAGTGCTCATCCTGTTCCTCCTTGCCCAAAGGAGCAGATACTGGTCCTGCTGATGGGTTATGGACCTTCTATGGCCCTCTCCAGCTCTCCTAGAGTAACTGCTTGTCTCCTAGAATCTCCTCCATGCCCTTGAGACTGTGCAGGGAGACACAGCAAACCTTCTGGCAATGACACGTATTGATGTGCCATCCTGGAGAAGTTGGACTACCTGTGCAACCTCTGTAGGGTCCAGGTATCGCCTCATGCTACCAGTAGTGACACTGACTGTAGCCTAGTGAAGAAACAGTCAGAAAAGATGAGGAGGGAAAAATGTCAGTGGCCTCCACCTGTTAAACCATTCCTGTTTTGGGGGTCATCTCATTGTTGCCCCTCTAGTGCATCTGTTGTTAATTTCATTAACACCACAGCAGCTGAAACTGATTAACAACCCCCTCTGCTACTTAACTGACCAGATTAATATCCCATAAGTTTCATTGACTTTATGCTATACTCTCATTAAAAAGTGTTCCTTTAATTCTTTTGAGCAGTATAGATATATACATTGAGTATACTTTATGCATAAAATATATGTTGTCATACCTTGCATAACTGAATAACCTTTATGGCACAATAACAATTCAATACATTTATGGTCACTACAGTATTTGGATTTAATAATCCTCATATGGGAAAAGGCTGACTCGCATAAATAAGTACGGCCGAATAATGCAGTCAAGGAGCTTTTGAATTCAGCCGAGTGAAAAATGATGGCTGTCCGATTAACTGCGATTTTAGTTCCCTCTCCTTTCTCTTTCTCCGATCGCTTTTCAGAAGGAAGTCAATTTCGTAGTTTTTATGAACAGTTCGAAAGTGCCTTTCCTCATTTTCCTTCTTTGGAATAGCAATGATAGTTTGACAGATCAGACAAACGCACTTCAATTGTGACATTCTGAGAAAAAAAATCCTCTTCCAATTCCACATCCAGCCCATATCCATCCATCCATTTTCCAGCCTGCTGAATCCGAACACAGGGTCACAGGGGTCTGCTGGAGCCAATCCTAGACAAAACAGGGCACAAGGCAGGAACCAATCCTGGGCAGGGTGCCAACCCACCGCAGCAGCCCATACCCTCGAACAATTTTTTTTAAAATCCCTTCTTTAGTCGATATAAATTGGAAGGCTAACTAGATCACAGCCGGAGTTTTGCAGTAGCTCACGTGTTTGATCGTGTGTGCGGGATGACCAGTGTGTTAGAAGAAAAGAGATCTCAGACTGGCTGCCCTGTATGCCAATCA
The DNA here is from genome assembly GCF_016835505.1 of Polypterus senegalus. Lineage (NCBI taxonomy): Eukaryota > Metazoa > Chordata > Cladistia > Polypteriformes > Polypteridae > Polypterus > Polypterus senegalus. The sequence continues at coordinate 120,432,340 of NC_053159.1, read as the reverse complement.
AGTGGCAACTGCCATAGGGAGGATATATGATAGACTAATGTTTAAAAAAATTATTTTTTGAATGCAACGTGCTCTACCTGCACTACCTTTGCGATCTACCGGTCGATCGCAATCAACGCATTGGGCACCCCTGTTCTAGAGCATTCTCACAAAACATTAATTCTAGCACAAAACCTTAAACAGCAGCTGACACAAGAGCTATTAAATATGAAACATCTGATAATACAGAGAGAATAAAAGCTTCACCATTTGCTATTTCCCAGTGCTGTCAAAAGAATTTGACATCACAAATTCAGCAGTTCCATGTACTGTTAGACAGATGATGTTAAATCAATAAAACAATCAGCATGTAAGAAGATGTGGCGCAGTGTGAACAGCACTGCTGCAATGTTCATTTAATATCCTTAAAAGTCAATAAGTTAAGGATTCTGAAACAGGATATCTGACATCTAGTATGATTATGCAAATCTTTGGGATCATTTGATATGAATCTTTCTAGGGTATTTCTCTCCTCAGATTTCATTGCAGCTTTGTAATATGTTCAATAGCACTGTTAGAGTTTAATTCTGCAGTTAGTAATGGCTGGAATGAGACTAATTATCGTGTGGCTTGTTTGAGACAGTGGGGGAGAGAGAGCTGCTGTTAGGTACATCTGCCAATGAGAAATCCTTTCTGCTGGTAGTAACGGTAAAATATAATGAAATAAAATGAGATTGAGTTAAAGGCAGGCCTTTTCTTATTCCCCACAGGTCTGGCTATGTGGAGGAAGCATGGAAGTCTTGCCTTGTTCAAGGGTGGCACACATAGAGAGGCGGAAAAAACCATACCACAATAACATCGGCTACTTCACCAGGAGGAACGCCCTGCGAGTCGCCGAGGTCTGGATGGATGACTACAAGTCACACGTCTACATGGCTTGGAACATGCCGATGGAAGTAAGCATCATGTGGGGTTGGGCTTCCTGTCCAGGTATGCTGCAAAGACTTGAGGAGTGCAGGGAAGTGTGAGGGAAATAATTTTCACGGACATATCATGTATGAAATCAGATATTATTTTGAACCAACTCCCTTGGGATTCTTCTCCTTGACCATGCCCTTTCTTCAGTTGGCTCAAGAACATGGCAGGACTGTAATATTGGGTGTACAGGACATCGGTTTTAGAGGCATTTGGATTAAAACTTGGGCAACAAAAGCACTAAAACAGAATCAAACACAAGATGTTCATTCAAATGAGGAATATACATTATTGTCTGAAAGGTATGACCAAGGTCGGGAAGAGACAGCATCATAGGCAGGAGAAAAAATTTCAAACTCACAGTCTATAAAACATGCGAAAAATCCAAACTATATAAGACAATCTAAATCATTGAGAAAGAAAAGTGCAAATGGCCTTCATACAGGCTGAGCTGAAGCGTACTTGAGAGGGCCTGCTCCTCTTTCATTCCCCCAACACTTCTAATCATGTCACCGTCACATTCTACCTGTCACACTGACTTTGTGCCATTTGTTTCCCACCTGGTAGAAGCTTATTAAGCCGCAAATTATTGCTTTATTATACTCAGCATTGCCCAGGAGGAAAATAAAGTGTTTTTTTTTAATTGTTTGAGAAAAATATAATTAATAAATAACACAACTTTAAAAATAAAAATAAATTAACAAATAATGAAGACTCACTAATGTGTTTGTCTTGCAGTCTTGTATGTATGTTATCATCCACTTGATGCTCAGAACCAGCCAACTCTATTTCATTTCAAAAGCAACAGGGGCCGGTGGCGCTCAAACATAAAGAATGCTGGCAGTCGCCTCCAGTTCACCCTCTGGTGGTCATTCCAAGTGTCAACTGAATGATAACATGCATACAAGACCGCAAGATGACAATACCCAGAAGGGGGTGGGTTAAGGTTGATTTCATCCTACAGTATTTTATATTGACCAAAAAGAAACATGTACCAAGTTTCATGAAAATCGCTCTAGCCGTTCAGAACTGATGTTGGAACATACATACATACACACACACACACATACATTGACTTATATATATCTCTATATATAATCTTCATTTTGGATCTTGATCTTTGTTTGTCCGCGAATGAATTAGAAGAAGACGCACTAGATGGCAGTAGAGAGACAGCTAAAACATAGGCATCGCATTAAGAATCTCCTCCAGGCTTATACTACTGAAGACTGTAGTACGCCAGTCACACCTCAAAATACAGACATTCAAACTAAACAAATTGTTGTGCTTTAAATTAACTAAAGCGATCTTCATTTAGATCTTGATCTTTGTTTGTCCGTGAATTCCACGCATGCGTAGACCACCTTCCAGTTTAGTACGTTGTTGTTACTCACGGATGTCAACAATGTGCCGGAATAATGAAAGGGGTGGTGGACAGTGTTACGCTGGTTAGCTCCTGAGGCCTGGTTAGAGAATGAGATTGCCGAAGATAAAAGTTATGTGCCTCCGTACATATGAATGAAAGAAAGACAGTGGGTAAAATGAATGACAGCGTAACAGCACGTTCCGGAAATGATTATTGTTACGTTGTAGCCGGTGAGTGCTGTGCGTCTGACAGTTGTACCGTGGCTTGCTCACATGCCAGTGAAGTGATCCCCATTTATGCTTTAAAGAGCCTCGATACCTATGTGTCCCCCTTTTATAACCATTGCTCCGTGTATATTGCCTTACTGTTTGGATTGCCACAAAGCAACCTGCGTGACTGGAGAATGGTTGAGAAGAGATCATGAGAGGAAACAATAACGTCGTGAAAACAAGATGGACTGTGAATGGACAGAAGCAGAAATGCTCCTACACCACCACATAATTACGATTCGGACAGTGATTCCGAGTAGGCCGTTCCTATCGAATCAATATCCAAGGGTTTTCTTTTGTAGTTTTGTTTCCCTTATAAAAAATCTTAATGCTGTGCGACGAAGGGCCCAGTTCACGACTGGCAGCCGCGTTTAAACAGGAAGCCCTTCACACTCAACTTTAACATGCACAACGTAGTTGGGCACACATGGCTAGTATATATATATTGTTACACACGTGCGTGTAGGCGTGTAAGTAATGGTAATACCACATTCGACCAGGGGGTGGCGGGGTGCACTAACTGTCTTTCTCAGTTCCCTGCAGAAATCCGGCCAGGTTCTGGCTCCCTTGATGGCATAACGTCTGGGTCCGGCCCCCTCAATGACATCACTTCCTGTATGGGCCTTTAAAGTCGCCATCTTACCACCAAGAAATCAGTATTGTTTTGAACTCAGTCTTGCGGACATCGTTATCAATTTAAAAAACTTTTTGTAGCCAGGGATACTATATGGGTGGCTGCCCCAAAACTTTTTTATGTTGTCTGGTCTGTGTTTTTATCACAATATATATATATATATATATATATAGAGATTACTTTTTTTCAGAAGGTTTCTGACACTGAATGTGAAGTTTGAGGGCTCAGTCGGTTGCTTCTCTGCATTTGTAACTCATGCTGACCTGGAAATGCTTCAGTGAACTCACTCATAGTGTTACTGCAGCCATTAGCTGTTTTCAGTCCATGTGATAGTGCCTTTTTAAAATTTCTTATGCCATTTGAAGCACTCAGGTTTGTTTTGTTTGGTTCAAAGCACAATTATTTATGCTAAATCACAATCTGAGCATCCTGGACTGCACACAGAATGCAATCACTTTACTGATGTTGGGGTCTCCTATTTTAAATATCTTTTGCACCTGTTGCTGGTTTTATCCATCCATTATCCAACCTGCTAAAGTGACTAACTACAGGGTCACAGGGATCTGCTGGCGCCAATCTTAGCTAACACAGGGTGCAAGGCAGGAAACAAACCCCGGGCAGGGCGCCAGCCAACCGCAGGGCACACACATACGCACACACCAAGCACAATTTAGGATCGCCAATGCACCTAACCAGCATGTCTTTGGACTGTGGGAGGAAACCCATGCAGACACGGGGAGAACATGCAAACTCCACACAGGGAGGATCCGGGAAGCGAACCCAGGTCTCCTTACTGCGAGGCAGCAGTGCTACCACTGTGCCACCCCTTGCTGGTTTTATACCTTAAGAAATCCATTGCTATTGTATACATTTGAAAAGTACTTACGTTTTTGATGGTCAGTTTGGGCTGCCATTTTAACAGCACTACTGTATTGTTGATTCCTGTCATTAGGGCTGTCCTGGAGTGGGCGTGTTCTCAGACGTCATGACCTGTCAGTCATCACATGACAGGATAAAAGGTCATCTAAAGGTTACATTTCCTCATCCCACTACACTGATTCCAAAACCCTTGAATGCCTTTGTAAAACATTTCTTTGTTTTGTTTCTCACTATTCTTGGCTTTGGTTACTGATAGTTGTTCTGCCTCTGACCTTCACTTTGGGTTTTTGACTTCATCCTTGTCTTCCAGTTGCCCCCTGAATTCTTGTGCCAGCTGGGCATAACAATTGACAGCATAATGTCTGTAATGAAGTGTGGTGTATGGATGAGTTTGAAGGAAGTTGGGAGAAACAGGCGAAATAGTGCAGAGAACAAATGAAAAGCAATTTATCTGTTATGAAGTAAGTGCTTAGATATTTATCACTTACTATTAAAGTAAGCAATGTAAAAATAATATGTCCTTTTGTTTATAATGTAAAATTACTTGGCCGTATTCTGCAGCCTGGTACAAGTGGAAAATCAGCCTGACATGATGAAGGCTGCTGATTGTTATCATGAAAGAAGGGCAGACGATTATTGTCATTCTAGCTCATGTAATGAAACAAATTTAATTTTATATAGTGCCTTTCTAGAGTGATTTTTTTAAATGTTCATAGTTATGCTGTAGTTATGTTGATGTATTTTCCAGTTGGCTCATAGGCAGTTTATGTGAGATGCTCAGGGTCACATAGTAAGTCAGGACAAGGCCTGAGTTGACTCGCATCCCAACAAGTTATCTACTTGGCCGTTTTTAATGTAGAGAATCAGGAGAAATGTGCAGTCAAAAAGAAAGCTAAGGTTGGCAGCCAAAGTCAATCGTATCTTTCAAACAAACTGGAAACGTAATTAAAAATCAGTAGTCAGAAACGAGAGCAAGAGATGAAAAAACCAGGTAGTCAAAAGGAAAACGGGTTTCGAAAGTTTGTGTTAATAAAGATGTTCAGAGATGTTTAGAGCGATGGTGTCACAGGTGGCTCTGCGGAATTATGGGAGAACATCATGACAACTGGAGATGCCAAACACCCTGAAATAGAGGTGTAATAGGAAAGAAAGATGGCGTTGTGGCATAACAGGGAAAATCCTGAGCCTTCTCAATTTATACCAAAAACAAAAAACCAATGAGAAAATTGTGATCTTGCAATCTAAAAGCCCTACGTCAACACACATACTGTATAAATTCTTCCTCGAAAAGCCACGAAAACCTAACAAAGATACAGATCACAACACCCAGCGGACATGATTAACTTTATCTCTGTAAGATCACCCAGAGGCAAATCCCAGTACGGCTTCTTGATGTCCATGACAGTCCAGAATGTGTGTGATGATAGTTTGATTCATTAGATGTCAGTTCAATCTGTGTTACTCAGAGTAAAGTCTTTAGATGCGCAGTACCAGAATTAGAGACAGAGAGTGGCCATGTTGATTATAATATGTGGACACACATCACCGGCTGCTCTACACCACATGATGAAAGCAGGTATTGTGGCCTGGCAGCTGAGACAATGGCCTTTAAAGCACAAGTTCAGCCTCCTCTGTGACCCTGAGCAACTCACTAAACCTGCCTGTGCAGCCGTTAAAAAGTCAGAGTAATCAGTTCAGCGATGAATCTGAACTTTTCAAGTGAAGGACCTCTGTATCCAAGTCACGGATGCCTTGTTGCGTGATCAGCATTCATCACGTTCCTTTTATCTACGTCTGCATGTTCAGTATGTCTGTTGACCACATGGATAAAACATACGAGTTTGTTCTCTTCTTTTCAGGATACAACTGATATTAAGGAGACTTTTATTGGAAAATGCTTGCATGTTATTTGTTACATGTTGGTCCTTGGCATTCCTGGAAGCATCCTTGGAAATTGTCTTCTGCGAAGTCCATCAGTTCATTGGTTACAGCTCTGTGGATCTTTTCAGATATCTTCATTAATTTCTTGGCAGGCCTCATATATATATACTGGTGCATGTGTCCCTACTGATCAGCCCACATATAGCGCACAACCATGGTCCTAAAGCAAAAGGCAAATAAAAGCCACGTTTAAGATAAGGAGCTGCAGATACTTCTTTTGTTTTCTTAATAGTCACTCCTTTCAGTTCCTCTAGAAGTGATGATGTGTTTTATTACTTCTCATCTTAGACCACTTAGGGCAACACATTCTTTTGTTTTCAAAAAATACAGCTTGACGGTGATCACATCGCTGATGTCAGTTACCAAGTAGTGGTCTACCAAGAAGCATCAATGTAAGGATGTAAAAGCAATGCTTTCATAAGGTCAGAAGTTTCAACTAGTTGACGATCTCCTCGATTGTCGCCGTGCATTTCTGTCTCTGGGATGTTCTCGCACTCTGCATCCTGGAATTTGTCTTTCATGCCTATAAGCCATCGTGTTTGTGTCTGTTCACTTCCTCCATATTCAGGATTACTTCTTGCTTGTCAATGTGATTCATCATCATGCGAAGGGGTTGTGAAATCCAACAAATGGCTGGATATAAACAATAACAAACTCTCCGCTTGATTATCGGCGTGCATTTCTCCATCTACGGCATTCTTTTGTTCTGTATGCCGCATTTGACTCTCAGTAGATTGCACTGCTCTTACTCTTCTTCTTCCTATTATGGTATTCTTCATCATGTAATTGGCTTCTGTCACTTGCTTGACGTTTATCAGATGTCACTGCTCTTCTGTTCTTCTCAACATGTCACATGGCTTTGCCATCGATTTGCCGTTATAAACCCACAAGCACAGATCACTTAACCGAGGTTGCTGCTACCTGAAAGTTTTTGAATGTCGAGAATGCATTAGGTCATACGCTTTTGATTAAGATCAAGGCTCTAGCCCTAGCAGTAATGGTGCAATAGAAGGAAAGACAGATGTACATATATATTTGTGTGTGTATGTTGGATTCATTCGATGATATCATATGTTTATTGCTGGCATTCTATTACTGTCACTGTATGAAAAAAAACATGCAGCTACAAACTTGTTTATACGCATGGCAATAAAGCTGAACTGGTTGATTATAGTCAGTTTTAAAACTCTTGAAAATTGCCTACTTTTTTGCAGAATCATGGAATAGATATTGGTGACATCTCTGAGAGGGTGGTCTTAAGGAAAAGTCTGAATTGCAAGAATTTCCAGTGGTACCTCGACAATGTCTACCCGGAGATGAGGACGTATAATAACACAATTTATTACGGGGAGGTAAGTATGACCTGCTTGGATCTTCAGAACAGTAGACATTATCAATCAGTCAGAGGTCTACAAGAAACCGTTCTTTATGCTGCACACCGCAGTGTGACCAGGGGATGGAAGGTGGAGTGACCCCAGAGTTCTTGGTTATGCTTGATGGACCTAAGGAAGTAATCCTGTCTGTCACACTACTGCATTGCAAAGCAGGAATATTCTCAGGCTTCAGTGATGATGGCTCCCCGCTATTGACAGACAAAGGCTGCTTGTTAAAGACATCCATGTTTTATGCTTTATGTGTATGTTCTGTTTCTCTAGCTTAAACACTTTTTCTTACTTGCTGTAAATCATCTGCAGCCAGAGTACTTTGGGTAGTTTGAAGTTGTATAGAGGGGCAGAGTGGCTGGAAGATGAAGCTTTGTCAGACAGACTTTCTAGATCTTTGTCTGCTCTCTCCCTTTGCTTGCTTTATTTGGTTACAGATTTCAAAGGCTTCTAACCACCGCTCTTTGGGAAAGGCCTTAAGTAAAGGAAATCTCCCCTACCTGCTTAAAATGTGAAAGCCGCGGAGCATCACATTCTGTACCGTGAGCTTGTGTCAGCACAGCAGACGGAGTCTGCCTCCTCCAGTGAGGCACAGCAGCTGCCATACCACAGTACCTCCTGTGAGCCGACATGTTAGATCTGACCAGTCTCAGTGTCAGAACCAAGCGAGATGGACAGGCAGTGATGTCTGCTACTTGTTTCAGTTTAATGGAGTAGAGCTTGCTGTTCTTAGTTGATGGCTCTGCTTCCTACGACTTGTAAACTTCCTGTCAAATCTGTGAAAATAAAAGGCCTTTAGGATTATTTGCCTTTCTGAGTGAGCGTGTGTGTGTGCATATAATGATAAACGTGACAAACACAGATGACACATCAACTGGCTCCTGTTAGCACATTTTTAATGGCAGCTTCTAAGTCTGAGCCACTGTGCCGATTCTGAGGAATGGAGTGACAGCTCTCCCAATTAAGCTGTTTTGCAGAATGCAGACACGGCACAGGTTGCCCCAGTGCAGCTTGGGAAGGTAGCTGAGCCTCTGAATTTAGTGTGTGAGCAGAGCTGTGGTTCATTAAAACAAGCTTTGTGTTTCTAATCATTTCTGTTGAGCTGCTGCAGTATAGGGTATAAGCCTCCCAGCTCATGTCAGTCTTCCTGTTAATGAAAAAACTCGCAGCGTGACATCTTGTGAGTGCTACTGGGTGACGGGCTGCTCTTTACTACTTCAGATTTTCATTTTTAATATTTTAGTGGCTTTGATGAAGTAAAGTCAGGTTGCAGAAATAAAGCAAAATATGTGCTTGCTGAAGGCAAATCAAAACTGGCCGATGCCCACTTGGTTCTCCCTAAGCAGTCACAAGACCACTGCAGCCCACCTTTTGCTCTGTTCCACTGCGGATGTTAAATGTAGGCTACTACCATATATATTCACGTTTAAGTTCTCCTGTGGATAAGTCGTGGGCTCGATTTTACCGTATAACTTCCAGTATTATATAATGTCGGTTGAAAACTCTCACTATTAGTCCAAGAGATTATGATTTGCTAAGGCCCACCTGAGAGAGTAACCACGGAGCACACTGCCTTTTTTTTCTATGTATTATGCCAAACGTGACCACACGGTAATACCCGAACTATTCAGAAGTGACGTTTGCACTGATTTGTGTTTTTTGTATCTCACATACACCTTTATCGTAAGAGCATCTCTTATCTACAATGGAGAAGAAAATATGAAGCTGCAAGAAAACTCGATGAGACTGGAGGAGGCACAAAAATGTAACCAAAAAAATGTGTCATATTTTTGAACAGGCATTTAAGTCGGGGTCTGATTTTATGATTGACTTTTCGGGTTTCAAGACCCGAGTTATACGCGAGTATATATATGGTATTTAATTCATCTGCGGTATGCCAACACACAGGCTCCTGCTGTTCTCATAAAATTCCTGTTAACAGTCCTGCCTCCGCCTCATTGTGGGCAGCACGCTAATTGTTCGTATTTCAAGTGGCCCTTTACGGGTGTAGAGTGAGTAGACGGAGTCTGATGTGCCCTGACGTAGACAAACAGAACTTTATTTGTTCCCAGGGGAACATTTGGTATTAAGGCTGTGCTCCTTAAAGGAATACTTCTCCAAAAATCACAATCTTTTCTTTTTTGCTTACCCAAGTGGTTTGTAGCAATGGCCCAAAAAATTGATATCATGGTTTTACGGAGAACAGAGATAACAATGTTTCTGATAGAGCTTACATCAGTGTCAAATATCAAAAATGTCTATAATGAGATTACTCTGCGGTGGGTTGGCACCCTGCCCAGGATTGGTTCCTGCCTTGTGCCCTGTGCTGGCTGGGATTGGCTCCAGCAGACCCCCGTGACCCTGTATTCGGATTCAGCGGGTTAGAAAATGGATGGATGGATGAGATTACTTTTTTTTGTTTCAGCCATCAAAACACACCACACAAGGTAAGCTTCATATAAAGAAATTTGTTTTAGGTGGAGTATTCCTTTAAATGTGTGGCATAGTCTCAAAATCGAGGGGAACACATTTTTTTTTCAGCTGCGTGATTATCAGGTGTTTAATCTCTCTCTCTGTATTTGCAACGTCAAGCAATGATCAATTATTACAAATAACTACGCTTCCCATCTCTCTGAACAGAGCTGATTAAAGATGGCCACAAGCAGAATGTTAAGACAAACGCCATTCAGAGAGGAAGTAAAGAGAGAGGGAGAGGGAGGTGATCACAGCGTGTTGCCATACCCACCAGACGGCAAACCACCCGGATTGAGATCCAAGTGCAGCCGTGCAACGGGTGACACCTCAGCACCACCCTGGACAGTGTGAGGAAGTAAAACTCAACAAAGAATTGTCATTTATTTGGCTCAACCCGCAGCTTTCTTTTGAAATCTTTATATATAATACTCTACCCTGGCTGTTCGTTTGTCCAGGATTTTAATTCACCTGTAGCTCAAAAAACCGTTTGACCTAATGAACTAAAATTTGAGACACATATACTATGTGATGTCTACGATTCGCTTTCGGGGTGATGACTGACCTCCAAGGTTATTCCTCTTTTTATTTTAATTTTATTGTAGAATCAACTCTCGGCAGCAGCCTAAGGGGCAGCCGTGCAGAGCATGCATACAGGCGCCATTCTCATTCCCACCACCTTCGCCGTCACTTCCCCTACCTCTTCATATCCTAAATCATTCTTGAGGCAGATTGAAGACTTGAAGTGCCAGCTTAAGTGAAAAATTAAAGAAAACGTACTAAGTAATTGCAACACAAACACTGACTTATTCAGTTTTAACACGAAAAGATGCCGATGAAAGAAGAGAAGAAGTGGGCCGTTAGGGTGGAGAAAAGAAGAGCAGCTCAGGAAGCAGCAAGCACATCAACCTCTGAGCAAACGAATGCTAAACATACAGAGAAAGAGGATGAAAACTAGGAATGCTCAAGTCAAGTGGATTCACTGCATGTTATCGTGCTGTGCGCCGTTAATGCTTATCAAATAAAAAAGGTAAAGATCTCTAGAACCACGGAAATATCCACCAAAAAGAACTAACCAAAATGCAATATCTGTGGATGTATGTGGAAAGATAGCATTTAGCTAAAAAAATAGCAAACATTTTTAACCGGCACTCCTGGTGACTTTATACCTCTCAGCAGGGTAATGCCAGGACGTTCAATCTTATGAGGAATCACTAATTGAAGTTACACAATGCGAAATACACCACTGCAGCTTTTCTTACTTAAGACACAAAATATTTAGTATTTTTCACCCGGTCCATCATAGAAGAAGCCCATTTAGAGTTCAGTGCCAGTCTATCCTGAACCTACACATCACTTTACCTCTCCTGCAGTTCTCCATTTAAGCCCCCAAGGCGGCCATTGTCCTGTCCAGGTGATGTTCCCAGACCTAATAGACCTCACCTCCAAGTTTTCTGTTTGCACGTCCAATCAAAACTTCATTAACCCCTAGAAGCTTTTTTGTTTTAATTTTAAAAGTTAAGTAAGTGCAACCTGGAGCACACAAAAATAAAAAACAATCAATACCAGGCCAACTCTACAGGGTGATATTGCTGGTCACAATTTGCATTAAAAAATTGAAATTAAAAATGACAACTTTAATAGCAGAGCTAAAGGGGACAATGTTGAAAAGCTAAGTTAGGGAATGGCCACAAAGGACCCTTGCCTTATTAACACTAGAATTACCAAAGCCTAGGAAAAAACGTAATCCCGGCCCTCCTTAAATCCGCTCACACCTCTCCGTCAGGATCTTTTGTCTTGTAAATGTGTCTATTAACACAAGCAGCAAGCAACCTGCTATCCCATCCATAACATAATGTGTGTATAATGTGTGAAGCCTGAAGTCATGGCTACATTTTGTCATTTATTACTAAAACATGAAAAACGTACACAGATTGTTGTAGACACGGAACACACATGAAATGCATGTGTTCCAAATGACGATATTTTATTTGCCCTCTGCAACTCCAGCACTTCACTCCAAGATAAACACTGAGCACTGAGAACCTTCTTTGCGAATTGAACTGTGGAGGTGGGCTAGGGGATGGGATTGCTGCTTGTGCTGATCGACATATTTACAACACAAAAGACGCTAACGAGGAGGTGCGAAGGAATTTAAGGTGGGCTGGGATTACGAGTTTTTTCATAGGCTTTGGTAATTCTAGTGTTAAAGGCTAAAGCTCAGCTTGTAGAAGTGAAGACAACAGTTCCAACTTTATCTGCCTTCCTTCTCAAGGACTGCTCTGACTTGATACAGAAAGAGCAATACAAGGATATGAAATTCAGAGAAGATTCAGAAACTGAAAGGCCACCCAGCTCAAATCAAAGATAAAAAAAGCAGTCAATGTTAAGGGTCCAGTGTACTAGAAAGCAACAGTGAAAGGCCCAAAGAGACACGATCAGTTTCCTGAGGTGGTTCAGCAGGCATCAAGAGAGCACACCACCTTTATAAAGATCCCAAAACTGGAGATTCCAATTTGAATCTCATTTCTCATTTTAAGCTCTTGCAGTGGCCAACAGCTTTTGAGATCTCACAGTAAAGCCTGCAGCACTGGAGACGCTGTGCTGTGTGGCCAGGCCTGTCTTTAATTCTTCTAGGATGTCCTCATTTCTAACACTTACAGAAGAAGAACATTTAATGCTGTCTTCACAGGCCTGATGCCCAGAGGCAACTCTTCTTTTACACAAACATACCTACCCAGTAAGGCCACTGAATTTCAGTAAATGGAAGCAGCTGGTTTTTAGTAGGACATAAGGCGGATTAGAAGATCCTCAGGGTTTACCACTCACGAATATGCCCAGCTGTGGTCAACATTTCCCTATGCTTGATGAGAACAAGCTGGCCATCATCCTGTCTAGCATAATTTAGTCTGCAAATGGTTTGCCAGAACTTCTTTAAAATGGGCCAAGCTCTGTTGCTGCACCAAACGCCACCCACACGAGGGCCACTGGTTCAGCCGCTGATGCTCCTACTATGCTTTTGGTCTGTCAGTGCCTCCCTGACCAATGTGGAAACACTTCTGCTAACACAGCATGGAAAGCCTCTTTCCTTAGCTTGACAACTTTCATCATTACTGGTGCACATCAGTGAGTCCTTGGGGAGTCACCATGGCAGGCACCAACAACCCTTTGGCTCTGCCTTCACTACTTGGGACACAGTCACTGGGGGTCTCTGCTATACAGTAGACGTTATGATCAGATTGAGCAGAGAGCTTACAGAAGAAAGCAATCAACTGAGGTCTTACATAAACCCATCCTCTTATTTGACCACTGGTACAACATTCTGTTCATCAATGTTACTCATCGTTGATTGGTCCTTGTTTCAGAACCTGGATCTCCAGCTTGTTCTTTTCAGGCCAGAACGACAGCCCAGGGCACCCTACTCATCACTGATAAGAAAATTCGGACAGGGCAGCTGGAGAAGACAGCTACATACCTCACTGGTACTGACGTCAGGGTGACAATACAGTTCTTCAGCTCCAAGCTTCCATTCTTCTGCCCCTCACGTTAACCAATCTGGACCTCCTTTGTCTCTTCTGCTGCACACAATGAAATGAGGTAACGAAATGAGGTAGGCATCATGTCACCTTGTGAACTTTAGCAGAATGTCCTGCTTACTGTTTTGGCAGGCCAAACATACAATGAGGTTTGTAAGCGAGAAGTCAGTGTCTGTAGCATTTCAGCAACACAGTATAAAAACTGGAAAACATAAAAAGCAACACTGAAAGAAGATCTGAAGTGTCTCGGCATCAAGCTGCAACCATCACAATTAATCAGATACATTGGAGAGTTACTCAAATGGAGCTAAAGAAAAGAAGAAGAAGAAAGCAGCATGTCAACCCATTATCTTTGATCCCCATGTCGATGCACTGCTTTTACTCCAATTGTCACGCTGAACTCGCAGTTTGCCTCGTTTCCCCAGAGGCAGCTCAGTGGTGTCCCACTCCATCATTTTTCATGCGCTCTCATGCTTTTGATCACATTGACCACCGCTAGTCACTTTCTACTGTAGAGCAAGTCCTCTGTGCAGCATGGCTGTCTGCTCCAATTTGAGTTTGTCTTCACTCTGAGCTTGTCTCTTACCATGTCTTAAATAAAACTGTTGGTCCCATAATTACTGACAACATCCCATTAGAGAGGCAAAACATTATGACTTTGATGAGTCCTGATGTTGGCTGATTTAACCAAACATCTTTCTGTCTCTGACAAAAAAAAAACTTTTGAGAGGTGCCACACCTGCACTGTAGTTGCCATCCTTCAGTGGCCACTTGACCCCAAGAGAGCAGGCATTCCGACTTCCAACATTAACTCGGCCATAGTTTATAAAATAATTTCAAAAACCATGGCTGTGGGTGAATGCCAGTGGAAAGAAACACAATCATCCCAGCCATTCCTCATTTACACTTCATGGGTCAATAAGGCGAGCTGCTACACCCACAAAGTAGAAATAGGATAGGGTAGGGCAAGGAGAGAGGTCAGGGAAAAGACATTCAAGAGAGAACAAAGAATTGGGAGATCAAGTCAGTGTGGAGGAGCGGAGGCATGGTGGCGCGAGGAACGGTGCCCAGGGGTGAGTCGGCCCTATTGAGCACTCGTAGGAGCAGAGGTGGGTAGTAACGAGTTACATTTACTTGAGTAACTTTTTTAAAAAATTGTACTTCTAAGAGTAGTTTTACTGCACCATACTTTTTACTTTTACTTGAGTACATTTGTGAAGAAGAAACGCTACTTTTATTCACTACATTGGGCAACATTCGACTCGTTACTTTTTTCCATGTACAGATTACACCATATTTTTGCCAGAGAGAAGCTGCCAGTGGATCTACTGCATGACTGTTTCACAATCACACGTAGCAATAATAATCACAAGACTCAGTTTCACCAATCAGACGTAGCAACAATAATCACATGGCTCCGTTACACAAATCAGACGTAGCCATCCAGTTACATGACCCCACACAAACTGTGGTGGTATAGACACTGCCTGACTGCTGTGTTTGTGTATAGGAGAGTGGCAGATCCCGCTACAATAAATAATCGCGCTAATTCCTCTTTCAAGCTGAATAAAGATGGTGTCGCTAAAGTACTGAGACTCAGCTTCATGTTTCGGGGTGCAAGACGGAGACTTACACGTCACAGCACACACACATGGTCACAATGCTGTAGTAGACAGTATACGCTCTACAGATGTTGACTATATGAGTGAGGTACGCTGACTGACAATTGCCCACAATCCCGCAGCGAGAGAGAGAAGAACCATCAGCTCAGTTGTGATCACGTGACGCTCGGCAGACAAAGCGCATACAGACTACTCGTATTGCAAGACTTGGCTTGTTTATCAAGTCAAAATTTATTAAAAATTTTAGCTCATCTTGCAAAACACTCGCAAACCAAGTTACTCTCAATCCAAGTTTCCACTGTACATGAAAAATAAGAGCCAACTCCTGCTGAAGCTTAACCACTGGGGCACTGAGTGAAGAACAAGCACGTTTTAACCAAACATGCACAGACACAGACAGTCAAGATAAAGTGAGACTTCTTGTACGTGCACAAGCTGCCTTGTTCTAATGTTATTTTCTATCAGCTGTGTTATTTGGAGGGCAAGTGCATATGCAGTACTATACTGTCAGTGTACAGTATATCTTGTCACTGTATTTACTTTGCACTGTTCAAACATACATGTTACCTACTGTAGGTATTGGCTTCAAAAGCTTTGTTGTGAAAAACTGAGATTAGGAACTTTGTGTTATTTGTGCATCTTTATTTTGTAAAGATGTTATTTATTTGTACTCATTTTTTATTTTATTATTTGGAAATAGCAGAACTTGCACATTATTTTATATTTTTGTCTGTCTTATTACAACATTTCTAAAAAGTAAATCACTTATTATGATCAAACAATACTTTTTTACTCTTACTTGAGTAATTTTTTGGGAGAGTACTTTTTACTTCTACTTGAGTAATATTATTTTGAAGTAGCACTACTCTTACTTGAGTACAAGTTTTGGCTACTCTACCCACCTCTGCGTAGGAGCCTGAGTGGCTGAGGACTCCTACAGAGGATAATGGTGGAATACTGGAGCCATGCTGTAGGTGTCCCGGCCGCTACTAGCTGAGGTGGTTGGGATGAGAGCTGGCGTCTGACCCTGGCTGAGAAAACCCAAGGAGTGAGCAGGGAACACGAGCTATAAAAAGACACACTGGGCTTGAGGAATCCTAAAGCACTTCCAAAAATGCCCACTAGAGAGGGCTATCACTGTCAAATCCCAGCTAGTAGGACAAATAAAGAATCATATAAAATAAAAGATTTTTTTTGCAAAAGTCTTTATATATAAAATATTACCGTGGCTATCATTTGTCTGTCCAGGATTTTAAATCACCTGCAGCTATTGACATGAAATTTGGTACACGTATACCACGTGACATCTGCTGTCCGGTTTCGGGGTGATGATTGACCTCCAAGGTTATTCCTCTTTTTATTCAACTCTCTGCGGTGGACAGCAGGGCAGCCTTGCGGCGCATGTGTACGGGTGCCATTCTCATCCCTAACACCTTCGCCTTCACTTCCATCACCTCTTCATATCTTAAATCATTCTTGAGGTAGATTGAAGACTTAAGTGACAGCTTAAGTGCAAAATTAAGAAAAACGTACAAAGTAGACTAATTGCAACACAAAAACTGACAATCAGTTTTAATGCGAAAAGATGCCAACGGAAGAAGAGAAGAAGCGGGCCACTAGGGTGGAGTAAAGAAGAGCTGCTCAGGAAGCAGCAAGCACATCAACCTCTGAGCAAATGAATGGTAAACGTACAGAGAAAGTGGAGGAAAACTAGGAATGCTCAAGTCAAGTGGATTCACTGCACGTGCCATTATTGGTACTTTATAATACATGAAGCTCCAATGAACTCAAAAAGACATAAAAAAGCTGCCTGAAACAATAAAGCAATCCAAGCAAGCAACGTCCCACCCAAGGCAAAGTCAAAAAACAGAACAGAATGTCAAAAAATCCAACAATTCACAAAAAGTACAAAACATGACCCAAACACTCGCTAGCACATTCGAAATGAACTGCCAGGAATTATGGGAGACCCCCTAGATTTATAGGGCAGTGTCCGGTTCCTGGTGGTGATTGGCAGGTGGCCACAAATCACTTGACATGCAACCAAGCACACAACGCAGATAATAATCAAAGGAAACATTGACATCAACATTAACATTCAAAGATGAACAAAAAACAAGGATTAGAACCCCAGACAGAGGAGGAACCCTGGCTGAAATATAACCGGGGAGAGACAGAGGAGCTAATTGTGACTGTGCTTTCTTCTTGGTTTTATTTCACTTACTGGTCATGTTCATCTTCATGGACACGTGTGCACCGCACCTTTCAACACTTCTGGAGCTTTGATCGCTATGGCATGAACTGCACTAAGGACTCGGCTCTGAACTTTGCTGTTTGTGTCCCCATTCATCCTCATCCTGGAGACAGACGATGCCAAGGCTGGTTTACCCAGGGCATCCCAGGAATGCTTTTCTTAAACTCTCCGTCACATATACAGTAACAAACTAGAATTAAGCCACTTCAGCGACCCAATCTTCTCTTTATAGATTTAAAAAAAACAAGCATCAGGTTCAGTCATTGGAATGATGGAAACAAGCAAAGAAACAACTTTGTTCATTTTTGGCATATGGACCGTCATTTGAAGCAAATCTGAGACTCAAATATTCCATACTAGGAATTTGTACTACAGTAGAGTCTCGCTTATCCTACCTTCGCTTAACCGACATTCTGTATTAAAAAAAAAATTTAAAAAACGCATCAATCAGCAACAAGAACTGCAAATTGCGAGCGTGAGCGTAGTTTATTTTTTGTTGCTCCCGACTCTACCGCAGCTAATTACAGTGGAACCTCAGTTTGCGAGCATAATTCATTCTGGAAATGTGCACACAGTCCAAAACACTCGTATAGTATATCAATGCGAATTTCCCCATAAGAAATAATGGAAACTCAAATGATTCGTTCCACCACCCAAAACTATTCATATAAAATGATTAATACAAAATATAAAGTAAAAATAAATAAAGCAAATTAACCTGCACTTTACCTTTGAAAAGAATCATGGCTGGTGTGAGTGAGTTTCTAAACTCTTGTGGGATTCCACCCAACGGGACAACATGCGGAAGAGCGTCCCAAAGGAATCGCGTCTCCTAGCGCTGTAGCAGTTCGCCATAAAAACCAATCCGAAAAGATCGCGGACATGCTGTAAGCATCTGCCGTCGATGGGTGATTCAAGGAACATTATAAACGTGCAGGGCACAGTATTACTTTCCCCCCCGACCCTGCCTGAGTGCCGTGTCTGTGTAAAGGAGAATGGCAGATCCCGCTATAATAAATAACCGCGCTGTTGTTGTTTCAAGCTTAATAAAACTGGTGTTGCTAAAAGTACTGAGACTCAGCTTTGAGTTTTCGGGTGCAAGACGGGGACTCGCACGCCACAGCACAAACACACATGCAGTCACAATGCTGTAGTAAACAGTTGTCACAGATGTCCGGGGACACTGCCCGGCCGGGACGCCTGGATAGTCCCCGACATGGACAATATTACTCCTCGGCCACGAGAGGGCAGCTGCCCGGAGCTATTTGGGGTCCACAAGGAGGGACCTGGGACATTCATGAGAGGACGTGGCCACCGCCAGGGGGCGCCCGGACAGTGAGGGAATCCTGGATGGCAGCACTTCCGCCACACCAGGAAGTGCTGCCAGAAATAATTCCAAGAAGACCCGGAGTGCTTCCAGGTGCTTTCCTGACACTTCCGCCACACCAGGAAGTGACATCAAGGGGAGCACCTGGGGCTCATCCGGGTCATGATAAAAGGGGCCGCCTCCTTCTAGTAGACGAGCCAGAGTTGGGAGGAAGGAGACGAAGCTTGTGAGGAGGAGGAAGGAGGTCGAGAGAGAGAGAGAAAGAGAAAGAAAGAAGAAGAAGAAGAAAGGAAAGAGAGTTGGTGAGAGAAGGGATTGTGGTGCAGTGGAAAAATAAAATAAAGGAGTGTGCTTTGGACATCCTGGTGTCAGTCTGTCTGTGTTTGGGGGTACGGCTTCCACACAGTATACGCTCGTACGGATGTTGACTATATGAGTGACGGAGTTAAGGCTCTAGAAACTCCAATTACTTACATTGAGCAACAAGAAGAAGCTACAGGAATCGACATAATGATGCTACAAAGATGGCGAGACTTGACAGCGAAGAAACAGCACTCGTCAGGAAAGCAGACTACAATCAAAAATGTCTTTAAATCATCACAGGACTGAACTTTTTAAGTACAGTACATACAGTATTTAACTTCAGACAATTCTGTAACTGTAAGTTAATTTTTTCAGTTAATTTATTCTGTTGTTTTGTTGTAAAACATGATTATTAGGTTTGTAATGTGTAAAATTATAACACAGTCTGAAGTTTAATAGGCTTTTTCTTAACAGCTGCCATTATCCAACATTTTCGCTTATCCGACGTTCTTCCGGCCCGTTTATGTTGGATAAGCGAGACTCTACAGTAATTTGAAAATATGAGTTAAAATTTGTGGTGAGTGCCCGTTTGTTTCCACATGAGAGACATGATGATATGACACTTACGTTTACTTGCACTTTTGCTGCACTGAACACAATACTGACAAGTGTTCATAAATACCCCATTGGCCGTGATGTTGTGTTGCACAGCTCCCTCACGACTCTGCTTGATGGCTTAGCTGAAAGGTAGGCAGCCCGGGGTTGAGAATTTCATTGGACAAAACCCACTCAGTTTAATGGACCCTTGAAAGTTTCCAGTCCAAATTTCAGAAGGGCTTTCCCTGCAAGTGACGTGCAAACATGGCAGAGCTTGGTGGCACTACTGGAGAAATTTAAAATTTTCAGCTAAATTCTGATGATTCCACCTGCACTATTTATTAATTTTAAAACTTTTTAGTAGTCTGGCATGAATTTTACATCCCTATTTCACACACCCATTTATTGCTGAAAAGCTCCAAACATTTTGCCTTTCATATTTTAACAGATAACAGAAGCTGACTGCCACCACGCTACTTTGGCCCAGTGTGTATGAGGTGCACCCCACAGTGGACTGGCACCCCCCCATCCTCCATTGTTACTGAAAACCACCCTCCTATGAGCCTGAATGGAATTATGCCATTTTTAAAATCTTTTATTTTTATGATAATGGAGCGATTCTTCTAAATTGAAACTACTCTTTGCCCAGGTCTGTCTTTTTCCTTTACTTCAGTCGGTAATTTGTATTAAAAATATTTTGAACAGCATGGAATCATTTCTTGCCCGCACTTGTCTTATTTGGACTCCTTTTTCCCGGTACTTTGACTTAAGTCTTGATCTCTTATTTATTTTATAACAGGAGAGGTTGGCACTTGAAAAAACAACAACAACAACAACATTTATTTATATAGCACATTTTCATACAAACAGTAGCTCAAAGTGCTTTACATATTAAAGAATAGAAAAATGAAAGACACAATTATAAAACAAAATAAATCAACATTAACATCGAATAAGATTAAGGATCAATGGCCAGGGGGGACAGAAAAAACAAAAACTCCAGACAGCTGGAGAAAAAATAAAATCTGTAGGGATTCCAGACCATGAGACCGCCCAGTCCCCTCTGTGCCATTTATCGGAAAAAGCCAGAAATAAAAAGACAAAAGAAAGACAAATGAAGAACCCCTGCCGCCCTTGTGAGTCTAATTCGGATGGCTTATGCCGCTGTCTGCCTGACGATGAGGGTTACCCACTTGCCCACGACTCGAGCACCACAACAAAACACTACCTCTCTTCAATTGGCCCAAAGTTAGTGGGGCACTTTAAACCTCCTTCTGGAGTCACTTCATGGCAGACAACAAAATCATATCCCACAATCGAGAGATGGCTCTTCGGTGGCAGTAAGATAACCAGGAAAAGTGCCCAACTTCTCTCCCTACTGTCCTCTAATGGGATGAAGGGTAATAACAGGCATCCTACCAGTCTTACCCTCTAAAGGGCGTCAAGTTCTGAGTCGTCGCACCTTTGAAGAACTCACTCCCTTTAGCAGCCACGAGATGTTCAGCCCTCCATGTCCCCCCTCTCTGTATAAAAGCAGATGGTCCCGACATTTGAAGGGGTGCCTGTCCTAGAACAGATTCCTTCTTGGGTGCTCCACATTCCCTGTCTCTCATGTCTGGGTCGTCAAGTACGATTTCAAGGCTCCCTACTGAATGGCAGCTCCCATTCCTCTCACATTGGCATGTCAGTTTCCTTGCCCACAGCCAGTTTAAGGTTTACCTTTTTTCTTAGGGCCTCACTGGTGCCAGCTTTGACTCTTTTTGTCCAGTAATGAAAACCTCCGGCAATTTGGGAATTTGAATCGGATGGTATTTTTAATAACAGTTGCCACAGTACCTGGAAGACAGATAATAGAATATTTGAATAATATTTGCTATCTCTTGCCCTAGGTGTACTTTCTGGGCCTTTCCTCTGTATTCGCGTGGGTCTATTTCTCAAGTTTGTCCCAGTGAAGCCCACTTCCCACTTTTCTTACCTCCTGTCAGGTTTTATACTTTCTGTCTTTGAAGGCGATGCTCTCAGTGTGTGTCCAATGCCTTTACTCCTCCCCCTTTGTCACAGCACCAAAACCCAACTGACCAATCAGATTGCTCTGAGGGACTGGACACACATATCTTAGTGTTTGTTATTACTTTATATAGTAAATAATTGCCCCGCAAATCTAATACACACCAACGTCACATGACATTCTCACCCCATTTATTTAGTACTTTTTCAAGTAACAAGTTTTGTCCTAGAGTTGTCAGGCAGATTCTCTCACACTGTGCCAGCAAAGATACCAGCCACCTTAGAGAGGCTGCCCACTACTGTCTAATGTTAACTTAAGAACAGACAGTAAGACTGGCAATTGGCAACACTGAAGAGATGTTGATTTTTACTTTTAGGTACTGCATTACTGGAGTAGGGCATGCACTGGAAAAAAAGAGCAAAATAAGAAGGGAATGTTTCTCACAAATTTAAATGCTACTCAAAGTTTCACCCTGATTTGTCTCAACAGCTCCGCAACAGCAAGGCAAACCACTTGTGTGTCGATCAGGGAATAAAAGACAATCACACCGCCATCCTGTACCCATGCCATGGATGGGGACCACAGGTAAGTGAGTAGCCATGTGTTGTAGTGGTGAGTGGGTCAGTGTCAGTGTCATCTGTCTGTTTAATGCATTTTATTGTGATGGAACCGTGAGGTGGAGGAGAAGGAGGAGTAATGAGTGAGCTTAGTCATCTGCTCCTTTGATTCCAATGTAAGCATGCGTGCTTATTGTATTAGAGTTTTATTGGGCAACAAAACATTTTTAATGATCTAACTAGCTGTGCTACCCATGTAAGATGGTTTGAAATCTACAGAATTTAAGGCAGATCTCTGCTTTAACATTTGCATTGCACTATGCAGTGCATATCACTCTATTATATGCCATTTGTTATGGGATTTGGAAAAGCAATCTTAACATTTGTCATGCGCCACCTGTTGGAATGACAGAAATATAGCAACTGGACAGACACACAAACAGACTCAGACACTTTATACTTTCAGTGTTCACAACAAACCGAACAACAGTGCTAAATGTCTTTTTGCTTGATTTGTTTTTAGTCTACCCATATCATCAGTGTGTGAAATACCCTGTGGTAATTAGGGGGTCCTGCTAGTGTTCAGTTATTGGTGGAACACTGAAATCTTACTCTTGTACTTTGGAATATATGCTAGTTTATAGCTATAAACTCCATCAGTTTGGAGATACCCACCCATCTTAAGTAGACCGATCACATTCTCCATGCGTACCCTCTTAGCAAACCAAAGCCAAGCCACCTTGTACAAGCTGAACCCAGAAGAGCCACTCCACTGCCAAGGAAGAAACCCAGCATTCATTTTGAGAAGAATGGAAGACAGAAAGACATTTATTAAATAACAATGGCTCTCTGGCTGTGTATGCGGGTGCAGAATACACTCTTAAAAATAAAGGGGCCAGAGAGGTTCTGCAGAGCGATGCCATAGGGGAGCCATCTGCGTGAAGGTTCCAGAAAAAAAATTATCGGGAGTGCGCTCCCCTCAACCTTCTCAGGTACTGAGATAGAGGAAAAGGTCATCAGAGCCACTTCCAGTAGCTCAGTATTTCTCAAATATCGTACCTCGTTGTTTCTCAGCATTACTAATCGATAATATCCATCCATTATCCAACCTGCTATATCCTAACTACAGGGTCATGGGGGTCTTCAGGAGACAATCCCAGCCAACACAGGGCGCAAGGCAGGAAACAAACCCCGGGCAGGACGCCAGCCAACCACAGAATCGATCATATCGATACACAATCATTTATCTCAATTTATAATCAAACTTCATATTTTAATGAAAAGCTCGAAAACGGTGGTGGAATTGTTTCATGATTACACATGCATTACGTGTAAAGTAAAAAGAGTTATAGTCACCTAAAAACATAGAAAAAGTGTTAGTACAGTATTATATATTTGTTGTAATAAATTGCTATAGGTAAAACTGCATTTAGCTACATTTAATTATGATAATGATGGCAGAAACTAAAAAAATCATAAAATTAAATGTATTACCAGGAACACGACAGGGACGCATGTAGCTTATTGTTCCCATTACATCTTTACATGGCATGTCAATGTTTACACGTCATTGTTAAACTGATGATTATAAATTAAAATAAAATTAATAACAGTTATTGAAAGAATATGCATTATATTGAATACAGTTTTTAATATTGTGTACATATTTATCTTTCCATGCCACAAACAATTTGGATGGTTGTCTATATGAAATAGTACTTCCGGTTGAGTAGTTTTTCTGAAATGTCATATCTGTTTGCTTTTTATCATTATAAATTTCTATATAAAATTTGAATCATCTCTCTGTAACTGCAACCATAATTTACCCGGTTGACGGAAGTGGCCCAAGAGTTGATGGGATTCCTTATTTTTGATATAAAGAAAGAGAGAGAGAGGTTACTGTAGGAGCGCACGCTGATACAGCGCATTGCCGCACCCACCACGTGACAAACCAACTCAGGATCCCCAGATTAGGACCCGAGTGCAGCCACGCAATGGGTGACACCTCAGCACCACACTAGTTCAGATGGAATGGAACCAGTGTGAGGTTTGTAATGGAGGCCGGAGCGCCAATTCTCCCATCAACCCCCAGATTTTTCCCTGCAGGTTGGAGACCCTGCTGCAGGGCTGGTTGCAATTTAACGTCCTACCCAGGATGGAGCAGGTTAAGGGCCTTGCTCCTTGCTTTTGGCATTTTACGGGATTCAAACCGACAACCTTCTGATTACCAGCGCAGATCCCTAGCCTTAGAGCCACCACTGACATACTGTAAATTTTGTGAATTTCCCCTTGGGATTAATAAAGTATCTATCTATCTATCTCTATCTATCTATCTAAATCTCACTGACTGACCAAGTCAAAGCGTTTTCAAGTTATCGTGTTTACACGCAGATGGACAGAATTTCAAAAATGGTATTTGCGGACTCGGGAAGGTCTAAAACATAAAGATCTTGAGGTTGAATTTTTACATGATTCCTCTACTTTCTCTGTACTATGTATACGACAAAGTTTAAAGAAAAGCTTCATTCCTTTAGATCTGTAACAGGCTTCATATAACCATGATTAGATGGTGACAGATTTGTGAAATACCGATGGCTCGTGATTTTAAAAGGACTCTTCCCACATACATCCAGTAATACAGTTTTCTTAATGTGATAATGTCCTCACCCTACCATACATTAAAGATTTCATTTTTTTTTTCTACATATTGGAAAGTTTTTCATATGCAGTGAACCTTTCTCAGAGTGAAATGGTGCCTTGTGAAGCGGTAGCTCTATGAGGAACCACACAACCCAGAAAAGAACCATAAGGTGCCATGCCAGAGCCAGCATTTGTAAGAGTGTGTTGGCAGAGAGCTGGGTGTGCGCTGAAGGTGTGCATCGAGATACCTGGGTGATGGAGGACATGGCACAAAGTTCGCTGGTACATTAGAGATGGTACATCCCTGGCCAAGTTTAGCAGAGACGTTCAGTCTCATTGACCTAAAACAGAACAGTTTTATTATGCGGTATGAACTCGGCTTCCCAAAAACCGTGGAGTTGTCTGCACACAAGAACACCTCCTCAGACTTATAAAAGAATGCCTGATTGAAGTGAATTTTTAATTTCAAGCTCATCAGTGTTAAATATGAGCCCAAGACCCCTGTCCTAGGACCCCCCATTTCATACATTATACAGTATATTGGTTTGATATTATTTTCTATTCTAGTAAATAGCTGGGGACACCATTAAGCCCAAATATAGAGAGGCTAAGTAGAACAAGCCATAATATGATCCATGCAGATGGACTCTGCTCAGAGATGATAAAATAAAATCAGAATCGAGGGTCGATAAGCCGGCAGGAGAAGAGAGCTAGTAACCAGCCAAAACACAAAAATGCAAATCCACAGAGCAAAGAAAGAGTCCTAACCCTAACCTCTACTAAGGTGCGTCATTTAGGTGCCTCCTACACTCGAAAGATATTGACAAAGAATGGTGAACGGGCATTCATCGATCGAGAACACAGATGGATGTGCGCTGCTATTTGAAATAATGAAGACACAACGAAGTCACAAGCATCAGGATGACTAAATGCGTGAATGGCAACCAGATGGACGCGACCATCAGAAATGAAACAAATTGTCGTCACGATACCCTAATCAAAATGCAAATAAAATAAAAACGTCATAACTATTAAAGTCTGAGCAACAGAGAATGAAAATGACAGTATCAGTGCCGGAAACAGTGGCATCGGGAGGGAGAGTCTAGAGACTGCAGCCCCTGATAGATATGCTATATAAATTACGTATATCAACATACTCGACACCCCATAAAGGGGGCTAAACCGTCATATCTTTGAAATGCCCCTGACTGGGAAATGACGGAAGCTCCCCCAGTTCCCTACTGTCATTGGTTGTTTTCCCCTGGGCCCATTCATCTTCATTTATTGCTTGGCATCATTATTTGAGCTGCAGTAGAGGACTATCGAGGGGCCTGTGCTCCAGCATTGTAGTCACCAGTCCTTCATGGACTCTTTTTATTTCTAATGGTTCAGCGCTTTTGACTTTTTCTTTGCCCTTTTTGGATTCTGTCTTTGCTCACTGATGTTGCATCTCCAGTGTTGAATGTCTCTATTCTACTGGCACACAAACCGCCAGTGGTACACCGTTAATTACACTCATTTTGCTACTTAACCCTTTCCATTCATGTTCTGATGGCAGGGCACTCCTGTACTCACTCAAATCAATTTAGAGGCACCTACTTGTCTCTGAGAAGTGGAGTCCTCAGGAAAATGCCATGTGGGCAATGAGAGAACAAGCAAACTCCCACCAGGCCTGGAGGTCTGAGACTTGCCTGTGGGGCAGTAGCACTGGCCACCTCACCCCCTGTGCTTCCCCGTCAAAGCCAAGAGCCCTTTGGAAAGCCTGAATCTGAACGACCCTGGGTTGTTTTTCAGCAGCCCTCGTGTCCTTGATGGTCAGTCTCAGATGGGTTGATGTCCTGCATATTCAAGCCATGATGACGTATGGCAAAATCTTTGTTACTTAATTGAAATCTAGCAGGTCTGGCTGCACCTCTCAAGACCCTGTCTGCACTTGTCCAGGATGTTGTGCTTGTTCACCTCGAGCGGTGCCTCTGTTTAGTTCTCATCAGGACTTTCCCAGGGGATGCTGGGCTCTTTCATCCCCACCCTGAATAACAGTCTAATTAAAGTGAGAGCACCGAGCTGCTGAAGAAGCTCCCTCCCTCTCCGGAAGAAGTAATCAAAGACAGCTCAGTTTTGGTGACAGGCTGGATTAATGACGGGGTCTACAGAGGATCAGCCAGGTCCCAATTTATCTGTATGATTATCTTTTTATGTATTTATGCACATTTTTTTGTTGTTGTTGTTTTCATGCGCATCGTCAAACAAGAGCTAATGTGCTGCAACAGAAGCGTCCCTTGGATCTCTTCTTCCTTAAATGGAAAGTAAACAGCAGCCATCAGCAAAGGAAGAGCATTTCTCTAGACGGCCCCAAGGAAGGCCTTGTTTGAAGTCTTCTTTAGATGTATTATTTATGCAGTCTGTCACTAGAGGAAGACGCAGCAGTCAAAGCTCTTTGAACGCTGCAGCAGCCGCATCTTGGAAGGACCTGTGGCTGCTGTTAAGACTTTGGGCCAAGTAGCACTCTGAGCCTGGCAGAGGTGCAAGAGGCCAGGACATCAAAATTCAGGTTCTCTCCCCTTACCAAGATTGTGCTTTAGGGCTCCTTTTTCCGATCCCAGTCACCTATTAAAAGAAATGAAATCTGCACAGCCCACTCTTCTCACAAGCCCTCCTGCTATGGCCGTTCCACCTTCTTCTCTTCTACCCATTGACCACACAAACACAGCTAATCTGCTGATGGTGTCAGTCTGGGAAGATTTTATATCGTTAGTTCAATACGGGGCTTTGAAAACAAAGATTATTTTATATCGTGGATCTCTACAGTGAACTCCATCCCAAGGAGCTATCCTGAAATGAATTTCATTTAGTTTATTTTTGACAGTCACTGAGTGTTGTAAGAAGTTTATAGATTAGAAACTTTACAGATTACCAATTTGTTTAAAGTGAGTAACACAAAGCAGTTCCAAACTGATTCAATCAATCAATCAATCAATCAATCAATCAACATTTATTTATATAGCACATATTCATACAAAAAAATGTAGCTCAAAGTGCTTTACAAAATGAATAGAAAAATAGAAGACACAATAAAAAATAAACATAAGTCAACATTAATTAACATAGAATAAGAGTAAGGTCCGATGGCCAGGGTGGACAGAAAAACAAAAAAACTCCAAAGGCTGGAGAAAAAAATAAAATCTGTAGGGGTTTCAGACCAAGAGACCGCCCAGTCCCCTCTGGGCAATCTACCTAACATAAGTCAAACAGTCCTCTTTGTATTTAGGGTTTTCGTGGAAGGACCTGATGATGATGGTCACGTAGACTTCTGGCTTTCAGTCCATCAATGTTGGTGCATCATGATGCTTTGAGTAGGTGGTGGCAACTCTGAATTGTGGGTAAACGTGTACTGGATTCATATAAACAGAACCTAACAGTAATGAGCCATTAACTTTATTGTCAAACTAGGGCCAGTTGGCGCTGGGAGCCAGTGCAGCAGGTTGAAGTGTGACGTCTCCATCCACTCAGCCCACTCGTCATTCGGTTATTTATGGTGTATGTCCAGCTAACCTCACGAGGACAGGGGGCCATACTGGTCAACACCCCTTCAAAAATTCACTTTTACACTGAGCACCGGGTCGCTCGTCTTGTTCGCGTAAAAGTTCTTCAAGTGCGCCTCTTTCTTAAAACTTTGCTTTTCAGCCACATCATTGTGAACCATTTTGGATTTGGCCACTGGTGGGTTGCAAGTTGCTATTGTTTATATTGGAAATGGGTCACGGTGGGTCACTGCTCTGATGAATGTGCTCAGTCCCACCCCCACTTTGACGACTGCACGCAATTCACGTAGGTGGACCACCCAAGCCCACCCCCCAAGCTCTCTCATGCTTGCGCTAATCACTTTAGCAACACGCGCCCCAACACACTTTGGTGGTGTGCTAAGAAACACTTGTGGGATCTTGAAATACCCCAAATACGATTGCGTTAACTGTGCACTGGGGTAGCCAGTTCATGTTTATGGTATCTTCTGTTCATCACAGGGCCCACTCGTGCGCACATCCACACCAGGACATTTAATATTAATACATGTGAGATGTGGCGGTATACCCTATGTAGGCAAAGTGAGAACATGCAAACTCCACACAACTGGGCCCCAGAATGCTAAATCCATGAGGCAACAGCATTAACTACGATCACACTGTACCACATTTACGTTAATTAGCAACTCTGAATTGTGGGTAAACGTGTACTGGAACACCATTACTTTTCATCCAGGGTCGGTTCCTTCTTTGCATCCAAAGCTGGCAGGATGAGCTCTCCCAATCCTGTAACAGAAAGTTCAGGTTAAAAATGTCTGAAAAGAGGACATTCCTTTCCTTGAAGATGATTTGTTCACTTCTTTTTTCACTCCATTTTCATTCTGGAGTCTGTTGTTGAACTCATCTCCTTGTGGCCACAGCACTTTTACACAATGGCAGCCCAGTGAAGGTTGCGTTTGTGATTTGGTGTCAGTTTTCAAAGACGTCACATGCCTTCTGCCTGATTCCACGGACATTCTGGTCATTTATTACGTCTTCTTTCCTGTTTAAATTGCTGAATTCTGTTTTATGATTTGATAAACCTACACAAACCAGGACCTGGAGAATACTGTCCACTTTTCTAGGTAATTGTGTAGAACAGGGACTTTCATAATAGCTGGTCTATATTTTCTATATATTTTTTATAGGTATTTTAATCTATATATATATATATATATAAAATTCTTTTTGCGTTTGAAACAGAAATTGCATATGACCACGCGAAATGGAAATTATGTATGACCACAGAACATATTATACAGGAACTAATCAATTCGTCTGAGGACGCCATTTTTATATCGTCTTTAGAAATTGCAAGCATTTGTGTGAGAGTTATTTTACTGATATTGAAAAGAAGTAAACACAAACACGCCGATGTATCCCATAGAAGTGCACCCCGCGTCGCCCTCTCCCAGCCCTCCTCTCTGGACTCCAGTGCTGAGCCGTCTGCTGCCAGGCTCGTTCTGACAGAGAAGTTTTATTTATTCGCCCAAGTGAGTGTCGTGGAAACTGCCACATTATAACTTTTTTTTAATTGGCAGTACTTGAAAGTAGAAGAGCTTTGCATCTTTCTGCTTTTTAACTGCGCCAAGCTGTTGAAGACCGCCTTCAGCGGCGAGGGGTCGTGACAACAAAGTGGATGCTGGAAGGTGCGGAATGTCGGGCTGCTCTGCCAGGTTGACAGCTTAGCAGTTTCGGGCAGCGTCCTCTCTTTTCGCACCGTTTGTGACACTTCGAGTGCCCCGTCGGCTCCTTGGACAGTGGAAATCTTTGCGAATGAGTGTAATCAGCGCCATCGAAGCGTGACTCTCTTGGTAAATTGTGGTGCACGGCTACTTACTGTCCCTTAAGGTGAGTTCAGGTCACTAAATCCCCGCAACATTCAAGGTTGCTTTTGTGATGAATTCTTTTAAGAAGATGGAGGGTTTACATCTAAGAAGATGTACCGTCCTCTTCATGTAAAGTATTGGACTTGGGAATTGTTTGGACCTTCTGTCCGTTAAGCACAGAAGGGCAACGTCCACATTTCTCAGAATAATTTTTCTCTTAAATCACAGGCACGTAGCGCAAGGTTGTCAGGCAGGTAGTTTACTCGAAACCACTGCTGTAGTACTCAATGTGTCTTTAATTCTTAAATGTTAATGTTTTACTGTTTAATAATTTATATGCTTCTTGTATTTTCTTACTACTTACTACTTAATAACTTATTTTATAAATACATTTTATTTTTTTCCCTTGCACTCAGTGAGCGAAGCCACTGGGTAATCAGCTAGTATAATATATATTTCACGTACACTTTAAATACTTGTTTTTTTGCATTTTGTGCATTGGCAGGTGAGATGAGTTACTCCCAATGGTGTTCCTCACACCATTTCACTTGAGATTATTCATCTGTTGTGAGTCCGTAACGTTGCGTGTTGTACCCTTGCTAAGTCGGACAGGCATGCGAGTGCCCGATGTTACAACACGTGAGGGTTTGTTCATCTCAGGTGTGAACTGTGCAGCTGGCCTTGCGCTTTCCACTTGAAAGTTTTCGGCACGAGGGCAGGAGTGTGCAGATTGCCCCTTACATTGTTTAAAGACTCCCTCAGATTACAGGCACACTGTACCGTCGTTTCAGCTTATGGCCACATGCAGTCAGCGGTTGACACTGATTGTGCTGCCTGCTGCTTTGTAGTACATCACCATTGGCATCAGGCCACGTTTCCTGTCATTCATAGCTGGGTTTGGTTCACTTGGCTGTCCTGCTGAGACCATCGTTTATCCAGAGAGTTTGCCCGTTTGCCTAACGCACTAATCCACATCACACTGTTCTTTCTGTAGGAAGTTTCATCTTGCACCACCGTGGCTCCTTCAAACTGTGAATTGACTCCAAAAATCAAAGGAGGCATCTTTCAAAGCTATGAATCCAGCAGTGACTGCCTGAGGCGACTTGGATTGCCAGGAGCAATGCTTTTTTACAGAAGCTTCAGTAACATCTCCTAGATCTAGGAAGCTGCACTTTCTACTCGCTTCAAGTGCCATGTGAGCCTCAGGCAGTTACTTGTTGGCAGTACGTGCCAAGGTGCTGGACAAGATCCCAGCTGGTGACTCATGTGCATTTCCAGTCGTCTGCTATCCAGACCTGATGATATGGCTTTGAGATGAAGCTTCTGATAGTGAGGTGCATGAGCCTTGTTTGTCACATCAACACCATTCACTGGGCCCCTCGCAGGGCATTGTGTTGTACAAAAGGGCTGATCAGCAGGATGGCAGCAATTATCTTCATCTCCGCAAGAATTTCCTGCTCTATGCAATGAGTTTTTAAATTTGAATTTAAAAGATGGAGGATTCAGTGTTTGCACAGGCCAGAAGACAGACAGAAATGAATAAATCCATAATCCATCATCTGCACCCACTCAGTACTATCAGGCCTGCAGCAGGATCCAGCCCTGGAGGGGGTGCCACTCTATCACAGGGTTCATTTATGCACTGAAACAAACAGGGACAAGTTTGAGTTAAACTAACACACGTGTCTTTGGGTTGATACAGGGAGAACATGCACGCAGCACACAGACAG
Source organism: Polypterus senegalus (assembly GCF_016835505.1). Taxonomy (NCBI): domain Eukaryota; kingdom Metazoa; phylum Chordata; class Cladistia; order Polypteriformes; family Polypteridae; genus Polypterus; species Polypterus senegalus. The sequence goes on along the minus strand of NC_053159.1, from coordinate 120,400,480 downwards.
GCTCAGGATTTAAAGCCAGTCTCCAGGAGCTGTGAGGCTGCATGCTGGAACATACATGGCATACATTTCACAGTGTAAGTCTGCCAAAAAGATGCTGCTTTCCCAGAGATCTGCCGCCATCTGGGGCATGTAGTGTGGAGCCTTTGCTTCAAGCACAGATGGCCACACACACACATATGTAAGGCAGCACATGGCAGGTACTCTGAGCTTCTCTCCTGCCTCTTTAACTTGGTGTTTTCTTGATTTAATTTTGATGAAAGAATCAGAAATGCACAATAGGCATTAATAAAGGAAAATAAAGGCAGCACAAAACAAGAAGCCAGGATTCCCACTGCACCATGATGAATTTATTTTGGGACAATTTGTTTTTTCACAATTGGTATCAGTAAACCCTTTTTTTTCCCTGTTTTTCAGCTTTGTAGATTGACTAAGGAAGGCTTCCTGCATGTGGGATCCCTGGGAAGTACGAGGCTTAGCGAGGACACACGCTGCCTGGTAGATGATGGCGCCAACAAGTTCCCTCAGCTGCTAAACTGCGAGAAGATCAGTAATGTCCGACAGAGAAGCTGGCACTTTAAACAGGTGGGTGGGAGAAACCAGGAAGACGCTGATGTTCAGTGAGCACTCGGAGCAGGGCAACTGAGTGCCTGACACACAAATCTATTTCAAGACATTATTTAAGAGGAGTCGATGCTAACCTGCAGTAACTAAGGTTTCTTGTCAGCTCACTATTGAGTGATTTTTACAAATATCAGCGGGACTGCTCTAGATAGATAAATAGATAGATAGACAGACAGACATGAAAGGCAGTATAAGATAGATAGATAGATAGTATCGCTCCCTTAAACCCTCCAATCAAACGTCAGACACCAAATAAAAGTCCAAATGTTGACTTTATTTATACACAACAGTGCACAAAGCACCTTCTCCTCCACAATACTCATTAATTCACTAATCACAATAACAATAATAATAATAAACTAATCCACCACTCCCAGACGCGTTGCCCTCCTACCACCCAGCTCAGCTCAACGCTCTGGTGTCTCTTTCAGTCTTTTATAGTCCTTGTCCCGGAAGTGTTTTGCCCTCTCTGTCCATGTGACTAGGAGCACTTCCGGGTTCAGATAAAAATCCTTCTTCTTTACCCCGGAAGCATGTCATTCCCCTTGTCCAAGTGTACTTCCGGGGCGTAGGGAAAATAGTCGCTGCTCCTCCCTGCAGCTCCTTCTAGTGGCCCCCATGGTATCCAGCAGGGCTGTAAAGGAAAACTCCAATGTCCATAATTCCCTGCTGGCATTCAGGGCACCTCAATGCTGCAGGGAGGGCTCCACCTGGCGGCGTGGGGGTATTGGCCGGGATAAACGGCCGGCCATCCATCACAATAGATAGATAGATAGAAAGACAGTCTAAGATAGATAGATAGATAGATAAATAGACATGAAAGGCAGTATAAGATAGATAGATAGATAGATACATAGATAGACAGACAGACAGACAGATAGATAGATAGATAGATAGATAGATAGATAGATAGATAGATAGATAGATAGATAGATATCGCTCCTTCATACCTACAGCGGCTGATATTTAACACTAATTTGTCATAAGGAGTATGTGCAGAATTGTTCATAAAGGCCATCAGCTTTATCTTCACTCTTCCCTTCACTACTGCCTGGTGGTCAAGAGCAAGACTCTTAACTGGGCCTGACCATTTAATTAACTTTGGAGGGCCTCACTTGAAGTGATGATATCAGTCAAGCACAGCACAGTGTAGAAAATCACACTGGCCATCACAGAGGTATAGAATTTACAATGGACATCACTAGCTACATTAAAGGAACACAGTCTCCTAAGAAAAAAGAGATAGATAGATAATGATCAGTAATATAGATAGATAGATAGATAGATAGATAGATAGATAGATAGATAGATAGATAGATAGATAGATAGATAGATAGATAGATAAAAAAGAGCTGGAGAGCTGTGAGGAGCGCACCATGTAGCTTTTGAGCACCTTGCCTTCATTTTGACTTTTTCATTAAGCTGGATACGTAGCAGTAATTATGTGTACAAAGGACTGTGAAATTCTTACTTGTACGTCCAACCAAATTACAACACGTCACCACTCTCCAGCACCATTTATATCAATGGACTAAAATCCAGAGCTTTGCTGTAATTATTAGGAAACCCAAGTCAGCTAACCTGTGAAGTTCTGCATATAGTGCATAGGAGCTTTCTGAACAAAGCCGATAAAACGGTGTCACTCTCTTTTGGGACCCTTAAACGCTGTGCCAATCCGTGGCTCACATAGCCTGCAGGCCAACAACCCCAAGTACATAACTACGGGCAGAGTTGGCTCTAACATTTTTGCTGCCTTAGGCAAAGTTGTAAATGGCATCCCGCCACCCCCTTTGGACTCATCACTGCGAGAACTGTATATTGAAACCAGGACTGGGGACAGTAAAGTATGAGAGTTTGGATATTAAACAGTGAATTTACAATTTGAGAATGTTGAGCAGGGCAGTTAATCACTTATAGCAACATTTTATGTCTCAGAAAAACACACTCATTTCAGGAAACAAGTAGGAATTGGGCTGTATTACCAGGTTTTACACAAATAAAATAAACCTTTATTTCACACATATATCACTCACACTACAAATATGTACAAGGTAGGTTTCTGTTTAAGCCTTCAGCCTAACATACACCATCACATGATGGTGATATTCAAGTTTAAATCTTACAGCTCTGTGACATATACATGTCGTTGAAATGAATGGGATAAACTGATAAATGTAATGTAATCACAACAATCATAGAAACTGAAGTATATTCATTTTTAAATTGGAATCTTTACCCACAAGTCCTATTTACTGCACCCTGCTGTATGCAAGTAGTACTGGGGTGTTGTACCATGTTAGCCATTATGGATGTAGTGAGAACTCAAGCTGAAGAAGGGGCCTGAGTTGCCTCTAAACTTGCATAGTGTAATCTTTTTAGTAAATCAATAAAAGGTGTCATTTTGCTTGACTTCTCTCTCGTGTATGCAAATAACGCAGTATAACTATCCAATCAATGCATGACATCAGACAGCTTTTCCAGTGAGACATGTAGAACTGCTTTAGGGTGCCAAAGGAGAATCTCATAGATGGTGCCGAACAGCAGAGGATGACATATGCCAAGTATGAATGTAAACCCTTTTGGGAAATGATTGTATTGTAGTTTGAATTAAATCAGCCATTAGCAATGCCTTCAAGAGCTGCAGTCCTGTTGCTGCTTTGATTGTTTAATTTAATTTTGCCATGCTACAGTTTGAGGATTATTACTATTAATGCCAGGCCACCTTAAATTCCCTCGCTCCTCATCATCAGGGTCTTTGTTTTGCAAATGTGACAATCAGCACTGGCAGCAGGCAGCCTGCTCACTCATCCCCCACCGATCGTCAAAACTACAAACAGAACCAATTTTTTTTTCAGGATAGAAATGGAGATCAAACTTTCCATGTCAAAGGAAAAAAAGGTTGTGTCGTTAAGTTGTTGGCCAGAAAATTGTTAGGAAAAGTCTCACAGTGTGTTCACTGAATATCCACAAACTTATTCAGTAGGAATCCAATGGGGCCAGTTTATAAACTGTCACACCGATGACATAATCCACTGTGACTTCCAGAGAGAAGACCCCAGCAATGCTCACCCATGTCCACATCCAACCAATGGGTGCCCATAATTTTAACATCCTTGAAAACAAAATGGCATCAAGGTAAAATGAATAGACTGTACCAAATTTCAAGTATTAGAAACAAACTCACTTTCAATTTGAATTCTGCAATGTGTAAATCTTTAGTTAAAACTGAAAAAGAACTGCTCAAAAAATGTTACACAATTTAGAAAAAAACATGAAATCACAACTCATAATTTTAGGAACTTATCTGAAATTGGTGTGTGTGTGTGTGTGTGTGGCCTGCGGTGGGCTGGCTCCCTGCCCAGGGATTTGTTCCTGCCTGGCGCCCTGTGTTGGTTGGGACTGGCTTCAGCAGACCCCCGTGACCCTGTGTTAGGGTATAACGGGTTAGATAATGGATGGATGGATAGATCTGAAATTGGCTAGACGGCGACTCTCATAACAAACAGATCTTAAGTGGCACCCCCAAGAATGAAATGCTATTTCTTTTAAACAACTCTGTGATTCAAAATTTATCAGCGCAGCATCTCACAAATACGAGTAGCTGAGCAGGCCCACCTCTGTCAGTCGGGTTTTCTAACTGGACGCAAATGTTTCACTGCGCAGGACTCGTTCAATCAGGAGTTATTGATGCGTCACACTTTTGATTTTGCAAGCTGACGACTAAACTTCTCACCGACTACAACTTTACTTATTGAAGCACAGCTGGCTGAGCGAGGCTGTCACCAGTTGTGTAAGACTTTTTGCATTTGGCTATTAAGTGCGCCATGCGTGCCTTATCAGGAAATTTCCTTTCTTTAGTTCTCATTTCCTGATAGCCGTGTAACTCGCCGGCCTCGTGATGAAAGAATTCAACTGCTTCTTACTGTGCGTGTGTGGGATGCGTTGTTTCTAAAAGTCTGAGCTGAGTTTAGCAGGTTTTAAACTGCCATGGGTGAGGAATTCTGAGCACAAAAGATTACATAAAAAACAGAGCTCACCTTCAATAAGCAGGCATGGAAATCCGTACTGCAGAAAATCTGCTTGTCATGACTTTCTTTCCCTTAAGCAAACTATTGCAATCAATCTGTGTCACTTAAAGATGAGGGCACATGGTGGCGCAGTGGTAGTGCTGCCACCTTGCAGTAAGGAGAGCAGAGTCCTCCCTATTTGGAGTCTGCATGTTGTCCCCGTGTCTGAGGTGGGTTTCCTCCTGGTGCTCCGCTTTACCCCACAGTCCAAAGACAGGCAGGTTAGTTGAACTGGCACCCAGTCCAGGGTTTGTTCCTGCTTTGTGCCACATGCTAGCTGGCATAGGCTCCAGCACCCCACATGACCCTGTTCAGGACTAAGCGGGTTAGAAGATGACAGACTTAAAGATGACATGATCATTTTTCCCTTGTTGATTTTTTTTTATTTGATTTGTTTTTATTTTTCCATCCTGATCACTAATTACACATAAAAGAACAGACAGGACACGAATCTGAAGAAACACATGTCTGTAATAAAAGTGCTGCCACTCTGTAAGCACTGGGCGCCATTCCATGCTACTACCACTTATGCTTTTACAGAGGAGTTGAGCCACTTCAGGTGCCCCCTAGAATTCCCCTCACACCCCCACACTTTGAGAAACGCCAAGCTAGACTACAAGTCTCAGACATCTGTATTGTTTCTTTTTAATGAAAGTGCTACTTTTTTATTTTATGCACTTTGCTGTACATTACAAAAAGAAGTCCTGATTGTTTTTTTTATAGCTATGTGCAAGAAAAAAAAAAGGCCTCAATATTTAATTTAACAAAATGAGGTCTTTATTAGCATTAATTATAAGCCAGAACTTTAACACTGAAGTTCTGAATACCACAGTGTACACTCTTTATGGCTTCCAAATCATCCCCCTTCTATTAACAGCGTCATAAATCAAACTAATTAGTTTGTTTCAGATAAGACTTGGGTCATGTCTGGTGAGGTTTGGTGACTCTTAGCTAGCAAACATATCATCAGCTTTATTGTTTACAGCGCACATTAATTGCATTATCAGTAAAAGCCTATCTTTTAACACAAACAGGACACAAGTCCCACTCCTTCACATAGCACTAATGACTGCCCTTGGAAGTATTTTATGGGTATGATATGCTTAACAAGTACCTACAAAAACACATATTTGGTTAAGTCTTAAAGAAAATAGCTAGCATGCAACTATTTGACATATTGTACATGAAACCCATTACTTGATAAACAACAAGATATATTTTGCTAGTGTTAAGATTTAAAGTTAGACATATAAAGACAAATTGAGCATACTGTATATTGTCCCACACCCCCCAGCACTTTGCGAGGCCCCTTAGCTTAAGCCCAGGTAAACTGACGTGTCCCTGCCTATGACTGCCATTATGTTCGCTTTATACAGTAAGCATAGATCCACATGACCCATGGCACTGACAGCAGTTTAAAACGAGTAAAAACACGTGTAAAGAACAACGTAGGGAATATCATGGCAGTCCTGGCGTGAAAATGTGTAATACACGTCCGATGGTGTGCTGTTTAGCACTAGCAGTGGCTCAGCGGCTATGAGGGGCCGGCGTCTCAGAGCACTGGAGTCTCTTTTAGTGAAGACATCAGACACACTGCAGACATGGCGTTCATAAGCCGTTGCTCTCATCAGTGTGTTCACACAAGTTGAAAGGGTTGTTGTTGTGCACAGGGCACAGTGAAATTCATGTGCTGGTTAAGATGTTGCGATGCGGAGAATCATACATGTGTGACATGACAGGCACCATTTCAAATGTCAGATTTTAGTTTAGTCTGTCAGGTTAAAGGAGAAAACAAACACTTAAAAAGAAAAACTGTTTGTGTTTGAAGACATACTATGAAGTGCATAAGAGTCCAAGGGACTTCCCCAAAGGAGTGCGAGTTTGGCCAATGACCTCCCCAACGACTGCTTAAGAAGCAATTTGGATTCGGCTTCACCCCTGTGTATGCAGCTACAGCTTACTTGGAACTGACAATGGCCGCTTCACTCCTCCAAATTCTGTCTGAGTGGCATGGCTGCGTTCACACTCAGCTCCAGGCCTGCAGTTTTCTATGTGGTTGATGCAGAGCATGCCACCCAGCTCTTGTGTGTCCTTCTGCACAGAGATGATCTGGCTGTCCGCGTTCCTGTAAAGAATTATTCAAATTGTTACTTTGTAAATGTCCCACACAAAAATTAAAGGATAACTTCTGTATTTTTGAATTCATTCTTATATTTCACAATCGTGACATACATTCATTCGTATCAGAAACTTGCACTATTAATAGCCACATTAATTTTAAAAAAAGTTTGAAAGTGTAGGCATGGCATCTTACTCAGGGGCATTCATGGACTATTGTAATTGTTGCTTATTTCCTTCATCAATGTTTATTAGTTGTTAAAAGGTCTGTTACATTCAAAAATTACTGTGATAATAGAGTATAAGTGCATGCATTAATAGAGTACATAAAATACTTGTCTTTAATCGCAATTTACAATATCATGCAGTTTAAATGCCAAACCCAAACAGGTCTATGGTGGCTGAAACTTTCACGGAACTCACGTGATGGCAAAATTGCACTGATTGATGTCATGCTGTTAGTTGTTGGTTGTGGAGGGTTTATGGCTACTTATAATTCATATTTTTTTGTTACATTTTTGGTACAGAAGTATCCGATGGAGCTCCACCCAAATGCACACGGCCTGCTGACGTGACAGCAAGCACCCGGCCATACACACTGCTGGTGTGTCAGTAACTTGCTTGGCCGTCAGCAAAACAGGAAAATGTACAACATGAAATAAAATCTCTATTGGTAAACTTGAACAAGCAATCGATGTTAAAACGATTGTCTCTCCATTATAAGATTATTATAAGATTTCAAAAATTTGGCGGTGCTATTTAGAAGTTTTTAACGTTTTGGAAATTTGTTCATCACAAAAATGCAATGAGCTCAGTTGTGTCCAATCGTTGAATTGAAGACACGCCTCTCTGCCTCATTCATTGGCTAAGATTCCACCTCAACAGCAGCTTATTGATTGGCTGATACTGCTGCTCATGTGATACCAACAAAAAGAGAGCACTGAGAGACACGTACAACTAAAGATAAAAAATTGAAAAAAAGCGACTGGAAACATTATCAGGAAGAGAATATACAATACAATACAATTTATTTTTGTATAGCCCAAAATCACACAAGAAGTGCCGGATGGGATTTAACAGACCCTGCCTCTTGACAGCCCCCCAGCCTTGACTCTCTAAGAAGACAAGGAAAAACTCTCAAAAAAAAAAACCTTGTAGGGAAAAATTGGAAGAAACCTTAGGAGAGGCAGTTCAAAGAGAGACCCCTTTCCAGGTAGGTTGGGTGTGCAGTGGGTATCAAAAGAAGGGGGTCAAAACAATACAATACACAGAACAGAACAAATCCTCAATACAGTATAAAAATAAAAATTTTAGAAGCATGTAGCAGAATTTAACAGTAGATGATGCCACATAATATGATTTGGATATTTTTAGAGTCCTGGAGACCTCATCCATCAAGCTGCCTCCCCCGTTTGGCCATTCCACAGCTGAAACAGCGCTGGGCCAGCCAATCTGATGAAAGGACCCCTCTACCCCACGATTCCTGCGATCCTCCATCAGGGATGACTTTACCTTAGGCAGGCAAAACAACTTGGCAGGTGGGCCGTGGCACCAAGTGCCACATTTGAGTAATGAGAACAGAAACAGAATAGGTGAGGGTTAGTAACAAATTATAATTTTATGTTACTTATGTTTTAGTGCTAATGACTAACAACAGAGATGCAGCCTGTACAGTTAATCAGCAGCTCTAGTCAGGATATGCTAAACTGAAGTAGTGAGTCTTCAGCCGGAATTTAAAAGCTGAGACTGAAGGGGCATCTCTTATAGTAGCAGGCAGACCATTCCATAGTTTATGGGGCCCTGTAACTAAAAGCTAGACCTCTCACTGTTATTTTATTAATCCTTGAAATCATAAGCAGACCGGCATCTTGAGATCTTAATGTGCGCTCAGGTTTGTAAGTCATGATTAGTTCAGACAAGTAAGCTGCACCTTGGCCATTTAATGCTTATATGTTAAAAGGAGGATTTTGAAATCTGCCCTAAACTTAACTGGGAGCCAGTGTAAGGATTTAAGAACTGGAGTTATGTGTTCGTATTTTCTTGTTCTTGTAATAATTCTTGCAGCAGCATTTTGGATTAACTGGAGGCTGTATAAAGAACAGTTTGAACATCCAGTGAACACCGCATTGCAGTAGTCAATCCTACTAGAGATAAATGCATGAATTAATTTCTCACAATCTTGTTTATTTGAAAAGCGCCTTAATTTCCTAAGATTTTTAAGATGGAAGAAATATGATTTGGATAACTTTGTAATATGCGCTTTAAATGACATGCTAGAGTCAAAGATCACTCCTAGATTGTGGGCTGATTCAGTGAAATTAATGGGGATTCCAACTGAGTTAAATGATGACAAAATATTGTTGTGTTCAGCATCATTCCCTCTAACAATTAACATCTCCATTTTATCTGTGTTTAAACACAAGTAGTTCTCATGCATCCACTCCTTTAATTCACTAACACAACTAATTAAAGACAACATCGGAGAAACTTCATTTGATGATAATGAAAGGTATAACTGGGTGTCATCTGCATACGAGTGAAAATTAACATTATGTTTCCTAATGAGAGATCCCAGTGGAAGCATGTAAAGTGAAAACAGTAAAGGTCCCAGTACTGAGCCCTGCGGGACACCATATTGAACTTCTGTGTATAATGATGGAGTACTGTCAGCACATTTCTGTACATATTGGAATTGATTTGATAAATAAGAACTAATATGGCTTGTACTTGTGCATATCTGAGATGCTGCAACTGGCAGAAGGTCAGTTCACCCATGCAGCTTTCATAGACTGCTGCTAAATAATCCTAAGGCACTCCATTTGTGGATATGAATATAAATGTAACAATGGGAGGCAGGCCTACAATTCATATGTTTGCTTACATCTTAGCATATTCCATTTTACTTTATGAAAGCGTTTTCTGGAGTGGCTTATTTAACAACGTTTTAGTAAAAATACATGAGTCTGGAACATTGTGAGCATACGGCTGATGACTTGACTTGTGGATTATGCAATGTAAGTAATGTGAGACTTCTTCAGGAAGGTTTGATGTTGTTGGCTGTTGTCCAACATTCGTCTCCATAGATGGCTATTTTATCATGAAAACAGGAAGTATATTTTTCTCAGCCATCACTACAAACTGCATGGGGTAAGCAACATGCACAAAAACAGTATTTTTGGGTGAAGTATTTTTTTAAAGCAATAAAAGTGATTTCAGTTTCAGGGAACATGCCCCTGATATTTTAGAGAAATGTATTGGGGTGAGACAGAGTATAGGAGTCAGGTGGAGAAGTTTGCTTCTTGGTGGAAAGAGAACTGTCTGCATCTTAATACTGTATCAGCAAAACTGAGGAACTGGTTATTGACCGTAAAAAGAAGCCTCTATGCTATGTCTTGGAACACAGAGGAATTATATAAGAAAGGGCAGAACAGGTTCTTCTTCCTTTAACATGGGAAGTGACAATGTTCAAATCTTCCATAACTCTGTGATGGCCAATGTGATTTTGTATGCTGTGGTGTGCTGGGCTGGTAACATCACTTCGAGAGAATCCCACTGAATCAATGAGCTGATTGAAATGGCAGGCTCAGTTATAGGATGCACTCTCAACCCCCTGGAGGTAGCGAAGAAGAGAATAAACAAAAGAGAACCATTATGAAAAATGCTACACATCCTCTCTCTGACACACTAACACAGTACTTTCAGCCAAAGAATTATTCACCAGAAGTGTGTCAAGAAACGCTACTGGAGCTTCTTCATAACCAATGGCCATACACCTACATAATGCCTCACTGGGACTGGGACAGCCAAGTTAGAAGTTTTCATTTCTTCTTTTTTAGTCATTCTGGTATGTGTATATATATTTATTTATCTATATCTCTCTATTATAAAAAAAAATCTTGGAAGGCTTGGAAGGAGACGAGACGTGATTTTCTCGGAGACACTTTAACGTCACGCGAGACAAGTCAGTGAGACAAAAGGACAGCAGCTGTACAGGCTTTTTAAATGTTAAAGCGCCGCGCAACATGCAGATCACACAGCACACCAGTAGCAGATCCGACCGCATTTCTTTAGCGTGCATTCAGCCCCCCTCTTCACATCGCGAGTGGCAGATATGCGAAGTGGCTTGTGTGTAGCATGCCCTGAGGGATTTTGGATTATTGGGGGTGGGCGAGTGAAGCAAGCAGGGGGCAAAGCCCCCTAGTATTTATATATTTATTTGTTTAAAGAGCTTCTATAAAAGCCATTTTTCCTTCTGGTGGCAAATAATGATCTATTTATCTATCTATCTGTCTATCTAAAATGAAGCTGGAAGTTATCCTTATTTATCAGACATTCTTCCAGTGGGTCATGACAGCTGGTGTGGGTGGAGCTCATGTAGACCATCATGACAAAAACCACATGTGTATATCTGCTTGGCATACGACTTTTCAGCTAACTGGATCTAAAATGTGTATAATCATGATGGGAAAATACATTTTAAATTTTATAGTTTCTACTGACCCCCATGCAGTATTCCTGATACTTTAAAACAGTGGCGTGTTGCGCTCAGGTTAGATGTACACTCCGCAACTAATGACTGATTTGAAATTGTGGCCCCTACTTTCCTATTTGCTGGATTAAAAAACCTCTAAAGCCCACTGCAGTGCTAAACAATGTTCATGTGAAGCACAGCCCTGCTGATGAAAATGGAGCTACGATGACAAATACAGCCAGCTAGTTTTACACAATATATGTTATTCACTAAATACAGATGAGTGGCAGTGAGCTGATAGGAAATCAACAGGCGGTGCCAAGGCATTTGCTCTTGGTTGCTGTATTTTATATTTTCCAAACATCGTTAGTCTTCACTCAGTGTAGTTAATGTAAGGTAAGTTTTAGTTTTCACTCTGCAGTCTTTTACAGCCCCTCATCAGTCTGCTCAGCTGATACAGACAAGGTGTCACCACTTCCATAGCTGAAAACACAGTGTCAGTGGAGTATTAGGGGTGCTTGTTTCTTTAAATCCTTAGGAAAAAAAAAATAAAATTCCACCTAAAAAAAGCAAAGTCTGGGTGCTTGAATGGCAGTATGAATGCCACTGTTCCATTTACCAAGCTTGATGCAATGATTAGTCAGGGATGTAAGGTTGTCAAGAATGTAGAAGGCAATGAAGTGACTTGGGCAGTCTCAAAAAATAAGTGATATTTTGGAGAAGACGTTATGGATGCACAGTTTTTCAATCTGCGTACAATCTTAAGACATGAATGCACACTCTAGAACATTCTCGACTTCAGAGTGGACACATTAGGTACATTTTAACCCTTTTGTTTCACATTTTTCTTGGTGCCCATTTCACAGGCCGGGTAAGCTGCTCTTTTTACTTATTTATGTGTGTATTTATTTAATTTATAGGCAATACTTTGCTTAACAATGCTAACATCTAGGGCAAATAAATATATAATATAATTATGAAAAAAATTACCTTGACATTAAAAGTACCACATTTACTTTTTAAGAACCATTGCTAAAGTTTTTATTTGCAAAACTGGAAGAGAATTGTCATGATTGAAATGTGTATTTTAAAAGCAAAAAAAAAAAAATACGTAAGACTACATTTTCTTCCCACTGTACGTACAATGATTACTTTAGATTAATTTCCTTTTATGTATGTATTTATTTGTCATAGGATGTGTGCTTTTCATATTATTTGTTTGTCATTTTTTTGTACTTGCACCGTTTACATATGTAGCTTTTACAATTTAATTTCCTTCCATAAAGTCTAAAAATAGTATAAAGACACAGCACGGTTTCAGCTTAATAAAATTTGACAATTTTCAATAATAGGCTAAATTTTATTTAAAGAGTTTTGAAAAAGACTGAAGATGAAGGTATGGCTCCCACAGGTCAAGCTGTTCCCAGTTCCCAGTCCTTGTACTGATCTCTTGACTGACACTAACTGCTTCTTTGTTTCCACTCCCCAGAACGAGTCAATTGCAAATGTCGACTCAGGTCGCTGCCTCGAAGTGGTGCCCTCAAAAGCCGGCTTTGGCTTTGACCTCATTCTACAAAACTGCACGGGACAGAAGTGGAACATTAAACACAGCATCAGACAATGGCAGTAGAACTTTCATCAACACATCCTCTTTGCCTCATGTTTCTGAATTTTATTTTTCTATTCAGATGGTAGCAGAAACTGGACTCTTTACTGGAAAATGGGTGCTTTTTTAAATTTGACAATTGTATTTGTGGGAAAAGAATGTTGGGGGAAAATGTATTTATAATGGTGTGGAAACGATTTAAAAAAAAGTGCTTCAGTGTGTATCAGCTTGGATGTTGGACAAAATAAAAAAAAACTATCAAACATGGCTGTGGTGGAAGAATGCATGCAAGAACAAAACCCGGAGAGACAAATTGAGCCTCCTGTCATTCCTTTCACTTCTGACAAGGAGCAAAGCAAGCAGATGCTCTTGGCGGCCACCCCTCACAATGCTGTGACAAAATGAATGTCAATACAGCAGTGACAACTACCACCTGACTGGATGGCACCTTGACACAGAACTGTCATCATTTTTGTATGGATGTAAAAGGTCAAAACAAGGCAGAAAAGCCCTTCTTATAATGCCACTCTTCAGTTTTACAAACTGGCCTGGCTTACTGCACCCCATTTAGATGACACATCTCATATGGTGCAGATTGACATTTCAGGTTAACGTTTCACCCTAATAAGATGAGCCATTTAAAAAATATAAAAAGAGCACCACGATCATTCTGGTCCATGGGACGCAAGGCCTTGGCCAAGCCGCACAGGTGCTCTGTAAGTGTACAATTTATTGTTACAAAATATTTACTTCTTCTGCTTCAATAGGATAGAAAACCCAGGTGAGTGTTAAGAGTGGCACCTTAAATGACACCATCTCAGGCTATTCCAGTGGTCATAGCGTCAGGTTTGGTGCATTGTGCGCTGGTGTGGTCAAGCAGCAGCTGCAGGCCCATTGTGGATATCTGAAAGAGGGACGCTAAGGTAAGAGAGAAGGCTACACATAGAAATGAGGTTCTGTCAAGCCTTTGAAAAAACATTACTGCTGGCAATAATAAAACAACTTCAGATTATCACAGCAGAAATAAGGTGAAAACTCTGGATGGGACTCCCAGCTTAAAATCCACTCACCTGCTGCATGGCTGCTAGTTGTCCTCCATAAAGAAACAAAAGCACGACTCTTCAGGTCCTTAAGACTCCTGAACCTGCCGACACATCCGGCTTCAGGAATGCTGAAAGTGGCTGTGCTTATCAAAGAGTAGAGCAGAAGCAGCTGCTTACAGTTTGTGAAGTATGGGTTTCTCATGTCCTACTTTCCAGATTCCATTGTTTTCAGATACACACAGCTGTCTCAGAGCTGCTGAGTTTGTCTTCCAATAAAAAATTCCAACACGAGAGCTGGAGTAGTGAGGTCTCTTTTAATTGATATTTCCGCCTCCCTTTAAACATTGATTCACTTGAGCTAATTCATTCAATTTACACAGCACCTCAGACCAACACATTGTGCAATATGAGAAATGCCTACAAGACAAGATGAGAGTGCTAATGAGGCTGAGAATGAAATAACTTGTTTCTTTAACAGCAGTAACAGGCATCTAACATGGAGACCTGCCACCATTGCAGCCCTCCAGAGAGCTGCTTGGCTCACTAGCGTCTTCTTGTGCATAGATCAGTACTTACACAAAGGCAAAGTATTCTTGCCATTATTTTTCCTTAAAAGAAAAGGACCAAATACTTGAAGATCTGCAAATACTATTTTAAGAAAAATTGTGGTGATTTGTTGTGAAATTTAAGCCCTACAAAGCTCAAAAAAGGTCTGAATCCCAGTAGGCCTTAAAATTCAAAGTAGGCCAGGGCTTTACACTCAAAACCAGGCTTTTGGCCAGCTGTCCCAAATAGGGACAGGGGAATGGCTGAAACCTTTGGCCCATCAAAGGCAAAAACGATCATCTTTAATAATGAATGTTCTTAGTAAAAAGCAAAGGGTAAAAAAGCAAGCTATAACTCAGAAAAGAACAAAATGAAAATCCAAGATCCAAAGACTCCAAAAAACTAGAGCGGATTGTCAAAAACCAAAAATTCAAACGTAAAACTATGAATTAGCATAAGCCCCACTACTTTGGGGTTTTTATAAGATATGAAAGGTAGAAGTACATAATAAACAAAAATAGTTGTGTCAAATATTTGAAACCTTAAAGTGTGTACTTCAATGTAATTGTTTAAAGTCTAAATATAAAAAAAATGTTAAATAATTTTCGTAAATCACTGACCTTGAAATAGTCAAAAATAATACACCACATGCTTATGTTAGAAATTTGTCTTTTTTAATCTCCTGACAGTGGCACTTAAAGGATTAGGACCAGGAATAAAGAATCAGATATCACAAATATGATTCTATTCATGATTAGTAACCTCGAAATAGCATGAAAACAACACTCCACCTGCCTATATTACTGACCCCCCATTTTTTAAATGTTTTGTGAAAAGAGTAACTTTGACCCCCTGTATCCCATTAGCAGGTGAACCCTGGGGGTCGGTTGATGTGGTATTCACAACTTCTAGTCCTTCTGATGATTTGCTGAAGACACTTACTGGTTTACTCTTTACAAAATCTAAAAGGGTAATTCAAAATAGGCAGTCAAATAACATGGAGCAGGAGCTAATGGCTCAGCATGAAAAGAAGGGGTGTCCCAGGCCTTGAAATAGGCCACCTGCAGCCACAGCCACATCGTCAGGGGGCCCTGCCCCTCTTTGGTTCAACATACAAATTGAATAGGATAAACATAAGATAATAATACATACCGTATATACTCACATATTGTAACCCGAAAAATCGATCATAAAATCAGACCCCGACTTATACGCCCATTTATACGTCCGATTTTTTTTTTTTTTTACATCTTCTTGCAATCTTGCACCAGTTTCTCAGACACATCAAATTTCATTGCAGCAGTGCAGTTACCAATTTCTTTCGCTACTTCAACGCCGTTTAATTTATCGATTGATCGAACAATCCATCGTAGATAAGGGATGCTGTTACGATAAAGGTGTAGGAGGATGTGAGATACAAAAAAACACAAATCAGTGCAAACAGTCGCTTCGGAATAGTTCGGGTATTACCATGTGGTCATGTAGGCACAATACATAGAAAAAAAGGCAGTGTTACTCTCTCAGGTGGGCATTAGCATATCATAATCTCTTGGGCCAATAGCGTGAATTTTCCGCATTTTACTTATACAACCAACATTATAAAATACCAGAAATTATACTGTAAAATCAAGTACCGACTTATCCGCAGAATTTATCCAAGAGTATATACGGTAATTAATAATACATGGAAATATGAATTAAAGAATCCTTAACTACAGGAGAAAGAAAACAAACAAAAAAATCAATAACATAAAATACATTAAAAAGAACATAATAAAGAAATAAAAAACACAGAAGCCAAATCCAGGGACAAAGCCTTGGCCTGACCATGACACTTTACTTTCATTTGATACTAATTCTTCCCTTTCTGTAAACTTCCCCTGCAGTTTTTCAGGTCCACGTCTACCTCAATGTCATAACCACCACCGGAGCTTCCAAATTTAAAGGACCCAGAGCAGAACAGTTAAAAACGGCATCAAGGCATGTTGGAATAGTGACACAAATCACAAAGTAGGAACTTCAGACTACCTTAAGAAGGACCTCTCTTAGCACATAGAAAAGACTTAAAGGATTATAAAGGATGAAAATGAGAACCCTTCAGTAGCTTAGTCCTCCTAATTTATAAGAACCGCCACAATATTTACAAATATGCCCAAATATTCCACATATGAGGAGGACTTCCTTTTCTGACCGTGTAGTAAAGGTAACACGCCGAAAGGGGGCAGGGTTTTCTTGTTGGTCGGCTTCTTGTCTGAGAGTCGAAGAGGACAACAGCCGACATTACAATAGTTCAGATCAGACCCTGAAAGAGACAGACAAACCTCATACATGTGACAATATGTGACACATAAACACAAAGGAGTAATTGAAATAACGATGAATGAAGTAAGAAATCTAATGGCAGCAACTGTTGACAGCAAGTTGAGGGAAAAGCATTTACTTCTAAACTGAAAAATAATCAAGCAAGTCAATCATTGATATGGTGGGCTGGTTGCTGTCGCTTCCTCGCAGTTCTTTTGCCATTCATTGACAATTAATACTAAGATTCCACAAGGCAGTTACCTTCCTTGTCTCACAGGCTGTGGTCCTACAAAAACACATCATAAATGTCACTGCTGCTGACATCACTCTGAGAAACACCCAGAAACACAGGATCCCCCCGCAGCCCAAACAACCCTCCACCCCTCAGCGCCAGAGTGAGGACACCTGAGCCTTTCAATGGGACAATACTTCATCATTGTGACTTCTCGTAATATTCAAAAGGCTATAGCACAGAACACAAATGAGACATAGAACATCGGCTTGGTAGTGCAACAAGTTCATTCTTAAATTTTCATCCATGAGTGAAACCTTTCAGAGTGGTACTTCCCAAACTTGGTCCTGTGGCTGCAGGTTTTTCTTCCAGCCAGATTCATAATCAGTGACAACCCCTGATAGCATTTAATTAGCTGGTATTTTTTTTTTCCTTATTCTACTGTACATTCAGAAAAGCACAGCATCATTTTTACATTTATAAGACATTTAGAAATATTTCTGCTTTTGCTATAGAATGAAATGCTTACCTCTCTTTTGTTGATTTTGTTGTATTTTACCCTTTCTCTGTGGAGTTTTCTCTCTTCGTTGTACCTTATTAATGACAATTAAAAATAAGCAGAGCAGACACCCAGGCAAACAACACTGAATAATCAAAGGCTGCATATACTTTAGTGTCAGACCCACTAATTAGTAAATAATGGATGAATTATACAATTAGAACAAATGGAAAAGTAGGATGAAAATCATGATGAAAATATTGTTAAAATAAAAAAAATGCATTATTCCCATATAACTGCTTGATACATTTTAATATTAATATTAATAGTTTTTAAATTTCTATATTGTTCCCAAAATACAGAACATGGGAAATAACAGTTTACTTAATTAGCCCAGGGGTCCAATTAAAAACAGAAGTTGGCTGGAACAAAAACCTGCAGCCACAGTGGGTCCCCAGGGCCAAGTTTGGGAAGCAGTTTTAGAGCAACAAGTAATGAAGGTCTCATACAGTACATCAAGGTCTGAATGGTCAGGAAGATGACACTGTGGAATAATCAATAAAAAAAGAAAACATGAGTAAAAGTAAGTATCACAATTACCCTCCAGAATCAGACAGGCCAGTCCATGGTTTTGTGATGTCTTCTGACTTCCTGCACACAAGACAGGGCCACTGGTCATTTAATTTCTTTGCTGCCTTCACTAAAGACTAATATGCATCAGCTCTTAATATTTACCTAAAATTGATAATAAATAAATGACTTCTTACCGCTTTATCCATTATTCCTTTTGACCAGTAATTTGTTAAATGCCTTCTTTTTCATATACAGTAGTTGAAGTTTCTGTGTCATTAAAGACTCTTTGTGAAGTTTAACTCTGCAGACACCGTCTTCCGTTTGATAGCTTACAGCATTTCCTTGTCGCACCTCTAATAAAGATTACGCTGAGCAGCCACTTTATTTAGTACAACAGTCTAACAGAGCGTTTGGTCACTTTATTGATTGTTAAACAAATTCTGTAATGCTACTCGACTTATGCAGCGATTTTCAGTCACACAGTCAGGGTCAGAGGGGGAGAGTTGTGGAGCACTAACATGACCATCAGACGTGAGACCAGTGAGGCATAGAAAGAAGGAAAGCATAAAACAGAGGAGAGGCTCATCTGACTGGGCTCCTGTGTTTGGTGTACCACAACAAAAAGGAACAAGAAAAGGCTGAGATTGCAGCTGAACTCGCCATACTAAGAAAGCTTTTGTACAGCACTCATTCTGTCAGCCAGTATATTAAAAGAATGCAGTCTGCAATACTTTGGAATGCTGAAACTGTGCTAGAAAGTTGTCACATTTAACAAACTAATCACAAAATGATTCTTCAAAAGAACATCATCAATGGAAAGCAAATGCTAAATGAAACGAACACATACAATTTGATAAATAACAGGAACAAAAAAATTTACAAAGAAAAAGGAAACCCATGTAGCAATAAACAAAACTAATTCCTAATTCTATCAACCTTTCTTACACTTGTGGCAGAATTAGGAAGCCCTGTTGCAGACCACCTGACTGCAGCTTGGTCGGCAATATATGGAATTTAAGTGTTGCTCTGTTATTATCAACACTTTTAATGTGTGCCATTAAAAAGTCCCCGTCCCATTGTGCCTCCATCATCCTGCTCTGGTGACAACTGCCATCAGCCTCTGGGGTTTTTTATAATTCATGTGTCTTTCTGTGAGAATGAACCAGGGAGTCACAGGATTTATCAGCATGGATTTGGATTTTCTATTGCTTGCTCACAGCAACTGTACAGTTCTTGTTTTTCACAGACTTAATGGGTTCATCTGCAGCTCCACTTCCATTTTTGACAAGGTATGATGAGTTGTAACACTAGCCTGTAAAATGTGCTCCTCTTCCTGACTTCTTTCATGACTGGTCTGTTCCCATCCAAGAAACAGAATTTGGCTGGGCAGTTTTTTGGATATTGGTTTAATCTTGAACCCCCTTGACGCTGACGTGAATTAAACCAGAATAGGCCTGTGCCATAAATTAACGCTATTCCTTATACTGGATGATCATTTTTTGTTAACAACACATTTTGTGTGATTGTAATCTTTTTTGATTATTTAGACAAAGATTAATTTATATTTTAGTTGTTATGCGACATGCAATGCACATCTCACACATTCACAAATGGAGTATCGATTACATGTGTGGAAGTTCTTCTATAAATACAGAGGCTCCACAACGTTGATAAATTGTTTCACATAAAACCTTCTAGAGTAGTTAGTTCATTTTCCAGGTAGGCCTAACGTTAGGTTTCATTTCACATTTGACTTCTCTTTTTGATTTGCCTTTGTGTCTTGTTCTCTGGTTATTACTGTCCTTTGATTTGGACCTTTGCCTTCCCCTCAACAGCCTGTTGTTCCGGACATACTCACTCAAAAACAATTCATCGTTCTCTGCCCAACACACACACAACATACACATGTGACCTGTTAGTAGCTACAAATGTCTGCTGAGAAGTCAATTCAGTGTCTTAATAAATCAAACGAACGCCCAAATGAATGCATGTGGAGTACAAATAGAGCAGACCAAAGTGCTTCATGTTCAAGTCTCTACTATTTATGTTCAATCGAAGGAACTGAAAATAAAGTTGAGACAGTCAGTGAATAGTAGGGTTAGCTGCACTGTGAATAAATCTCTTAAAATAAAACCAAAGCTATTATTTTAATGGACTAAAAGCAAAAACACAAGGCCATTCAAAGTGTGCTTTTTCTTTTCCTATAAATGTTATTAAAATTGGGATTTCCTCTCACACTTTTATGAAATAACATGACATAACACTGCTGACCAACATTGTTACAAATGGTGTATTTATTGCATAAATTGCATTGTCTTTTTACAGAGAAGATATTTACAATTGCTGTTTGGCTCCATGTGACTGTGCCTACCGTCTCTGATTGGTTGCACCCTCTCGCTCATCACCTAAATACACACATACCTGTATACAAATATTTGGAATATACATAATTTAGTTATATACATCCATTTTTACAATGCAGTTTGGCTACATTCTAATCAGCCAGTGCTTAATATTAACATTTTGTCACCCACAAAGACCCCAGGATTATCTGTGCCTACTGACATTATTATGTTTAAAACCCTTTGTAATTTACTAAATAATTACTAATAACAATGTGAAAGTTCTGAAAGGGTCTGCTTCACTTTAAGAGATTTTTGGGACACAGGGAGATATTTAAAATAAGGTGGTGTCTATCCACCTGGGATATCGGAATGGCCACTTTGAAGTGGCACACTGGCTAGTGCTGCTGCCTCACAGGTCCAGCTCCTGGCTTGGTTATTTTCTTCTTCACACGGACATGCTGGGTTAACTGGCCACTCTATATAAAGTCAAGGGATTAAATATACTTAGCTCGACTGCAGTCCCCTGGCACCAACAAGGTGTTTTCTAGGTGCACCCCTTTTTGTTGTTGTGAGGCCAATTTTGGTTTAATCTAATCTGACCTGACCTCCTCTGATGGATTTTTCTTGTAGGCCTGATTTGACTACTAGCATTGTAATAACTGTCTTAACCAGCAGAGTGCAGTGTTGGACAAGAATCCCAAAAAGTTCAGGCCAGCATGGAGAATCAGCGAGAGTTCAGTCAGAATCATCAGAAGAGGGCCTGCCATCACTAATCATGGGGTTTATTCATAATTTGCACTCTGCACCGGGGCCCAGATTGTGAGCCAGCAGCCCAGTGCACCCGACCTATCAGAACCATTAAAACATCATGCAACTACAACACCATTAGCTATACTTTGTACAGTATTTAGTATATACATCAGTTCATGAACGACATGCATCTTATATAAGCAGTCCATAGAAAAGGCATAACACTACTTTGTGTTTATACAGGAATTCAGAAGTATCATCTGCAAATAAAGCTGTCAGAAATACACTTTTGAAATTGTGGCATGAAAAGTCAAACAAGGGCAGAATAAAAGACATGCAAAATGAATGAAGAAAATCAGATTATAATGTCAGACAGCCACCAAGTGAACGTGTTGATAAAAAGTGCCTGCTCTTCAGTCAAAAGGAATCATCTATGGATAGCAAAGCTGGTCATGTGTGAGTGCTGAAAACCCCATTTTAGAAGCGATGCCTTGCTTTTGAATTACAGTGCATCCGGAAAGTATTCACAGCGCATCACTTTTTCCACATTTTGTTATGTTACAGCCTTATTCCAAAATGTATTAAATTCATTTTTTTCCTCAGAATTCTGCACACAACACCCTATAATGACAACGTGAAAAAAGTTTACTTGAGATTTTTGCAAATTTAATAAAAATAAAAAAATTGAGAAAGCACATGTACATAAGTATTCACAGCCTTTGCCATGAAGCTCAAAATTGAGCTCAGGTGCATCCTGTTTCCCCTGATCATCCTTGAGATGTTTCTGCAGCTCAATTGGAGTCCACCTGTGGTAAACTCAGTTGATTGGACATGATTTGGAAAGGCACACACCTGTCTATAGAAGGTCCCACAGTTGACAGTTCATGTCAGAGCACAAACCAAGCATGATGTCAGAAGAACTGTCTGTAGACCTCCGAGACAGGATTGTTTCGAGGCACAAATCTGGGGAAGGTGACAGAAAAATTTCTGCTGCTTTGAAGCTCCCAATGAGCACAGTGGCCTCCATCATTCATAAGTGGAGGAAGTTCGAAACCAACGGAACTCTTCCTAAAGCTGGCCGGCCATCTGAACTGAGCGATCGGGGAAGAAGGGCCTTAGTCAGGGAGGTGACCAAGAACCTGATGGTCACTCTGTCAGAGCTTTAGAGGTTCTCTGTGGAGAGAGGAGAACCTTCCAGAAGGACAACCATCTCTGCAGCAATCCACCAATCAGGCCTGTATGGTAGAGTGGCCAGATGGAAGCCACTCCTTAGTAAAAGGCACATGGCAGCCCGCCTGGAGTTTGCCAAAAGGCACCTGAAGGACTCTCAGACCATGCGAAACAAAATTCTCTGGTCTGATGAGACAAAGATTGAACTCTTTGGTGTGAATGCCAGGCGTCACGTTTGGAGGAAACCAGGCACCGCTCAGCACCAGGCCAATACCATCCCTACAGTTAAGCATGGTGGTGGCAGCATCATGCTCTGGAAATGTTTTTCAGCGGCAGGAACTGGGAGACTAGTCGGTATAAAGGGAAAGATGACTGCAGCAATGTACAGAGACATCCTGGATGAAAACCTGCTCCAGAGCGCTCTTGACCTCAGACTGGGGTGACGGATCATCTTTCAGCAGGACAACGACCCTAAGCACACAGTCAAGATATCAAAGGTGTGGCTTCAGGACAACTCTGTGAATGTCTTTGAGTGGCCCAAGCAGAGCCCAGACTTGAATCCGATTGAACATCTCTGAAGAGATCTTAAAATGGCTGTGTACCGACGCTTTCTATCCCACCTGATGGAGCTTGAGAGGTGCTGCAAAGAGGAATGGGCGAAACTGGCCAAGGACAGGTGTGCCAAGCTTGTGGCATCATATTCAAAAAGACTTGAGGCTGTAATTGCTGCCAAAGGTGTATCAACAAAGTATTGAGCAAAGGCTGTGAATACTTATGTACATGTGCTTTCTCAGTTTTTTATTTTTAATAAATTTGCAAAAACCTCAAGTAAACTTTTTTTACGTTGTCATTATGGAGTGTTGTGTGTAGAATTCTGAAGAAAAAATGAATTTAATCCATTTTGGAATAAGGCTGTAACATAACAAAATGTGGAAAAAGTGATGCACTGTGAATACTTTCCGAATGCACTGTATTTTCCCATATTTCCCTATTGCATGTATGTGTGTGTGTTCATGTGCATGCGTGTGAATGTTATCATAATTTGATTAAGCTGTACTTTGTGACCAGAATGCACAAATAAAATCAAGTCCCCATGAAAATAACATTTGTACAAGGATGCTACAGATCCACCCTGCATTAAAATCTCCAATGTCAGTGGAAAAACTGGTGACCTGTGCAGGTGTTGTTTCTGCCTTGCAATCTATGTTTGCTGGGATAAGTTTGAGCTTCCCCACAACCCTCCTCAGGAAAATGGATTTGTATTTGGAAAATGGATATATTTTCACAATTTCAGTCAACTATATAAAACTAGTTTTAATCAACTGATCAAAATTAATAATGGAAAAAACAATAAACCAAGAGACAATCGCCCAACTTTCCGATTTGTATGTCTGAGAGGGCAGGCAGTGGCTTTTCAAAGCAATGGACCCACTCACATACACAACCTACACTGGACAGTGCCTTTGGCATGTAACAGGAGAACCAGAGCACCTTGAGAAAACCCATAGAGACACAGAGAAAATGCGCACATGTCAACAAGACAAGTTTAATCCCAGGCTCCACAAGCAGGGAATCCATCGTGCCAATTCATGTCAAGTAAACCAGCATATTGTAGTGACATAGAGACTATATGATGGTTCATCTACAACAGGCCCACCTCCTAACATTTTGCATGTCTTTGGTCTTGTGAACTGAGGAAGCCGAGGAAGCTTGTCAAAGGCTACACAACAGTTATTGCTATGTAATCCACAAGATGTGTATCAAGGTCGTGCCATCCAATAAATGTGATGCTGCTGCCTTCTTACACCATGCCTGCATCTACTGCTTCATGGTATCTGAAAAAGACCCCCAACTCCTTGTGAGTTTGACATGGGTAAGTAGGTTAAAAATATAATTTAATAATCAAAATCACCTTACCAATGGTATTCTTGAAATGTTTATGTCTAATCTTTATATGTCCATTTAACTGAAGGTGGCAGTAAGTGGTGGGGTTTACATACAAGGCCCGCACTCCAGTAGGCATTGCCAACAAACACGAATGGTGGAGGTAAAAGTCTGATAAGCAGAGCTAAGAATATCAGATAATAGGAGAATAGAGTCAACTGGCTGGTGATGATGGCAGTAGGCCACAAGGTCGCTGCTTCAATGCTCAGTCACACTGTGTTGACCCTGAGGATGCCAGTGCTCCAAAACTATGATTGCAGTAGTATTATGCATGTCTAAGTTTCTACAGAATATACTTCACCTAAGTACATACAAATTTACTAATAAAAAATGCAAGTCCCATAGTGCAATGTTGGGTGCTCCCTGTGTGGACTTTGCATGCCCTCTCCATGTGCTAATGTATGTCCTACCATAGTCCAAAGACATGCAGGTTAGGTGGATTCATGATGCTGAGTTGGTCCCGATTTGTGTGTGTGTGTTCACTCTGCAATGGACTGGTGTCCTGTCCATGGATTGTTCCTTCCTTGCGCCTGATGCTTGCTGGGATAGAGTCCAGTTTACCCCATGACCTTGTTCTGGATAAGTGGGTTTAGAAAATAAATGGTTCACATTGGCTAAACAGCTCAAACAGAACTGAAAAAATGCATTGTGAGTCCTAACATTTGTTTAGATAGATGTGGATGTGTGGCCCATCACTGGTGGGGTACACAAACACAGCCGCACTGTACATGATGACAAGCTGTGACAATGGCTATATATGTGATGCCCACTGAGCGGATCCCATGTCTCCTGAGAAGACTCCAGCTCAAATTTGTAAGAAATTGAGGCTCCAAAAACAGAGTTGCTGTCATCAAAGCCACTGCCATGTCTGTGTGGTGACACTGTCACACACTGTGTCATTCTCAGAGGTAAATATGGAGAAATCTTTACTCAAATGCAAAGTCCACATACTGTATACGAGTACAAACACACATAACACAAACAGGATAGAAGCTGAAAAATCAATAAACATAATACAATAACTGCAGAGGGAGCATTTTATACTACAGATTACATAAAATGATTCCTGAACTGGTATAATTTTTGTAGAGCAGAAAAATTATCATTGCTTTTAATAAACTGTAGCATTTAGTACAATGAGGGTAGAGATTTCAGATCTGTATTAATGGCAAGAAGAAAAAGTAGAACAGATTTTGTTTTCTTGGGAAATTCGATAATGTCCGTAGAAGAAAACTGAATTTCTGAGGAGAGCGCAACTCAAGCAGTGCGCTAACAGGGCAGGTGATCAGGTCAAACCCATGCAACAAGACAGGCCATGACAGCATAGTGCCTTGGAGCTACCAAGTCACATTTGGCTCCTCCCAGCCTCATGGCAATCCCAGACTGCACTAGATGCAGCTACAAGCAAGGGTGTCCAAACAAGGTCAGCCATTCCTGTTCAGTTAGATGCAGTGCAGCAGCAAATGAAGCCTATTTGCCTGCATGGCACCCTGAGAAAATACATTTCAGCAATTAAAAAATGTCATTAATCAGATTGTGTTGGCAGAGGCCTGACATCCGCCTTATGATGCCTTTTCTGAAGACCGTTTAGCACATGGAAACAGTCCTACATTCAGTGAGGAAACCCATTTCAATATGTCAGTTAGTGCTATGTCTAATAAAAAAAATGAAAACTCTTAAGACTGTATGCAATAAACCACGACAGCCTTATTGCCCATGATAAGCCATCACAAAGATGGCTTTCACTGTTTGTCCATAGATTAGGTGAGGGAAGGCAGAGGAGGAGGAGGAGGTATCACTTCATTTATGAATAGCACTTAGCATCAATGGAATGAAACATGGGAGAGATAATTCAGAGCTCCTGTACTTTATTGCATTAGAAAAAGAAACCCTAAATACCATTAAAGCATTGAGACAGCCCTTTAGAGTCCCTGCCAGAAAGATTTAGACGCGGTGCAGTGCTGGCTTCAGTCTTCTCCTGAAATATTTTCCTGTACTTCAGCTTTACATTGTTCAGCTGCTAAATCATCAGTAGAGTTCACATCCTAGTGTGTGTTTGCTTTTTTAATAAGGAAGGAAAGGAATTCACCCATTAGCATGCACATGCAGTTCCAGGTCCAGTTCACAGTGGTCTTGGGTGCAAGTCTATTCCATACCATTACGAAGTATCTGATTGGCTGCAATAAGCATGACACTGATGATGAAGGCCATTGCAAATGCACAGATGAGGCTCTTCCTTACGCAGGTCTGCCGGTTCTTCTTTTGGGAATGTACTGGAAAAGAAGAGGAGGAGAAAGCAGAGTTGAGAGGCAGGCCACCTTGTTAAAAAGAAAAAAAAATGGAGTAATGCCATTTATGACACACACATACACACACACACACACAACACATTATATATATATATATATATATATATCTGTCAGGTTGGGGAACATGCACTGGTACAGTGCATTGCCTCACGACCACAGGATGAAAAAGCTCGGGATCCACCCCAGTACAGACACACATTCAAGTCCCATCCCCTGGAAATGATCATCTATCTGATGCAGCCATGTGTTACATGGGCTTCCCCATGGCTTGGTCCAGCCGCTCAGGTCCTCAACAGTTGTTGCTGACGCTGATGCTCTCTCACAAGGTTCACGACCTCTCGGTTTGGGCCGCCCAACCTGATGGGTCTGGGCTGAAGGTGGAATCATGACACGCACGAGCGCATGGGTAGCAACTTAAAGACCCAACGTGCATCGCAACAAGTCGTGCCAGGGTACTAACCTCTCTCTCTCTCTCATCCCGTAGAAAAGACAAAGTGCTGCCACCATAATCCTACCCGGACAAGCAAGAGAACACTTCTGCGTTCCTTTCTTCCCTCTGGTCCCTCACTGATGACGTCCATTACCCATCCACCATCACGCCTTCCCAGCATTCCACGTTCCTAATTTCCGGTCCGCCTTTTTAAATTGTCCGTCCACCCACTCTGTTTTGTTTTATGATTTTGTGGAATGTTTTTGACCATTTTTGTTTACAGTATATGGGGCTAAAAACCCCAAGCCTTGATCTGTTTTCTTGTGATTATTATAATACATATACACATACATACACAAACGCATATACACACAGTATACACATACAGGGGAGCTGCTTCAGTTGGCCAAGTTCCTGGTGCACGACAGAAAAAACATTTTTTAAACATGATTGGTTTAATATTTAAAGATAGATAATGAACTTTCTGACTTATAATGAAAACTTGAGCATCAGTGCCGAAATGCAAGGAAGTTAATCTACAAACTTAAACAGCTTTTTGTAAACTATATTTTTTTCACCACGACAGACCGATGCAGAGCCCGCATCACTGCGGATGCCGCACCGATCCGCCTGTCGATCTCACGCTCCATTCTTCCCTCACTCGTGAACAAGACCCCGAGATACTTGAACTCCTCCACTTGGGGCAGGATCTCTCCCCCAACCCTGAGAGGGCACTCCACCCTTTTCCGGCTTGTTTTTTATTTCTCTCACTGGGTATGTTGTGGCATATCAGAAGCTGTTAAAGAGTTACACCATCTGAATGTGAAGAGTCTTGTTGTTGTTTTACAACAGCGTCCAGTGATTTAAGCCCCAGTGCTTCTTCACAGTTCAGTTTAGATTAGTACTGTTTAATGGTTATTGACAATGAAACAGAAAAAAACGTAAATACTGTAGTTCTTATATTTAAAAACATGATTTATAGGATAAAGCTTTCTCATATGTCATAATTAAGAAAGCAGACATAACAAATTTATATGCAAAAACTTCTGGCAAAATAAAATGCAATATGTAAGCCAAACAGTAGGAGATGAAATTAAAGCGATATTATTTTCAGATGAAGACCCAAAATTCATCCAAGACAAAAATTTCAAGCAATAAACAAAGCCATAAATTTATATAAACTACCGGACAAAATCTTTAGAACACTTCTTTTTCCTGTTTTTATTTAAATGTAGACAGTTCAAGTCCAGTGGATAACCTGAAATGGTACAAAGGGTAAGCACTAAACTGCCAGAGGTTAAAAAAAGCTTAGGTTACCAGAAACTGAAACATAATGTAATTTTTAGGGTTATTATACAAAGACGCCCTTTTCAGGGAACAAGTAATGGGTTAAAAGCTTAGATAGATTGTAATAGCCAGAGGCCAAACCTTAACATTACCAATTAATAACATTAATTAATTACATTAAAACCATTAATAATTCTAAAAAAAATGAAAAAGAGAAGGAGAGCCTCTGTAAAGGCTGCCGCATTGCACAGCATCCAGAAGTAGATATCTTAGAACTCTAGAACTTTTTAAATCGAGCCTTGAAAGTTGATGCAGACAGTTAATTGTTACAGTTTTGGTTGATTATTTACAAACCCTCTGTCTGGATAAAAGTAGTGCTGGAACAAACTGTGTTACTACCCCTCTGAAGCACTATGTGGACAATATTGCACTGTATATGGCGATTACAGTGGTGAGAAAAGGGCAATTAACAAAGGAAGACAGACAGATAATTATAATAAAACCCCTAAAAGTGCAGATCTTTCCTTTAAAGAAACTGCATAGACTGCCAAGGTGGCCATTAGTACAGTTACCTACACCATCAAAAGGAACTCGGAAACTGGAGGAAACTCGTACATAAACTGGTCTGACAGTCCTAAAACCACAACAGAATCAGAACACACATTTCTGACAGTCAACCGCTTGTGTGACAGGCACCTCACAGGCCAGCGGTCAAAGTAGGCAAGTGTTACTTTAAATTGTGAAGAGATGACTTGAAGCTGCAGATTTGACAGGTTCAGTGTCAGTAAGAAAGCTATTACTAAGTTCTAGATCACTCCCTATTTTTCTAGTTTTTGTTATACTTTAATGTTTAAATGTACTCTGAAATTACACTTCACTTCTGTGAAATAAAAAAATATTACAAAATATTTTATGACAGCAGGTCATCCAGGTTAATAAACTGACTTTCATCTACATTTTTTGGTAACTTGTTCAATATACAATATCTATGATTTTGTGTGACTAGATAATTTCAAACATATCTGCAAAATTAAACATATTAACCATCTTCAGTCCTGACATAATTGTAAATACTAATATCATATCCTCTTAAATCTAGACCTCCATTTTGGGGATACAAGGGGAGGGTTGGCGTCAGTAAAGGCATTTGGCTATAAAAATCGCACCAGAACCTCTATTGGAGAAGTCAAAAAATAGTGAGCTCATATAAAAATGAGAATAACCACAGAAGAAGAAGGAAAAGAAGAAAGCTATCATATCCTGTTAATCTGTATTCTTACTCTTAAAAAATACGTCCTTCATACTATCCACTTCCCCATAATCCTGGTATTTAACTTGTAGCCTTGCTTTAAATTTTGTTTAGTCGCTGTTATGTCTTTGACTTAATAGAAAGGTCAAAATTTAAGCATTACACAGCCTAAGAATAACATTTTTTAAATATGTCACATTTGCATGAATATTACTAAATATCTGCCAAAGTACATATTCTACCCAGGCTCACCAAGTATGATTCAGCTAACTCTAGGGAATCTGCTAATCAACATTTTCATATTAGTATAAAACCATTAACATTCATTCATACCACTGGATTCATTTCAAGGCATAAGACTATTCAACAGCTGCTTGCACTGATGACTACCTGAGTTATGTTCAGTTGCATTTCATATACAGTATGTGCCGTCTGACAACATATTTAATGTTTTGTCTTGCATTCACTGCCTGTGCTGTATTCGTTGTTAGTTATACTACTTTGACTAATCTGTGAGATATATTACAGTGTGTATACAGAACAATAAACTTCTACTGGAGTTAATTATAACTTAGTTAAAACTACCTGGAAATGCAATTTTTATATTGATTACTTATAAAAATTAAAAACAGCAAAGCCCACAATATCTGATCCCTAGAAATGCCATAGGGGTCACATTTTCATTCTATTTTAGTTTGTTGCATTCTGTGTTCAGGCCAAACAGCAAAGATTCAAAATTATTACACTTTAATTATAAATGTTTTATGGTGTGCCTGATCAAAAGCTTTTTCAATCAAGATGTATAGTGTCATTTTCTCTACTGCTATCAAAAGGTTTGGTTGCATTCTCATAACAAATGAAGACTATAAATAAAGCACACTCATCTCAATCTAAACCCAGACTGACTGTCTTTCAGCATAAGTATACTGCATAATTCTTTTTTTACTTTATACTTTACAATCATTTCCATTAATTTGCCAGTGATAAAAATTTAAAAAAAAACAGGTCTATAATAATCAAGGCTGACACAGTCTCTTTTCAGGAAATGTAAAAACACTGGCTTGGATAAGTCCATACCAAACCAGGGGGTGGCGAGGAGTACTAATTCTTTCTCTTTTTCCATTGCAGACCAGTTATGGGAAATCCCACCTGGCTTGATGAAGCCACTTCCAGTAATGGCCCGGAGGACGCCACTTCCAATGATGCAACTTCCTCTGCCATCCCTTAAAGCTGCCATCTTTGCCACATCCAAGCAATTCTGTACACAACTGTACATCATTTAAACCAATTCTGCAGCCAGGAAACAATATACGGGTGGCTGCCCCAAACCTTTTTATGGCTCCTGCCTATTCATATGACAATAGATACTTCAAAACAGGTAATCCACAAGAAGCTAAGCATGTTTGGTTCCGGCAAATAATTTGATGGGAGACCAAAACCTGGAAAAGCTTGGGTTTCTGGTGTAAGAGGTGTTGGTGAGGCCATCAGGGAAAGCTAACCCGGTGATCTGAATGTGCATTCTATTGCCTCAGTGCAGAAATGGGGCTACTGTGCTGTAAAAATGGCGCTGTCCTTTGGATGAGATGTAAAATCAAGGTCTTAACTCACGGTGGTCATAAAAGATCTTTGGGCATCCTTTGTACAGAGTAGGGTGTATCCCGATGTCCTACCTAAATTGCCCATCATGGCCCCCTAATCATCACCTATATCTTACTGGCTAACTATCTCTCACCCCTTTACCACCTAATAGCTTATGTATGGTGGCTGTACTGGTACAAAATGGCTGCCATTGCATCATTCAGGTGGTCACTACACATTAGTGGTGTTTGAAGTGGCTCCCGTCTCACTATGTAAAGCGTATTAAGTACTGAGAAAAGCATTACACAAATGTAAGGAAGTATTATTACTATTATTATATCATCAATAATTACCTGCAGCATTAAAGGGATGCTGCTCAAGACAGAAAGGCATGGGGGAAGCTGGTCCAGCGATTTGGCAAAAGTCAGAAACAACTGAACAGATAAATTAATCATTAAAATGAACAATAATTCTTGCAAATGTCTCTCTATTATAAAAAAAATCCTGTCAGGGAGACCAGGGAAACGATACGTGATCTTCTCGGAAGACAATTTGACGTCCCGTGAGAGACAATTTAACGTCACGCGAGACAAGGCAGTGAGACAGAAGGACAGCTGCTGTACAGGCTTTTAAATGATCGATGTGCAGCGTGACAAGCAAAACACTCAGCAGCAGCAGCGGATCCTTCTGCATCTCTTTAGTGTGTGTTCAGCTCCACCCCCTTCACAATGCGAGCGGGAGAGATGCAAAGTGTCAGGAGTGTAGCGCGCCTCCTATGGGGGGGTGGGTCAGCGAAGCGAACGAGATCTGATCATCTCAAAGAGACACTTTGACAACACTCAAGACTAGACATTACAACCTTAGGAAACAAAACCTATGAGATGGTGACTTTTGCACATCACGCCCTAATTACAAACAATTTAAAACAAGTTCATGGACATTTAACCTAGCAGCTGCTGGAATGCTTTTGGCAGACATACTTCATGTGGTCCCGGCTCTTAAAATAATGACAAGCAGAACACGCAGCTCGCCAGCAGCAGCTGCAGCAAGCCAGCAGATGATCCGACCACATATCCTTAGTGTGCTTTCATTCACCATCCATAACCCCCACTTCAAAACATGAGCGGCAAAAACACGAAGTGGCAAAAGGACAGCTGTTGTATAGACTTTTAAACTATCAACGCAAAGCGTAACATGCAGAACATGCAGCTCGCCAGCAGCAGCAGAAAGACAGCAGCTGATCCGACTGCATTTCCTTAGCGTGAGTTCAGGCCCCCCCTTCATAACACGAGCAGCGTTATACATCCTGAGAGAAAGAGATTTAATCACGCCCAGGAAATAAGGGACAAATATTGTTTTGACAAAAGTTTTAAAGTAAAAGTGAAAATAATGCATATGCAAACAATTCACATGAAAATAACAATCTCATTGTATATCCAGTATTCCAAACCCGGGGGTGGGCGAGTGAAGCAAGCAGGGGCACAGCCCCCTAGTTTTAATTTTAAAAAATTGACTAATTGTATTTTGGCAACTGAAATAGATATCTAGCTTAACTAAGCTTTCTAATGTAAGAGGCATTTTCTTTTTAAAAGCACTTACTTTAATAAACTTTAAACTTTTATATTAAACTTTAATGCTAAAGTAGACACAGACAGTGTTCAGACTTTACTGTCTTGTCTTAGAGTAGAGAACACTCTCTGACTTCCAGATACTAGGCTTAGAAAGTTATGTCTCTACCTCAATGTCAAGTTCAAGTTTACTGTCAGAAGTACTCAGTAGAATTACATTCTTATTTACATCTCTTCAGTAAAATGACATCATTACAATTCCAACAAAAATGTTTACTCTGTATGTGTGTTAGTTTGTTTTTTTAGGTATTATCAATATCATTGTTTGTGGTGCACCTGTAATACTTGATGTGCTATGATTCATTCTCTGCTATTTAGAAGAAAATTGTTGGTGAAAGGTGAAAATTGTTTTAAAGAGGTTGATATCTAAAAACACAGCCCTTCACAAAAAAATTCTCCTACATAGATTGGTACTGTTGTTACATTTTATCCTGGTTTATCAGCTCATTCTGTTGTCAGAGGTTGTTAGATTAATTGTAATAGTTCTGTTGTTAAGTGGCATCAATTGTGCGTGCATCAGTAGTGTTGGACACACTCAAACAATCAGAAAAGATCATTTTCCTAATGTAGGCTCTTATATATTGTCAGGGTTGGGTCACACAGTTGCACAGATTCATTCAGGGTTTTCAAGAAACATAAACTTTATTCGTAAACAGCATAATAAAGCATAACGAATAAAGCAGAGGATGTCAGGGGGAGAAGAGAGACAAGGCAATAAGACAAAAGGACAGCTGCTGTACAGGCTTTTAAATGTTTCAAGCGTCGCGCAAGATGCAGATCACGCGACATGGCAGCAGCAGCAAGCCAGCAGCTAATGGAGCAAAGAGAAGGTAAAAAACTGCATTTGTTCCCATTTTATCACCTTTTAAGAGGGGGTTTCGGAGGAGCAACTGCGTCTTCGAGGGGTACGTTCAGCCCCCCTCTTATAAATTGAGACACAAAGTCTGTATGGACTTTACAAATAAATTAGGGTTAGGGTTAGACAATAGGTCTGAGCTATCTCTGAAATAAGTTACTCAAGGTGGCATCATCTATCTTTTCATTATGCACAGGACACAGGTGTTATATATCTTCATATCACTGACACTAGAACAGAATTTCTCACAGGCTAATACCTCAGAGCCAACTTATGCAATTTTCCTAACAGATTCTACACCTGAAAGTTGCTGCTATAATCTAACACAATCACAACTTAACGTATGTGAGTGAGCTAATTCAAAACAACATGCAAACAAAATGAAAACTGTCACAGGTGACTGATTTTAACAAAAGTACCCAGCTGCTTTTTTGAAGACACAGCAGTCACTTTGAGACATGCTTTTAAATTCATTCAACTGGCAGTTTAGCATCTTTTTCTATATAGTACATAGATTTTTATGTAACTAGTTGACTTTCTAAATGAGGCTTTCAAATCAGTTTTCAGTTTTGTTCTTTTTTGTCATCAGGCCTGTACTTGTAATTAAAATTATTCTCCCTTCCTAGCTTAGCCACACTCTCGTCACACATCTCAGTTAAATCAACACAACCAATAACTGACAGGCCAACATTCTAAACGAGCTTTGTCACAAATTTGAACAAAGTAAACAATTTATCAAAAGCAAACTGCAGAAAAACAAAATTGCCAGTGACTGCAACTCAGCTGCAGTCTTCCCTCAACCCTTTCCCCTAAGCATTCATTCTAACACAGCACTGAAAAGATTGCAGTATTTTCTTTATATGTCTAATTTAGAATTTTAACATGTAGGCATTTCCCTGCCAACTACTTGACACTGATAATAAGGATACGTTTGTTTCTGAATCTCAGTAAAGGGAGAAATGCCTGTATGTCCCGTAATAACTAATACAGTCTGTGTTAATTGCTTTGCTCTTTAGTCGGCACAAGATTGACTTAGAGGTAGTTACATTTATAGTGTGGCAGAGGTCTATGCAATTCAGTATGTAGTGTAAGCATTTCAGTGTACAATGTAAGCATTTCATTATTTAGTGTATTGATTTCATATGATGTATGTGTATTGTAAGAAAGACGCTATATTGCGCCCGACCTGGCACAGACTTGACACGGGAGGCACATGTAAAATAAAAACACTTTTATTTTTCTTCGGTGCTTGATCACCTGTTACCGGTTGCACTCCCAGGTGGGGCTGAAGATTAGTCCAGCTGGGCTCAGGGACCCATGCCATGCCCCCTGGCAGCCACCCCAGACCCCAACAGGGCTGTGGATAACTCCATTTCCCATGAAGCCCTGCGAGAGACCGAGACACTGCTCCAACCCATGGGGGAACGGCCATCCAGCATCAAGGGAGACATACTGCACCATCCAAGGCTGCTCCCCCTGAATAGACATCGAAGGGGCATCCTGGCCGGGAATGGGACCCGGCTATCCGCCACAGTATATAATATATAGTGTATACATTTCAGCATATAGTTTATTGTTTCAGTATAAAGTGTCCATACAGTACAGTTAACAATTTATGTCTCAATCAGAACACCATATTTCAGTATTTATGTCTGGCTATAGACAACTCCAGTTCAATTATGTAACTTTTAACACACTGCTGATTACTTTTTCAATATTATTATACAGTATTCTATAACATCAGTAGTTTTTAGCTTTTCTATGTAAAGTACTCATTAATCAATCAATTTTCACAATCACTCAAACTCAGAGTTTTTGGTAGTTCCCAGATAATCTTGGTAGCATTAGGAAAAACATGGCAGCCAATGATGTGACAGCAGTCCCTTGCAGGGCAAAACTTACTTGAACGGCACCAAAGTCATAAAGTAATATAATACACATGTCTTTGGAATGCAGAAAGAGTATCAGAGTACACCAAGTAAAAAAAAAAAAACACACAGACACAAGGAGAGAATGTGCAAATTCCCAAGAAAAAGAGATTCGGCCTGGATTCAAATTTAGTTTTTTACAGTGTTAGGCAGTGAGCCAACATACAGTCTTCAGACCCTTTCACTTTTGGCACAATTCAATGTGTTGTACATTTAATTTTAAAAGAATATAGTTTGCCATATTTCCTCATCAATCTACACTTAATACCCTATAATTTCAAAGTGTAAACATGCACAACACTTGCATGCTATTAATTTTGTTGCCTTTTCCATCAGTTATACAGGGTCACCTGTGGTGCCCCTACTCTTTCGATCTCTTTTTGTCTTCTTTCTACAAAATATACATCTGCTTTCAAGGGCTACTGCCTCGTGAAAAGAGCAAAACTGCAATGGAAAAGAAAAGAATCAAAAGCACAACCATCTGATCTCGAGATCAACTTACAGGTGACACTGAATACTAATCTTGATGTCAACACATAAAATCAATTGTTTTGCTAATTTGCAGCACTTCCCCTTGCAGTGTTCATCTGTTTCATTCTCAGTCTGTTCTGCTCTGAATCACCAGAAAAATTATGCCCCAAATTATCTTTATGGTGTGTCCTACAGTAGAGTTTATTAAATATTGTGTTGTGTTTGTAAGACAAACGTTTTCAGTCAAATTATGTTCAACAAAAAGTTTGATATGACAGAGAACATTTTATTATTAATAACACAATGTAGCAGCATTGCTTGACTTGTAACATATTCAAAAGTAATTTTCTAAAGCCTTTTGTATACATGTAATGCTTTCATATAACTCAAGTGGATTTGGTAGTTTAAAGTTAGCTTTGTTCTAAACTTACAGTTTACTAACACAATTTCACTTTAAACTAAAAACAATTTGCAGTACAGTAGCTACTTCAATGCATTATATTAGTCTGTCTTGGAACATCTGGTGCATTTTACCCCAAGTTGGAGAAACACATAACTAATTTATTAATTTTTTAATAATAAATGAAAGGATGAATTGGAAGCCCCCTGTCAGGAAGTGCACATTTCTTTGCTGTGGCTTTTAGACACATAGTTTTATTCAGGACAACTTGACTGATTCAGTTCTGACAGAAGACAGACACCCAGGTCACAAGAGCAACTGGCAACACAATTAGAATTAGTGTAAAAGATAAACCAAAATGTGGCAAAGTCATATGCAAGGCTCAGGCTGTTTTGATATATAAAGATTATTAGAGGTCAAAGAGCCTGGGGTGGCCAAAGGATGAAATGCAATGACACCTTTACTTTATAAAAGCCTGGACCAGCATCACTGAGTGGAAGACCCTACCCACAGAATGCCCCTCATGGTGCCAGATAATTCATCAAGTGGCTGTTTACTTTGCGATCAAGGAGAGGGAGGGAGTAAGGAGGATATAAATGTACAGTTTGCTAAATACAAATCATAATATTTAATTTGTGTGTTTTACTTTAGTGTTTTTATTTCAGGATTATTTAGATTTAGCTTTTAAGTGAATACACTTCGTACTAAGATACATTATAGAGCTCAAAATGGAAATGGACAGTGTGAATTTAAACATAAACATAGCAGGCAGATGTCTAGCATATGGAGGCAAATGACAATGACATATAGAATGTTTCTCAGAAGATGAGATATATGATTGAAATGTATGCAAAGAGATTTTGGAATTCTGGGAAGACAAATGTAAAAGTAAATGTTAAAAGAGTTATTATTTTAACTACTGTATGTACCAGCAATGCTACATGTGATAGCCAGGTAACAGAATAATATTAAAATATTTGCTATCTCTTGCCTACATGTTCCTCTCTTGAAAGGTGCTCTCTTCAAGCCTGCTTCTCAGACTGTCATTATTTTCGTAGCACATTTCTCCCTTCCTGTCTACTTTTATACTTGCCATCTTTGAAGGTGACTATCTCAGCATGACTTCTCTGCCATTTCTTTTTTTATGTGTCACTCATAATTCCTCTTTCAATCAAGTCACCAAAGCCAAATTGACCAATCATATTGCTCTAAGGGACAGGACACTAACACAGTCCTTAGTGTTCTATTATATACTGTAGTAGACACGTTTAAGACCAGTGTGTATATGCATGTGAGAACATGTGAACTAGGTAACTGGGAAAATTACAGTCGATACACTTCATACACAGCATTCATATTCAGCTGAATGTAGCTTCAGTGACAAAGGAAAATTGTCAGTTAACCAACTTTAACTTATATTGCCTATTAAAAATATCCATCAAGTGTGCCTTATAAAGGAAATGATTTTAAAAGCATTTTCAAAGACATAATAACTGCCAGAGAGAAGACAGCTCTTTCAGATTTGTCACCTACTGTCACCCTGATTCCAAGGATCACACATAGCTTAAGAGGACAAAGAAGGCAACAAATAAAGCTATATCCACTTATACAAAGCCTGCTGTGTGACCCTGATTTGAATTGTTCAGGCAGTATGTGTTTAATATCTAACATTTATTCCTGTTTTTTCCTGCATATAAACACAAATAATAAAAAAAAAAATAGGTATTATCTCATTGAAATTGTTTTGTTGTTTACTAACATTTAGCAAAGGTTGCTGAATGTTAACATAATGAGCTGTGTTCATTCAGATAATGTTATTCCAGAGGTACAGATCTGAGTGTGAACTGGCATATCCATGGCAAGTCCTTGGCTTCTGTTAGCATATCTGTATAGCCCTTTCAAAGCTAGGTATCTAGTAACAGAGCACCACAACCTTGATTCCTGGCAGGAAGATGGCCTAAAAGTGGACCGATAAATCCGTGAATTATGACAGGAGTGCTGCTTGTGAGTGTAGTGGATTCTGGCCCTTGCTAAGGTATTATTCTCTGTGAGAATAAAGTACAATATGTTTAGCACACTGTGCTGTGTGTAATCAGAGTTACTGAAGTATAAGGATTCCAGAGGTAAGTACTGCAGGGTGTACTTGTAAATCAATGCTAATAATTTAGGCATTTCCAGTATTATCTTGTCCACCAATATGAAAGAACCAAGGTATAGTATTTAAAATTCCTTTTGTGAACATTTTTTCATGATAAAACAGGGGATCTTAGATTTGCAAAAACCGATCTTAAATGAAGCCTCCTGCCATAGGTGCCGATTGATTTGTGACACAAAAACTGAAAATTTTGATTTTCCCTAAGGTCACACAAATAACCTGGAGCAACATCATTCTTGTTTCAAGTGATCCACCCCCCAGCCCTGCGGTGACTATGAGGTTTTCTACTAGAGAAATAAATCTGTATTTTGTGACTGCATTTTGTATAAAACTATAGTGAAATGCTTCTTGCCATATGGTGCTCAGATAAATTTCAATGAACTTTGAACCTTTCATCACTGATGTTTTACACTTGGAGCAATGGTTATGGGACTATATAGATACATCATATGCATTTTGTCTCTGTTTATAAATATTTTTTATCTAAGTGTATAACTCACATCATAGTCCTTGATTAGAAAGACTAGTCACTTTAGAACTCAAAGGCCAGATGGAATTCATCTATCCATTGGGAACTGTATTAAAAACTGATAAGCACTCTTGACAACATAAGGTATTTTGCACATACTTTTGTGATTAAAGCTTTTAGGCAGAGCTCTCCATCATCAGAGCGACCTACAATTATCTGTAGGTATCTTCACAGGTTCCAGATCCCCACATGGGGAACATGACAAATAGGATGGATCACATGAGGCTAAGTAGAAGAAAAAGCTCATGCATCTTGACATCGGCCCTAGGATATTTGCACCAGCCCGATGTCTGAAACAAAACAAGCTGCCAGTTAAGGTGGAGAATTCAGAAGAGGTTGGTGGTTTCAACATCTAGACATGTAAGTATTAAAATATCCATCGCCAAGAGGCAGACTTAGTGGCAAGAGACTTAGTCTGGACTAGAGCCCACCACCTCTCTGTTGCATGTAAATTCTCAGCCAAGCTAGTACCTAAACAGTACATTGCATTTACTCTGTTGGCAAAATGATAAGTTAATTTCTACAGGGGCAAAATTTGTTCAGTATCTCTGTGCAAGAAACATTTAATCCATCCGAAAGGTAAACACATTTTGGTAGAAAAATAAGAAAGTGCTATATTTGTTTAAATAGACTTTAAGAACTTTGGTATAGCAAAACAGCACCCTTAAAAGGACAGGTCTACAAATCTGTTTTATTAATGGCACATCATCTTCTCTTATCTGCAGAACACAAGATCTTAAAATTAATGATCCAGTTTGTTCAATTATACTGTATTATGTTACAGAAGAGCTGGAAGCAGCTTAAAAGGGATAAATGTATAGTAATCGAATGCCTCCTTCTAAACTAACATTTGCACAAGTGACAAGATGTTTCTTAAACAGTTTATCAACTGTTGCTTATTACCATATTTTTTCTTCATGGCAGTGTGAATTATATCTTAATATGCAATCTTTATCATGTTGTGTGCTCCAGATACTGTATATAAATAGACTTTACCTCCTTCAAATTCTGTCTGACAGTTACCAGAAGTCTCATTCAGACTTTCCTCTTCATTGATTATGATATTCTCTATGTCCTTCATCGTGAGGTGGTCCCGGAAGGCATGAAACAGGATGTGCTTGAGCTCTTCCAGAGTTATCCGTTGCATATCAAACTAGAAAGAAGACAGGGGACTCAGATGAAACATGAAAAATACTGTGCCTGTTTTTGCAGTTTAAAATGGTTTATGGGGCATCAATCCAAACAGGGAAAATAAAACACCTTAAATCTTAAGACATATGTCCACTTTGAAATGGTAAAGGTTTCAGTCTCTGGAACATGTCTGTCATGTCTGGCAAATTTCTGAGGCATTTTATGACAACAAAAGAAAACTGAAAGTAACACATTATATCACCACTTCTTGGAACTATTTTTTCTGAGGTAAAGATATATTCTGGTTTACTCGTCTGTTCACAGAGTCTGTCATGGGTAGACTTCCTCTAAATAAGGAAATAAACTAGCACAAAACCATGCATGTGACTAAAACAGTTTAGCTTAATTTTGCCTTTGTACTACTTCAAAGTCAGACATAATACTGGTATACAATGACAGTTTATTTGTTTAAATCAAGAGAAAAAAATGTTACCTTTGTCAGAAGTCATCAAATAGATTTGACTTGATGCCAAATTCTTTTTAGGCCAGACCACAACATAACAAAAGCCAAACACCCCTGCCCACCTTCCAACACACACATGTTAACAGACCTCCTTCTTCATCTCTGCTGGACACTCTCATTCAATCACCCACTCATCCACATAACAAGCACGTTAAGTCAGTTCAAACCTGTTAAGTTTTTATCTATGCATGATAAGGAATCATAAGGTAAATGTAGCAATTAATTCATTCTCTTGTTATTATCTTTCCAAATGAATGAGTTCAATCATTTATGTTCATCAGTAACTTTTACTGATTAACCAGGAAGTAACTCAAAATCAAAGTTGCAAGTTAATTATCAAAACAAGATAGGTAGCAAAATCTTTCTGTCAAAATGTCTTAAGGGAAAAATTGATACATTTTAGTGATGAATGGACCAAAAGTTATGACTGTGCTATATAATGCCATCATTTATCATTTAGAAATACTCTGCCAATTGGTTTGATCTGCAATACAGTAAATCAGTCATTATCATAAAAGAGCACTATGTGAGTTGCCAGTTTGTTCAGAAGCATTACACTTTCAGGGGATCCTATTCATCACATGAAAGACCAGCAGAGGAAAACAGAGGCTTTGATAAAACTTACTGAAAAAAATGAATAAGTGATTCCCTCCAAGCTACATGGATACTTTCTAAACAAAATGAAGACTTTTCTGATGTGAATTAGGTAAAAAAAAGCGTGTTATAGGTACTATATTAGAGCATGCCAGTGATGTTACTGACTCTGTGAAACAGGTTGTTAGCTCCAAATGCTTTAAGACATGTTCATGTTTTAGCAGAGAATGGCATGTGTAAATGTGCTGTCCGATATTTTAATGGTACTTAAGTCAGAGTAGAATTCTAGAATGGTCAGAAAATTGATTCCGGTTAGTTTAAATGTCATTATTTTAGTATTAGTATTATTTAGTTTATAAATATGAAATTAATTGATAGATAATGCAGTTCATATTTGCTGCTCATATTTCTTAATGAGGTGGATTAAACAATCTTATAAATGAATGAAAAAGAAGCATGAATTAAATGAAAGTTATAGATTATGAAAGGTCTTCATAGTGAATAAAATGATCACTGTCATATCACCTTATTTTAAAAGTTATAACAATAAAGAGTCCGATCGAGTCGTCGATCAACTAAAAGAAAAAGGGACGGAGGAGGAAATGGTGAAAACTGCAGAGACTTCTGAAATTTTTGAAACCCTTTCCAATGGGACGACATGCAGAATCTCGATTGCTTCTTTTGAGACACTCCCCAACAGGATGACACACAGAACCTCAATTGCTTCTTTTATGAGATCCTCCCCAACAGGATGATGCGCAACTGCTACGTCTGTTGAAGATTGCTTGTCCATCGCCGAGGCAACCATAGATTTGCCGAGCCACAGAAACAACTACAAGCTGATTGCTGCCATGCTCAAAGTGCCGGTCATTTGATGGGTGATGCAGGGTACATTATAACTTGGCCACTGACCTGGCCTCAACCCCACCTGTTTGCTGTCTGTGTAAAGTAGAATGGAAGATCCTGCTACAAAAAATAACCTTGATGTTCCTGTTTTGAGTTGAATATAGCTGGTTTTGATAAAGTACTGAGACTCAGCCTCGTCTTTGGGGTGCAAGACACTGACTCATGTGTCACAAAATATAAATTATGACGCAACAACAACAAATTTTTGACATGTTAAATACTGTAATTAAATAGCACATTAATTACTTCAGAACTACAATCATGCATGGTCTTCAGATATTGTGAGACGGTTTTCCTGTGAAGCTCACATTTCGGAAGTGGCTACAGCTATGAAGGACACAGAATTGTGAGAAATCATGGTGTAAAGCCCCACCCACTGACCCACACTATTTGAATGTTGAGAATTTCAAAATGAAAATGCAAAGTGGAAAATGAAAATTCAATGAGCAGCAGGTGGCACCTGTGCTTATTTGCATTGTACTTTTCATTTTTGCAGCTTTAATGCTGTTCAGGTTGAAAATGCAATTGCAAATATGGTTATTGTATTTAAAATTTTTGCAGCATTCTTGTGCGTAGACTTTGAAAATTAAACTGCAAATGGTGTTAATTTTATTTTTAATTTTTGCAGTATACTTTGAAAATGAAATTGTAAATGGTGTTGTTTCATTTTATGTTTAATTTTTGCAGCATTCTTATGTGTAGACTCTGATGATGAAAGTGCAAAAAACAGATTGCAATTTCATTTTATAATTTTCATTTTTATTTCCTTTTTTGCAGAAAATACCACCCATATATTGACAACAATATTTCTTCATGCAGATGTACTAAATGTATTCACTGGCATACTACTTAATATCAATGCTAAAAGATACAAATTCAAACATTACCACATAAATTGGTGAATGCCAAAACTATTTAGGATATTTGCATTTACACAAATTCTATAAAGCTGTTTTTGTAACAACACATCTTTAAATCAAATTTGTTACACAATAACACAGTGTAACAAGTTGTGTCACAGTGCCATCAATTCTTGGCACACTGGTGAGATTTGATGTGTACTTACTTAGTGATGGGGGTTGATGCAGACTGTGCCGTGAGTGACAGGGAGGATTGATAGGCTTCTTGAAGTCTGGGGCATTTTACTGGTGAGGTGGCATCAGGTAATTACCAGCAAATTGAGGTGCAAAATGATCCACGGAATTATAAGTACATGTATGGAGAAGACAATGATAGTATTAATTGAAAGTATTGCCTACCAGTGAGGGAAACCAATAGGAGCATGTGGTATGGCTAGAATACCAGCATGCTGCAGGTGGAAGGCAAAACATAACAGCTGAAGGAGGTTATGCTTTCTTTGGAGGCAGTATTTATTGGCTGTGAAAGTGTCAGAGTGAAAGGAGCAGAGATAAGTCTGCCAGGAGTCAGAGAGGACTCAGAGAAGGAGTCATGAGAGAAATGTAAGGCTGAGTAGTGAGTAAGTGTCCATTTGAGAATTTGATATCTTTAGTGTTTTCAAGTTTTGTATATGGTGGATCTGACCTGCTGAGCAAACTGAAGGAAAACAGTGAGGAGAAATTCACAGACTGAGTCCTGATTATAAAGAATAGAGGAACTAGCAGTACATAAAGGATTAGTGGAGCAGGTCAGCAGGTTACTGCTTGGGACTGGGCTTTCAAGAGAGCAAATAAAGAGGAATGGAACTAGTCATGGGCAAATACTGGTACAGAAGTAAGTGTTGTGGAGTGAACACAATGGACAGTTCTTAGTAGTGGGGCCTCTGGGAGTCCCCCGGTCATGATCTACAAGATGCCCAGTTTGAACAGTGCTGAGCCTGGGGCACTGGGCAACACATACACCTGTTAATTTTTTATTAATAAAATTGAATTCTGTAGGCTTACTGTTCAGTGACCATACAATATTGAAATAAATAAAATTATTTTAAGACATAGGTTTTTAATCTGATAAAGTATGCACAGAAAATATCCATAATGCAGAAAATAAATTTATCCATAAAAGAAAATTAAATATGTGTCATAATTCAAAGCCACGGTTTTAATATTGCTTATCAGATAGATAAAAGGGTTACATTCTTCTCAGATTTACACATTAAAATCAGCATGTTTGGCTCTTAAGCTAACAAGGCAATTGTTTACTAAGCAACGAGGGTAAACTCTTCTTTATCTGTTCTTTTTCTCATCACAAATTAGATCTGCTGTACTCAAACACAAGCTTGCTCACTGACCACATTTCGATGAGTGCCTGTTTTAATTAAAGGACAAAACGAAA
The DNA here is from genome assembly GCF_016835505.1 of Polypterus senegalus. Classification (NCBI taxonomy): domain Eukaryota; kingdom Metazoa; phylum Chordata; class Cladistia; order Polypteriformes; family Polypteridae; genus Polypterus; species Polypterus senegalus. The sequence goes on along the minus strand of NC_053159.1, from coordinate 120,355,931 downwards.
AGGTCTTAACCAATTAAAGAAGCTTCTCGTTTCATTTCTGCCAAAGATGTGCCTCTGTTTTACTGTACATCTGTCAATCTTCTTGATGCACACGACTACTCAACTCATTTCCTTTTCTCAGTTTATTACTCATCCTTCTTTAATGTAAAAACCAATATTCCTGTCTTCTCTTTTTTAAAAGTTCCGTCATCATATAAATGCTATTTGATTACTAGAGAAACCTTTGTAATTGTATTAGCACAGTTGACACCAGTTATTCTGCTCACTTGGGTTGTAAGGTACTGGCATTTCTAAAAGTCAGTTCAGGTTCTAAAATGGATGTCTCCAGAAACTTGAATGGCAGTGTATATAATAAGTTACACTGAAGTGGCTGTTCTGAACATAAGATATACTGTAATATATTAAAATACTGTAAAGTACTACACTTATTTTAGAAGACAAAAGATTTTCTTTTTTACTTTAGTATTAAACCTTCACATTTCTTAAATATGGAACTCTACTTTCTTCCCACACTCTAAACACAGTTAAACTGATTAGAAAGTTGTACTGGTAGAACGAGTTTGAGTGAGATGTGCTATGTGATGGATTGGTGTTATGTCCACTGCTTCAGTTCTCTGTGACCCAGTAACAGTAGCAGTATTGTCAAGCATACCAAGTACATAAGAAGGTGGATTAAAAATGCCTGAATGGACACATGGACTCTTAGAATTATCTCTTTTGATTATATCTTCTTGACAGCACTAACTTGATTTGCATCATTAAATACAGAACTATGTTCAACAACTACACACCCCATATGTCATACAGTATTTCAATAACTTTATTGGTATAAGAAAATATTATATAATCTTACATATTCATTGCAATTTTTATTTGCAATTACATTGATAGAAATGATTCTTTACTTACCCTTTGGCAGATGTGTGAAAAAAACATTGCAAATCTGTGTGTCAAGGTGCTACTTTTTCACTGGAGCCATTGTAAATCATGAAATTAAACCAAATGAAAGATTTAATTGAAAGAAACAAATGGGACATTTACATGAATGAACGTTTAATTTATGATATTGATTTCTTATTGGCACACATGCAGCACTTCAAAATTAGTTTAAATCCCACTAACTGTGGGGTTTCACATTCTAACTGTGCCAACATGAGTCTTCCTTTGGAAATTCTAGTTTTCCTTCCACATTCCCAAAAGGCATACAGTGGAACCTCGGTTCACGAACGTCCTGGTTCACGTACAACTCGGTTCACGACCAAAAAGATCGCCAAACTTTTGCCTCGGTTCACAACCACACACTCGGTATACGAACAAGCCAGGTTCCCTTGCCTGCCTGCAAGCTGAGCTGAAAGAGAGAGAGAGAGAGAGAGAAAGGCGGCGAGCACGTGCCTGCTAGGGAGGTGGAGGAGGAGATTGCTTCACATGTTTGCCTGCCTATCTGTAGGCTGTAGTGCAAGCGAAAACATCCCCCTCCCCCCACAGGCAGCCTGAGAGAGAAAGAGAGCTGCCATGCTTTTTCATTTAAGCAAAGCCGCTCCTTGTTCATTGTTTTCAATAAGACGTGCACTCTCTTTGTGCTCTACAGTATTTTGTGTGCTTTTGCAGTTAACTATGGCTTCTAAGCAAGTGGAGAGTTGTCAGAAGAAAGTTTTGAAGAAAATTGAAATCGAAGTAAAGAAAGAAATTACAAAAGGTGGAAAAATGTTTACCAGTTTACTCATTTACCAATCGGAGAACCCTCGTGCTTTCAAGCAGCATAATGTAAACAAAGCCAGACTGCCAGTAATGTGGAGGGTCACAAGAACGTTCTTTTTGGAATGGCTGCATGAGGCTTTCACTCCCACCAGCTAAACCGCTAAAAGCACCAGAAACCCAAGAAATCACAAGAGAGAAAACACCTGAAGGAAAACACTTCATGCCAGAACTCGTTTCATGCAAGGTTAGTTTTCTTGGTGGTTTTTGTATTACGGATTTTTCAAAAGTAATTTTTTAGTTCATAATGCGATTTGTTGCAATGTTATTTTCTCTTTTTCAAATGTTCGTTTTTTCCTTGTGCTTAAAACTCATGAAAGGTTTACAGATGGAGTTTTTCATAGCGATTAGGTGCGATGTTACATTTCTCTTTTCAAATGTTTGCTTTTTCCTTGTGCTTAAAACTCATTAAAATTGTTTACATGGAGGACTTCATCGTGTGATTTGTTGCAATGTTACTTTTTGGTTGCTTGCGAGTTGGTTTTAAATGAAGTTCGGATTTGTGCGATGTTTTTCTGCTGTGCTTAAAACTCATTTTAAAAACATTGTTTACAGCGATCAGGCTTTAGGTTTAATAGCGTGATCTCCTGCAATCTCGCTTTCTTGTTTGCTTGTGAGTTGGTTTTGCAAGCGCTTTGGAATTTTTTCTGCTGTGCTTAAAAGTCATTTTAAAAAATGCTGCGAGCACGTGCTACAGAGAGATTAGAGAGCCGGGCAGCTGACAGGGAAGGGATTGGGGGGACGGATAGGTGTGTGTGTGTGTGTGTTTGTGCGCTCGCCTACACAGAGAGAGAGCGCGTGAGCAAGCCAGCTCCTGTAGCTGATCAGGGAGCCTGGGTGTTTTGTGTCAGTGTTATTCAATGTTTTTACATTAGTTTATATTACACTGTGGATTCTATGGTGTAATTAACTATATTTGTGCTTAATCTGTACATATTTTTACATATTTACATACAGTTTGTACGGTCTGGAACGGATTAATTGTATTTACATACAATCCTATGGGGGAAACTGCTTCGGTTCACGACCAACTCGGTTTACGACCAAAGTTCTGGAATGAATTATGGTCGTGAACCGAGGTTCCACTGTACTGGTAAGTTGATTTGATTTTTCAAAACTGACCATGTGGGTCCTGGTGGATTCGTTGCCCTGTCCTGTGTTGGTTGATGACTTGTGACTAGTACAGCTGAGACAACTCACACTCCCCCATGACCTAAATCGATTTAAGCAGATTTGATACTGTCATGCTATGGTATGACAGTTGTTCAGAGTAACTGAGAATCAGCAGCAACTGATAAAACTTTAAAAACCCAACATATATAAATTTGTGTGTCACATCTATACACTGTGTCACACACGTGCGAGTAGGGGGCCGCGGATGGACCTAAATGATATCGCGAAATCAAATGCCAGGAGGGAGTGGCGGGGTACTAACCTTTCTCTCTTTGTTTCCCGCAGAAAGAAAGACGCACCGCCGCCATGAATCTGACTGCATCACTACCCGCACTACGCTACTTCCGCCCTTCCTCAGTCTACTACTTGTGACGTCAGCAATCCCACCATCCAACTCGGCTCCTACCCAGCATACCTCTCTTCTTCCGGTCCATCCTCCATAAATGTTCCTCCTCTGCCATCTTTGGGCGGTTGACTCTGTGATACAATCATGTACTGACCGTTGTTGATGACTATAATATATTTTGTGATATTTATACAGTATACGGGGCCAAGAAACCCCAAACCTTTATGATTGTTTGTGTATTCTTTTACAACTGTTATATTCCTTTCACAGAAAGCCTGGCATTGTTTCACAATATAAGCAAGAAATGAATACTAAGTTAGTTTTATTCACAATTACTATAACTGGAATTTTAAACGTTCTACAATTAATACATATTTTGCATTTCCTACATAATACAAATACATTTCTGCACTTTTCCAAAGGAAAATAGAGACTATCTCACCAATGTACTAACAACATACACATAAAAGTTATGTGTTTTAGTTATGTGTCACAAAGTTTCGGAATTTAGCTTGTACATGATGTTACTAAAAGCTGACTGAAAATATAATCGTGACAACTGGATGGTGGCATAAAGATACTGTACATTTCCAAAGAAATGTGATGCTGATTATTATTACAGTCTTACAATTTGGCACAAAATGTTAGATAGCGTGAAGGACTAGTTGAATAAAAAGTTGACTAGCTTTGATAAAATTTTTATAAGCTTTTATTGTAAAACATGTAGGGCAAATACTCAAGATTATCAAAAAATCTACTTTGTAGTTAGTATTGAATATATTCCTGCAAAATGCAGAATTAACATAGCCTACATACATAACATTTTCAGATCTTCTTCCTCTAATTCAAGTTATGATTGGCCTAAGGCCAATCCCAGCAGCATTGGTTGTATAAGCAGGAAACAAACAGAAAAAGTCATAAAAACACACTTTCCTAGAATGACCTTATTTTCCCATTTAGGATCTATTATATAAACCTTAACAGAATGCCCCAAACACTATCTATGGCCCTTGTATGCATATTCTTACAATCCTGTTCATAATCAGGATTGACTGCTACTGTAGTTCAGTATTTCCCCCTTATTTTAACATGTATAACTCTAGGCAATTAAACAGAGCACCAGAACATACAAGAGATAAAGTTACACTTTGTATTTATACATATATTACCTTATGATGTCCCACATATAAGTATCAATTTATCCAATCCTTGACACACCTCTTGAATGAATGAGGGTCTGTTCATGCCTTTTCATTTCAACCATCTGTATTCCCATAGGCTGTCTTCAAGGAAGGGGAAAGGGTGCTCATGCTTCTTTGAAGGCTCATATATTTTACCACCAGATTAATTCAAATTACATAGTCCAGAGCAACACTTTACAAAATTTCTTATCTAATTTAGTAAAGTCATACATGCACTCAAGTGACAACTAGCTTATCCAGCTTTCTGGTTAGGTTAAAATTTTTAAAATTATACATTGTTAGACATTAATAAAAAAAAATAAACCACATTATCAACCTATATTCTAGATATTCATGTCCATTACACACATACTGTGATGCATGAAATTACCTAAACTACATCTGTGGCAGGATGTAGAAGAAAATACAAAGTACCATGAGAGAATCCCATGCTGACACAGGGAGAATGTTAAACCTCCACACAGACAAAAAACAGTCATGGAATTTGAACTCGGGAGGATGGATCCATAAGGTAGCACTGTTAACCACTGCACCTTAAAAAAGAAGTCTTTCGATTAAATCTGGACCAATTTCTTGAATTTGATCTTCAACTTTAAAGCAAAAGTGAGAAGAGCATGTATGGGCAAGCTTTTTTAATATCTTGTGGTAGTTTTTTGTAAGAATTCCTATGCTTATAATAAACAAATATATTTTAAGCTGACAAAATCCTGACTAGAGATAGTCGTAATTTAAACTGAAGGACTTTTTCTACTTCAACTGGTGATATCTGTAATTACATTTTAACTAGTCCCAATCTGAGTTCAGAAGATGCCAGGACAAACACTGCGCTGTCACACTTTGGTCGTTTCCTTGGTTATGATAATTTGTTTCCAATAATATAGGTGGACATAAATGTGTAAAAAAACAGGAAGTACGAATACCAGTTAAGAACTCAATATTCACCTTATCTGAAAATCCACATACAGTATATAAGTAATACTTTGTATGGTTTTGAATTTGAATGTTTATGGTTTTCAGCTTATTATGGAATAACAAAAGTAAGTTTGACAGATAATTCTTTAAGGTCTATTACCCAGTTTGCATTTGTAAACATCCTCTACCCACCCTCAACAAATACCTTTACAGCTGTGCCTTGTCACTGTATAGTGATGGGCGCCATTTAGATAACTGGGTTTTTTTGCATAATTTAATTTGCCAGTTCAAAATTCAATACATTCATTTTAAATATTTTATTAAACCAACTTTGCTTTTCAGTTTAGGATGATTTCGACGAAAAAGAAGAAAAAACACTCCATCTGATCTTAAACTTCATGCAAATTAGATTTCACTAGCTTTTCTCATCATTTATAGCCAGTATTTATTTTGTTTATGTAACGCAAAATCTTCAGATGCTAACTAGTTACTGCCTGCCAACAACTGGATGATTATTTCTTTCATGGTCTAACATTAAGTATTAAAGAGCTACATCTTAAATTTGTAACAGGGAACAGTCACCGAGTTAATACTCACAACTGCAGCGCATCATTTTATTCCAGATTTCGATTGCCATAGAAACACCACAGAAATGTCATCTGATTAAAAAAACACCTGACAGATGAACTTTGAACTTGTGCAAGCTGAACAAATAAATGTTCAAATAAGCTTGCCTGGCATGGCTTATTAAGAAGCTGTGTAAAATATGCAAATGAAGAGCTCCAATCTTCTGCATATTGCAAGGTGGTGCTGCAATTATGTTACACTAATTGTAAGGTAATTTGCAAGAACTAAATGGTGTCTCTTATCAGCTGTACTATCAACTGCAGATCACATAAATATCTCTCTCTCTTGGCTTAATATTCATTGAGTTAGTCAGGGTGTAAAATGTCAAACAGAATAAAGCAAAGCTTTAAAGTCCCAAGTTAACACCGTTTTTTGCATTACTGTGAATTTCCCCTTGGGGATTAATAAAGTTATCTATCTATCTATCTATCTATCTATCTATCTATCTATCTATCTATCTATCTATCTATCTATCTATCTATCTCCATTGATCTCTAAAACAGAACAATTTACTTATAATAATACATTTTACTTATATAGCACCTTTTCCATGCTCAAGGGATATCAATAATGTGAAACTGAAATATAAAAGGAAATCTCATGACCTTAATTCTTTATTTTAATTAAGAAAATTTAAAATCTTCTAAATTTTCATTTTTTTATATTAAAGTCAGATAATTTGAAAAGATTGACAAACATTATTTTGTACACTCATGAGGAATTATTAGGAACACCTATGTCCCTGTTTGCCCATGCAATTATCTAAAAAGCCAATCATGTGGCTGCAATGCATTACATAAAATTGTGCAGGTACAGTACAGCATCACTTAAAATTCACGTCAAACACCAGAATGAGGAAAAAATGTGATCCAAGTGATTTTTAACCATGGTATTGTTTGTGTCAAATGGACTGGATGACTTTTCTGTAACTGCTGATCTCCTGGGATTTACATGCACAACAGTCTCTAGCATTTACTCAGAATGGTGTAAGAGACAAAAAATATGCAGTGAGCGGCAGTTCTGAGGACAGAAAAAGCTCGGTTGAAGAGAAGGATTTGAGGAGACTGGTTTAAGATGACAGAAAGGTTACGGTAACTCAAACAGACACTCTCTACAACTGTGGTGATCCGACAGGTATCTCAGAATGCACAACACATCGAGTCTTGAGATTAATGAGCTTCAACAGCAGAAGACATCATCAGGATCCACTTCTGTCGGCCAAGAACAGAAAGCTGGGGCACATACAAAACTGGACAGCTGTAAACTGGGGAAAAACAGCTTGGTCTGATGAATCTTAGTTTCTGCTGAAGCACACTGATGATAGCATCAGGATTTGGTGTCAACAGCATGAATCCATGCACCCAACCTGCCTTGTGCCAACAGTCCAAGCTGGTGTAATTGCGTTGGAACACTTTTAGGCCCATTAATACAAATCAATTATTGCTTAAATGCCAAGGTCTATGCAAGGATTGCTGATGACTATGTGCATCCCTTCATGGCCACAATGTACCCATCTTCTAATGGCTTCTTCTATAATGATAATGCAAAAAGTCACAAAGCAAAAATCACCTCAAACTGGTTTACTGAAAATGACAATGAGGTCAATGTTTTTCAGTGGGCTTCCCAGTCACAATATCTGAATCCAATGGAACACCTTTGGAATGTGGTAGAACAGGAGATTCACAGCCTGAATGTTAAGCTATCAAATCTGAAGAAACTGAGCATTGTGATCATGTGAACATGGGCCAACATCTCAATGTTTTCAAAATCTTGTGGAATGCATGCCACAAAGAATTGACGCTAATTGGAGAGCTAAAGGAGGCTCTATCCAGTATCAGTATAGTGATCTTAATGCTCAGTAAATGTATACAGCCTTTATATGGTAAATAACTCTTCAGGTACAGTGGTACAGTACAACTATTTACAGTGCATACATATTTTTATATTTAGAGTGAGAGGCTCTAAATATAGCCCATGTTTTAGAGATGTTGAAAGATGCATACTGTTAAAATGTTCTTGATAATTAATCAGAGGGCGGCACAGTGTGTAGTGGGTAGCACTGCTGCCTCGCAGTCAGGAGTCCCGGGTCCTCCCTGCGTGGAGTTTCCATGTCCTCCCCGTGTCTGCATGGGCTTTCTCTGGGTACTCCGGTTTCCTCCCACAATCCAAAGACGATCCTAAATTGTCCCTAGTGTGTGTGCCCTGCCCGGGGTTTGTTTCCTGCCTTGCGGCCTGTGCTGGCTGGGATTGGCTGCAGCAGACCCCCGTGACCCTGTAGTTAGGATATATCGGGTTGCATAATGGATGGATAATTAATCAATAGTCAACAACTTACAGGACACTTGTCCATTTACAGATCTTCTTAAGGTTATACATTTTTATATCCGTATAAAAATGTTAGAGCACACTCATTTACAAGAAAAATGAAAAACAAACCACATAAGTCTTCACGTTGCTGAGGCCAAATCCATTTCCAATTACGTCAGTTATGCATCTGAAAAATCTAAACAGAAGGACTAACAAAACAGCAGTTACCAGCATTACTACATCCATTAGAAAAAATGCTGAAAACTAAATAGCGCTTGCAGCTTTTTCTTTACGTACTATTTGAACCAGTTTCTTGGGTTAGAAATAAAGTAAAGATCACATTGCAAGCCTAACACTAGAATTACCAGAGCCTACGAAAAAACTCGTAGATTCATCCCACCTTAAATCGCTTCGCACCTCTCCATCAGCGTCTTTTGTCCTGTAAATGTGTCGATAAGCAGAAAACAGCAAGCAGCCTGCTATTCCATCCCTCACCCCGCACAGTTTTCTCAGCTCAAGTCTGTTTACATGTGTGTCAGTTGCTTAGAGTTGTATAGAGTGAGAAGTCAAGCAAAATGACACCTTTTATAAATGCTATATCGTTATTTGGAACACAAGCATTTCATGTGTGTTCCATGTCTACAACGATCTATGTAAACACATCGTTAAAACAGAAACGTTTTCATGTTTTAATAATAATTGACAAAATGTAGACATGAAGTGTATAATGTGTGAAGCCTCAATTCCAAATATCAAAGAAACACTTTCACAAAAGGTACAAATATAACAGAACAAGTGCACTTTTATTCAAAAATATAACTGCAGAAAAGGAATCCACGTTAGGGTGCGACATTGACACGCATTTGCTATGTCCGCTTTGGTGGAGAAATGGTATCAACTGTTGACTGGTAATCTAAACTTCATGGGTTTGATCCTGGATGAGTCTGTTTTGAGAAGTTAGCTGCTCTTATTCTTACTGTTTTAGAATAAAAACATACATTTGATTCCAGTCTGTAACAGGCAGTGTAATTTATGATACTTGTAAAGGTTAGCTTTGTTTTTTTTTTATTCCGTTTTATTCTCTCAGTCGCGTTCATGATTCCACCCCCACCCTCAGATTTGACACTGCTGTTTTCACATTAAGACGCGCTATAACAGAGGTGAACTCAGATCATGACGATTGGAGCAAGAATGCACTTTTGCCATCATTGTACTTTGTATATGTACATGGAAAGCTCTGCACTCTACTTGTGACTTTACGCTGTAGGAAGTAAGTAAATAAATAAAGGGAAATAACATTCAATCTGGCTCTTACATGCAAAGTACAGCGACAGCAGCTTCCTCCTCCAGCTATAGACTCTTCAGTACGCAATCGACTCTCCACGCTAGTGTTTAGATCTGGATGGTGTATGTGCCCCCAAAAAAAGTCTAACTGCATTCTCGTACCATTGCTTGTGTACTAAAGTGTCAGCAGGCACTTCGTGGCATTACATGTATTTTTTGAGCACGCCATCTGCAGTCTACTTGTGACTTTATGCTGTAGGAAGTAAGTATATAACTCAAGGTAAATAACATTTGATCTGGCTTTTATGTAAGTAACAAATAAATGTTAATGTTTTGGGCACATGCACCGTGCTTTAATGTTTTGGGCACAGACACCATCCTTTGTATGTAAGAGCCAGATCGAATGTTATCGAAAAGTCACAAGTAGAGTGCAGAGCTTCCCATGTACATATACAAAGCACAGAGATGCCAAAAGTGCATTCTTGCTCTGATGTAGAACTGTTGTCATGATCTGAGATCACCTCTGTTAAAACAGCAGTGTCAAATGTGAGGAGGGGGGGCTGGATCGTGAATGCGGCTGAGAGAATGAAACTGAATAAAAAAAAAAACAAAGCTAACCTTTACAAGTATCATAAATTACACCGGCTGCTACAGACTGGAATCAAATTCATGTTTTTATTCTAAAATAGTAAGAATAAGAGCAGCTCACTTCTCAAAACGGACTCGTCCGGGATCGAACCCATGAAATTTGATTACCAGTTAACAGTTGATATCGTTGAGCCACAGAACAAGTTGTAGTAAATGTGTGTCAATGTTGCACCCTAACATGGGTTCTTTTTCTGCAGTTATATTTTTGAATAGAAGCGCATTTGTTCTGTTATATTTGTACCTTTTGTGAAAGTGTTTCTTTGATATTTGGACATCAGGCTTCAGACATTATACACTTCATGTCTACATTTTGTCAATTATTATTAAAACATGAAAAACGTTTCTGTTTTAATGATGTGTTTACATAGATCTTAGTAGACAAGGAACACACATGAAATGCATGTGTTCCAAATAACGATATAGTATTTATAAAAGGTGTAATTTTGCTTGACTTCTCACTCTATACAACTCTAAGCAACTGACACACAGGTAAACAGACTTGAGCTGAGAAAACTGTGCAGGGTGGGGGGATGTGATAGCAGGCTGCACACATTTACAGGACAAATGACGCTGATGGAGAGGTGTGAAGCGATTTAAGGTGGGACGGATCTACAAGGTTTTTTGTAGGCTCTGGTAATTTTAGTGCCAAGGCTAAAAGATGATATAGCACATATAGGATTAACACTAGAATCCCTGAAGCCTACGAAAAAGTTGTAATCCCGGGCCACCTTAAATTCCTTCGCACCTCTCCATTAGCGTCTTTTGTTTTGTAAATATGTTGATCAGCACAAGCAGCAAGATCCCTACTATCCCATCCACCCTACCGCTGCAGCTCAAGTCAGACAAAATGTTCTCCCAGCTCAAGTCTGTTTATCAGGGTGTGAGGTACCTGGAGTTATGTTGTTATTTGGAACAGATGCAATAATGCATTTTATTACTACATACATGACAAAATATATTCCAATAGATGATGCACTGCAAACAGTAACACTGAGGTCTACGCTGATTTGATTAGATTTCAATCCGTCGTAGAAAGGTAGCATAGCATAATTTTTAATGTGTATTTGGCTATTATGCATATTTGATGTAAATATTGAATATAATGTAATCCTAATGAAAGTCTTAATGTTATCAACTTTATGTTTCAATAATCATATTATTAGCCATCATAACAGTCATATAAATAATGCTGTTTAAACCTACCATTCCTTCTTTACTTCACCTGACATTGTAACAATAGGATTGTTAAGCCTTATGATAATGCTCCCGCACGGAGGGTTTAGAGAGACGCACCGGGAAAAGTATAGAATAGGGAAGCCCATGTGACTGTTCCGGCTTTAACAACTGTGAAATAAACAAACATAAACTGGAAGCGTGAGTCTTTGCCTTTTAATAATCTCAACTGAGAAACATGGTGGCAGCGTAGGTGACAGAACTGCGCCGAAAGTCAATCCCAGTTTGCTGTGAAAAGTTCGGGACGCGGAGACGCTAACACGGAAGGAAAATGGAGGGTCTGAGACCGCCACTGACATTAAGCCACAATGCTAAAGATCTGGCGAAGTCATGGAGAACATGGAAGGAGGAGTTCAGATTATACACGGAACTGAAACTGGTTTAGGTGCTGCTTTGACACAAGAGGGCAGGCCAGTTACATACGCCAGCAGAGCACTAACACAGACAGAGAGGGGCTATGCACAAATAGAGAAGGAGTGCCTGGCCATAGTTTTCGGCATGGAAAAATTCCATCAGTATACATATGGCCGACAGGTAACTGTGCATAGCGACCACAAGCCAGTGGAAAATATTCTCAAGAAACCTTTACTTAGTGCTCCAAAACGTCTGCAAAGAATGCTACTATGGCTCCAGTATTATTGCAAAACAGTTACTTATGTTCCAGGCAGATAGATGCTGTTGGCAGATACATTAAGTAGAGCGTACCTACCCTTAAAGATAGGGTGAGAAGCTCAGTCATCCGGGAGGGGCTCAGAGTAGAGCCGCTGCTCCTTCACATCGAGAGGAGTCAGGTGAGGTGGCTCGGGCATCTGATCAGGATGCCTCCTGGACGCCTCCCTGGTGAGGTGTTCCGAGCACGTCCAACCGGGAGGAGGCCCCGGGGAAGACCCAGGACACGCTGGAGGGACTATGTCTCCCGGCTGGCCTGGGAACGCCTTTGGAACGTGCCCAGGGAGAGGGAAGTCTGGGCCTCTCTACTTAAGCTGCTACCCCGGATAAACAGAAGAGGATGGATGGATGGTACCTACCAGAGGGCACACAGGGAATGTTGGAAAAGGATGTAGAACATGTGAACATGATCAACTTTGCACCCATTTCAGGGGAGACAATAGAGACGATTAGGCAGGCTACAAAAGGAGATGGTTGTCTACAGACGTTGATAAGAACTATGCAAACAGGCTGGCCACAGACGAAGAAAGACACACCAAACGAAATCAGGCAGTACTACTCAATGCAGGATGAGCTCAGTGAGCAAGATGGAATAGTATTCAGGGGAGAATGAGTGGTAATTCCATGTGACATCAGAGGAGAAATTATTGGCAGAATTCACTCATCTCATCTTGGCACAGATGGATGCCTCAGATGGGCAAGGGAATGTGTTTATTGGCCAGATATGACAGAACAGATAAAAACTATATTGGAAAATGTGAGACAGGCAGGTCGTTAGACACAAGACAACAAAAAGAGACACTACACTCACATGAAATACCAGATAGGCCATGGTCAAAAGTTGGGACGGACATTTTTATATGCAACGACAGAGAGTATCTAATAACAGTAGACTACTACTCCAACTTCTGGGAAATCGACTATTTGCCAGACACCAAATCAGGCACAGTTATCAGGAAGCTGAAAGCACACTTTGTGAGACAAGGCATACCCAACACAGTACTTTCAGACAATGGCCCACAATACGCATCTCAAGAATTTAAAAGATTAAGCCAGTTGTTGGAATTTAATCACATAAACTCTTCCCCAGGCTACCCACAGAGTAATGGCAAGGTAGAGTCAGCAGTCAAAACAGCGAAACGGCTGATGGAGAAGGCCAAAGCAGCAGGTGAGGGTCCTTACTTAGCTATGTTGGATCACAGAAACACACCAAGACAAGGCCTACAGGCCAGTCCTTCTTAAATGCTTCTGAGCAGGAGAACAAGAACACTACTTCCAACAAAACAGAGTCTTCTACATCCAAGAGTGCCACAGACAGCACAAGGACTGTAAAACAACCAAGAATGACATGCCAGATACTATAACAGAACAGCAAAGGATGTGGACAAGCTGAAGCCAGGTGACAGGGTGAGAGTTCAGCCATTCGAACCATACTGGATGTGGAGGCGAGCGAAAGTCATTCACCCAGTCGATCAAAGATCTTACAAGGTAGAGCTTGATGCGGAAGATGTGCTGAGGAGAAACAGACGACACCTCAGGAAAGACAACAACCCGCCAGTTGATGTCACTAGAGCACAAAGCACAAAAACACACATATCACCAGACACAACCTCAAGGACAGCAGGAATCAAACCTGTAATCACAGAGACTGCTCAAGGAGTGCCTCAAGGAAACACAGGACCAAATGACACTATCTTTACTAGAACAGGCCGGAGAGTGATTAAACCATTTTACTTAAGAGACTATACTCAGTAAGCCAGTGAAATCAAGTATATAGTGGTTGAAGGACTGTACATTTGTATATGATGTTCTGGGTTTGCAATATATGTAGTAATGTGTAAATGTTTAACTCTATGATACCTATGATATTATAGTCAGAAAAAAAAAAAAAAGGAAAAGGGATGCAACAATAGGATTGTTAAGCCTTATGATAATGTTCCCGCACGGAGGGTTTAGAGAGACGCACCAGGAAAAGTATAGAATAGAGAAGCCCGTGTGACTGTTCTGGCTTTAACGACTGTGAAATAAACTGGAAGCATGAGTCTGTGCCTTTTAATAATCTCGAGAGAGAAACAGACATTAGTGCTTATTGCCTTGTACCCTGAATCTATGAATCTACAGCAAGTGCACAGAAATCTTAAGTTAGCTTAAACTTTGACGGTTGATAAAACAATGATTGTCCTTCTTTTATTGTACTTTGTACAGGCAAGCTGTAACAGGTAGCAGGGGAATTACAATACACATACTCCTCACTTAATGACTACCATTTATAAGACAACTATAATAAAATATCCACTTACCAAGTTAATAGCATGCCTTTACAACCCACAACCAGCAACCTCAATGCATATTTTTAGCGCATCTCTCTCAATGACACAGCACTTAGAAAGCACTTTGATTGTGACTTCCAGCTGCTAAAGCCCATTGGTCATGATGTGTAGCCACCAGTAAGTCTCAGATGTAGACCTCGGCTCTGGGTATACAATGCGGCATATACACTCCCTATGAACCCAGATGAGCACTGAGAGGCGGTGCTGGGCAGCGTATGAGTGTGAAAAAGAAACAAAGCTGCCAAGAGCACATGCAGCCACAGAATACCCGAGTGGCATGACAGAAGCTGCCGGTGAACATGCCAGCGGTCAGTGTAGAGAGGTTGATTCTATTCTTCCACAATCCACAACCGCCCTCCCTTTTGGGTCATTATAAATTTTAAATACAGTACACTGTAGTCATACAATAATGACATGCAAAGATTTAAAAGGTAATAAAGAATCAGAGAGGTGATGAAAGATTAACACAAATGAAAGTAATTGGGAAAAAAATACATGCATACAGTACTGTTGAACCAAAGATTAACAAATGTTCGTAAGTTTTAAAACAATCAGAAAAACATGCAAATATTTAAGAGATTAAGTATAATGTACAAAATGTCCACATTATGCAGGATAAAAAACTGAGTAAGGAAAGCTGAAGCAGTGTCGTAAGCATAGTTGTGGTAACAACTTGGTTACCACTATTTTCACTTAGTGACCATTTCACTTAACAACATAGTTGCTGGAAGAGAACTCAGTCACTAAATGAGGAGTACTTCTACTCTACTTTAGACCTGTCAATAGGAAATTGCAGCTAAAAACATAAAGAATTATATTAAAAAACATGGTTCATTTCTCAAAATGACAATCTGTTATGATCTGGTTTATCATGTGAGAAGCACAGTCAAGGTACATGTAGTAATTGCCCACAACGTCACTGCCATGATGATATAAAGGTCAGCTTTGCATACTTTCTAGTCACCCAAGTTTGATTTCAAAACAACAAAATATCTGTGAGAGTAATTAGCAAGATTTAGAATAATAAAATCCATTTGACTTTTTTGTGCTTCTTCTGTTCTGATGTTTCTCTTTGTTTATCAGATTTAGATTGGGTTTAGGTTGCATTCTGTTAACACTCTAAGAATTGCGACTTTGATTTTTGTTTAGGTAACCTCCTGATCTTTCTACTTCATCACTCTGCCCATTCCCAAAATCACTGGGCTTGGATGGTTAGATTTCAGGCTCTATTAATGAATCATCTGAAATGACTTGGGAAGTGCTGCTATAGGCATGATAGATTTTAAGTCGAAAATTGCTATTTACTGTGTTGTGGCAATCAACTGTCACACAACCTGTGTTAGATTATTTACCTGTTATTTCTTGCAAGCCATTATGTGCAAAAATAGCACAACAGAAGAAGTTGTTAGCTCCAGATGTACAGTATTCACTTCTCTTTGCTTACATTCAAGACGCAACTTTGGAAGCCGCTTCATTCAGACACCAACTACACTGAAGTGCAAGGGGGGATATCTTATCGTATGGAAACAAGGAGGCTAACAAGCACAATGAACAATATACTTAAAGTAATGTTGTTTGGCACACAATTTTCAGCAATGATTAGAAGAAATCTATCTACCTAAGTGGAAGTTTTATATCATTAGTTTTGTGCTGACTCGAAGATTAGCAAAGAATAGTCTCCCTAAGCAAAACATACAAAATATATGTCTGGAGACAACCATGAGTAAAGTTTGCTTAAAACTGGGTGGGGACTATTAGAAGGCTCACTGGGTGTAATACTTCTAGACTAATGCCTCATGATGGTGGCACTCAAAATAGATGCAGTTGTTTTAAGCTGCAAAGAGTAATAGCGTTCTGACAGAGTAACCTTCTGATTACAATGAATTATCTACAGTTGAAATGTCTCCTAAAAACTATTATTGAATATATAAATGAATACCATGTGTTTAGAGTGCATATTGCATGTGTTAAAAAATAACATATCTGGTTGCAAGGGAAAAACCATTCTATAATATCAGATTGATATTGACATTCAAACATATCAATGGACTAGTGGTAAAAGTGAATGATACATTGTCGCAGGTACTGTGTCTGTTCTCTGTTGTTCAGCTATCGTGTAGGAGTCAAAGTAAGGTTGAAAGAATTGGCAACTATATTTGTGAAAATATGAACTGCAAGATATGCACTCAAAGTAAACAATGTGACACATCCCATTAAAGGAGGTGAAAAGGACTGCTGGTAAGAAAGCAAATAAAAAAGAGCTACAGGGGAGTCAGATTTCAGTACTCAGAACACCCAAATCTGTAATAAGTATGCCATGACACCACTTGAAGCACAGATGAGGCTGCATAACATCCACCTTCGAACTGCACATCTAAACGAACAACTAAAGTAAGTTAACATTACTGTCTAATTGGAAATGAAAACATGCCCTATCAGAATGAAGATGCATTGCTTTAACACATAGCACAGCAATGTTTAACTAAACATTATTTGTTGTTTTTATGACCCGTAGTGATGCAATAGTCAAAATGACAGAAAGACATTGTATTGTATTTGTGTGTCTCTTTCTTCTGTCACCATGCTAATTACAATATGCAAATAATCATTCAGCTTCTGTTACCTTGTGCTACTGAGCTCCTGAATTGATAAAGGCAAGTATAGGTTTTTTATTTTCTATCAGCATTTAGTTGTTTCTTATTCTCTCTCCCAGAAACCCCAGCAACTCAAAGTGCACGGACTGGAGGAATTGGGGGCAGCTGTTATATAAAGAATCCCTGTGGGTGTAGCCTTGGCAGAGGAAGATGCCACTGGTGTTCACTACAAACTTTTTAGCAAGTTGTCCACAGATATGTATTCTAGTTTGAGAATCACATCGGGTCCCGGAAGACAAAGCAAAGAATAAATGAATGCTGGATCCCTTTTTAACCAGCAATAATGAAAGAGACAGGTACTGCCAATTAACCACAGGCTCATTAGAATACGACCCTAACAATCTGTCCTTATGTAGAATAGTGAAAATAAGTAAAGCATTTTTTCAGGAGAATGTTTCTTTTTTCAGACCTATTTGTTTCTTAACTCTAATGAGATCATATAGTATAGGTCAAAATTCACAATGCAGGCGATGTGGCACTAATTTATTGTGTTCATTAACTGCTTGTGCCCTGTCCAGAAATGGACTCTGTCTGGTGTCCAGTGCTGCCAGGATAGATTCCACTCTAAAAACTGGATTAATGTGGTTTGGTAAATGGAAGATGTATTAAATACTGCTGTTTAAATGTTTCTCTCTGAATTAGCAGGAGCTACAATCATGCTGAGAATAAAAATGAAAATAAGATGTATAAAATATGATGAGCAATGATAAAAAAGGTAGTTCAAGAAAACTGAGTGTAACTGTTGAATATTATTTCTATATTGTAAGCTGTTTTGTGTATAAAGAGATCATAGCATTACCTTTTGTATTTTAAAGCCTATCAGAGTGCTTCTGTAACAATAATGTGCATTTGACATTCACTTTACTTCTTTGGTTTATAATTTCATCTTCTTTGATTTATATTCATTCCAAAGTGACAAGCAAATAATGGGATATCATCCATTTCAAATTTGCATAAAATGATGAAACGACACTAGTCTAGGCAAAATTCCCTTAAGATACATGTTATAGGACATATTTAATTCTACTATAAATTTAACCATTAACAAAAACAATAATTTTTTTAACAAAAGAAGTAAATAAAAAATAAACACTTGCACACTTTCAATGTTTTGCTAAATACTGCACAAAATATTACAGTTAAACCGTCAACTTTCTATATACATGTCCTGACTCAGATAACTACTTATGTGAATAAACAAAAGAAAATAAAAATAAGCCAAAGCAACAAAAACCCAAACAAGAGGCAAAAATCAAGGTCAAATAACAGGCAATAAGTAGAAAACTACGCAATATGAGAATAGTACAGTAAACATACAATAAGTCAAAATGAAATTAAGGATTTTATCTGTGGATCAGATAAGGCTCATAGTGAAAGCCTGACCTTTTATGCCGGTCGCTGATTGAGTCAAGGTCACAACCACGGACACCCGCCCCCAGAAACATAGGACGTGACCCTGACAACAATACACAATATGGCTTCTCTTAATGGAAAAGGTGACAAAATATATATAGTCACAGAGAACATGGATTGGCTGGCATCCGGGCCAGGATGGATGGTTCTTTGCCTTGCTAGGAAGACTTTAAAATAGATGGATGGAGGGAGGGAAGCAGCCTCTCAGGGCCACGTGGTCTCCCAGTGTGATAATTGGCAGTATTACTCTTGTGATACTCTTGTTAAAACTCTACAAACACCATACTCAATTGTTCATCACCATCAACGACTTGATACTTATACTGTACGCAAATGTTTTTCAACTGTTGCATCATAAGAGCTACCTAGGTGCGCTGTGGAAATAATAGTGCAGTGCCCCTAGGTCCAAACCTGAGAAAGACACACTTCTCAGGTGGTCGAGACCTGTCCAAAGAGGACACCATGATCGCTGTTTTGCAGACACAGCACTTAGAGAGCACAGCACTGTAGCATTGCCACATAAATTTGCACATGGTTTGTTTTTTTCTCTCTATGTAAAATCCCGTTGCGGCAGGGTAGCATAAGATGGGCGGGTTGGATAGAGAGAACCTTTTGGGAGGTACAGGGCTGTCACAGCGATTTCTGGGAGTGCCATGGAAACGGACACACTATTTAAATAGGGGTGCGAAAATGCAGGAACAGAAGGAAGGAAAGACAGCCCAAGTTTTTATGGAGGAAAAAGAAGACATGCCACATCTGAGCCCAGGAGACAGATTGTTTTCAGGGAGCACCACAAGTCCAACACAGTCTGGGGTGGCCATCTCGAAGATTCCGGATACGCCGAGGGTAGTGAACTTTACCAGTGAAAGGTATCGGAAGCAGAGTGAGCCGTAAATCTTTTATTCTGGGATTGGCATGTCTAAGAAACTGAACTATAGGGAAATAGGAGAATCGGAAAAAGACTAAATCGAATGGATGGTGGGGAATATTCTTGGATATATAATTTTATGCCTTGTGTTTACTGTATATATTGGAAGTGGGGAAGTTGTGGGGGATTGTAAAGAATGTATTAATTACATTTTTGTTTGTTGCATCTTTTCTCTGTGTGGTTTGGTAAATATTGCTTTTTTTATTATACTGTAAGTCATCTTTCTGCGCTGTGGGAAGGGGATGAAGGCAGTTTGGGGTTGACCTACAATCATCAGTACAATTTTCACTGTAAACTTGGTGAAGTGTAGTGGATACAATTGTTACAAGCAGCCTGGAGATGAGTCTGGGTTCCATCTGTTTGGGTGCGTGATTGGCAGCGACTCTCACAGAGCCGGGGGATAGGGAGTATATGAGTTGCCTCCGACCTGGGGTATGTAGAAGCAAAGAGAGGACCGCCTGTATGAGTTGGTAAAGGAATGAAGCAACTGGGGAATGCATCCAAATTGTTCATTAAGTGCTATGTCTGCGAACGGTTGCTTTTTTTGCCAGCATCATTGGTAGTCCTGCCCCTTCCGATAGTTTAGCACATCTAAGAGATTTTTTTTTTTTGTGGCTGGTAGAATCATGTCGTGCCTTGTTATTTTCTGTGATACAAAATGTTCACCACCACAGGTTTTACCTTGCCTAAAAACTGACACTATGCATTACCTGGATGGTTATGTTGCATTCTTTGCATAAATTAGTGAAGATGCTGCAAACTGGAATCATGAGTAGGGATAATCATTACACTTTTATTTCACAGAACTTTGTCATTATATTAGGACAGTCAGCTCTGTAAGTTTCACCCATGGGCTAATATTAATAATTTACTGGAGCTCCTTATTCTTGAACATACTATGCTAAGACAGTTTAATCCAGGGCAGGGTCACTGATGCCTAACCCAGCATGCATAGGGCACAAGGCAGAAAAATAGCCAATCACAGAGTGAACATTCACACACACACTAGGGCTAATTTACCTTCACAAATCCACCTACCCTGTAGACTATGAGAGGAAACCCATGCAGACATGAAAAGAATATGCAAACTCCACAGAGTGTGGCCCCAGGACATGGACATGGATCTCTTTACAGTTAGGCAACAGCACTTCCACTGCACCTCCACCCACTCTTGAATGTGAATCCTGTAAAAATAGTAGCTTCAGTCAGATCTGAATGTAACGCTTTGATCGGTAATCTTGTACCATTATAAAACTTTGGAGGGTTTAGATCAAAAGTAATATACACTGAATTGTGGTTCTCTTATTACATACAGCACTGACGCTGCACATTTACATGTCCCATGGACTGAACATTTTAAGCAAAGAAATAATACTATGTAATGTCTGCTTCCTCTAAGTTCTGTCTATGGGGTACCTCTTTTATGAGCTGTGCAAGCGTTTAAACTAACCAAGGCCTGCTGTCATGCCTAACTTTTGTTGCATCCAGGGCTTGAAGTGAGCTGGTGCTCTGTATTCTGTTTGTGTTTTAGAAAGCAGAGCATAACAGCACACAGCACAGTCACAATACAAATTTTATAATGTATAATTTAAACTATAATGTACACAGCTTATCTTAATATTTTTAGTTTAATGTATATTAAAACATTACTACTGCATAAACAGTGTAGTTTGGATCATATCTGCCCAAAAGAAGCAAAGTGATACAATGTGAACTTTCCACCTACCTGAGGAAGGGTATGGGTCAATGGTAATGTGGAAGACACAAATATGGGGCAAAACCAGAATTCTTGATCTGGTAGTATGTCACTCTCTTCAGCTCTGTAGTTGCTACATTTGTTAAATGGAGTAACTCAGAAGCATACGACTTTATTCTGAGCTGTTGGAACTTGTGTATAGATGGAAAATAAAACTGTGTTTTATTGCATTTGAAGCCATCTGTTCACATTATTCCTTCTCCTTACCAACATGGTGCATGTTGCTCAAAAACATACTGATATAGACAATGACAGACAGCTGGATGGATGTTATAGCAAACACCGTCAGAAAGCATTTGATAAGGTGCCACATGAGAGGTTGGGCATCAAACTAAAAGAAGTGGGAGTTCAGGGTGATGTTTTTAGATGGGTACAGAATTGGCTCAGACACAGGAAGCAGAGGGTGATGGTGCGAGGAACCTCATCAGAATTGGCCGATGTTAAGAGTGGTGTTCCACAGGGTATCAGTGCTAGGGCAGGTAATTAGCAGGTAATTTGGAATACATTTTATCATTACAGAAGGACTCGGACAGCATACAGGCTTGGGCAGATTTGTAGCAGATGAAATTTAATGTCATTAAATGTAAAATATTACACACAGGAAGTAAAAATGTCATGTTTGAATACACAAAAGGTGGTCGGAAAATCGAGAGTACACCTTATGAGAAGGATTTAGTAGTCATAGTAGACTGTAAGCTATCAACTTCCCGACAGTGTTCAGAAGCCCTTAAGAAGGCAAACAGAATGATAGGTTATATAGCACGGTGTGTGGAGTACAAGTCCAAGGGGGTTATACTCAACCTCTTTAATGCACAGGTGAGGCCTCATCTGGAGTACTGTGTCCAATTTTGGTCGCCAGGCTACAAAAAGGACATAGCAGCACTAGAAGAGTGACTAGGCTGATTCCAGGGCTACAGGGGTTGAATTATGAGGAAAGATTAAAAGAGCCGAGCCTATACATTTTAAGCAAAAGAAGATTAAGAGGTGACATTATTGAAGTGTTTAAAATTATGAAGGTAATTAGTACAGTGGATCAAGACTGTTATTTTCAAATGAGTTCCATCAAGAACACGGGGATACAGTTGGAAACTTGTTAAAGGTAAATTTTGCACAAACATTAAGACGTTTTTCTTTAGACAAAGAACAATAGAGTCTTGGAATAATCTACCAGGCAGTGTGGCAGACAGTAAAACTTTAGGGAATTTCAAAACTCGACTTGATGTTTTTTTGAAAGAAGGAAGTAGATAGGACTGGCAAGCTTTGCTGGGCTGAATGGCCTGTTCTCGTCTAGAGTGTTCTAATGTTCTGAGCCTAACCACTTTGTCTGAACACAAAACTGCTCACAAGAGTATTTGGTAAAGTGGCAACTTAGGCCAAAGGCCAATTATCGACCTTTTAGTTGTATCTTATGATTTATGCTGCTATGTTGAGATGCTCATCATTTTCCAGTTCTATGCGGGGTCAATGTAAATACCAGGGTCAATGTAAATACCATTTTAACTGATAATCATAAATCAGTGTTTTGATGGTTTCATTTCTTATATTATTTAGTAAACTGTTAATAAATTTGGACTAATAATTATTATTTAGATTTAGTGTTTGTAAGCAATCGAAACTTTCAAAATTGATGGTTAATTTTCTCCTTTAACTGTCTCATTTACTTTACTCAATATATACTATATACTGTACTTTATATACTATAAATTAACAATTATTAACTTTAAACTTTCTTTTTTTAGCATTTGTTCATTTTCAGCATTTATAACATGCACTGAAAAAATGACAATCATTTGCAACAGCTATGCATACTAGCATAAGTTTTTCTCTACATTTCCAAACATATGCTTGCTAGATTGACCAATAATTCTAAATTGGCCCCTTGGTATGTGTGCAAGTAAAGGAGTGAGAGGGGTTGGGAGTATGCACTGACAACACACAATGAACCACCTGGATTGGGACCAGAGGGCAACAGGTGACTCTTCAGCACCACACTGGAACTTAATGTGGCCTGAGAGCTAATCCTGCCAACAACCTCCAAGTTTTCCTTGTAAATTGTAAGATCTGATTGCACAGCTGGATGTAGATTAATGTCATACCCAGGACGAAGCAATTGCAGCTTAAGGGCCTTGCTCAAGGGCCCAACGGAGTAACGTCACTTCATGAGTTTAGGGGAATCGAACTGCTAGCCTCAGAGTCATCACTCTTTCCTGCAGCTACCCAAAGACATTCATCAGACAATGCTTACATAGGTGACACCAGAGACCTCAGTGAACAATCAACTTCAACCTAACCCCCCATCGCAACTGGCATACACTTCCTTATCATCACAGGATATCAGAGGTTACAGCATGTATTTTGTCCAGAGCAGGTATCAAAGTAGTGCACAAGCCTTCAAACACGCTGCACACAATCCTTTTTAATGCTAAAAGCAAGAAATCAGCAGCAAAGACATAGAATGTGGTTCACAGCATACCACATAATTATTGTTCTGTGGTATACATGGGACAAACATCAAAAACACTTGCCCCGCGTATACAGGAACATTGCAATGCAGTGTGAAGAAATGACCCATTGTTTCTGAGTTACACACATACAAGTTCGACCATACACATATTGAAATTGGACTCTGAAAAAGGCTAATACTAAAAGTGCCAGAAAACTGGCTGAAATGTGATTATCCAATGAAAACACCATTAACGGACATGTAGACATAAACCCAGACTTGAAAAGAAGAACATGCAAATAATAAATATGACTTTATGACCAACACCCTCTGAACACCATCTCATCATCCACCTATCCTCCCCTTCCTTATTTGCTATATATTGCCTTCAGTTCCTGTAAGTATAATAATTTTCCTCTGATGATGATTCCTGGTTGGAATCGAAAGCTTAGGAATAAAAAAAAAAAGTATTTTAAGTTACGTGTGGATTACCAGCTCCCAAGTGTCGGCCATTGCAGACATGGCTCTCCCGCTGGCGATACTACTCTATTTGCCCTTCTTCTTCCCCATTCCGGACTTGGAAATTGAGGGTTCTGGCGATGTTGTGGTGAGTCTGAATGCCGTCTTCTCAGGGTTCTCTGCCCACAGAAATTTTTGATACAGGTCCTCTGCAATAGACGCTAGAGTGTCCTGCTGGCTACGCCACTGTGACAGATAGGGGGCGCTATCGCTCCCTTGAACCCTTGTCCAAGACTCCAGACACCAGATAACAATCCAAAAGTTGACTTTATTTATCTTCCACAGTGCACAAAGCACCCTCTTCTCCACTATACTCATTAATTCACCAATAATCACAATAAATAATTCCTCCAAACTCCCAGACACGTTGCCACCCTTCCACCCAGCTCAGATCGCCGTCTGGGAGCTCCCACAGTCCTTTTATACTTCCTGATCCAGAAGTGTTCCCAATCCCCATCCACGTGGTTCTTTATCACTTCCGGTCAGGTACAAGTCCTTTTCTTCACCCCAGAAGTACGTCACTTCTGTCATCGCTCTTCCTATGACGCACTTCCGGGTTATAGGACACATATGACTCTTTGCTCCCCCCTGCAGCTCCCTCTTGCGGCCTCTGTGGTATTCAACAGGGCTGTGAATAAAAACTACATTGTCCATGATGCCCTGCTGGTCTTCGGGGCGCCTCCATACTGCAGGGAGGGCTCCATCTGGCGGCCTGGGGGTATTGGCCATGATGACAAGCCGGCCAAAGACCACAATACATACACACACATACATACACACTGTGGTCCCCAGCGGATGCAGCTCCTCAAACTCCTGACAACTAAGCTCAGACACAAGTTCTGAGAGAAAAACATGGTTTTACTGTGTGAAACTCTTACATGTAACTGTTTCTCACACCACAACTACACTTGTATACTTGGCAACTCTGTTGTCTCTCAACCACTTCATCATCCTCATGCTGGCTCTCTGTATTGAGGCGGGCAGCTCCTTTTGTGCAAAACCCAGTAGCACCTCCAGTGTCTTAAAACCGTGGCTTGGGAGTACTTCTGGGCGAGGCTGGATCCCGACAAATTAGCATTCTCTAGTCCCTTCTGCGTTCCCTGTTGGCACCCACAGAATCCAACAGGGTGGAACCCTCAAACTACAGTTCCCAATGTGCTCTGTGGGAATCCGTAGTGGTAACCCAGGGAAAACCATGCATTACATGTGAGGTATGCAGAAGAGCATCACTGTACGCACAACATGTCGAACCTTCAAGCAGATGAGCTAATACAGCAGGAGGCCACACTGGGTGCCACTCCTGTCAGCTAAGAACAGGCAACTGAAGCTACAATTTGTACAGGCTCACCAAAATTTTACAATAGAAGATTGGAAAAACATGGTCTGGTCTGGTGAGTCTTTATTTCTGCTGAGACATTCGGATGGTAGGATCAGAATTTGGGGTCAACAATATGAAAACAAGGAACCATCCTACCTTGTATCAACGGTTTAGGTTGTTGGTGGCAATGTAATGGTGTGTGGGATATATTCTTGGCACACTCTGGGCCTCTTATTATCAAATAAGCATTGTTTAATGCAACAGCCTACCTGAGTATTGTTGTTGACCATGTCCATCCCTTTATGACTGCAGAGTACCCAACTTCTGATGGCTGCTTCCAGCAGGATAACGTACCATGTCACAAAGCTCAAATCATCTCAAACTGGTTTCTTCAACATGACAATGAGTTCACTGCACTTAAATGGCCTCTACAGTCACCAGATTTGAATTCAATAGAACACAATTTGGATGTGCAGCCCACAAATCTGCAGCAACTGCAGCTACCATGCCGGCATTGGCCAAAATCTCTGAGGAATGTTACTGCATCCAACCCGGTACTAGCAAGGTGTATGTATATACTCAGCAAAAAAAGAAACGTCCTCTGACTTTCAACTGTTTTTACTTTCAGTAAACTTAATGTGTAAATATTTGTATGAACACTAAAAGAGTCAACACCATAAGACATAAACTAAAAATGTTTCACAATGTGTCCCTGAATGAAGGGAGGCTCAAAATCAAAAGTACCAGTCAGTATCTGGTGTGGCCACCAGTTGCTTGAAGTACTGCAGTGCATCTCCTCCTCATGGACTGGACCAGATTTGTCAGTTCTTGCTGTGAGATGTTACCCCACTCTTCCACCAAGGCACCGGCAAGTTCCTGGACATTTCTGGGGGGAATGAACCTAGCCCTCACCCTGCGATCCAACAGGTCCCAGACGTGCTCAATGGGATTGAGATCCGGGCTCTTCCACTGCGAGGATGATCAGCTGTCCTTCCTGTCTCTCTGTAGCGCTGTCTTAGGCGTCTCACAGTGTGGACATGGCAATTTATTGCCCTAGCCACATCAGCAGTCCTCATGCCTCCCTGCAGCATGCCTAATGCACGTTCACGCAGATGAGCAGGGACCCTGGGCATCTTTCTTTGGGTGTTTTTCACAGTCGGTAGACAAGTCTCTTTAGTGTCCTGCGTTTTTAGAACTGTGACCTTAAATGCCTACTTTCTGTAAGCTGTTAAGGTCTTAATGACCATTCCACAGGTGCATGTTAATTAATTGATTATGGTTATTTGAACATGCATGGAAAACATTGTTTAAACCCTTTACAATGAAGATCTGTAAAGTTATTTGGATTTTAAAACATTATTGTTGAAATACACAGTCCTGAAAAAGGGACATTTCTTTTTTTGCTGAGTATATATATATATATATATATATATATATGTAGACTCAAACCGATTATGACAGCAGCAATTCAAGCTGTGAGAAAACAGTAAAAAGGAGGCGTGTCAGACATTGTGGTACGTTTTCTGATGCAGCTAGACGAAAACAACTATGTGACACTGCCGCCAAATACACAAAACAATTACATTGACAATCATGTTACGTTATTTTCAAAATGTTTCCTTTTCTTTACTTCTTTAACACACTACTTCTCTGCTGCGAAGCGCCGGTATTTTGTTAGTACACTAATAATACTTAAGTTGTTATCATTTTCAGTTTCGCCCCGTATTAATAATCCTCTATTGTAGTTCTGTCTTATGTACTACACCTTTCTTTTAATGTGCTGTTTAAATATTTTTGATGTTCTGTTCCTTAATAAGTAAACATGAATATATTTTTTAATTTAATCCATATTGATGGTATTGATTGATTTTTTCCTCATCCACATTATCAAGAGTATTATTTCTATTTTCTTGTGTGTTATGTCATCACCCACTTCAAGTATTAAACCTGGGCTACATGTTAAGGTTCACATTAAAGAGGACTGACTGTTGGCTTGTTGTGTTTACTTCTTCCTTCAGAATTCCTTTGCTGTTGCAACATATTGCCGGACTTATACATTTCAAAAATGTATGTTCTGCTCTTTCTCATAAAAGCTTTACTTTAAGATTGTTACACACGTGCACATGGGAGGCAGCTAAAGGGCTTGAGTAAGGGCTATTCCGAATCAGACCAGGATGTGGCAGAGTGCATCGACTCTTTTACTCCCTTTCCTGCAGACCATTCACGGGAGATTCCACCTGACCCTCTTGACATCACTTCCGGGTTCGAGTCTATAGAAGAAGACCTTGACGGCTCCGGCCCCTGTGATGTCACATCCGGGCTTGAGCCTATGGTTGAAGACCCTTATGAGCTGGACCATAGATATAGAATTAGTAGATGCCACATGACCAGCAGCATCGTATGTCAACGTTGCTGCCATATTGCGAGTTGCATTTCTTTAGAGTGAAGTAATGGATAAAGATGCCTCACGCATGTGCGACTTGGGATTGTACAAACAGCTGTAGGCTCTAAACCAGATCCTGGGGGATTACATTTCATAGGTAAGGCTGAACAATTGTTTTGGTTATATTTGGCCATTAGAAAATCCTGTTTTATAATCTTAGCACTCAAGGTCACATTACAATAAAATTAAACAACATTAGTAAAATTAAAACAAGAGAATGATAAATCAAAAAGCAATAATAAGCAAACAAACAAAGATAACTGGCAGTAACAGTGCAAAATTCACAATTGGTATGCCAGTTTGAAAAGATAAGTTTTGAGGGCAGTTTTAAAATGTGTTATTGAATCGAGCTGACGTATATGAGAGGGAAGAGAATTCCCGAGTTGAGGAGCACTATGAGAGACGCTCGAGCTCCCAAAGCACCGAGTCTGATGTGTGGTACAGAAATTAGAGCAGCAGATGAGGATCTAAATGAGCGAGAGAAGTTCATGTCTGTAGGAGATCAGTGAGGTTGTGGAGAGCTTTAAATGTTCAGAGACAGTATTTAGTATTGTATTCTGTAGTTAACAGGAAGCCAGTGAAGTTGAGAGAGAATAGGTGTAATATGTTCAATGGATTTTGAACAGCAGGCTATTATCCAGGCAGCAGAATTTTGAATAAGTTGTAAGTGATGGATACATTTTTGTGGGATGCCAGATAGAATAGCATTACAGTAATCTATACGTGAGGTGACTCGGTCATTAACCAATACTTCAGTACTGTGTTGCGTAAGAACAGGACGAAGTCTAGAAATGTTTCGGAGAAGGAAGAAGGCAGTCAGATAAATGTTACTTATATGGGAGGAATTATTTAATAATAATAATAATTATTATTATTTAATAATTGCCATTATTTGTGTATAAATGGATATAAATAATTGAATGTAAACAATTCGCCAAAATCTGTTGTATGTAAACAATACTGTTTTAAATGTTATTGTTTTCTCATCAGAAAACCCGGTTTCCACGTCTACCTGTATTAGTTTAAATGGCACTTTTGCCCCTCGCAATAGGGCAGACACGCTGACGTATCGTGTCGACTGGGCAACACAGTGAATGCAGAGTCTACCTATATATGTCTATTAGCTGGACCCCTTTGACCTCACTTCCTGTCTTCCCCTTTAAAAGCCTCCACCTTTTCCCTATTCCCTCAGTTCTGTTTTGGACTCGGTTTTGTGCACATCAGTGTAGTGTAAAATATTTACGACTTTGCAGCCAGGATACCAGTTATATGGGTGGCTGCCCCAAACCTTGATATGGCTCTTTGTGGAGTTTGTGACAAGATGATTATTATATTATTTCTACACAGCTGAGTAATTTTAAAATGTTCAAATATACTTATCCCAGCATCTGTTCTGATCTTTCTCCTTGATGATACATATTAGCTATAACAAAACTTTCGCTAGAAAACATCTTCCTCATGTACCCAATATGATGTCTTCTTAATAGAGCTAATTTTATTACTTCATTTCCATACCTGTCCTGAACACCCCAAAATGTAGTGTGTTAAACATGGACCACAAGGCTCTGCAGAGAGTGTGATGTGATAAGCAAAACAGATCACTAGGTGTGCATTCACTAACTACAAGGACATTTATACCAAGCAATGTCGGACCACAGCAAAGAAAATTATCACAGATACCAGCCATCCCAACAATGGCCTCTTCTCTGTGCTGAGGTCAGGGAAATAGTACTGCTGCCTGAAGACCAGTTTATAGATTCTTTCCAAAGTCCGTTTGTATCCTAAAAAAGGAAAGTGCCTAGGACAACTTCATACCCTATTGCCATGTGTACTGTATACATGTTTATATTAATTTTTTTATATATTTTTACAATATTTATATAATGCGCACTACTGCCGCCATTGTATTTACAGAGTTGGGTGGTTACTGTTTTTCGGACTTTAGCAACTAAGCATCTGAGTACAAATTGTATTGTATATAATTGTATGCGACAAATACATTTTAATTTGATTTAGATTTTTCCTAAAAACCTCAGGTACCTTCTATAGGCACTTTCTCATTCTCGCTAACATTCCAGGACCATTCAAGGATAGTTTTTATCCACAGGTTATAGAAATCTACTAAACAGCCACTCATACCAACAGCAGTGGAAGTGTTTATTGTAAATATAATCAGATTTTGCATTTAATGCATTGTCTGTTATCAATTTTATGACTGTGAGAAACATTCAAGAATTTCATTTTACAAGGTACACTTGAATTTTAATTTCTCTTACTTAATTACTGAAGTGAGTTAAGAACTGAATTGATTCCTTACAGAGACCTTGCTAAATATCAGCAAGGTATTAACCAGTGTATAAAGCAGAAAAAAAGATGTAAATCCAAACTATAAAAACAATCTTCACCCCCTTTAGCCCCTGTCAAGTTATGTCAAATGTATGCAAAAGCACACAGAATCATAATCAAAGTCATGTAAGACACATTTTATTATGTTTTCTTTTAGGGGTTAATAGACTTTTTGTGAGCTCTTGATTCTATGTGAATATTTATGTATCAACCCAAGGTGTGGTGAAGGAAGGACTACTAACATAGACATCATGAGCCAGTTAATAGCTTTTAGAAGCACTGTTTACGCAGCTGTTTGTGATAGTCCCAGACTATCTCCTGCTACAGGAGATGCCCAATAAGCACAAGACCTTCCATGTTGCACCTTGTGGTCTTTCTTCTCTTTCAGTATAACCTGCCATAATTATAAACCAGAGAGGTTCCAAACACAAAGTCCTGAAAAAAATCCAAAAATTCATACTCTGTGGTGGGTTGGGGGCGGGAGGGCAATCAAACCCTGGCTAGTCACTTAAACGGCAAATGAAGAATATTTATAAATAAAGAGATTTATTTTACAAAAACGCCCAGTAGCAATCCAAGTTCCCAAGAGCTGAAAAGGTAAAAGGAGTTACCCAATAAATGCAATCTAATAGCAAAAAACGGACCAATACAGAATAAAACAGGGCACAAGGGGTCAAAAATCCCAAACTTAGCAAAGCCAGGGAATTCAACGAACTGTATAAAGGTTTGTGGAATTTCCTCAGCCTTTATAGGTCTCTTGTAGTGATGGGTGTGTGACCATACCTCTTGGGGTCCCACCCACAAGACACATGGCACATAGCAACAGATACAGTATATATATATATATATATATATATATATATATATATATATATATATATATATATATATATATATATATATATATATATATATATATATAAACTGCTCAAAAAATTAAAGGAACACTTTGAAAACACATCAGATCTCAATGGGAAAAGAAATCCTCCTGGATATCTATACTGATATAGACTGGGTAATGTGTTAGGAACGAAAGGATGCCACATCGTTTGATGGAAATGAAAATGATCAACCTACAGAGCCCTGAATTCAAAGACGCCCCAAAAATCAAAGTGAAAAAATTATGTGGCAGGCTAGTCCATTTTGCCAAAATTTAATTGCAGCAACTCAAAATTGTACGCAGTAGTTTGTATGGCCCCTGTGTTCTTGTATACATGACTGACAAAATCGGTGCATGCTCCTAATGAGACGACAGATGGTGTTGTAGGAGACCTCCTCCCAGATCTGGACCAGGGCATCACTGAGCTCCTGGACAGTCTGAGATGCAACCTGGTGGCATTGGATGGACCAAAACATAATGTCCCAAAGGTGTTCTATTGGATTTAGGTCAGGAAAGTGTGGAGGCCAGTCAATGGTATCAATTCCTTCATCCTCCAGGAACTGCCTGCATACTCTCACCACATGAGGCCAGGAATTGTCGTGCACCAGGAGCCTGCACCAGCATAGGGTCTGACAATGGGTCCAAGGATTTTATCCTGATACCTAATGGCAGCCAAGGTGCCTTTGTCAAGCCTGTAGCGGTCTGTGTGACCCAACATGGATATGCCTCCCCAGACAATCATTAACCCACCACCAAACTGCTCATGCTGAATGATGTTACAGGCAGCATAATGTTCTCCATGGCTTCTCCAGACCCTTTCACTTCTGTCACGTGCTCAGGGTGAACCTTCTCTCATCTGTGAAAAGCCCAGGGCACCAGTGGTGCATCTGCCAATTCTGGTATTCTATGGCGAATGCCAATCGAGCTGCATGCTGCTGGGCAGTGAGCTCAGGGCCCATTAGAGGTCATGGGGCCCTTGGGTCACCCTCATGAAGTCTTTCTGGTTGTTTGGTCAGAGACATTCACACCAGTGGCCTGTTGGAGGTAATTTTGTAGGGCTCTGACAGTGCTCATTCTGTTCTGCTTTTCCCAAAGGAGCAGATACCGGTCCTGCTAATGGGTTAAGAACCTTCTATGGCCCTGTCTAGCTCTTCTACAGTAACTGCTTGTCTCCTGGAATCTCCTCCATTCCCTTGAGACTGTCCTAGAAGACAGAGCAAACCTTCTGGCAATGGTACATATTGATGTGCCATTCTGGAGACGTTGGACTACCTGTGCAACTTCTGTAGGGTCCAGGTATCACCTCATGGTACCAGTAGTGACATTGACTATAGCCAAATGTGAAACTAGTGAAAACAGTCAGAAAAGATGAGGAGGGAAAAATGTCAGTGGCCTCCACCTGTTAAACTATTCCTGTTTTGGGGGTCCATCTCATTGTTGCCCCTCTACTGCACCTGTTGTTAATTTCATTAACACCAAAGCAGCTGAAACAGATTAACAACCCCCTCTGCTACTTAACTGACCAGATCAGTATCCCAGAAATTTCATTGACTTGATGCTATACTCTCATTAAAAAGGGTTCATTTAATTTTTTTGAGCAGTATATATATATACTATATATATATAAACAAAAACTAAAGGATCAACAATATAAACATAAACAAAAAAGTCAGAAAGATGGAATCCTGGTTGAAACAGCTGGATGAAGAGTGAGTCAGTCCGTTTAGTCCTGAGCATGGTTCAAAATTCAAGATTCTTTATTTGTCACATGCATAGTTATACAGGACAACACGCAGTGAAATACATCCTGATCCACTTATCAAAAACTGTGCAAAGTTAGAAGAATATCAGTTAGATTAGCAAAAAGTCATAGTTTAAAAGATAACAGTATAATAGAACATAATAAGTAAAATTATGTGAATAAAGTAGAATTAAGTGTTCAGGTGCAATAGTGCAGTGATTATTGTGCAAAACCAAAGTTAGACAGGTGCATAGTTAAATGACAGACCAATTCCAAAACAAGGTAAGGATAGACAGCATAGTACAACTTACAGTCCAGTCTAAGTATGTGGAGGGTCATGAATGAGACAGTATGTTTTGATTTAACAGTCTTATGGCTTGAGGATAGAAACTCCTTCTGAGTCTCTCTGTTCTGGCCAGGATACTATAAAACATTTTGCCTGATTTTAACAGATGAAACAGGCTTTTGCTGGGATGAGAGGAGTCTTTGATAATCCTGAGAGCTCTGGTCCTGCATCTTCTGGTGTAAATGTCCTGCATAGATGGTAGAGCTGACCTGCAGCAGTGTTCCGCAGCACGGATCATTCTCTGTAGGGCTTTACAGTCCTGAACACAGCAGTTTCCAAACCAGGATGTAATATTCTGTGTCAGGATACTTTCCACAGCGCCAGAGTAGAAAGTCTTTAGAATCCCTGAAGAGACCCCAAACGTCCTAAGCTGTCTGAGATGGCACAGTCTCCGCTTTGCCCTTTTGGTCTGAACTTGGAGCTCAGAGATGTGAAACCCAGGTATTTAAAACTGTTCACCCTTTTCACTGGAGTCCTGTTAATGATGAGGGACTTATAATCCCGCTGCTGTCTCCTTGGTTTTGCTGATGTTGAGCTGGAGGCAGTTTTCCTGACACCACAATGTCATGTTCGCTACTTCATCCATGTAGGCCATCTCATCGTTGTTTGCGATGAAGCCCAGTACCACCGTGTCATCTGCAAACTTCAAGATAGCGTTGGAGGAATACGTGGCTGTGCAGTCATAGGTGTAGAGGGAGTACAGCAGGGGGCTAAGAACACACCCTTGAGGAGCTCCTGTGTTGATGGTGATGGTGCTGGAAACACAACCCTCACTGCCTGTGTTCTGCCAGTGAGGAAGTCCAGCACCCACGTACACAAGCAGTTGTTGAGTCCTAAGTCCCTCAGTTTCACAAGCAGCCTACAGGGTATTATTGTATTTAATGCTGAACTGTAGTCAATGAACAATAATCTCACATAGTTCCCCTGTTTCTTGTCCACATTGCTGGGGGTGGTGTGCAGTACGTGGGAAATGGCATCCTCCGTCGATCTGTTAGGACGGTAGGCGAACTGGACAGGGTCAACAGTGCTTGGGATGGAGGATGAGATGATGTCTTTCAGTAGCCTCTTGAACACCTTCATGACTACTGATGTCAATGCAACAGGTCGGCAGTCATTCAGGCACGTGGGCTTATTGTTCTTTTGAACAGGAACGATTGTGGATCTTTTGAAGCACATAGGAACCATAGACTGCGCTAGAGACTCGTCAAAGATGGTGGTGCATACTCCAGCTAGTTGGTCAGCGCAGCAACGCAGCAGGCATCCAGAGATGCCGTCTGGCCCTGCCGCCTTCCTGATGTTTACTCACTTCAGTGCTTCTGTTGTGGGAGGTGCTAGAGCCTATTACATCTGGCACTGGGTATATGACCGGAACAAGCCCTGGACATTGCATCACTCCATCACAATGCAAACACACACCCCCATACAACCCAACCATACACTAGGGCCTATTTGGTATATCCAATCCACCTAACCTGCGCATGTCTTTGGACTATGAGAGGAAACCCACACAGACACAGAGAGAATACACAAACTCCATGCAGGGAGGACCCAGGATGCGAACCCTGGTCTCCTTACTGTGAGACAGCAGTGCTACCACTGCACCACCATGCTGCCTCTGGATAAAGAGTGATTCACTAAGTTGCATATGCTGCATCCCAATTAACTGTCTTGAATTAGTAGCCAATAATAATCAAACTGATCAATCTTCCGGTATCCTGGATGACAACTTTGATCAGACATGGTATTGTCTTTGTTGTGGCATTCAGAATTTTTTGTTTCCATACCATGATGAACGCTAGTCTTAAGTAAGGTGTTTGGTTAGCACTTTATGTACCATCTGGGGGTTAGAATGTAAAGAAATGGTAAGTAACCAAATGATGTTTCTAAACATTCCTGCCCACTTCAAACACTGGCATTAACAAAATAAATAATGTTCATTCATTTCCTCTCAAACAATGTGTAAGGGAAACACAATGGTGCAGCATTTAGCATTGCTATCATACAACCCTTGACCTCCAGTTGTCCCAGAAGAGCTATCTTGCAATTGTTGACTCCAGTTGTCCCAATTGATGAGTTATATATAGGGCTTGCATATGTCTGGTTTTCCATCAGAGACTACAGTTATCTTGCAGTGCTGCAAGACATGTTACTAGGCTGACTATTACAACTAAATTTACTCCTCTGACATACGTATGTCTATTTGTGCCCTGCAGTGAAATAATGAACAATTCAATAGGTAGGTTGCTATATTGCGCTCACTGCTACCAGAACAGGCTACAGCACTTAAAATCCCTAAACTTCAGACAGTGTGTGAAAAAATGAGTAGATGTATTATTCGTGCTATCATTATGATACCCAGTCAGTAAAATTTACTTATAAATAAAGGTAGTTTTTAGTAACCAAAATAAGATTATTCATAGACATTAAGAACATTCCACAAAATCTTTTTTCATTACTATAAAGTATCTTTGCAGAAGCTGCAGCATCTCATGACAAGGAAAGTGTATCACAACAAAGCGGATGAAAAACATTCCCTTTTTTGTTTCATTGAAATTATAATTACACTTATCACCACATGGCATTTGAGAACTTAAATGACATAAACATTCCCGAATGAAATGACATACAGTTGTGCTTGAAAGTTTGTGAACCTTTTAGAATTTTCTATATTTCTGCATAAATATGACCTAAAACATCGTCAGATTTTCATTCAACTCCTAAAAGTAGATAAAGAGAAACCAGTTAAACAAATGAGACAAAAATATTATACTTGGTCATTTATTTATTGAGGAAAATGATCGAATATTACATATTTGTGAGTGGCAAAAGTATGTGAACCTCTAGGATTAGCAGTTAGTTTGAAGGTGAAATTAGAGTGAGAGTGTTTTCAATCAATGGGATGACAATCAGGTTTGAGTGGGCACCCTTTGCTATTTAAAGAACAGGGATCTATCAAAGTCTGCTCTTCACAACACATGTTTGTGGAAGTGTATCATGGCACAAACAAAGGAAATTTCCGAGGACCTCAGAAAAAGAGCTGTTGCTGCTCATCAGGCTGGAAAAGGTTACAAAACCATCTCTAAAGAGTTTGGACTCCACCAATCCACAGTCAGACAGATTATGTACAAATGGATGAAATTCAAGACCATTGATGCCCTCCCCAGGAGTGATCAACCAACAAAGATCACTCCAAGAGCAAGGCGTATAATAGTCGGCGAGGTCACAAAGGACCCCAGGGTAACTTCTAAGCAACTGAAGGCCTCTCTCACATTGGCTAATGTTCATGTTCATGAGTCCACCATCAGGAGAACACTGAACAACAATGGTGTACATGGCAGGGTTGCAAGGAGAAAGCCACTGCTCTCCAAAAAAAACATTGTTGCTCGTCTGCAGTTTGCTAAAGATCATGTGGACAAACCAGAAGGCTATTGGACGAATGTTTTGTGGACGGATGAGACCAAAATAGAACTTTTTGGTTGAAATGAAAAGCGTTATGTTTGGAGAAAGGAAAACACAGCATTCCAGCATAAAAACCTTATCCCATCTGTGAAACATGGTGGTAGTAGTATTTTGGTTTAGCCCTGTTTTGCTGCATCTGGGCCAGGACGGCTTGCCTTCATTGATGGAGCAATGAACTCTGAACTATATCAGAGAATTCTAAAGGAAAATGTCAGGACATCTGTCCATGAACTGAATCTCAAGAGAAGGTGGGTCATGCAGCAAGATAACGACCCTAAGCACACAAGTCATTCTACCAAAGAATGGTTAAAGAATAAAGGTAATGTTTTGGAATGGCCAAGTCAAAGTCCTGGCCTTAGTCCAATCAAAAATGTTGTGGAAGGACCTGAGGTGAGCAGTTAATGTGAGGAAACCCACCAACAATCCCAGAGTTGAAGCTGTTTCTGTATGGAAGAATGGGCTAAAATTCCTCCAAGCCAGTGTGCAGGAATGATCAAAAGTTACCGGAAACGTTTAGTTGCAGTTATTGCTGCAAAGGGGGGGTCATACTAGATACTAAAAGCAAAGGTTCACATACTTTTGCCACTCACAAATATGTAATATTCGATCATTTTCCTTAATAAAAAAATGACCAAGAATAATATTTTTGTCTCATTTGTTTAACTGGTTTCTCTTTATCTACTTTTAGGAATTGAGTGAAAATCTGATGATATTTTAGGTTATATTTATGCAGAAATATAGAAAATTCTAAAAGGTTCACAAACTTTCAAGCACAACTGTAATTTTAAGAAGAGTGCATGAACACGTTGAACAAGTATGACCAAAAATCATGCTATACATAGGATTGGTCAGATAAATGCCCCCATCTAGCTTTCACATGGAAAAAACAGTTAATTATGCTGTAAAATCAGTGGCTCACTTTATGAATATTTTATCTAGAGAGAATTGTGTCAGAACTCACCTTAATGTGAGTTATGCTTAAATTATAACTGAGTTTAAAAATAGTAACACCATCAACTATCTAATCTCAGGCCTCCATGACATGTGTTGAACGGCATACACA
Source organism: Polypterus senegalus (assembly GCF_016835505.1). Classification (NCBI taxonomy): domain Eukaryota; kingdom Metazoa; phylum Chordata; class Cladistia; order Polypteriformes; family Polypteridae; genus Polypterus; species Polypterus senegalus. The sequence goes on along the minus strand of NC_053159.1, from coordinate 120,318,136 downwards.
AATATTTAGAGGCAATAGTATGTTAGTACTATGGCTAAATAAACTAACTTCATTTACATGAATCCTAATTTCATTAACACTAGAATTACCAACGCCTACGAAAAAACTCGTAAATCCGTCCCACTTTAAATCCCTTCGCACAACTCAGTCAGCGTCTTTTGTCTTGTAAATGTGCCAATCAAGACAAGCAGCAAGCAGTTTACTATTCCATCCCTCCGTCGAATAGAACGGGCACAAAGTTCTCCCAGTTCCAGCCTTGATTATCTGGGAGTGAAGTGCAAGAGTTTTAGAATAGAAATTATAGATCGTTATTTGGAACACATGCATTTCATGTGTGTTCCCTGTCTACAATAATCTGTGTAAACACACCGTTAAAACAAAAACGTTTTTAGTAATAAATGACAAAATGTAGACACAAACTATATAATGTGTGAAGCCTGAAGTCCAAAGATCAAATAAACACTTTCACAAAGGAACAAGGATGATGCAACAGCTTCCGGGGCACAGTGGCAAGAATTGCTGACTTGTAATCAAGAATCCCCCGGTTCGATCCTCACTACCACATATATTTACCATTTTGAGAAGTGAGCTACTCTTATTGTTAATATTCTACAATAAAAACATACATTTGACTTGCGTCTGTAACAGCTGGTGTAAATTTATAGGACTTTTATTCTCTCAGTCACGATCATGATACATAATACATAATTCCCAAGGGATCTGACGCTGTTAGTTTTTATTTGAAACTGGGAATGCCTGTAGATGTGAGCGGTGTTTGAGACAATGGGACTGGAAATTCTCTGATCTAAATGGATAAAACACACAAACACTGGTGAATCTGCCTTATTCGTATCTCATTGTCACTTGATTTTTTTTTTATTCAATTTTATTGAGTGTTCCTGCTTACACTGAATTAGTATGCTCCTTATGGTCCATGATGTCATGCCGCACTGACAAAAAACAGAGACATAGCTATGTATATACTGTATGATATTTGGAATTACTCATTTTATGACCTGTATTATTATTATTATTATTTGAAAACGAACAGATTGGGTGTAAATGTATGGTACTTGTGAAAGTTAGCTTTTTTCACTTTTATTCTCTCAGTCACGTTCACACTCTCCCTCCCCTCCTGATCTGACCCTAAATAACAGCGCCAGCATAAATTCACACCTGATCTGGCGCTGTTCGTTTTCAAATAATATTGCATTAGTGTGATGATGTTTTCTGATTGGTACTATTCAGGTCATAAAATGATTTCTTCAAAATGTCACATATATTGTCTCTTTCTTTTTTTCCCCGGTGCTGCATTGACATCATGCACCAGAAGGTGTGAGCTTATTCAGTGTGAGCAGGAGCACGCGGGTGGCCGGTTGCTTGTTCTATAACATGCCTGACACTGCAGCAATCAATGCGGATGTACTGTGCAAGGCATGTATGGGGTCCACTGAGGAAAGAAGAGTGTTCATGGCTCACCTTGCAGAGGAGCTTCGTCGTCGCTTCTTACAAGAAAAGGTGATAGAAAAAGAAAAGAAGGATGCAACATCGACTAGCTTCTGTTTCAAGACAGCTGCTTCCCCCAGGAAAGCAAACTCAGTCAGTGTCAGTAATAGGAAGGAAGGTCGCTAGGTGTGTGGGAACTGTTAACATTTGAATTTGATGATTGCATATAGCACGGAACTGACCTCTCTGTACTATTCTCTCCTCTGCATGTCCTGGAGTACAAAAGAAACACTATCATGCACCAAAATGTGGAGACTGGGCAAGATCAGGGAAAAAAAAACACGCGGTCACTGATTACAACCGCAAGATGGTATGTGAATGACTATGACTAACATGAATAATGTTGCATCTGTGCCACAATGTTTTCCAAAATGTACTATGCAGATCATACAGATCATAAAATGAATAATTCCAAATATCATATATATCTATGTCTCTGTTTTTTGTCAGTGCAGCTTTGACATTATGGACCATAAGGCGCATAATAATTCAGCATAAGAAGAAACACCCAAGAATAAAACTGAATAAAAAAAATCAATTGACAATGAGATAGGAAGAAGGCAGATTCATCAGCATTTGTGTGTCAGCTTTTATCCACCCAGATAAGAGAATTTCCAGTTTGATTGTCTCAAAACAATCACTAACATCTACAGTTATTCCCAGTTTTAAATAAAAATTAACAGTGTCAGATCCCTGGTTAGTATGTATCGATATTGTGATTGAGGGAATAAAGGTGAAAAAAAAAACGCTAACTTTTACAAGTCCTATAAATTTACACTGGCTGTTACAGATGCAAATCAAATGTATGTTTTTATTGTAGAAAATTAACAGTAAGAGCAGCTCACTACTCAAAACGGTAAATATACAAAGCAATTAATATCGAACTGGGGGACTCTTGACTAAAAGTCAGCAACTCTTACCACTGCACCACAGAAGCTGTTGCATCATCCTTGTTTCTTTTGTGAAAGTGTTTATTTGATCTTTGAACTTCAGGCTTCACACATGACATAGTTTATGTCTACATTTTGTCATTTATTACTAAAATAATAAAAACGTTTCTGGTTTAATGATTTGTTTACACAGATTTTTGTAGAAACGGAACACACATGAAATTCATGTTTTCCAAATAACAATCTATTTCCATTCTAAAACTCCAATAGTAGGCTGCTTGCTGCTTTTCTTGATCGGCATATTTAAAAGAGAAAAGACACTGAAGGAGAGGTGTGAGGGGATTTAAGGTGTACTGGATTTATGAGTTTTTTTGTAGGCTTTGGTAATTCTAGTGTTAATAACTGGACCACGACATCAGTTTGGATAAAACCCATTCATATCAACAACAGCCTGCACAGAATAATGAGAATGGCCTCTTTGCTGATTTTTTCTTCCACAATCCCCATTACTCCACATTTGCCAACTCGACTCCTTGCATCCTCGCCATTCCACTGACCTCCCTCTCATTTATACACATGTATTCTGTCTTGTTCCTACTGACCTTCATTCCTCTACTCTCTAGAGCAACCTGCTCCCTACTATCGCTACACATCACAATGTCATTAGCAAACATCATAGTCCACAGAGACTGTCTAATTTCATCTGTCAACCTGTCCATCACCATTTCAAATAAGAATGGGCTCAGAGCTGACCCCTGATGTAATCCCACCTCCACCTTGAATGCATGCGTCACTCCTACCACTCTCACACTTCCCTCATACATATCCTGTACAATTCATACGCACTTCTCTGTCACTCCCGAATTCTTCATACAAGTACCTCCAATTCCCTCTGTAAAAAAGATCTTATTATCCGCACTTTCCCAATCATCTATGTGTCTTGTTAGGCCCTTTTCTTTTCTTTGTAGTTTCAGAACAAAGTAAGCAACACAGAGCTTTTCTTTGTTGACATATTGAGAACCCAGTGGCTATATTGTCTTTTTGAATGGGTAAACCTTTACTGCAAAATGTGAATGTGGCATGTACAGATGCATATGTTCGCATATAGTCTGAGTACCCACATCATGTTATGACAATCATATCGAAAGTGTTTCTGCAGGTTGACTTTTTAAACTTTTAATTGGTAAAACTTCAAGCAGAGTATTAAAACACAAGTTTATGCTGACATAATATCACACACTAGTCCAGGGTTATCAAGCTCAAATTCTAGAGGGCCACTGTTAGCTGCAGGATTTCCTTCCAGTCATTTTCTTAATTAGTAACCAAATACTGCTGCAAATTGAAAATAATTCTTCTAACTTAAATTGGGTTGTTCTTTAAGATTCAGAACACCTGATTGTTTAATTTTTGTTTAATCAGTACAATAATGAAATACAAAGTGAGCCCAATAATTATAAGTTGATTTGAACCCATTTGCACCCATGTGAAGGTCTGAGAAATACTGATCTGACCTTGTCCGCAAAACCTTTGGATGCTGCTCTCAGGAAAAAAAATAAATAATCAATATTTTTGGAAATGTCAGGTGTGGCAGAATTACAGCACACATAAGTCATAGAATTCAACATATTTCATTAATAGAAAGAACTGACTAATTAAAAAATGTTTAAGGTAGAAATGATGGCCATCCAGAAACTGAGTTTGAGGCACCTGAGGTAGTTGATAATCTGTGGGCTCAGTTTGTATCTTAATATTGTTTTCTGCTAGTTATGGAAAAAAGGAAACTTTAAAGGTTCTAATACAAGTCAATTAAGGATAAAGGAACTATAATCCATTATCAGCAGTAATTGGCACTTATTTAAAAAGGGGCTGAAATGAAAACCCGAATTCTATCTGGCCTTTTCAGGATCTAAAATTGACACCACTGCCTTAGTCAATTTAGTACTGTATATTTAATTAACACCCGGTTTGGGGTTTGTACACAACAGGGATATTGCTTAGCCAGACAAAGACAAGATACTTAAGAATATTCCTAAACCTACTCATTATTTATTTGATGCAGTCTTTTGCTCAGACTTGGCAGAGAATGTGACTAAACACATTAGACAACTGTAGATATGCATTTTAAAACAACTAAAATTCAGCAGCATTTTTTATGAAATGTACTTAAATCAAATTTGTACTTCAAAGTTTGTTACCTGCCTACGTTCAATATACAGCGATCCCTCGCTATATCACGCTTCGACTTTCGCGGCTTTACTCTATCGCGATTTTTTTCTTATACACGCTTACGTCACTATGCATGGGCTTTCTGAGAACTTTTATCTAAGCCCTACGATGGCTCCTAAACGTGCTGCTTTCTGACAATAAAACTAAGCGCCGGAGGAAGATGCTTACTATCCAGGAGAAGGTGAAACTCTTGGATATGATTAAAGATGGCAATACCCTACAAAAACCTCCTCACGCATATGAAAAGACAGTGCCAGCAACTGCCTATCAAGATGTTCTTCAGCCGCGCACCCAGACACCCACTGCCTACTCCTAGTACTTCTTCACTGAAGACAACAACGCACCTGCTGAAGATACTGCACCACCTCTGAATCCTACTGAGGTTGTGCCTTCATAGGTTAGTGGTTGTGTGCAATTAAATGTACAGTACAATAATCTACTATAAAAAAGCATTCGGGATTGTCCTTCCGTCCCGTGAATGCAAAGCGTAGCGGTATTCCGCTTATTACAGACTTACTACTTGCGGCTTGAGGTACGAATCGACGCAATGTGAGCAGAGTTCTGGTGCTGTCATCGTTCGCTTTTGTGGGCGATGCCCTGGAAAAATAGACAAAATTATGTCTCTGGAAATAATTAATGTTGATGGAGTACAAATGCCTCACCGCGTAGTAAATATCAGGGGAGAGATGGTGCTTGCTTATTCTCATCTATAGCTTGTTTAGTGCCTGAAACTCTGTCTTTAGCGGTACAGACTCGGGCTGACATTGTACGACTTTGGATAGGCACTTGAGGGGATAAAAAAAAACTTTTCGGGAGATTTTATGAATGGGCAATTTAATGTTCTCATTCTCTACACTTACATGCCTGATGTACACATGGAGCGCACAAAAATTGAGGATAAAAGTCGGTCGTCTTAAAAGGCGAGTGCGCCTAGTAATATGATATTTGTAACGTCTAATATGTCTTATTTTCCCTTATTCTGTCTAATATATTGGGTAATACGAGTGTAATGGTGACTAAAAGGGTGTTATTTCATGTCTAGAGGGCTCTAATAATGTTAGAAAACGTAATTAGAAGGTTGTAAACAGGTGTTTTATACTCTAACTGCTAAATTTTCGATTTATAAATAAAGAATCCTACTTCGCGAAAATTCATTTATCACGGTAGAGTCTGGAACGGATTAACTGTGATAAATGAAAGTTCACTGTATTGTTATGTAAACTATAATACTGACTACTTTTTAACTTTAATTCTGAGGAAGTATTATAGTTTACATAACAAAATATTGAATATAGTCAGGTAGCAAATGAAGTGCAAATTTGATTTAATTACATTTTATTGAACATGTTACTGAATTATATATTGTTTATTTAAGAATGATTGTGTTTCCTTTAACCCATTGTTCTAAACAGGTGACCTGTCCATAACTGTAGTCTATTTTGTGGGGCTGCTGGTGTAACAAAAAATGTAAAGCCCTGTGAAAATCTAAGGTCCTTATTCTTTGCACACATTTCTTAGAAATCTGATTTTTTCATTACATCTGTATAGACCCTTGGTTCTGAACTGAACAATGCACATACCTAAGATGAAATGATCCCTTTCATAAATGCACATGATTTAAGTTGGCAGTCTTTGATTTAAATTAATGACAACTATACATATGCACAAGTCTTCAAAGTATGTTACAAGTGTGACTGATTTACAAATTTACAGTCTGTTATCAGCACCCTGTCTCCTCTGATTAGATTTTATGTGGTCCAGTGCTATAGGAAAATATTCAAAACCGATCTCTGCATTATGGTGAAATTCTCCACGGCTCATTCACATTACTGGGCTGCATTTTCACAAGCACCAATTCACAATTTGGTTGTTGTTATTGGAACCACAAGGACCATGATTAATACACTTAAAATAAAGACTGCAGTGATGTTAGTGCGGGGGAAAAAATACATTGTTTTCTATTCAATTCAAAAATTAAGGAAAATCAAGATGCAAAAGCAAGTATCACCATGTACGTTTTGTGATTAATACTTTAATGACCCAGGAGATTTGTCTTTCCTTATATGTGAAGTCAGAGAGGTAGATAGCAACATTTACTGAGATAATAATGACTGTCAGACATATATACCATCAAAACAGGCAAGGTGTTGAATGCAATACATTAAGTGAAACTCAAAAGCAAGTAGAGGAGGTAAAAAAAATTCTTTGCGGTCTATTATGTTTCTATATGGAAAATGTACATATACATGTTGTCACAACCATCCACATATGAAATAGCTGAAGTCTCTGGTAATGGTAATTACCATTAAAGTTTTCAGGAAGAAAAGAGAAGGCAGTTTTAATGATGAATGACCCAACATTGGTTAAAATCACAGCAAAGTAAATATACATGTCAGCAATATATATACATTATATCCATTTACTTTACTTGTCTAAACTTACTTAGGTCTGTGAGTCTGTCGAGCCTACTCAAAGAGGACTAGGCGCAAGGTGGAAAACCACCCTGGACAGGACGCTCACTGCAAGGTAAAATTATGTACTGTTCATGACTACACTCAGTCACACCAGGCCAGTTTACTGTTGTCAATTAACCTAAAATAGAATGTGAGATTGAAACCAAAATACAAGGATACATTCAAATTTCACACAGAATGTGACTCAGCTAGAATAAAAATCCAGGACTTTGACATGTTAACCACAACTGTACCATGCCTGCCAGGTAGCAACTAGTGTATTATACCATTTTTAGTTGACCCTTGGTTATTCCTAGTTTTCATTGTTCAGAATATGCTGAAAATTCTGAAGGAAAGTTCTTTCTGTTTGGAGGTGTGTTTATTGCACAGATCATAAAAGCCTCGACTAACTGTTCTGCAATGCTTTTTTCTGTTCCTTAGGATTACAGTTATCACCTCATCAGTACTATGATTGCACAACTAAGCTCTTTGCTGGAGCTCTGTTACCTAAGGGATGATTGTATGCAATGTCCTGACCAGAAACAAGGGCAATGGAAAAATTCATTAAAGAGGCTGCCAGGTTCTTTCTCGTTCAGAAAAAAAAGATGGGTCACCAAGAGCCTGCTTTGTCTACAGGGAATTAAATAAAATTACCATAAAAAGTCCTAATTTCTTTTACAGAAAAAAATTAGGACGTCAGTAACTGAGAATTGTTAGCCATAACGTTAGCTCTGGATGAATTGAGTCATTTGCTAGAGGAAAATAACCATCTATTCATTATTTTTACAGATAAAGAATCTTTTTTTATCTGAGAACCACAAAAAGACTGAACCTAGGACAGGATAGGTGGGCACTGTTCTTCTGACAATTTCATTTTATTATTTAAAATCAATCAGGGAATTAATGCAGATGCTCCTTTCACCAATATTATATGAAAAATAAGATTCAAACACTAAAGTTGTACTTCCACCATAAAAATAATTTAACTACATTTTTACAACTCTGATTTTCTGGAAAAAAAGAAAACAGTATCAGATGCCTAAAGAATTTAGTCTCCTTGGTTAATGTGCCAGAAGATTTGATTTTTGTGTGTTTATAACAGTGTTTTATACTGGGGTTATAATTAACTTTAGTTTGAATTCCATTGATCTTGAGATCTTGTGAATTTCCCCTTGGGGATTAATAAAGTATCTATCTATCTATCTATCTATCTATCTATCTATCTATCTATCTATCTATCTATCTATCTATCTATCTATCTATCTCTAACTAATGAATTAATTCTGAGACACTTTTGGTTTTTGTTTTTCAAGTCATAGAATTATATGTAGCAGCCTTCTTTAACACTAGAATTACCAGAGCCTACGAGAAAACTCGAATATCCGGCCCATCTTAAATCCGTTCACATCTCTCCCTCAGTGTCTTTTGTCCTATAAATGTGCCGATTAAGACAAGCAGCAAGCAGCCAGCTATTCCATCCACCCACCCACAGCCGCAGTTTAATTTGCAAAGATGTTTCTCAGTGCTCAGTGTTTATCTTCAAGTGAAGTGCTGGAGCTTTATTGGGTAAAAAAGTACATTGTCATTTAGAATACATACATTTCATGTGTGTTCAGTGTCATCAACAATCTCTGTAAAAATGTTGTTAACACAGAAACGTTTTTCATGTATTACTAATAATTGACAAAATGTAGACATGAAATGTATAATGTGTGAAACCTGAAATACAAATATGAAATAAATACTTTCACAAAAGGTACAAGTATAACAAAACAAGTGCACTTTTATTCAAGAATTTAACCGAAGAAAAAAGAAAGCAGGTTATGGTAGGCGGTTGATATGACAGCTTGCGTGGTGCAATGCTAAGAACTGCTGCCTTTCAATCAAGAAGTCACAGTTTCAGTATCAGCTGCTTCCCAAATTTACCATTTTGAGTAGTGAGCTACTCTTATTGTTTATATCCTACAATAAAAACATACATTTGATTTGTGTCTGTAAATTTACAGTACTTGTCGATTTTTTTTTCAGTTATATTCTCTCACGTTCAAGCTCCCACACATCCCCAGATCTGACGCTGTTTTGAGATAAAGATGTGGAATAACAAACAAACTTATTTTGTTATGCCCCCTCTTTACTTGAAAACCAATTCAGATCTCGTGCGCAAACGAGACTGGGAAAACTGTGGACGTGGGTGTAAGTGTTGTGCGTGACTGAGAATGACTGTTAATGTGAATTGTTTTTATTCAGTTTAATTCTTGAGTGTTCCTGCTCACATTGAATTAGTATGTGCCTTCTGATCCATGATGTCAAAGCTGCTCTGACAAAAAAGAGAGACTTAGATATATATGACATTTGGAATATTTCATTTTATGACCTGTATTGTACATTTCGGAAAACGTTGCTGCACTAATGCAACATTGTATTCATTTGCAAACCTTCATGCGGTTGTAGTCATGACGTGACTGCATTTGTTTTTTTTTTTCCCCCGATCTTGGCCAGTGTCCACATGTTGCTGCATGTTGGTATCTCTTTTCAACTCCAGGAGATGCAGAGGACAGAATAGTACAGACAGGACAGTTCCGCGCTATATACAATCATCAGATTCAAATGTTAACAGTTCCCACACACCCCCAAGGACCATCCTTCTTACATTTACGACATGTGTATAAGGTGTGAAGCCTGAAGTCCAAATATCAAAGAAACACTTTCACAAAAGGTACAAATATAACAGAACAATTGTGCTTCTAATCAAGAATATAACTACAGAAAAACAACCCACGTTAGGGTCCAACATTGACACACATTTGCCACAAGCGCTTCGGAGGCGCAACGGTATCAGCTGATGACTGGTAACATAAACGTCACGTGTTCGATCCCGGACGAGTCCGTTTTGAGAAGTGAACTGCACATATTCTTACTATTTTAGAATAAAAACATACATCTGAATCCAGTCTGTAACAGCCGGTGTAATTTATGATACTTGTAAAGGTTAACTTTGTTTTTATTTCATTACGCATGTCTATAGACAGAAGAGTCAGCCATAAAGAAATGTGCAGAATTGCCACATTTCCATTCCTACTGATGGTAGACTCTGTCATATGACATAGTAGTTCTTTGAGGCTTTACTGAGAGTCAGACTGAAGAAAATAAAATAAGAGCAGTTTGTTAAAAATTATTTCCTACTTTGATAATTTTTTTCATGGCTTTATTCACAGCTTATTCTGTGACTGCTTTGGGTTATTGTCTGGATAGTTTTGTTTTTGAAGAAGTTTATCTTAACATCTTATTTTGGAAATACTTCAAAGTCAATTTGGTTTCTCATGAACACAGACATTTTGAGCAACTGTTGTCTAGATGCGATAACTGGTTGTTAAGGGCATACCTTTGCAGGACCCTGGGCATGACGAAACACACACGGAGTTTGCTCCACTGACATGTCAATATCTGAGATACAAATTCTGAAAGAAAAGATTCCGTCCTTGTTTCAATAATGGTTACAGAATCTTGCTGTCCACATTTTATCTGCAACTTTGATTTACATTCTGAAATTGATGCTGTTCTTCAGAGCAGAGGAATTTAAATAGAGAAGAAGAAACATGAGTCAAAAACAAGCATAAGTCATAACCAAGGAATCAACTTTTTCACCAAACCAAAAAAAACTTCAATACAATGATTAGTTAAAACAGGTAACTAAAAACAAACCACAATTGCTATTACCATAGTCTTTGTCCAAACCTCAGATAATCTGGTAATGTGTGAGACTGACCTTTTAAGCTGTTGCTATGATGACAGTAAGTATATACATCATAATTCAAATTCCTAACAACATAGTAAAAACCACACCACAAAAAAATAGCTCTAATGAACACCAAAATGAAAGAAAGACTCAAATAATTTATGACATAAAAACAAAGTCAAAATGTAAAAAAAAAACAAAAAAAAAAACCATCAGGAATAGATTCAATAGCCCAGAAAAGCATAACAGCCTTACATTTCAACTTAGAAACTTGTTCCAATTTTAAATTTAAATGGAGTTCAATCACAACAGAGTTGCAATTATGTTTTGGTCCCCACATAATTATTGATTGTGATTCACTCTTGTCCATTTACGTTGCTTATATCTCCTTTTTGCCTCACCTCATCTTGGCACAGCATACAGTAATTTTGGATCCTGCTATTAAAATCCCAAAATTGATAATCTACTTACAGACTATGAAGGGTTAACACTAGAATTACCAGAGCCTACAAGAAAGTTTATAAATCCAGCCCACCTTAAATCCATCCTCACCTCTCCGTCAGAGTCTCTGTCCTGTAAATGTGTCGATTAACAGCAAGCAGCATGGTATCCCATCTCCCCGCCCACCACTGCAGTTCATTTCACAAAGAAGTTTCTCAGTGCTCAGTGTTTATTTTCGAGTGAAGTGTTGGAGCTTTATAGGGTAAAATAGTACATCATCATTTGGAATACATACATTTCATGTGTGTTCCGTGTCAACAACAATCTATGTAAAACGTAGTTAACACAGAAATGTTTTTCATGTTTTAGTAATAATTCAAAAAATGTGACTGTGATAAATTGGAAACTCCATGAAAGCATTATGTAGGTGCAAATATTTGTTGGCTTTGCCAACTACTATCAAATATATAAAAAACTTTAATACCATCATTTCACATATGACTTTCCTTAACACAAAGGTACAAGAGTTCTATTCTATTTCTAGCACAGGATTTTCTTCACAGATGAAAAAAATTGTTTACTTTCAATTTATTTTGAAGTTGGGCACAACATGTATACATGTATGTGCAAATGTGTCCCAAAATACTGGAATCAGGGCAATTGCACTCGTGTGCATTCTTTTCCAAAAAGCTCTCAGCAGCGGAACAGAATAATAAAGGTACTGTAAAAATACTGCCAATTAAATTGACTTTGGAAAAATAAAAACACTGGTTGGAGGGGGCTCAATTTCACTTTTCATTTACACCAACTACAAAAATGAAATGTATTTAAAATGTGCTATGTGCCTGAATGTTCCACCTTCGTGGTACCACTGCTTTGCTATTATAGGATGGAACCCAAGCTCTTTAAATTGGAGTAAGTGCTTGACACAAGCCATTAAAACTTGTTGACAATACTTATCCCATGAAAATCAGCTCTGTCAATGTCAGATGGTCCAGCATCTTTTTCATGGAAGCAAAGTCATATATGAAACAGGAATAGCTTACAATTACCGAAAATCTTTTCACCTCCTTTACCATGCACAGCAGAGGCCAGCCATGTATTTTGATTGCATCTATGGATCAAATTATATTATATAATTATATATTATTTAATTATAATATGCTATATAAAATTGGGTACTAAAGTGAAGCTTTTTTTTTAACACAATTTTTTTTTTAATTTCCTGTCCCTTCATGATGTTTACAATGTCGCTAATGGATACATGGATCTATTGATGAATGATTTTCGAGCCAAAATGTTACCGAGCATTAATCCATGTGCTTCAAATTGCACACATATTGCAGAACAGCGTATCCATGTTGTTTTAAAAAGGAAAAAAGCACAAATAAAAACATTGTTGTGACATTCACCCATTTGAAAAGGACACTGTGCACTTTCCACTGTCACTCGTATTCTCTGTGGCAACTTTCAGAGAAAGGGCCATAGATTCACAGGGAATTTCATCGCCAAGCACTGCTATTAATACTGAATGTTGAGACCCTAATGTGAATTACTGTCTCTGTTCTGTAGGGAACTATGCAATATTAACTGAAAAGGGAACATTTACAATTGATTATAGTATATTCTTTCATTGTATGGAAGCTTATTTCATTATTTTTGTGGCCATTTGCACCATGAGGCAACATGCGCTCCTGACTCTCACTCTCAGCTGGCATTTTTCTAGTAAACATGCAAACTGTACTAGTAATCTGTCATGTAAGGTCAGGCAAAAAGAGTTTCCAAACGAGGTGATGATTTACAGGCTAAGCAGCTGGTCTGCGCCTTTAAGCACAGGACACAGGTGACATGGTAGCAGAGTGATTAGCACTACAATCACATGAATCCAGTGTTGTGGATTCAAATGGCATGTCTGTGCCAAGCTTGTACATTCACTCTGCATCTAAATGAGGTTTTTGTACTGGAGGTTAGAAAGGCTGGTAAAGATTTGAGTGAAATAGTCACTGTGAATGCTGAAGAGGTTGTTCATGCCTTCAGATCAATGCAAGTGGTAGCTAACATAATTTTGGAATAGAAAATACGAACACATTGACTCATAACCTCAGTATTCATGCTGCCTTTAAACAATACACATGACTGCATTAGTGCCATGCTGATTGTGAGAGAGATAAAACACTCTAGTACTCAGCATTTACAGATGAGTTATGCTAGAGTGATGAAAAAAATACCTAATATACCATCTCACCTATAAATCTATGTACTGGTGCTTCAGACCTCTGACAAAAGCCAAGAAATCTTGCTGAGGTTGCAAGTCTTGTGTTTACAATAAGCCTTTTAACTGAGTTTGTTATTGTAAGTTACTTTCACCAATGTGCAATAGTGTAGAGTAGGAGCATCATACAACAGAAAAACATACATCAAACACAACTAATTATCAGCTTACTAATGTGATTATTAATTGACAATCTACCCTCAAATTAACAAGTACCAAACTCTCCTGCATTCCAAAACAAAAATCAAACTTTTTCATATAAAGAACCGCTACTGTCTCAAAATTCCAAATATAGTTTTCGTTCAGTAAATTGTCCAGCATTATCACATCATTACCAAAGGCTTAGGATCTTTCAGCATGAGCCATATTAATCCTGTGCAATGCATTATTTCTTCTTGAGAGCTATTATGTTACAAAGACACACGCTGACCTTATTGAAATGACCCAGAAAGCAGCCATAAAAATGCAGGGCCTCAATTGTATCTGGTGAAGATGAGGGAGGGCATGCAAATAATACCTGGCATTGCCAGGCACTTATGTAGTAAGAGAAAAGTTTTCAGCCAGATTTCTGGAATGCCACTCTTTTGAGTTTGTGATACGGTCATGAACACAACCTCTGCTGTTTCCATGTCAACAGCCTACGCACTCATGCCTACGAACATCCTGCTGATACAAATCTAGAAATACCGTACTTTAAAATATAAAGCAGTATAACTGAAGAGACCCTTCTTAGAGAAAATAAAATTTAATTTCTCTCACCTTCTTTGTTTAAACTGATCAATTAATTAATAATTAAATACAATGAGATCATTATTTTTTATTTACCATTAAGACTAGCAAAATTGTTATAAATATATTGCTGAGGTTGTATTAAATGGTGGTCAATGAAAAAAAATGAAATTGGACTACACTTACATGATCTAAACTTTTACAGGATTGTTACAGGATTGGTTAGCAGGACAGTCAAAATAAACAGTTGGGATTTAATCTAATCAGTTCCTAAAACCTGAAACACTGGCATAAAAGGTCCTACCACCCAACTATTCTGTTCCTGAATTGCAAGTCTCACTGCTATTAAGTTAGTTTTACAAATTTTAATTCCATTGAGATTTAGCCAACATCAATTCAAATAAAATTTTGATATAATGAAATTTTCAGAAAAATTCAAATATATCAATTATTCTGTTAATTTAGTGCTTGACTGATCTTAAAATATTGTCATCTTTCTTTTGCATTGATGGTGCCACCTTGAAGCTCTTCCTACTTTTCTTTGTAAAAGTATCTTCCTCCCCATTGACAACAAGAACATGTGCTTTCAGTTATGTCATTAATATTACTTTTTTGTGATGCCATATCATAGTCCCTGCCATATAAGATGCAAACACTGTTTTTTTTTTCCTTTAATCCAGAAACATTAATACACCAGTCAGAATGGTGATTAGGAAACAGAGTGGACCTTATACAAAATTACACGCTCAGTGACACATCACAGAGTGACAAGGCTTAGATGGGAGAAGGGTTCATGTAAACAAAGCTGAAGAAAATCATGATTAATGACAAGACAGCCTCTTCTAGAAATGACTGAAAGAGAGTGTGAAAGAATCGCAAATGAGTGGCACTGCAGTACTTCAAACACTCTTGTGTCATAAATATCTCCTCTTTCTATCAATTACGAACCACACGATTCTTTTATCACCCTTTCACCTGTTACTATAAATCTTTCCTCTGAAGCACAGAACTGACAGTCATACCTGAACAGAATACAATTCTAATTCTGGCCAAGAAGTGTAGTGAGCCTTTTGCACATTAAATAGATATGACCTCTTTCATTTGCACCTCTAAAATGGGATTGCCTGACCTTTTCTTAGATTAAATTTATTGGATAACAGGTCTTCTATGAGCCATTAATATTCTTAGAGTTTCGCTTTGCATTATTCAGACAGTGAGAGATGGGACATTCTAAGATGCTTTGTTAGACAGGGGAAATTTAAAGGAATAATAACAGCATTTAAAATGCAGCATAAGAAAAACACACTCAAAAAAAGACTAAAACTCACCTGGTCTGGAAGAACCAAATGATGCTAGTGTTTACAAAACATGCATTCCTCAAAAATAACATTATAGAAAAAAGTGTTGCAAATTAATTCAAAGATTAATATTTGTTATGAAAAAAATCATATCATTCTCAAACCTGCTTAATGCAATTCAGGTTTGCAGGAATCAGTGCCTATCCTGGGAGCAAGCACTTGCCACGAAACAGAAAACACAGCCCTGGACAGGGTGAAAGTCTATCACAGGGCCCACTCATGCACATGTACACAAGGGCCAAGTTGTATGCTTTTAGGGATAAAGGAGGAAAACCCACAGTGACACAGAGAGAACATGAAAACTTCATGCAGACAGCATCTAGTTACAGGAGTCTTAGAACAAATAATAGTAACCACTTTGCTACTGTGCTGTCTGCCATTATTTATGAAACTCAGAAAATAAGTAAACCCAGCACTAGAAATGTCTTGTTCTGATTAAACTTTACATAAAAATATAAACCATAATACAGTTTTTCACTCTTCACATTAAATTAATTTAAACTAGTTTCCATTCATCCATTCATTTTAAATACTTTTAACCTAAATTCAGGGTTGTAAAGGGCTTTATTCCTTCACAAGAGCACTGCAAGAACCTAATGTGGACAGGGCATTAGTTTATCACACAACAGACTCAGACACACCCCCAAAATCATGCACATGGTGCTAACTTCAATATAGTTATTAGCCTAATCCAAACAACTTTGGGAATTGGTGGAAAACCAGAATAACTGAAGAAAAAATCCACACAAACATAGGGAATTTGTGTAAGCTGCACACAGAGTGACCAGACAAGATTCTAAAGCAGCCCCTGTACGTATTAGACAGCAGCACTGACCACTACACTGTCCCAAGCTATTCTTTATTTGCTAATTCGATGTAATAACATTTCCCCAAAAGGTTATCTATACTAATAAAAGGCAAAGCCCTCACTCACTCACTCACTCACTCACTCACTGACTCATCACTAATTCTCCAACTTCCCGTGTAGGTAGAAGGCTGAAATTTGGCAGGCTTATTCCTTACAGCTTACTTACAAAAGTTGGGCAGGTTTCATTTCGAAATTCTACGCATAAGGGTCATAACTGGAAGCTATTTTTCCCCATATAATGTAATGGAGTCTTGAGTTGCAGATGGCCGCGGGGGGCGGAGTTTCATGTGACATCATCAC
The DNA here is from genome assembly GCF_016835505.1 of Polypterus senegalus. Taxonomy (NCBI): domain Eukaryota; kingdom Metazoa; phylum Chordata; class Cladistia; order Polypteriformes; family Polypteridae; genus Polypterus; species Polypterus senegalus. Next base: position 120,301,357 of record NC_053159.1, on the reverse strand, counting down.
GCCTCCTACGTAAGTACGTAGAGCACAAGGAAGAACTCCAAACAGCGATCAGCACAAAACGCCATTTCACAATTGAGAAGGCAGAAAAACATTATGAAGCAAATGATGCATACAAGCATATTCATAAGTACAGCTACTGCGGAAACAAAGCACGGCGTGAACCGTAAGTTTATATTAAATTAAGTTCATAGGCTACCACTAGCGTTTGTAATTTAGTGCCTGCCCATATAAGGCCGTCCATCAGCGGCAATCCAATACAAACACTGCCGGTAAATATTCACGTGTGAAGGACTGTGCTTATGCAGAGGAAGATGAGATGGTCAGGGTGGTGTTTGGCACAAACTCATTGAAACTGCGAGAGAAAGTTTTAAGTGCCGGGTCTTAGCTGACATTACACGAGATGGCACCAGTACAGCTGGGAACCTTCGATGCAAGAACACCAAGCTGCTCACGTGAACTGACGCAGTGCACAGACAAAAGCAACAGTTCCAAAGAGTGCTGAACAAAACCGAATTACACAATTGAGAAGGCAGCAAAAAAATATGAAGCGTCTTATACATACAATCATATTCATAAGTGCAGCTACTGCGGAAACAAAGCACACGGTGGAAAAAGTGAATGTCCTGCTAAAGGAAGACAGTGTAAAAAAACCCGTGCATGCAGTTTGTCACATCACAGATAAAAGGAAGACGAGCTGTTTATTGATGCAGTAAGGAACTAATCGATGAATGAAACCTCTTATCTTTACAACGATTGACAAACACGGAATGTAACTTGAACACATCCTACAAATACGAGCCTGATTGAAAGAAATAATGATAATCAAATCCTTGATGACAGCAACATTCAATAACACTCACAAAACAATTACTGTATATTGACAATCATGTTACGCTATTTTTAAAATGTTCCCTTTTCTTTTCATAACTTCTACTTCTCCACTGCGTACACGGGTATATATATAAATGTATATATATACCCGATCTACAATACATACTTTAGCATAGACAAGCCACACGCTGTGGCTAATTGTAGAGTCTTAAGCCTCTAACGCCGACATTCGAGGTTCGATTCCGAGAGGGATGTACTGACTATGTACGCGCTACCGATTCATTTTACCTTCGATCTCCTTGGTTTGGGACGTATGAAAAATATTAGGTTAACGCAGAATCATGTTACGCTATTTTTAAAATTTTCCCTTTCTTAGCACAAGCACAGCTGAGAAGCTTCGATGCATGTACTCCATAACGCGTTAAAAATAACGATTTAATCACACTTTCAATTCCAAGCAAACGGAACTTTTGTCAATGCATGATTTCCTGGTACATCCATTACACTGATGCACACATCACAGCTACAAAAATGTTAGAGTCGGAATAAAGCGCTCCTACGACTGATCATTTCGACTTCCCGCGAAGCCTTGATAAAAGCATGGTTTTGTGCACACTGAAAAGCAAGCAAAATTAGATGCATTACAGAAAGCGGACTTTGTGGCTCTTACTGGGGATCATTGGACTTCCGTGACCGTTAGTAATTCTAAATACATCTAATTACAAAATGTTCAATGATCACACTGTTTTAGCCTAATGTACAAAATAATTTTGGCTAATGTTACTCAGAGTTTAAAGAGTAAGCTGGTCAAATTACCTTTTATGTTTCTGACTTATTTTTTAAGAAGAAAACTGCACTTTATGGTGAAATTTTGGTTATTATTATTTAAAGACAATACTATTCTGAAAATGTACTTAAAGTACTTAAACTACCACTTTATTTTTAAGTCTGCCCAATTTTAACCAGGGATGATATTTTTGTTTCTGTTTTGAATTCAAATGCAGTTTAAAGGCTTTTTTTTTTTTCAGAAATTAAAACAGCTTCAGTTTACAATATTCATGTCCATGTCTATTATTTGATTCTGTGCCCACTAAAACCGTTTTAAATAAAAAAAAAATTTGCGATTTGGGGCAAATTTACGTGCGATTACATACGATTAATCAAGATTAATTCTTACACAGCCTCTAATTAATTGGATTAATTTTTTAATCGAGTCCCACCTAATATATATATATATGTAGATATATATATGTAGATTTGTATATATGTGTATATACAGTATATATGTAGATATGTATATGTTGTATATACAGTATGTATATATATGTGTGTGTATATATACAGTATGTGTATATATATGTATATGTATATATGTATGTGTGTATATGTGTATATATATATATATATATATATGCCAGCAACACTCATATCAATGACAAAACAATTACATTAACAATCATCTTACGTTATTTTTAAAATGTTTGCTTTTCTTTTTCATAACTTCTTTAACACACTACTTCTCCGCTGCGAAGCGCGGGTATTCTGCTATTAATGATAATCGCAAGTCTGTTTTTCAGTGACAAACTAAAATTACATAAATACAGAGGAAACAAAGAGTCCAATGCAAAGATTAAGCATATTATTTATTAGTGTATGGAAAATCCTGAAAAAAAATATGATTTAAGCACCTTTGGACGCTGCTACATTTAGTGATCAAGCAAAGGCACTGTCTGTCTGCAACCATACAAGAGTTGATTCATGATATGCAGCAGTTTCTGCTGTCTCCAGCTGCTCATTCCCTGGCAATGCCTACTTATAGTGTGGAGGACTGCCGGCTTTCCATGCCGGTCCGCACCCCCAGGCCGCCAGGAGGATCTCTCCCGACAGCAGGATCATGCCCCGAGGTCCAGCAGGGCATTATGGACCTTGTAGTATTTTTACACAACCCTGCTGGATACCTTGGGGGCCACCAGGAATCGCTGTGGGGGGGCTTATGGGCTCTTTTATGCCCTATGACCCGGGAGTACGTCATGGTCACGTGACAGGAGCGAACACGCGCTCCGGGTTAAAGAAAAGGACTGATTGCCCTGACCCGGAAGGAGTAAGGAACTATGGACTGTCGGGACAGGAATACCTCCGGGTCAGGGGCTATAAAAGGACGGTGCCTCAGTCCAGACACCGAGCTGAGCTGGGAGGAAGGGTGGCTAAGTGTCTGGGCGAGGAGGAGACTTTATTGTGTTGGTTTATTGTATGAGTAGTGTGGAGGGTGCTTGGTGCACGGAAGAACAAAATAAAAGGTTCTGGACTTTTACCTGGTGTCTGGAGTTGTACCTGAGGGTTCAAGGGTGCACTACTGCCCCCTACTGTCACAATAGATACCAATGCCACTGTGTACTATATGGACTCTATATGGCACATGTTTTACTGTTCCTGTCTAATATTTGTAAATCTTTAAATATCTTTGACTAATTTAAAGAGCAAAGGTAGATTACACTGAAGTCAACTGAATTCACTGACATTACTGGATTTTTCTGAGGCATTGCCAACAGCACAATTGAACGTCATGGTGGTCACAGTCTATATGTCACTGAGGTCTCCTTTTAGAATTTACAAAATTAATTCTGAAATTATCCAGCATTAAAGAGCCTAGCTGATAGACAGCAGACAGTTCAATTACTATTTTCTTTACACTGATCAGCTTGTCATTACTCCTTTCTATTCTTCTTCTTCTTCTTCTTCTTCAAGAAGTTGTCACTGAGAATGCAATTTCAATACCCCCAATTATTTACTGCAAGTATTGAGGAAGATAACCTGACAATGCACAAAGACTGAAGCTGCAGCTCTTCACTATGTTGAACATATCTAAGGAAAATGTTGGCCACATTCAGATCTTTGGCGTCATGTTCATTCTGCACTGTGTATTGTACAATTTCAGTGCCAAAGAGTGCCAAAAAACAATAATTGGTGTGCTTTCTTATTTGCTTATTAGTTAAATAATGGGTAGTTAATAAAATAAGTGTTTCATATACAAAAATGCCAACATTTAATCTTAATTCTATGTTTTCTTTTCAGAAAATAGAAAAATGTTCTGTAAAATATCAGTATTTTATCTGGTAAATATGTGCTATTTAAGCAAAATATTCTTCTCAGTGTATACGCAATTACTTGAATATCACTGGATCTTTGAGAATGCCAGAGTGATTCAAAGGTACAGCTGACTGGAGAAGGTGAAACTGTTTTACAAGCTTTCAAACTTAGGCACCTGGGGTAAATTTATGCAAAGCAAATCAAAAACAGAAGTGGATCCTAGGAATGTTTTGGCATGTAAAATGTGTTAACATTTATCTAAATCTTGATTCCAACCCACATACACAAAGTGTATATCCATATATAACACATAGCACAAAAATAATATTCTAAAAGCAACAAACACCAAACTGTATCAAACAAATTGATAAAAAAAGCACTGTGGTGAAAAACAAACACAAAATGCATACAAATATTTTCATAAATAATATTAATTCTGAAGTAATATACCAGACACATGGTTTCTGGCTCCTTGCAACCCTGAAATGTTTTAAGCAAGTTAAGGTAATGAATGGAAGTTTGAATTCTTAGATGGTTATTAAACTGGTAGAAACAAATAATTAATTTCTTAAACCTATGCTATAAACCATTACAAAACATGCTTAATCCGGTCCAAGGCTACAGAAGGCAGAACACTGTAACATCATACAGAAGTAAGATTCAAGCCTGGATAGGTTTCAAGCCCATCACTAGGCACCTTCTTTCACAATCAAGACTAGTATATTTCTATAATTTATAAAAACAATAACATGTAAGATACTGCAACTAGAACAGCTTCAGACAGTGTCTATAAAAAGTATTCAACCACTTTGAACCAGGTTTGTACATTTTACTGTTATACAATTTTGAATCACTGTGGATTTAATTTGGCTCCTTTGACACGGAACAAAATAAATCTGGGTCTTTACTGTCAAAGTGAAAACATTTCTCTGAAAAGAGGTCTAAATTAATTAGGAATATAAAACACAAAATAATTAAATGCATAAGTATTTATCCTCTTTAGTATGACACATACTGTTCCTTCAGAATAACCCCTACTCCATTTCTCCTCCCATCCACACCATGATAGAACAATTTGAATCTACCTCCGATTCACCTGGCTTTACTCCCCTTCCATTTAGTCTCTTGCATGCACAATATATCAACCTTCCTTCTCTCCATAATATCTGCTGACTCTCTCCCCTTACCAGTCATACTGCCAACATTCAAAGTTCCTACCCTCAGTTCCACTCACTTTACTTTCCTCCTCTCCTCCTGCCTCCGGACATATAACCCCCCTCCTCTTCTCCTTCGGCCAACAGTAGCCCAATTTCCGCCAGCACCCTGTTGGCTAACAGTAGTGGTGGCAGTCGTTGTTAACCCTGGGCTCGACCAATCCGGTAACAATGCAGCATAACAAATTTGTATTGTCAGCATATTGATTTGAGAAATGGGCTGGGGTTATTCTGAAGGAACAGTATGTCAAGAGTGTTTTGGAGGTGAAAAGAGTGTCAGACAGAGTAATGATTATGAAGCTGGAAATTGGAGGTGTGATGATGAATGTTGTTAGTGCATATGCACCACAAGCTGGGTGTGCAATGGGTGAGAAAGTAGATTTTTGGAGTGAGTTGGATGAAGTGATGAACTGTGTACCCAAGGGACAGAAAGTGGTGATTGGAGCGGATTTCAATGGGTATGTTGGTGAAGGCAACAGTGGAGACGAGGAGGTGTTGGGTAGGTATGGTGTCAAGGAGAGGAACATAGCGTTACGTACAAGAGTGGAGGAAGATGCACACAGGTAGATTACATCCTATGCAGAAGAGTTGATCTGAAGGAGATTGAAGACTGTAAAGTGGTGGCAGGGGAAGATGTAGTTAAGCAGCATAGGATGGTGGTCTGTAGGATGACGTTGGATATCAAGAAGAGGAAGAGAGTGAGACCAGAGCCAAGGATCAAATGGTGGAAGTTGAAAAAGGAAGACTGCAAGGTTGAGTTTAGGGAGGAGGTGAGACAGGCACTGGGTGGCAGTGAAGAGTTACCAGACAGCTGGGAAACTACAGCAGATGTAATAAGGGCGAAAGCAAGAAGGGTGCTTGGCGTGACATCTGGAAAGAGGAAGGAGGAAAAGGAAACCTGGTGGTGGAATGAAGAAATACAGGAGAGTATACAGAGGAAGAGGATGGCAAAGAAGAAGTGGGATAATCAGAGAGATGCAGAAAGTAGACAAGATTACAAGGAGATAAGGCGCAAGGTGAAGAGAGAGGTGGTGAAGGATAAAGAAAAGGCGTATGATGAGCTGTATGACAGGTTGGACACTAAGGAGGGAAAAAAGGACCTGTACCGATTGGCTCGACAGAGGGACCGAGCAGGGAAAGATGTGCAGCAGGTTAGGGTGATAAAGGATAAAGATGGAAACGTACTCACAAGCGAGGAGAGTGTGTTGAGCAGATGGAAAGAGTACTTTGAGAGGCTGATGAATGAAGAGAACGAGAGAGAGAAGAGTTTGGATGATGTAGAGATAGTGAATCAGGAAGTGCAACGGATTAGCAAGGAGGAAGTAAGGACAGGTATGAAGAGGATGAAAAATGGAAAGGCTGTTGGTCTAAATTACATACCTATGGAAGCATGGAGGTGCTTAGGAGAGATGGCAGTGGAGTTTTTAACCAGATTGTTTAATGGAATCTTGGAAAGTGAGAGGATGCCTGAGGAGTGGAGAAGAAGTGTACTGGTGCCGATATTTAAAAATAAGGGGGATGTGCAGGACTGCAGTAATTACAGGGGAATAAAATTGATGAGCCACAGCATGAAGTTATGGGAAAGAGTAGTGGAAGCTCGGTTAAGAAGTGAGGTGATGATTAGTGAGCAGCAATATGGTTTCATACCAAGAAAGAGCACCACAGATGCAATGTTTGCTCTGAGGATGTTGATGGAGAAGTTTAGAGAAGGCCAGAAGGAGTTGCATTCTGTTTTGTGGACCTGGAGAAAGCATATGACAAGGTGCCTCGAGAGGAGCTGTGATATTGTATGAGGAAGTTGGGAGTGGCAGAGAAGTATGTAACAGTTGGACAGGATATGTACGAGGGAAGTGTGACAGTGGTGATGTCTGCGGTAGGAGTGACGGATGCATTCAAGTTGGAAGTGGGAGTAAATCAGGGATCGGCTCTGAGCCCTTTCTTATTTGCAATGATGATGGACAGGTTGACAGACGAGATTAAACAGGAGTCCCCGTGGACTATGATGTTTGCTGATGACATTGTAATTTGTAGGGAGCAGGTTGAGAAGAGGTGGAGATATGCTCTAGAGGAGAGGAATGAAGGTCAGTAGGAACAAGACAGAATACATGTGTGTAAATGATAGGGAGGTCAGTGGAATGGTGAGGATGCAGGGAGTAGAGCTGGTGAAGGTGGATGAGTTTAAATACTTAGGATCAATAGTACAAAGTAATGGGGATTGTGGAAGAGAGGTGAAAAAGAGAGTGCAGGCAGGGTGGAATGGGTGGAGAAGAGTGTCAGGGGTAATTTGCGACAGACGGGTATTAGCAACAGTGAAAGGGGAGGTCTACAGGACGGTAGTGAGACCAGCTATGTTATATGGGTTGGATATGGTGGCACTGACCAGAAAGCAGGAGACAGAGAAGGTGGCAAAGTTAAAGATGCTAAGATTTGCAATGGGTGTGACGAGGATGAATAGGATTAGAAATGAGTACATTAGAGGGTCAGCTCAAGTTGGACAGTTGGGAGACAAAGTCAGAGAGGCGAGATTGCATTGGTTTGGACATGTGCAGAGGAGAGATGCTGGGTATATCAGGAGAAGGATGCTAAGGATAGAGTTGCCAGGGAAGAGGAAAAGAGGAAGGCCTAAGCGAAGGTTTGTGGGTGTGTTGAGAGAGGAGAAGCAGGTGATGGGTGTAATAGAACAAGATGCAGAGGACAGAAAGATATGGAAGAAGATGATCCGCTGTGGCAACCCCTAACGGGAGCAGCCGAAAGAAGAAGAAGAAGTATGACACATCTAAACCATCACTGTCACAGTCAGATTAGAACTCACATCATTACTTAAATGAAGATAACCTGTCTGTAGTCAAGGGGTTTCAGTTAGCTGTATTATAAATTAGGGGTTCATGAAAAGCCCCACCTAAGAGGCTCACCTTAGGCTGAGGATGTCCTACCTATCACCATCCAACAAATGACATACAGTATCTCACATGTCTATAATAAAATGCCATACAGACCTACTACCTGTTAAGTGCATGTAACAAAACTATATAAAAAGGCACTTTTACTATGTAAAAAATACACTGCACATAATAAATAAATATATTCAACACACCCTAAGCTTAGTAATACTTTTGGGTTTGGTTGTTCTTATACAGTTTGCAAACTCTGGGTTGCAGCTGGCTTAGGGATAACCGCAAACCATTTTCCACATTTAAACATGCTCTGTTTTTGTTTACAGTACTTTCAATGCAGAAAAAATCTGCCTTACACAGGTATATTGTTGCAAACAGTAACAGGCATCGGCTGTCTTTTTCACTCAATACTGGGTATTCATTTCTGAAACTGCTCCAAACTTCTGACAGGGGAACAGCAGAGAAATACAAATCATGGCTATTTCAATCATTTCCTCTTGTGACCTCAAATCAAGACAATCCTCTTCAGTTCTAGACTCAAACATGTTTCTGATCCAGTTTAAATGCCTATTGTCCAGTTCTGAGAAATGTCTGCAAAAGTATTTCTTCAGGTGTGTCCAATGTGACAATATTAGAGGCAGGACTATGTCTGCAAGCACATTGAACGTTCCTTCCTCCTGGTTAAGCGGCGAGAACATTACAGTATTTCCTTCATTCAGCTTTTTCTCCCAAACACACCCAAAAGGATGCTTTCCCAAAAGGGAAAGGTTTTTTGTATAAATGCACAGACTTCATCTTGAAAAATTAAGTATACTGTGATGCGTGTTCTGATTCAAGGTATTTAAAAGTTGCAATATATTGGCCAAATACACAAGCTTCAGAACCCATGAATGGCTGTCAAAACAGCTGGCAAACTGGGAGTTCCTAGATGAGGGAAATTCATGCAGCACTTTGCTGAGATCAAACACTGCCCTGCAAGGCAGCCACAGGAACTCAGAATGCAACAGAAGGCTTTCGATTCTGGCGCACATATCATGGCACAATTTGGCAAACAGCCTATGTTTAAGGGGACTTGCTCTGATACTATTTACAAAATTAACGTCTTAAAACACTTGTTGCAATTCGTCCACCAATCTTTTAGCATCAAGTGCTTCTCTGTGATGCAGGCAGTGTGTATCTAAAGCATCTTGAGTTTTGGCCTGTATTAACTCAATAACTACACTATGCTTGCCTGTCATGGCAGTGGCATTATCCGTATAGACACCCACACAATAAAACCTGTGAATTAAATTTAGCTGCATGAACACTTCCAAATTTTAAAAATATCCTGTCCTGTTGTCCTCTTCTGAATTTCTTTGCAGAATAAAAGATCCTCAACAAATTTTCGATCTCCAATAAACCTGACATAAAGAATATGCTGTGCTTTGTTAGCTACATCTGTGCTTTCTTCCAACTGCAACGCAAACCAAGGGCTGTTTCTTACCTGTTCCAGTAAAGGTCTGTTAAATCCTCAGTCATGTCAGATATCCGTCTACACACTGCGTTGTCTGACAAAGAGGCAGGGGCAGTTTTATGGGCAGCTTGCTTCCTCACCAAGCAATTCCTGAACTATGCCTTTGGTCACAGGTAATATCAGATCTTCACCAAATGTGTGAGCTTTCTTTGCAATGCAATATGACCCTGAAAAGACCCCTTCAGTGCCCTCTCTGAACCGTTGCTTGCTGTGTGAAAATGATCGCTTGTTTCACAAGCAGTGCTGCTTTCCGTTGGAAAAAATAAACATTTTTCTCAACATTAGCTGGATACTTTTGTCCTAGATGTCTTTTCAATTTAGATGGCTTCAGACATTCGTTGAACAGAATTTCCTGATAACGAATGCATTTGGGGTAATCAAGTCAGTTGTTTTTTTTTTTCTTAACCAGCACAAACTGAAACTCTGTATATGAAGCTTCATACTTTCTAGATTTAGATTCTGCTTTAGAATATGACTCATTTAATGAATGTAAAGTAGAACTACTAGATGGGTTTTCTTTAGAATGTTTCTTTTAAAAAAAAAAAACAGTTCATCATTATGTATGTTTTGGCATTTGACGGATTATGCCTAGCTTGCTCTGAACTGCTTTAACATCACAATGCAACATGTACCAGTCTATGGTAGCATTCGAGTAACATTTAAAAAAAACAAGTTTATTAATGGGTGTAATTGGCAATCACACTAATGTAGTGACAATGGTATCATTAAAATACAAAGTAAACCATAAAAATGCCTTATTATATACAACTTTTTTTATAATAAAATCGCATGCTTTTTTTCCCAGGTTGGAAACCACTTTAAAATGCTTCTTTATCTGAAAGTTCTGACTGGCCAATACGGTAGACTAACTTACGCAATGAAGAAAAAAGAACACTCAAGGCAACTCAACGAAAAAGGTGATTGAAAACCACAAGTTAGGGGTTGGACACAAGAAAATACCCAAGTCTCTGGAAATTGCTTGGAGTCAAGTTAAACCCATCTTTAAGAAATGGAAAGGCACTGTTGTAAATCTGCTTAAAGCAGGCTGTCTGCAAAAACTCAACCATCATGTATAAACATTAGTGAAGCAGGTCACCAGGAGACCCATGGTAACTCTAAAGGAGTTACAAGCTACTGGGGATGAGACTGAAGAGACTGTGCATACAATATGTCCAGGTCTTTCACCAGTTGCAGCTTTATGGAAAAGTGCAAATTTGCATTACATCTTTGCTAGAATTTACCAGCAGGCACAAGGGAAACTCAGCTGGAAGAAGGTTTTATGGTATGATGAGACCAAAACTGAGCTTCTAACCATTACACTAAGCACAATGTTTGAAAAAAAACCATGCACTGTACATTATCAAAATACACCATCTGCACCATAAAGCATGCTATGGACATGACTCGCTGCAGCAGGCTCTGGAAGGTTGTGAGGGTAGACTGTAAAATAAAAGCAGCAAAAATACAGGAAAATCCCAGAGGAATACCTGATGCAGTCTGCAAGAAATCTTCACCTTGAGAGAAGATTTTGTTTTTTCCAACAAGATGACCATAAACATAAACCCAAAGCTACACAGGCATGGCTTAACAACTAAACAATATTATTGTCTTGGAGTGGCCAAGTCAGAGTCCAAACCACAATCATATTGTGACATTGTGCCTGGACTTGTAAAGTAATGTTCACTCACAGTACCAAAGCTACCTGATAGAACTTGTGCAGTTTTGCTAAGAAAAAAAGGGGAGAAAATGTAGTGTGCATCTGTGTCAAGCTGATAAACCTGTGCACACAGACTAAAGGCTGTCATGGCAGCCAAAGCTGTATCTACTAAATACTGATTTGATGGGTGTGTGTGTGTAATCAATCATTTCTTCCTTTATATTTGTAGAGAATTGTTTTCATTTTAACATTAATGAGTATTTTTCTGTTGATCACTGCCAAAAAAGCCAAAATAAATCTACTGCGATTCAAAGTTGTATAACAATAAAATGTCAAAACTGGGATGAATACTTTTTGTAGGCACTGTTACTGTATATAAAAAAATAAAAACAAATTTTCAAGAGCAAGCAATTCAATTAAAATCTGTGTAAGAGTTTACTGTCAGTGAAACAGCATATCATTCTGAAAGTTAATTCCAGCTGAGAAGTAATATTATCATTGACTGCACTGCGAGGAAGAATTCTAGCAGCTTTTTGAAATGGTATCTCAGATAATTCAGACAAAATACCACTGAAAACTACCTAAACTAGGAAAAAGATTTTGAAGGCAGGACAAGTACTGTACATCAGCATCTGAGAAAGTAATAATTTTACATTCTGATAATGTTCTATGAACATGTTAACAGATGAATGTGACTTTCACTGATTAAATTTCTTTTAAGATGGCAGTAGATTCCATAAATCAGTCTCCTGCACATGCTTATTTAATAAACAATCAATAGGAGATAGAATTTACCCTTGTAGTAATGTAACATACAACAGCTCACATACCATTCCAAATTAGAATCTCCAGTAAATGCACTGCAACTAAATGTCTTTCAACTATAGGAGTGCATGGAAGAAACAGGTGGGAATGAAAAGATTTGAAGCTTACCATGATCTCATGTTCTCATACCTTACATAGTATGTGGAAGCAATTAAAAGGGTAATAAAAAGTTAAAGTATGTCTAAGCAAACGATTATGTAAATAAAGGGAAGCTCAGTTGAAACTGTGCAATGAACAAATTAAACTATATTTGATGTACTGTGTGTATAGGTCTGGTGATTTCATTTGTCCATCACAGGATAGATTAAAAAATCCTGTTTGAGTTGCTGATTAATCCAACATACACTCCTTTGTCATTTAGGAGGAAAAATTGGGTATGGCATGGAGAGCACACATGGGGCAAAGGTGCAAACTGCACAGGTCATGGTCTGGATTAGAACTCGAGACTCCTGAGATGTGAGGTGGCAGCACTAAACATTAAACCACCCTATTTTAATGTCTGTTACTGTAATTTCTGGATTACCCCTGACTTTGAGGAACAAAGTGTCACCTTGTTAATAATGGATGAGCAATGAGGAATGCAATTGACTATACACCAGCGGCCATACCACCTACACTTCAGAATAGGTAATCCACCTGAAGCTAAGCATGTTTGGGCCTATCCATTACTTGGATGGGAGAACATCTAGGAAAAGCATGGTTTTCTGCTGGAAGAGGTGTTGGTGAAGACCTCACTGGGTGCTTAAGATGTAATCTGTGTGTTGATTCTAATGCCTAGTGCAATGACAGGGACACTGTGCTGTGCTGTGCAGATGAGATGTTAAACTGAGGTTCCAACTCTCTGCAGTCATTAAAGATCACTGGGCATATTTCAAAAAGAGTTAAGTGTTTCCTGCTGTCCTGACTAAATTGTCCACCATGCATTTGTCCATTCTGGCCCCAAATTATTCTGTCTCTAATTGGCTAAGTGTCAGTTTCAGCCCTTCACCACACAATAGCTAATGTGTGGTGAGCATACTGGCATAAGAACAGCTGTCATCGCATCAGCCAATTGGATGCTACTGTATATACTGGAAGTGGTTGAAGTGGTTTCCCATTGTCTATGAAGTGCTTGAGTATGTCAGAAAGGCAGTATATAAATGTATTTATTATTACTATTATAGTCTGCCAAAACCAGAAAAAAGCAGTGTATCAGTTCAACAATGTCTATATCCAGTCCATCTGTACTCAAAAATAGCTCCAACCTTTAGGAATGATCTCTAGCTAGCACCCTAATTGGTTTATCTATAAAATATTCTTTTTAGCACTGCACAACAAATGCCTGAAAAATGTTACCCTGTTTTCTTTATTTTGAGTTATTACTATAAATGGACAAACATAGACTGCAGTAGCAGCTTGACCCTTTGGTGGCGTGAGTGGTACTGTTCCATTTCCCCAGGCTGAGATTCTTGCAAGCATGTGTGCAGTACATTAACGTGTCTACTAAGTGGTGCAATTCAGATGTATACTGGTTTTCCTGAGTACCTAAAGTGACATGGAATGTGCAGCGTCACCATTATCCAGATTTATATAAATATCTTCATGAATAAGCAGTAATAACACTCCAAAGGTGTAAACCACAAGTTTGAAAAATGAGAGAAAAAACATTTGCAGGACCTATCAAGGTTACTGATAATGCCTCCCTTAAATTTCACATTTTATTATTATAGATCCCTCAGTTTCTTCATATCAACATTTTATTTGTGTTTTCTTTTTTTTTGTTTGCATTTTCACTTTTTGTCCACATTTTCTTTTTTTTTTTTTTACATTTTTTCCTTTTTGTTTGTATTGAGGTATATTGAACTTGAAATTTATTATATTATTGTTAAGAGAATTTAGTCAGTCTTCTTTGAAAAGCTAATTAAGGGTTCTCTCTTTAAGTAGTTCTTAAAAGGTCACCCAAACAGAAAAAACATCAATTATGGCAGAAGAACCACTCATTTATGCCTCCTTATACTGAAGTATGTTCATTAAAAATTGCAGGTTGGTTAAAAATCTGTTTAGAAAATAAAAAGGCAACATATTACTAGGCAATCTTGGGAAATAAATGCCATGGCATTAATTAACATATTAAATAAGTTATGACATGATAAGAGGATAGCAAAGTGAATACTGATCTATTATTTTTTATACAGCTGAGGTTAATTAAATCTGTTCAAAAAAGCAGTTCCTACATTCTGGTTTTCCTTCCATGACGATTAGGTTAACTACCAATTTGAAAATGTCCTTTATGTGATTGTGATTTGTTCAGTGTTTACTGGGATAGGCTCCTGCCTCAGCAACTGAACTGATTTAAATATGTTATATTGTTTATTGTTATTAATATTATTATTATCTATACTAATAAAAGGCAAAGCCCTCACTGACTGACTGACTGACTGACTGACTCACTGACTCATCACTAATTCTCCAACTTCCCGTGTAGGTAGAAGGCTGAAATTTGGCAGGCTCATTCCTTAGAGCTTACTGATAAAAGTTGGGCAGGTTTCATTTCGAAATTCTACGCGAAATGGTCATAACTGGAAGCTATTTTTCTGCATATACTGTAATGGAGTTGAGCTCGAAAGCCGTGGGGGGTGGAGTTTCGTGTGACATCATCACGCCTCCCACGTAATCACGCAGTACGTAGAAAACCAGGAAGAGCTCCAAAAACCGCTGAAGAAAACATACATTATATAATTAAGAAGGCAGTGAAACAATTAGAAACGACCGAGTGACATATAAAACCAGATTCAACGGCTCACGTGAACTGACGCAGTGTGCAGACGAAAAGCAAGAGTTCCAAAGAGTGCTCAACAAAAACCAAATTACACTGCTACGCTCAAATAGACAAACCACACGCCATGGCGCAATAGTAGAGGCTTTGCCTCTAGTGCCGGCGTCCGAGGTTCAATTCCCGAGAGGGGATGCACTGAGTATGTACGCGTGCTTCCCGATTCATTTTAGCCTCGCATCCCCTTGGTTTGAGAGGTATGAAAAATATGAAATATGAGGTTAACGCAGAAGGACAGATCACCAATTGAAGCTTTATGAATAATGGATACTTTATTAACGATCAATGATTGTTTTGGTAAAGCCATACTCAGTGTATTCATTAGATGAACGGTAAAAAAGTAAGAGCGAGGGGAGGGTAACTTATTGAAGCACGCAGGCAAAACCACAATAGCACGCGGGCTCGATGTACTGTAGTGCGCGTCAACTCGCTCTGAATTGCGAGATCACCTTTTAAAAAATATATCTTTTCAAGTTCTATTTAGTCCATATGTGTCAAACTCAAGGCCCGCAGGCCACATCCGGCCCGGCATGTAATTATATCCGGCCCGCGAGATCATTTTATATATTATTGTTATTAATGGCCCGGGGATATGAAGCGCTGGTAACACAATAAACTACAGATCCCATAATGCAATGCTTCAGCTGCCTTGCCGAACACTTACCGCGTTAATCAAGTCTAGCTTATGATGCTGCAAGTTATTGCGAAGCTAGCCCACACGATGCCGAAGAGAAAAGGTGATTCTGAACATAGAGCCTTTAAAAACCGATGGGAGGCTGAGAATATGTTTACTGAACCCGTGTGTCTCATTTGTGGAGCTAATGTGGCTGTAATTACAGAATTTAATCTAAGACGGCACTATGAGACAAAACATCAAGATAACCTGAAAGACCTGAATGCAATGCACAAGATACAGAAAGCAGAAGAGTTAAAGAAGAATCTGACACTTCAGCAGACGTTTTTACCCGTGCAAAATCGCAAAGTGATTTCAAGTAAGGCTACTTTTATGGGAGACACAAATCTACCAGTGCAACTTGCTCCACTTTCCCTGTTGCCAAGTAATGTTGAACCAACTCGGTGATACAGTGTTCCCAAATACGCACTTTGCTGATAAACTGAGCGCACTGCGCACTGAGTTCGCACGGCGCTTTGGTGGCTTTGAAGAACAAAAAAAAAATTTTGAATTGTTTTGCAACCCATTTGCCGTCGATGTGGAAACTGCACATGTGCAGATTCAGATGGAGGTGATTGAGCTGCAGTGTAATGGCACACTGAAGGCAAAGTACGATACTGCATGGCCTGCACATTTTATTCACTCCATTCCCGCAGAAATGCTCCAGCTCCGTCTATATGCGGCTCGAACCTTGTGCATGTTTGGTACCACATATCTGTGTGAGAAGCTCTTCTCAGTGATAAAGACTAACAAAACAGCACACAGGAGTCGCCTCACTGATGAGCACCTGCAATCCATCCTGAGAATCTCCACAACACAGAACCTCACACCAAACATAAACGAACTTGTTGCCAAAAAAGATGCCAGGCGCCCAGCTCTGATAAAATGACATATGAGCAAAGACAACTGAATGATTTGATTTGTTATTGCTGAAAAGAACAAATTTTATTTACCGTATTTTTCGGACCATAAGACACACTTTTTTCCCTCCAGAATTGGGGGGGAAAAGTCCCTGCGTCTTATGGTCCGAATATAGCCTAAACATGTGCTGTAAAAAAAAAATTTTCAACTTGCCCGGCTCTGTGCTCCATTCCCGCCGCGGCCGCCCGCCCGCTCACTGGAGTCAGGCGCTGCTGCTGCCCTGTGGTAGTAGTAGTACCGTACCTGCTTCCATGATCATTCCTGCTGGCTGCAATGCTCCATTCCCGCCCCCGCCCGCACCGCTCACTGGAGTCAGGGGACTGGACTCTAACTGGTACAGTGTAGTGTACGGTGACGGTCCCTTCCTTGATCCTGCAGTCTGCATGCATCATCATTCATCGATTCCCATCCGCCTCAGCTGGTGTCCGCCTGCTTCCGGGATCGGAACCAGCGTGAGGCGCACATGTGACCTCCCTCCTGTGAGAACACGTGTGCGCCTCACGCTGGTTCCAATCCCGGAAGCGGGCGGACACCAGCTGAGGCAGGACAGGAGTTGCGAGTCGAGCGCCACCACCGCACACACCAGTGAAATACGAATAGAGGTAAATGACAAGTGAAATGACTGAGTGAAGGTAAAAGCGCAAGAATATGCATACAAATAGAAACCCTAATACAATTAACGCGCACACGTCCCGGTCCCGGGACAAACAGCGGTTCAAAAACGTTACAGTAATGTGTGCATGCCCATCTTGCCATGCATCTCGACACCCTATACATCAAATGAAACTTCAAAGTCTCGTCTTTCCGATGATATAAACCATTTTGACACACAACAACCACAGCACTGACACTAAAGCCTTTTTTACAGAGAAGTACATACTTTTAAGAGTTGACTGTGCCTACCTTTGAAGACCCCCTGCAAGTCAAACATCAATATTTCCGAGCAGTATTGATCCCATTGTGTCCGTAAGGCTCCAGCGAATATAATCCAGTAAAACGATTTAGGTCCAAAACACACGATATATTCTCAAAGGGACAAAAACTCCAGAAAATGCTTCATAACTTGAGACCACCTAAGTAATTTTTTTCACTTATATTGCTCATATTAGACGTAATTTGTTTCTGTCGGCGATAACCATGCTACCGCATGAAACACGGAAGTGTTAGCTTTCGAAAGACACCTAAGTTGGCCAATTACGACGGGTCTGGGGTTGACTGGCACCTCGTATAGCCAACCAGTGTCACAGAAAGCTTGCAGGGTGACGTATAGCTCTGAACTCTGGTAGAATCTACCAGTTTGATTGGACACTGTGACTGACACTCAAAACTTACAGCCAATGAGCAGACGAGCATTTTGATATGTGACTTGCTATGCTTAACTTGTAAAAAAAACAATCGGAGCTTCGTGAAGGTGGCATTTGTGCCAGTCTGCAGAGTTGGTGCGTGGTTGTTTATTGTGATTTCGCCAAGTTTTTTCGCAGTTTAAATATGAATAAAAGTAGAAGTTTAAACGTAAATAAACGCTCGATTAAATAACAGATGCATGTACGCGTTGCAAAAGTATTCAACCGGCACCCGCGAGGTATAATGGGAGAGAGCGACGTGCCACGCCCTTGTGCTTTCTGCTTGCTAGTGATTGCTGCCATCAAGTGGCACATGGAAAAACTCTGAGCTGTGTTGTAACAGTTTGTAAAAGAAATATACGGTATATATAGTTTGTGTGCATTTTATAAAAAAAAAAAGTAAAAAATAAAAAATATAAATATATTTTTGGCCCATAACTTGTATTGACCATTTTTACATAGAAATGTGTATTTTTTATTGTTTTTATTATGGAACATGAATTTCCATAACTAATAGAGTGACACTGTGTGTAGATATAGATTCCTTTAGGTGTAAGCTTTCATTAGAGCCCTTATTGATATATGTGGGTTGAAGCATTCAAAAGTTATTACACTTTTCCATATGTTTCAAAATGTGGATAATGGTCCCTCTAAAAGCCCTGGGCATGCCCACATAAAACTGGTGTAAAAATGTCATTTTACAGGTATTCTTTTCAAAATAATGAAATTTGAGTAGTCAACAAGTTATTCTGTTGGTACATAGTGTGTTTCTGTCCCCACCTACCTACTGCAGCTTTATTTTCCTTTATTTTCATAAAAAAACTTAGGCGAGAACAAAAAAATTCGTTTTTTTTGTGAGTTCTAATGTGCATAACTTTTGATCAGTCACACCTACAGTGATTCTGACTACTAAGGGTGAAACTAGAGAATGTTACCTTTACAAAGAGACCAAACATGTGTTTATACTCCAGATAGTTCAATAACAGCAATGATTCTAATTTGGAGAGGTCGAATTACAAGCGATTTAGCAAAAATGACCCCGAATGATAATTAAAAATACAACTGAATATGCATAAATAGAAACCCTAATACAATTAAAAATACAACTGAGACAAATTCAGAACTAGTAGTGACAGACCGTCATAGTCTCAGTCAGCCTGAGCCTGGAACAAAATGACCATACATATCATGGCAAATAACACTGAACTTTGCTGACAGCTTTTAGCCTTGTGAGAGGCTGGAAAGTGTTTTACACTGTGGGACAGTACCGTAAATGTTACCGCTATGGTAAATCACAGAAAGTCTCTGCATACAGTATACGGACAATATTCTGAACTACGGTACAGCTTGCCCCCCACTATACTGGTAACAGTGTTTAGGCCTGATAGTAATAAAATGTGTGTGTGGGGGAGATATGAGAGCACTGGATGGAATGAGGGGGATATGAGAGCACCTGATGGAATATGGGGGAATTAAAAGACACCGTATTGGTATTACTGACAGTTCTTTAATTACGATTTTGAAGGTTTTGCAGAAATACTGTACCAGTACCACCTCCTCACTAAGATGTCCAAGCAGAAGAGATGCACATATAAAGTTGGTTTCAAACTGGAAGTTATAAAATATGCCAAGGAACATGGCAACAGAGCAGCAGAGAGACACTTTGGACCACCTCCCTCTGAAAAGATGATTAGAGAGTGGCGGAAACAGGAGGATCAGCTGCAAAAGTTGGACAAAAGTAAGCAAACTTTACGTGGGCATGCTGCAAAGTGGCCAGAGTTGGAGGTGGACATAAAGGAGTGGATCACACATCACCGTGAAAATGGCTTCTCAGTCTCCACAAAAATGATCATGAATAAAGCCAGACTCATTGCTGTAGAAAAAGGAATTCAAGATTTCACTGGTTCACCATCATGGTGCTACAGATTCATGAAGCGATCTGGCCTTGCTATGCGCACCAAAACAAAATTGCTCAAAAATGCCCAACGAATACGAAGAAAAGATTTTGTCTTTTCACAAATTCATCATTGATGCCAGAAAGAAGAATCAATTTGAACTAAGCCAGATTGGAAATATGGATGAAGTCCGCTTACTTTTGATGTACCATCCAATAGAACAGTAGACCACAAAGGAGCAAAAACTATAACCGTTAAAACCTCAGGGCATGAGAAAACCCATTACACTCTTGTGTTGTCCTGCTGTGCAGATGGTACTAAATTGCCACCAATGCTCATCTTCAAAAGGAAAACTTTTCCAAAGAAGCAATTCCTCGCGGAGTCGTGGTGCATGTCCATGACAAAGGATGGATGGACGAAAAGGGAATGAGGCTCTGGATTGAAAAAGTATGGTCCAAACGTCCTGGTGGGCTTTTAAAACCATCCTTGTTAGTGCTTGACCAGTTCAGAGCACATATCGCCGACACTACAAAAAAGAACTTTAAAGAAGTCAAAACTCATTTAGCTGTAATTCCCGGTGGTCTTACCAGCCAGCTGCAACCTCTGGACGTGTCCATCAACAAACCATTTAAAGTGTTTATGAGGGAAGTGTGGAACAAATGGATGGCTGCTGGTAATCATGATCTTACACCTACTGAAAGAATGAAAAGGCCCACTATTACCCAAGTTTGTGAGTGGGTGAAAACCTCATGGGACTCAGTTAAGGATGAGATCATTGTAGATTCCTTCAAAAAATGTGGCATCAGCAATGCCTTAGATGGGACTGAAGATGATATGTTATATGAAAATACCGGTACCAGCACCAGTAGTGACGAAAGTCCTGTTAGTGATTGTGAGGATCTGAGCTTTCTAGATTCTGACTCTAGCGATGAGGAGTTCTTGGGGTTCTCATAAAACAAGCAGAACCTAAAAGAGCGTAACTGTTCAACTTTATTCTATTTTATTACTGAAGTCTCTCGTTATTGTGTTTTACAGTAATTTTGTCTTTTGCTGACTGTATTTGTTAATAATGGTTCTAAATGCTGCTGTTCACTTTACAGGGTTGATTACATGTGTTTATGACTGTGATGTTGGGTTTTAATGCACATAAAATGTTTTAAGACATCAGAATCTTTTTTTTCTTCATTTCCCTTCTCTAAAAACTGGTGTGTCTTATGGTCCGGTGCGTCTTATGGTCCGAAAAATACGGTATATTTCCAGGTTTTGTTATGCACCATGTTCATATTTGAATTTATATAATTTTGACAGGATATATTTTTATGGAGAGCAAAATCTTTTGGGATATTTAAAATTCAAGTTTATTTTTTATATAAAATTACATAAGAGTAAAGAAATTTGAATGTTTGTTCTTTTAACGTTTACTTTATTTCTAACTTGTATAATTTAGACAGGATATATTTTTATGGAGAGCAAAATATTATAAGTTATTTAAGGTTTGAGTTGATTTATTCCGGAATAATATTCGGTCGACTAAATAAAAATTCCTTCTATTTAAAATTTAAATAGAACTTGAACAGATACGATAGTTGATAATATCCAGGCAGAATTTCACGTAAGAGCGGGAGTCATCCGTTTTAACAAACAGCGTATTGCACTGATATGAAATAACCTGCCCATTTAATTATTTAGGAATGGATAAATAAATTAAGATATTGTACAAATAATGTTTTTCATTTTTCTTCCTTCATGGATTCTGGCACACCCAGCAACAGTTGGTCGCACCCCAAAGACTGTATATATATATATATATATATATATATATATATATATGTATTTGTGTGTATATATGTGTGTGTATGTATATGTATATATGTAAATATGTACAGGTATGTATATTTGTATTTATATGTAGATGAATGTGTATATATGTATGTATATATATATATATATATATATATATATGTATGTATATATATGTGTGTGTGTATATATATATGTGTATATGTGTTGTGATGGACAGCCGCTGCATACGTCCCGGGGGAGCCACCATGGACCGTGCAATACCTTCACCGGGGCGCCTGGGGGCAGTCTCCCTGGCCGTGGGTCCTTCCTTAGTCTCCCCCGTGGCTTCATGGGACATGGAGTCCACCACAGCCCGGTTGGGAGATGGGGTGGCCACTAGGGGGTGCTGCGGAGAGCCAGCCGCCACATCGGACGACTTACCAGCCCCACCCGGAGGTGCAATTAAGGCCAGCTGGTCAGGCACCTGGAGCACTTCCGGGTGGGCTATAAAGCAGGCAACCTCCCTCCATTCGGGGCCAGAATCGGAAGAGGACGAGGTTGCCTGGGAGGAGTGGTGGTGGCAGAGAGGGTTGTGAAGAATTGTGCTTTGTGCTTTGGAACTGTGTTGGGCCTGTGGGACACGGGAAGACGCGTGCCCTAGGCTGAAGGAAAAAGAATAAAGCCTGTGTGTTTTATACACGTGCCTCTGCGTGGTCTGTGCCGGGTCGGGCGCTATATAGCTTTGTTACAGTGTATATGTATATATGTATGGATATGTATATATATATATGTTTATATGTGTGTGTGTGTATGTGTATGTATATGTATATATATATGTATATATATATATGTATGACAGCAACACTCATCACTCACAACAGTGACAAAGCAATTACATTGACAATCATGTTACGTTATTTTCAAAATGTTTCCTTTTCTTATTCATTACTACTTTAACACACTACTTCTTCGCTGCGAAGCGCGGGTATTTTGCTAGTTATTGAGTAAAATACAGCAGTAAAAATGTATCATTATGTACAATGTACATGGACAAGAACACAGAAGCAGAAAGGCAGTACAGTGGAGTCTCGCTTATCCAACTTTCGCTTATCCAACATTCTGTGTTATCCGACGTCCCACCGCAAAAAAAAAAAAACGTATCAACCGGCAACAAGAACTGCAAGTTGCGAGCGTGAGCGTAGTCTATTTTTAGTTGCTAAGTTAATTTTTTCAGTTAAACTTTTCTGTTGTTTTGTTATAAAACATGATTACAGTGGATTATATGGCCAGCCCTCTCTTGCTCGCGTGTGTGTGTGCGTGTGTTTCTCTTGGTCGCGTGTGTGTGTGCCTGTGTCTCTCTCGTGCGTGTGTGTGTGCGCTCCTGTGTCTCTCTCGCACGTGTGTGTGCGTGCGTGCGTGCACGCCTGTGTGCGTGCGCCTGTGTGTGTCTCTCTTGTGCGCGCGTGTGTATGCGTGTGTCTCTCTCGTGCGTGTCTCTTTTGCACATGTGTGTGTGTGTGCGTGTGTCTCTCTCACGCATGGGAATGCACTGGGAGAGACTGAACACGTGCGGAAATCATCGGCGTGCACAAATGAAAAGGAAAAATGGCTCATTCGTATACCTTGTGTGTGGTCGTGAACAGATGCAAAAAAGTTTGTGAACTTTTTGATCATAACCCAATTTGTACGTGTCCAGAGAAGTTCGTGAACCGAGATTCGTAATGTGTAAAATTATAACATAGTTTGACATTTAATAGGCTTTTTCTTAACACCTCCCATTATCCAACATTTTCGCTTATCCAACGTTCTACTGGCCCGTTTATGTCAGATAAGCGAGACTCTACTGTATTTGCACTGCACTTAAAGTAAACATGCATTTCCAAAAAAAAAAGATATTTTCTCAGATTTATATCGACTGTAATGAAAACCTGCAGACCCAACAACTTTCTAAAACTTGGAATATATTTTGTAAACACTCAACCTCAAAAGAACAGGCAGAAGCACAAATGACAAAGCTTTCTAATTAGTAAATGCTAATGCACAGTCATTTGCTCCTGTGTCTGCTCTTGTGAATCTCCTTCCTTTCAAAACCATTTAGGTAGAAACCCTTAATCAAGCAGCTGGAATTGACTAAATACAGCCTTGTGTGTTTCTATTACTGAAAACAAGACACATCTTTTACTTCTCCATAAAGCTGAAAAAAAAACACAGGCTCAAGTGTATTTGTAAACTCAGAGAATTGATGAATTACTAGTGAAATAAGATGTTTTAATAAAGGTAAAAAGATTTCACACAGCAAATGAAACAGAATCTGAAAAAGAAGCATACACATACAAATTGCCCAAATTAAAGAAATACTCCACCCAGAAATAATATTTTTATCTGTTACTTACCCATGTTGTTTGTACTTGTGGCCAAAAACTATTTTTAATCTCATGTTTTTTTTGGAGGTAACAAAGTACTTGACAAAATAGGATTCAATGGGGACCAGCGATTTACAACTAGTAAATAACATCAAACTGTACATGAGCAAAATTCTAATTCCTCATTTCACATAATTCAAATGTCAGGTATCCAGTCGTATGATCACAGCTTTCCAAAACATATGTATTTTTGCTAATACATTGTCAAATAAACTACTTCTGAAAGCTCAACTCATCATTGTCTGGGAACGTTCTCAAAATTAACAATTTTTTCAGTTTAAAACCTGACTTACATATCAACATTGCAGAATGTGGTTTGAGTGAGGAGTACAATTAGCAAAGAAAAGGTATACCTTGTATTTGTGTGTATCTGAAAAGCTTCAACAAGAAGAAGGTAAATTCAATGGTGTAGATTCACAAACTGTCTTTGAAAAACCCAAAAATATGGCATTATGGCTTAACTACCAACAAATGAGATATACATTAATTTTCCAAAGTACATTGTATTATACCACCTTAAATCCTTTCACACCTCTCCATTAGTGTCTTTTGTTTTGTAAATTTGTCAATCAGCACAACCAGCAAATACAAAGTAGCCTGGTGTCCTATCCCCCAACTTGACGGAGCTGAACTCAGACAAGATGTTCTCCCAGCTCAAGCCAAGGCTCCTTATCTGCATGTGAGGTTCCTGGAGTTGTATAAGGTAAATAATACAGTATACCGTTATTTGGAATACATGCATTTCATGTGTGTTCCGTGTCTACAAAGATCTGGGTAAGTGTAGGATGAAAGGAAATGTGAGTCAAGAAATATTGGGTGCATACCTAAACCAGAAACTTTTTCCATGTTATACTAATAATGACATGAAGTATACAATGTGTGAAGACTTTAGTCCAAATATCAAATAAACATGCTTTTATTCAAGAATATAACCAAAGAAAAAAAAAACCATTTGATTTACATGTTGCTGGCAATGAGTTAAAAACACAAGTTCAAATGTCAAGCGACAAAGACTTTATACATGTTCTTGAATGGCACAGAGGTAAAAAATGCTGCCTTATAACTTAAAGGTACCGGGTTTGAGACCGGGCGCTCCACGTTTTGAATGGTCAACTGCTATTTTTATTATTATTACTATAATATAATAAAAACAAACATATGATTTGAATCTGTAACACCCGGTGTAAATTTTGGCTACTTGTAAAACTTAGCCCTTGTTTTTTTATTATTTAGTTTTATTCTCTCAGTGACGTTCACATGGTACAACAAACATTTTTCCCGAGTTGAGCTCCATCAAGGCAGAGGATGGGACAGCAGGCTGGTTGCTGCTAGTGCTGACAGACATAACAAAAGACACTAATGGAGAGGTCCAAAGGGATTTAAGGTGGATCAGGATTACAAGTTTTTTCGTAGGGTTCAGGAATTATAGTGTTTAATACAACAGCTTTGGGAACCACTTTAGTCATTTACTGGTTAAGACAGAACTCAGATTATATCCCTCCATGTCTTCCTAAAAAACAATAAATGTAAGGTTATTGAGACACGATCAATCAGTTTCAGAATTTTGTTTTTTGATACTAGCTAACAAAAAATTTGGACAATGTTCACTGACTTCTGAAGGCTATTGATTCTGTTTAGTTCTTAACATTGCTGCAGCACTCCTTTCACTAGATTCTGACAAGAATGTCATATGAATTAACCTTTCTTGTGACAGATAATGGACAGAATACAAACTCTATCAACTTATTTAACACATAATACATATCAGGAGTCATCCAGACAAATAACCCTGTCTTTCATCAAAAACAATCTAGACAGGGCTGTCCACTTCCCCACCTTTTCAAACTACTCCTTGAGCACCTGGCTAAACTTTTAGCAATTGATCCTCACATATAGTTATAATTCCTGTCATAGTAATTCTCTCTATATGGATAATGTTCTCCATTACATATCTTATATTTCTTCTGACACTCCCATTTTTCTAGACCTGTTTAACACTTATAACTTCACCAAATCCTCTCCTTGGCCATTTAGTTCATTATGATTGCAGACCCATTTGCCTTGATCCACACCATCACCAAAATATTTAGATATCTTGGAGTAGAAATCTCACTATCAACTAGTAAAATAGCCTTCTCTGATTATGATCACATATTCAATATGGTCAGGATTTCTAGACTAATCTTCACTTTTCATTCCTGTTACACTTAGTTATTATGTAAACTAGGGGGCTTTGCCCCCTGCTCGCTTCGCTCGCCAAACCCTGTGTTTGGTTAATCGTAAATACAATTACATCTTTTTTTTCTTTGGAATTGTTTCAATTTTATTATTTGCACTTTTACTTTAAAACTTCATTAAAAACAATATTTTTTGGAGACACATTGTGACAATGCAATGTATAACTGCCCGTGAGTGAATATTGTCTCTGTTTCTCTAATAATCAGACCTTTTCTTATGTTTGTCCGTGTGATTTATTGATTGTCATAGCAAAAGCTATTCTCACAGTAAACTGTAATACAATAGCATATAGTATATATATTACCTTTCTTTTTGCCTGTTAAAATTTGCATTGCTTCTCTGTGATCATAAATATATACCTGAATTGTGTATTCTTTGAAATTCAACTTGTCCTTGCTTTAACTGTTGCGGGACCACAGATTCTCATAGCATATGGTCTATTATTGTGTAAATCCACGTTTTGTGCATAAGAATGATGCGAATGCAAAAATACTTTGTTGTCTACTCTTTGCCTTTTAATTCTGACCTCGATTTGTCCTGTTCTTTTTTCAATTACACCTGGTTCTGATAATTAATCACCTTTTGTTTTGTGATAATGCGATCTTTTCTATCTTTTCTTTGATACTGTAGAGACTGACATGATAAAGTGTCACAAAAGTTGTACTTGAACACTCGCTGACTTTGTAACCCCAAACACAACTTCCTAGCACCCTCTCCAATCCCTCATCCCTCACGTCTCACCCCCAACCGCATCAATCAATACCCTGCTATCAGTCTTCCGTGCTGTACTCCAATCTCCCTCAATCGGACCAAACAGTCACTTAAAACCAAAAAGGCCGCAACCTGGCTGGGACGCTGCAATACTTTCGAATTTTACTGGTTTTGTAATCTCTTATCTGCGTTTTTTCTCTCCAACACCTTTGGGTGTCTATTCTCCGTATTGTCCTTATACGCTTTATATGTATTGAGAGCACAGGATGTGTGTGCACTAAGTGCTTTTACACGGCTGACTGTATTTTGATGGATGTGCTCTTATATGATATCTGTTGTAAGTAGGGTGTGTCTAGCAAGAATCTCATGTTCCACGTCCCCGCGAGACAGCCCTGGGACAGTCTCTTGGCACCACGTGTCATGTTTACGGTCCCCGCAAGACGCTCCGTGGCAAGCCTCTTTTGCCTTGCGGGTCTTTTAAATGTCTTCGAGAACTTCAGAGAAGATCACGTATCGTCGCCTTGCTTTTGCTTTCCAGGATTTCTTTTTATAATAGAGAGATGAATGTAGTTCTCCATCTCAATTTTGTAAGTTTTGTGATTCTGCAGACCCTACCCACATACCCCCTTTATCTGCCAATTGGAAGTCAAATCCTTTATTTACCAATTTATATTGAATGATGAAAGACCTCCCTTTTAACACACAACACTAGTTCTTGTTAGGTTGGATTAGGTGTTTCTGTACCAGATTTTAAAGTCTATTACTGAGCTTTGACCATGCATCTCATCTGATCATGACTAACATTGCCCTCTTCATCTCCATGTTGTCTGCATAATGAATTACTATCCATTGTTATTGCCCCATTGAAATGGAAATTTTATATGATCTCTCTGGGTACTTTTCTGTTCTATGCCCTCCAAAACAGGAAATTAACATCATTTAGACAAATTTCATGTTTGAATAAAGATGTTAAGAGCTTGTTTAGCTAAAAGAATGTTGAACATAACTCATTCTATAACAGGGGTTCTTAAACTTGTAAACCTGAGGACACGATACATAAAATCAACACCATTCTTGGACCCAAGAAGAGGATTAATACCATAATGACAACTGAGACATACATAGGCAAATAACAATGGTCATATAATAAAAAACAGTTTTTGTTTGCATTGAAGCATATTTCTCACAAAAGACCAGGGTTCGCTTCCTGGGTCCTGCCTGTGTCTGTGTGGGTTTCCTCCCACTGTCCAAAGACATACATGTTAAATGATTTGGAAATGATAAATTGGCTCTAGTGTGCGTGTTTGGTCTGGTCTGGATTAAGTGGGTTAGAAAAAGACATGGCAATTACCATTCAAAACAGACTAGAGACTACTGAGGTATATCACGGCCAGGGTAAATGCTTAGTGTAAGCTATAGAAATTTAGCTTCACTAAACCAAACTTCACTTTGCTAAAGCAGAGCGAAATACATTTTTTACAACAGATAAAGAGGATATGATGTTTTTGGAAAGGACAGAATAAATGGTCTCTTAACTTAGTGACTTAGTTTTTTTAAATAATGTTTTTCAAGTGAACTCCATTGTTAACAATATATTTTCCTAAATGAGTTTGCAATCAGTTCAATCAAATGAGTAAAAAAACTGAGTCGTGTAGCTAAATAATTCCAAATAAATTAATGCACTATTTGTATTATACCTATATGGGTGAGTTGATAAATCCTGATAAATAATTTGGCAGTCTAGCCTGCAATGTTAAATGTTATCCAAGTACAGTACATCGATCTGAACAATGAATGCTCTGTCTACAGCGTATCTCACTCTTTTAATATTTTTTGGTGTTCTTCCAGTTTTCAGTGGTCCAACAACATGCCCTTCACATTGCCTTTATACGGAAATGTATCAAATTACTTTAAAATAGTGTTACAATGAGGAAATAATTTTTGTCAAGATATGATAAACGTAATGCAAAAATCTTCCTTGCATGTCCATTAGAAATTTTAATTCAATGTATGCTCTAACGGCGAACATGCAATGAGGCACCAACCAGTTGTTCGTGGCCAATGAAACTGCATTTAGCATACAACACTGTCATGGCACTATATACTGTATACATCCACGTTATAAAAGTACTCTTCCACGCTTATTTCAATATTTAAAACTAACACTGTGGCCCCTTAACCTCATAATCTTTTCTGCTTCATTATTTCCTTTTCTCATCCTTTCTAATACATGTGTTTCCTTGCCAGTCATCTCAGTTGATTGCTTGATAGGTTGTGAGAGGGGTGGTGGCATTGAGGGGAATATTTATTGTATTTTCATTCCATGAAAACAGAAGCTCTCAGTGGTGAGTCAACCACACTGTTATGCATACCACCACAATAATATGCTAAATAGTGTATGACAAAGGGGATATTGCTCTTTCTGCTAGGCTTTTCAGGGGTGCACAATGTTTGTTAAGACATAAGATTTAACAGGGATATTGAACTCCAACTCACCCCAATCAGGATTCCTGAGAAAAAAGCTTACCTGCAGCTCTTACAGTACCAGGATCAGCCTATACTTCATCTGATAACAAACATTTATATCAGAGCAGAACTGATGTTTTTGCAGCGGCCCCTTCAGACTAGAAGGCGATAAATGGACACCCAGGTTCAAAAAAGTTGTAAGTCAACAAGTGACAACTGTGATGGACAAAATAAAGCACCTATAAGCAGGCACACACTTGTTCTGTAACTGGAAGGGACTTTAATCCAGTCATCAGAAGTAACAACCTACATTCATCTCTGAAACAAAAATGCTAATAAGCTGCTACCTCTTGGGGGAGCTAAAAGCTGACAATCTCTTCTTTTTTCTGGACCTGAAAACTGTGGTCCAGAAGCCAAGCCAAGCACTGTGCAAGTGATTAAGCCTAGTCTAAGAAGACTAAGAAGCAGCCATTACTTCAAAAAGAGAACTTCAGCATCTAAACTCTTGTGACAGAAAGAGTAATGCTTTTCCCTATGAAGCTGAAAAGGATTCATGAGAAAGCTTAACAGTGAGCTCAGAAAATCATACCACAACACAAGGAGTGGATCACGTGTGATAAGTGGTCCATGGCATTGGGCAGGTTTTAAATAAATAATCACATCTGAGTATGTGCAGGCTCAGAATTGGGCACAGGGGTGTGTAAGCCCAATGGTTGGGGTGCCTGACTGATTGCATATACAGGTGCAAAAGCTACTGTCAGTCAGGTGCCTCATTCACATGTCGAAAGTGGCGGCATATTACACAAACGCCCAATTAGAAGAGATAAAAACAAGCCAGCACTTGACAAAGGGCTAGGGAGAAAGAAATGTCTCTGGAAAGAAAACAAGAGACAGAAAATGAAAGGGAGCAATAAAAAGGTGGCGTTTGAAATGAAAGTAGGAATAAAGGAGGCGGCAGGTGGTGTGCAGAGGTTGGAGGCAGGCAGCCAGGAAGCGGGGAAGTGCCCCAAGGGGAGTGTAGGATGAATACTCAAGGGGGCTGAAGAGTGTCGACTCAGCTGAGCATTATTGGTAGTTGGAGTGACCTGATCCTCACAGTGGGATCCCACATATATCCAGGGAGAGGTAGTGGGAGACAATGTGAATGAGGCAAAGCTCGGACCAGCAGGGAAACAAGCCTGAACTGAGGTGTGGCTGTGTCTGTGAGTGTGATGTCACCTCAAGTTTATGTATCTGCTGAGGGTAAAGCTGGGGATATGTCTGTTTTCAGAAAGAAGCATCAGGGTTTGCATATCTTTAAAGAGCTTTTATCTTTTCAAAACGCTTTTTTAAAGTGTTTTTTTTACCTAATGCGGCTATTTAACTTCGCTTTTACTGAACAGCTTCATTGTGAATATTTTAACCTCTTTGGATTTGCTCTAGTTTTATGGATTATTTTACGGGATTTATTTATTTAATGATTTGATTCAATGCACTGTTTTGAACACTGTTATTTCATTCAGATATTAATAAAAGTACTGTTACCTTTGCACCTACCTCTTGGCTGGATGTTTGTGTCCTCATTTTCTCATTTTGGTCATGACTATTGACGGTAGCAGATTCAATAGGCTCCCAAAGAGTAGTGAGAGCATAGAGCCAACCTGCACTGTCACATCATGTCACTACGAGTGCACTGAAATGCAAGATGAGTTCTTTACTTGAATTCAGAGCAATAAACAGTCACAACAGTCTTAAAACTGTTTGTGCCGAAATAAATTATAAATGTAACTAGCAAGTAAATAGCCAGCCTATTATTGCAGTTTTTTCTGCATCATCTACCTCCTGTCCTGTCTTCTATGTCAATATATATACAGTTATCATATTTCTATAATTTTTGTCTTCACCACTAAATTGTATTATTCAGTTTCTTAAAACAAGTGTGCTACAGTTACCCTGATGTAGGTCTAATGGCCAGGGCCCGTGTCCTGCATAGAAAGGTAAGGAAAATAAAATGTAAACCTTACTAAATTATTGAATTAATTACTGCATTACCAAAAGCAAAATATATCATTAATTGACCAAGTTAAAATTCTCATCCATTTTCCTATATTATTTTATCATTTCTGGGGGTGGACAAGTTAAAATCACTTATTTTCCTACAATAGAGGGCAGTACAGTATATCACTCACCACGGAATTTGTACTTGAATGAATTCAGTACTTCTACTAGAAAATCATGTAGCAAACTTTGGGTCATGACACACAGAGTGAGATACACCAATCTATAATATCACTAGATATTATGTTCAAAGCTAGATATTTTATATCCTATCTTAAGTGTGTGTTTAATGCAATATATGCAATATGCAATATATTCTCAAAATCTGATTCCCAGATGTCTTACTATCTTTCAATGCACAAAAAATATTTCATAGATTGAAGAAGGATATCTGTTTACTCTACAGTGCAAATTTGTGTTTTGTCCAAATATGCACACATGGATGAACTTGCTCTGTATTAGTAGAGAAACTTCAGTCCATATAAAAATACAAAATTAGAAACTAAAACTAGACAAGACTTACATTTACACCAAGGATTTTTGTGATTGCTATTGTATTCATAATTATTCAGTTGGGTGGGCAATGTGATAAATTTTGATTTTGGAATATTGGTAAAAGTGAATGATATTCAGTTAGCCACAAAAAAAACAACAAAAAAGTCAAGACATGTTATGCAAAATATAGAAAGGCATATTTTATATATAAGAATTTAAACATAAATTCATAGTTAACTAAAGTACATTAAAATTTACTTAATGACAGCATGGGCCAAGGCAACATTCAGACTAAATAAAGACTTGGTGCTTCAATGAACTGTGGACTGTGTTTATCAAATAAACAAAACCTATAATTTCCATTTACTACTGGTTTTAAAATAAAAAGAAAATATCTAAACACAATTCAAGAAAAAAAATATCTAAACACTACTCAGTTATACCTTACAAAAAAGTACACTTTCCTACATAAAAAAACACTCTTAGTAGTCTACCTGGATGCATTGTTATCCCTGTTAAAATGCATCAGATCGCATATTTTATTTGAGAAAATCAGCATGTCCACGTGTTCAAGGGAAAAGTCTACTTCTGAGCTTGTTAACAGTTAAATCAGGATGGGAAAATGTGGTTTTAGAGGGCACTGACATTGCAGAAACACAAAAGTAGTGTTGGGCAAAGCAACTAGAAATATAGTTCTTCATTTGGTGGAGTGCAGTGCTCCACTGAGAAAAATTCCAACTCAATCTGTGCTTTTGCCCTTTCAGTACCTGTAAGAACTGGAGACCAGAGGCGTGGAAAGGTTTGGGGCAGCCACCCGTTTAATGCGGTTTCCCGGCTGCAATAGTATTTGAGGCATTTTCAAAACAGTTGTTTACACAACAGAGTCCAAAACAGAACTGCCTGCCTAAGCAAAGGCAGTGAGCTTTATAGCACAGAGGGCGGAAATGATGTCGTCCTCTGGGCCGGAACTGGAAGTGACATCATCCTTGGGGCCGGAACCGGAAGTGACCTCATTCTTGGGGCCGGAACCGGAGGTGATGTGTCCTTCCTGGAAATGGCGGCTCCTGGTGGGATTTCCCGGGTAAGACCTGCAGAGAACTCAGAAAGAGCGTCAGCGTACCCCGCCCCCCCTGGGCAGATGTATAAACAGTATTGTCTAAGCCCTTCAGCTGCTTCCCATGCACACGTGTGTGACAAGACTCCCCCCTCAGCCCAGACCCGTCGGGTCGGGCGACCTGCACCGAGAGGTCGTGGGCCCGGGAGAGGGCATCGGCGTTGGCATGAAGGGACCCCTGTCGATGAACGAGCGTATATTTGTACTGCTGCAGGTCAAGAAACCACCTCGTGACCCGTGGATTCGACTCCCTGTGAAGGGCCATCCACTTCAGAGGCGCATGATCCGTCACCAGAGTGAACACGCGACCCAAGAGGTAGTACCGCAGCTGAGTCACCGCCCATTTGATCGCCAGAGCCTCTTTCTCCACCGCCGCGTACCTGGTCTCCCGGTCCAACAGTTTCCGGCTCAGGTACATAACGGGGTGTTCAACACCGTCGACGCTTTGGCTCAACACGGCTCCCAAGCCTGTGTCCGAAGCGTCCGTCTGGAGGACAAAAGGGAGAGAGAAGTTAGGGGAGATTAAGATAGGTGCTGAAGTCAGAGCCCTTTTTAAGTCACTGAATGCAGCCCCCGCTTTATCAGACCATACCACCGTATTAGGAGCTCTTTTCTTTGTCAAGTCGGTCAAGGCGCGCTCTCTCGGAGAAGCGAGGCACAAACCGGCGGTAGTACCCGCCAAACCGAGAAAGGATTGGACTTGCCGCTTGGTTTTGGACGGGCCAGGCCATTATGGCTTGCAACTTGGAACACTGTGGCCTCACAGTACCCCGGCCCACTAGGTAGCCCAAATATTTGGCTTCTCTCAACCCGAAGAAACATTTCTTGGGGTTGATGCGGAGCCCGGCCTCACCCAATGTCCGTAATACTGCTGTGACCTGCTGTATGTGCTCCTTCCAGGTGCTGGAATAGATGACAACGTCATCCAGATAGGCAGCACAGAACGAGTTATGGGGCGGAGCACTTTGTCCACCAGACGCTGAAAAGTCGCAGGCCCCCGTGTAACCCGAATGGAAGGACACGATACTGCCAGTGTCCGCTAGGAGTGCTAAACGCGTTTTTTTCCTTCGCGGACTCCGTTAAAGGAACCTGCCAGTACCCCTTTGTCATGTCAAGTGTAGTCAAGAATTTGGCTGGTCCCAGTGGCTCGAGGAGGTCGTCCACGCGAGGCATGGGATAAGCATCAAATCGGGAAACTTGGTTGAGCCGACGGAAGTCATTGCAAAACCTCCAACTGCCGTCAGGCTTAGCAATCAAGGCGATGGGACTGGACCAGGGACTACTACTTTCCTCGATCACTCCTAGTGCCAGCATTCGCTTGATTTCCAGTTCCACTTCTACTTTCTTTGCCTCCGGGAGTCTGTAGGGTCGCTCACGGACGATCACCCCGGGTCAGTCAATATGTCGTGCGCAATCAGAGAGGTCCGACCTGGCTGTTCACTTACCACCTCTGGGACCGGCGGATAGCTGCTTGAGCTCCTGTCTCTGTCTGGGAGATAGCTGTTCGCCAAATTAAGGGCACTTACTTCCGCGAAGAGAGCAGGGCTGTCCGGAGGAGGGATCGGGATCCCTCTCCTTCCACGGTTTCAGCAGGTTTACATGATATATTCGCTCAGCTGGTCGGCATTGGGCTGTTTCACCAAATAGTCGACCAATCCCTTCCTCTCCTTAATTTCGTAGGGGCCTAGCCAATGTGCGAGCAGTTTAGAGTGTGAAGTAGGAACCAATACCATGACGCGATCCCCCGGTTGGAACTCCCGGAGAGTCGTGCCACGGTCATACAGGCGGCCTGTGCTGATTGTGCCTCCTCGATATGACTTTTAGAATAGGTCTTATTGCATCAAATCTATCGCGCAATTGGGCGATATACTCCAAAATATTAGTGGAGGGCTGTGCCTCCCCTTCCCAGCCCTCTTTTAAAATATCTAATAAGCCCCGGGGCTGTCTTCCGTATAGTAATTCAAAGGGAGAGAACCCGTAGAGGCTTGAGGAACGTCCGGTAGGCAAAGAGGACAAGGGGGAGGAGTTGGTCCCAATTCCTCCCATCCTTGCTGACTACCTTACGTAGCATTTGCTTGAGAGTTTGATTAAATCTCTCCACTAGCCCATCGGTTTGAGGATGATACACGAGGTTTTAAATGCTTTATTTTCAGTAACTTGGCAGTCTCCTTGAACGCGTTTCCGAGGTGAAAGGCGTTCCTTGGTCCGTCAGGACTTCTCTAGGAATGCCCACCCGTGAAAAGACTCCTACTAGTTCCGTGCAATATTTTTAGTGGTAGCGCGCAATGGAACGGCTTCAGGGAATCGGGTTGCATAATCCACGAGGACGAGTATATATTTATATCCTCGGGCTGAGGGCTCCAGGGTCCTACTATATCCACCCCAATCCTGTCAAAGGAACGTCAATAAGGGGAAGGGGAATCAGAGGAGCACGGTCCTTCCTAGGAATTTGCCGCAGTTGACACTCCGGACAGGAAATGCAAAAGCGCGAACCTCCTCATTAATCCCGGCCAAAAAACGGAGCTTAATGCGCTCTAATGTTTTATCGGGCCGAGATGGCCTCCAAGAAGGTGAGAGTGTGCTAACTCGCAAACCTGCCGCCGGTAGGTCCGCGGGACTAGCAACAACTTCCGGACCTTCCCTCATGTTCAGCAACCCGATACAATAATTCATTATCCATGACAAAGTGAGGTCCCTGTGGCATGGGCAAATGCGTCGTTGGCGTTAACGAGAACCACTGCATTCTTTATGTGCTTCAGAGAGTCGTCATTCCACTGTTCTCTCTTGAAAGAAGCCGGGTCGCTCTAAACTGAAAGTGCAACTCAGAGAGGGGTCGGTCTGACCTCAAGGGGCGGAGAATCCTCCTCGCTGCCGGGCGCTAGTGGATGACGTAGTAGCCCGCGACGGTCCGGGAGTGTCTTCGTCACTCTCTTGGCCTACCGCCCCACTCCCTGTCGGCTGATTACACGGTGTGGAAGCAGCTTGAGATGAATCTTTATCATCTATAACGAGGCCAAAAGCTTTTCGGGGAATGCTTTCTAAACTACCGCGGTTACTGTCAGACCAGTCCCGCCCGAGGATTACGGAAACGGAGGATCCGGTGTACCGCTACGTAAGCGCGAAGGGTTCCTCCGAGACATACGTAACACCGGGCGGTATTGTACAGCGGATATCTCCGTGTATACATTTTAGACTGGTCTTTTCTTAATCCATTGTTGCGGTAGAACAAAGCGGCGAGCAACGACAGACACGTTACTGCGGAATCAAACAGCGCTGTTATCATATGTCCATTAATAAGAAGCTCTCCCGTATGTTTATCCGCCAGGGGATTGCTAAGGGCACACAAACAAACCCGCCATTGTCCCCTACGGTCCGCCTTGTTCCCGACAGGTCGCAAGCCAGACGGCCCGGCGACTTCGAACAGGCTCTGGATTGCGTGGAAGGGACTGCTTTGTAGGACATAACTCCCGGTAGTCCACAGAGCGGCTGTTCTGCCTCCCGGTTTCACAGCCGGCCTCTGGGTTGCAAGAGCTGTAGCAGCTCGTCCATGGAATGGAATCGCCCCAGGCCGGCTGGGCAAATTCCTGGGGTAGCTGTAGCAGCAAAAACAGGCCACTTGCTGCACTATTTGCAAGGGGTCAAATCAAATGGCGTAGCCACTCACCCACCTGTTGCCAGAGAGCCATAGCCTGCTCTGACAGCCCTTTGTTGGGTTAAACTCCCAGTCTATTATATTCTTCACCTGCCGGCCTGGGGACAGCCCATCGTTAACAGGGACCTTGGTCCCATGGGCGCTCGGCTTTCCTACCCAGAAGAGCATACTGAGCCACTCGTGTGTTTTCCCCAGAAGCCAGCCCACGCCTGTGGGTCCCCTCTACCTTCTCCACGAGATGGGTTGGTAGCCCCGGTTATGCTCGTGGAGCAGAGCCTGCACGCGTCCTTCCTGACCCTCCGCGCACTCCCTGCCCGAAACTCGCCCCGGTACTCACCCACCTGGTTCCTTGAAGTCCGTGTCCCGGTTCTTCGGGACACCATCCTGCCGACTACGCCACTGTAAGAACTGGAGACCAGAGGCGTGGAAAGGTTTGGGGCAGCCACCCGCTTAATGCGGTTTCCCGGCTGCAATAGTATTTGAGGCATTTTCAAAACAGTTGTTTACACAACAGAGTCCAAAACAGAACTGCCTGCCTAAGCAAAGGCAGTGAGCTTTATAGCACAGAGGGCGGAAATGATGTCGTCCTCTGGGCCGGAACTGGAAGTGACATCATCCTTGGGGCCGGAACCGGAAGTGACCTCATTCTTGGGGCCGGAACCGGAGGTGATGTGTCCTTCCTGGAAATGGCGGCTCCTGGTGGGATTTCCCGGGTAAGACCTGCAGAGAACTCAGAAAGAGCATCAGCGTACCCCGCCCCCCCGGGCAGATGTATAAACAGTATTGTCTAAGCCCTTCAGCTGCTTCCCATGCACACGTGTGTGACATACCATAATCATTGCCAAACATAGCTGTGGTTGCATCTTCATTCATCAAACGTTTTTTCTTATTGGTTCCAGAGCACGAATGAGTGAGTTTTGCTTTCAGCTGTGTCTTCTATTTGTTTAGAAAGCATGTGGCATTGTTCTTCACATTTTTGCTTTACACATTTACTGCTAAGGATGCTCAGATATTTGTCTCTGCAAGTCTTACTGCTCTCTCAGAATCCGGTGTCATCCACCTGCAAGTGATTCTGCCACTGTGTTTTTAAATCACACACTTTGGCAGACTCCCAATCCTCAGGTGTAAGATGCCTGTTCAGGAATGTGCTGGTAACAGGATAGGCCATGGATATGTAGATATCGAACTGGATGCAAAAAGAATGGTCACACATTTAAGTGTGCATATGACAGGTACCATGTCTTCAAGAGTCTGTCAGTCAGTATCCATTAGCTCCAATGTTCTGGTCTATGTTCATTAGGTCACATTCCTATCTAACATTGTAGCTCAAATCATCCATCACTGCGCATGTACTGTATATGTGCTCAAACATGTTGTACAAAGAGTTGGAACTTTGAATAAGTTTGTGCTCAGGCAGATTCTGCTACCATTGTATTAACAGCACTGTCATGAAAGTGGTTTGCTTATCTGCTACAGGCTCTCATCAGACACTTCATATTAGCAGTCTTGAATCCACCTTTAATAGTAAATTGAAATGGATGAGCAAAACATAGCACAGACTCCCACTCAAACAATGTAAATCATATTACTTACATTATCATGTACAGTACATATGCAATGAGTTTGTAATGACTTCAGACGTTAATGGCTATTGAGAGATAATTAGCTATGGATTACCCAGTTACCCAGTCATTCTTCTAGTTTGTGTGTTTGCATGAAGACACATTTGAATTTCCAGTCATCTTCTATGTAATGGCAGGTGATTGTTATGAAGGGTTGTGTTATTAATGCTGTCCAAAGGTCTGATGTAATTGCCACGTGCTTTGTTGTTTAGTGCTTATTTTTTGTAGCTGTTACTGGCTGTTCAAACTGTCATTCTGCTCTAGTGGTTATGGCTTTTTGGGAGGGTACATCATACTCTGGCTCAACATAATTTACTGGCTCTCTAAAACCCTTCCCTTCAACAAAGATGAGGGGCAGCATGTTATGTTTGTGATTACTTCTGATATTTTTTCTGCTTGGACTGAATCACATTTTCGAGGTGTGCTAGTAAATGTAGCTATAACCAGTTGCTTGCAGTCATCTGTTGATTCAATTACTTTTGCAAGATGTTATAGTCTCATATGACTGAGGATGTACTGGTTGAATTGTGTAAGGAAAGTTTAGTATTCCAGATTTTGTACATAATAATGCTGCCTCTTTCTATTTCAAAATATCGCCAAACCAGACTTTTCTTTCTCATAGACATTGGAAATGTTTGATATCCTGCCATGCAACATGAATAGAATACACGTGTGATCATTTCAGAATTTGAATAATTGTGCCCCCAAATGGTTAACTGTTTATTTAACTACCCTACTATACATTTCCAGAAACAACCAGAGATAAAACTGTTCATAAGGGAAGTGCTTGGACTGTAAAATATTTCTTTACTAGATGTGTTACCCAGCTTTGCTCTGAAAATTTTATAAGATGAAGGACCTCAGTTACTGTATTTTGGGTTAATCGGATATATCAGAAGTACTATGCAACCAAATACTTAACTGTATTCAATATTTGTACTTTTTATACCAGTGGCTAATAATCTTTGTTCACTTGAGCCACTTAAACATGCTGCATACATTCCTTTGTGGTATTTGTGAGAAAAATATTACAGTAGAACTCATTATTAAATAGATAGTTGATAATGTTACAAAGGTGATTTTAAAGTTGATTCATTTAAAGCTAAAAAATGGCTAAAATGTAAACTCTCCATTTACATCAAAGTCTAAAATTAGTACTACATCAACATACAGTGGATTTGAATAAATGTTTACCAAGAAAAAAACAAAAGTTACTAGTTAATTTTACAAACTCAAAAACACCGTCCTGTTCTCTTTTTATCACAATCTGAAAAACAGCACCTCCTGCAGCTATACAAAAATTGTCCTTCATTCTTTTCAATTGTGGTTTGGCTCCATTGATTAATTTGCGTTTTTTTTTTTTTTGCTTTTTTGTTTGCTTTTTTCATTTCCTCTTTGTTTTTTTTAACTTCAAAAAAGTGATTAATGATGATCATTAATTGGTAGTGCAAATATACAACATGCAGATTGCGGCCACCAGTAGGTGCTCCCACTGCCTAAACCTAACACAAACAGACAGAGAACACACATGCAACATATATGCTTTTATTTTTTCCTTTTTCTTGTGGGAAATGCCTTCCCCTGTTTCCCACCTGTGCAGCACAGTTCAAAGCACTACACAAAAGCATATTTCTCTTCTTTTCCCTTTCTCATTTAAACTTTGTGAGTGCTGATGAAATTGTTTAGAGTAATGCACTGGCTGATGGGAATTGTAGATCCCTACTTTGGTATTTACATTATGTTACAGATAATATTGAACAGATGGGGTTTATATATACAGTATTGTGAAAGGCACTATATAGGTGGCCAACTCGACAGAGACTGGACACGGAGGCACACGTAAAAATAAAACATAAATTTATTTTTCTTCACCTGTGGACGCACGTCTTACCTGTGTCCCACAGGCAGTGCAAAGTCCAAAGCACAGCAAACGCAAAAACACCAATAAACTAAAGTCTTTTCCTCCACTCTTCCTAGGCAGCTTTGTCTTCTCCCTCCCGACTCCGGCTCCTGAGTGGTGGTCTCTGACTCCTTTTATTAGGCACCCAGAAGTGCTCCAGGTGCTTCATTGCCGACACCCGGCTGCACTTTCAGGTGTGGTGAAACTGCGGCCCAGAAAGGCCCAGCAGCTCCTACTGCAGCACCCCCTGGCGGCACCTATGGAACCCAACAGGGCTGCACCAAACTCCAACTCCCATGAATCCTGCGGTAGTCCGAGGCACTGCTGCAACTCAGGGAAGTTGCCAACTAACATCCAGGGGGAGGTATTGGGTCTCCCATGCTTGCTCCCCCACAACATATGCTGCAGGGGTGTCTCGGCCAGGGCCCATGCCACAATATATATATATATATATATATGTTACAGCAAAAACCCGAATTTGGCCAAAGTGGGAAGTGTCCGGCCAAATCGGGAAATGGCCAATGTCGCTATAAATTGACCAGCCAATGTCCAATCTTTTCCTTGATTTCGGGATTTGGTCAGCCAGTTTGCAAACAGCATGGGGCGATTGGCCAAAGTCAGAAGAAAAAAGGCATGAGCAGTGATTTGTTGTCCATTTAGTAGTGCAATTGGATCGAGCATAGCCTTGGCCACCAGTCAGTGATTGGGAAGATACAACGATTTGGAGTGATTTTTCTTCTGTGCCTACGGATTACAGTGTGAGCATTTTCCGTGCAGAATGGAAAACTCATTTCTGAATCTGCATCTGAAATTTTTAAGTATCTTCGCACCTTGAGTGGACAGTCTTACATCAGCACATCGAATTTTGGCCAGGAAGTTCTTGCCATTTCGAGAAATGGATGGACAAAGTAGCATATAGACTGGTCATTTCTAGTAATTCGGACTTTGGCCACACCTCTCGGCCAAAATGTAAACTGGCCAGCCAATTCGGGAACTGGCTTAACTTTGGATTTTGGCTATAACATGTATATATAAAATACCTTTCTTACTGGATCAGTTATGCAAAATTGACTACACTCACAGCTATAGCACCTGGCAAGCACTTTCTAAACATGCCTTCTTTGATCTTCAGTGAACTTTGCTCCTTTCACTTCACTTCTGCAGACACCCTACATTTGCACTAACTGGCATGCCTCATTTCTGTGTGAGATCACTGTCAACACTGTAGCAAAATGGGGGACATGGTACGTTGCACTGTTTCACTCACTAGAACATTATTAATGATAAGTATCTATATATATATAATTCACTAAGGCAAGACAACCATGAAAAGCACGCCGGAAGGGGCGTGGATTCACTAAGCCGCCGACAAGTGAGACACCTATGGCGCACACAGGAAGGAGCCACGCCCACCAACTCCAAGACCATTGGATACGACGACAATTTGCAGGGCCACGCCCACCAACTCGGACGCGACGACACAGAAAAAATGGCGTCATTTATGTTCGTCTGTCATAGAGGCCACATGCAGTGCAGGTCAGGTTAATGTTATGTGCATTGACTGTTCATAGAGGCATGTTTCTCGCGGAGGTGAATCGCCATATGCAGCGTATGAAACGGTTTGCGAGGGGTATCCCATGGGATCCTTAAAACAATCCTTCACAACTGAGGTTAAAGCACAATGAAGTAAGTAGT
Organism: Polypterus senegalus; assembly: GCF_016835505.1. Classification (NCBI taxonomy): domain Eukaryota; kingdom Metazoa; phylum Chordata; class Cladistia; order Polypteriformes; family Polypteridae; genus Polypterus; species Polypterus senegalus. The sequence continues at coordinate 120,259,557 of NC_053159.1, read as the reverse complement.
CTTTAAAAATCAACTTTTCGGTTATGATGCATGACCGCGTGCACCATAGCAAACTGTTTTACATGCTACATACAGCTATTCGCTTCCGCGACAAACATGCGTCTTCTTAGATGCTCCTGCAGGAACACGGAAGACGTTTTCCTGCCCACCAACACTCCTTTTTCACTGGCCGGTGTCTACCCTCGCTCTCTAGGCATTCACACTGCCTGCCCATTTGCCCGGATGCAAAAACTCACCGACCACCCAGTTAGTACCTTTCGTCTGCGGTATGAGTCCACATGCACGTCTGAGCCACGCGGCGTTTGTTATGCCACGGGTTCACTATTGTGTTGTATTTTGCTCTCATCAGAGTTCCATCTTTTCATTCACTTACTGTTGTATTCTCACACCAACCCGTTTTAGACATCCGTGTCTTTCCAGAAGTGTTTAGCATTCAATAAATAATTATGCATGACATTGAGCATGTGTCTACCCAGCGCAGACAGGCATGGGTAAGCCGTTGAACCCCATTCGGGCTGCAAGCCGTGGAATTCCTACTAAATGTGACTCATACGCTCCCACTCATTACGTCCCTACCCTTTGTGCACACCCCCCTCCTACCGTGGTCGGGTATCAGCCAAAACCGAGGGGTATCCCATGGGGTTCTTAAAACATTCCTTTACAACTGAGGTTAAAACACAATGAAGTAGGCAGTCTTTAAAAAAAAGAGGTTTCGGTTACGACGCACGCCTGCGTGCACCATAGCAAACTGTTTTACACGCTACATGCAGCAATTCGCTTCAGCGACAAACATGTGTCTTCTTAGATGCTCCTGCACTTTGTTCACACCCCCCTCCCACCTCGCTACTACCGTGATCTGGTGTCTTGGTGGATTATATATAGAAATATATAGAAAGGCAGCCAAAACCGCACAGAGCAATGAAAAGTTCCATCTTTTCATTCTCATTCTGTTGTATCCTCAAACCCTCCCTTTTTAGACAACTGTATCTTTACAGAAGTGTTCAACCATCATTAAATAGTTATGCGGCGTTTGTTATGCCGCGGGTTCACTATTGTGTTGTATTTTGCTCTCTCCAGAGTTCCATCTTTTCATTCGCTTACTGTTGTATTTTCACACCAACCCGTTTTAGACAACCGTGTCTTTCCAGAAGTGTTTAGCATTCAATAAATAGTTATGCATGACATTGAGCGTGTGTCGACCCGGCGTGGGTAAGCCGTTGAACCCCATTCAGGCTGCAAACTAAGTCCCACTAAGTGCGACTCCTATGCTCCGACTGGTTGCGTCCCAACCCTTTGTACACACCCCCCCTCCCACCTTGCTAATACCGTGGTCAGTGTCTTGGTGGATTATATATAGAAAAGCAGCCAGATCCGCACAGAGCAATGAAAAGTCTACGTCACTCACAGGTACATCTGGACTATGTAAAGACGGCGACTTGACGAGTTGGAGGTGAAATCAGCAGACTAGCATGACGGACGGAGCTGAATGGACGTCATTCTCCTTTCCTCCCGTTCCACACTCCGCGCCGTGCACCCCCATCCCTCCATCTGGCAGGAGAATGCGAGAGGACGGTGCGCCAGTTTTCAGTCACTTCAGACGATTGTGTGTTGGTTCGTTCCGTGCATTGTTACAATGTTGCTTTTCTTGCTGATTTATTACATTACCGATTTTTCAAATGTTAATTTTCTCCCTGTGCTTAAAAATCATTAAAAAACCGGCCTGATTATGCGGCGTATGGTACGCCACGGGTTGGCTAGTCAACATATAAAAAACATTTATTTTTTCCTATTACGTCACCAAATGTCAATCAAATCCATCAAGGCATTTTTGAGATTTGGGGTACAGTAGAACCTCAGTTCACGACAGTAGTATAATGTCAGGCGGCTTCTGTCAAAATTTAATCCAAATTTGATTGATGAGATTAAACCCCGCCCCTTTTTAATCGAAGACCGGAAGTCCCGCCCCATCACGCCCGGATGTTTTGTTGACCTTTGTTGACCTTTCAGGAAGTCCCCTCCCCACACCCCCGGATGTTTTGTTGACCTTTGATGACCTTGATCAGGGTCCCTGTTGATTGATGACAGGAAGTCCCCTCCCCCAACCACCTGTTGTTTGTTGACCTTTAGCCCAGCCATCTGTTTTCCCCAGGAAACTGTCAAGGGCAATTTGATGGATGCCCCCACCCTCCTTGAACCCCCACCACCCCGCCCCTTCCGAAGACATGTTCAGGCATGTTGCAGCCGGACTAAAGGGAATGCCTAAGCCTCACCGATAGACAGCACATGATGTCTGGTCCCTCCACTTCCTGGGACATACACACACAGGCTCCGTTCGGACCGATCTAACTTGTCGCCGTTCCTGCCAATATTGCTTTAGGTAAGAATTCCTGTATCTATGTAACAATTATTTTTAAAATATCTATCTAATCGTTGCTATATCATTTGTAAACCCCCTTGTATTTTATCAAAGCCAAAACAGCCTTTCCTTCCCATCTCAATAAAAATCCTTTCACAGAACAACAACTGACATCCAACTCACAGACAGGACATGTCAGGACACCTCTGCGCAACCGCCTTTTAGCAACCCCTGCAAGTGCCTGCGAGCTGGTCAGTCCCAAAGCTCTACGAGGCCCCGATCAGATACGTAGCTGTAAGCTGCAACCTGTATGCCCCTGGAGCGCTGCTAAGTCATACGCTCGGAGCGCTGACACGGGTTTAGTCAGACCCTACTGACGCTGTGAAGCGCAACTGCCTTAACACAGTGCTGTGCTTTGAAAACCCATTACCCCTCCCTCCCTGCCGGCCAGCTCTGCGCGGATTCAGTCCAGGCGTGCGCATGCTTGTCAACAGCTGAGCGTAATACCCCCCTTCTACTATCCCCATGCGTTGGGCACACAGTTAACTTTTACAGATCCATCCGTCTTTGGAAAAACTAAAGGTTTTCATGATAATGTGCAAAACACGAGATAACTAGTTCGCTATAAGCCCTTTAAAAATCACACAGTTAAATAAGATGCAGCAGTTCCCTTTTAAATCACGTTGGAGACATCTAAATGCTATATTAATTAATATATTTATAATTTGTATTTAAATCGATCTAAATCAATCCCTTGTTCTATCCATTAACACCCCTGTTAATCCTCCCCTCATGAAGAAAGGCGTTTAGTTTTTCTAAAAGTTTGATTGCCTTAATCAGATCGGATATCTCGGGCTAGAGAAAGGAACTTTAAAATACTCTTTGTCAAAACAGCTCTTTCCAAAGCCCTCACCCCTCACCCTCACCTCCAAACCTAACCCCACCTCACATCACCTCACCCCACCTCCGGCCGTCTGGAGTTGATAGGGGTCGCTGGTGATTCGGTGTCGATTCACACTTCCGCTGTTAGGACTGGGGTCAGGCCGTTGATGACCCTTAACCTCGTGGCCAAAAGGTGAAAAAGGTCTTACGGAAATGCGTGCAGATGATTAAACAAATCTACTGGGTTACAATGGAATCTATTAAACAAATTCTGGACTTTTCATCACCCATCCAAAGGTGTTGTTTTTAAACACCGGACAACAGACGTTACACGGATGTCCGGCCAAAATGATGGCAAAACACCTGATATTACAGTTCACGGGGGCACATTCCAAAAAACACAGCTTTTTTGGGTATATAAAAGTGTTCAGACTCAGCATGCCGTTAATACTGAAAGAGGACACGAATCTCGCCGGAAACATCAAGGATCACGGTATGGCATATTTTGATTATTATATGCGGCAAACAAGTATGTTTTAGAAAACGGCTGGATGAACCTTATATTTTATCCTTACTATGAATAATTTCCAAGTTTATTCTCAAGTGCGTGCGTGCGCGAGTGTGTAGGCGCATGAGCGAGCGCACGTGTGCGTATAATATAAGATGTAGCATTTATATCCATCTATCTGCGTGTACGACGATTAATGTACAAATTCATAGGACTGAAGCAAACAATATTAGCTTTTTCATACCGAAAAGGGCTTTACAATCAAGTAGTTTTGTCTCGCGTCTGAAAATTCAAACAGAGCCTCTTCTCTGAGAATACTCAGGCATGGTTTAAAAGCGCAGGCCGGTTGTGTATCAGCTCTGGCGTAGTAAGAGGTCGGTATAGCGAATGCTTAATAGACATAAGGCAACTGTGTTTTCATTCATTTCGCTAAATGAAAAGTAATTATTTTAATACGGAATAGTAGCCCCACAAAGGCCGGGTGATTTTAGACGTGCGAGTAATATAATTAAGTTATTTTTAAAAGTAATCCCACACTGCACAAGAGACAGATTCCACGTGTGTTTTAGGATTTGCTGCGGTCAGTGATGATTTAATTTTTTTCCTTAGCTCATTTCTATAACATAGGAGCCTTTTGACAAAGGAAAACTCTGTAAATACACTTGTGCATTAAACCGAGATTTAAGAAAGCAGGTTTCTACCTTAGACAGATTACTCACCTTCTCCCAGTTTTGTACGTGCATGTAAAAGCACTCACTGTTGTTACACTAGCACAAAATTGATATTTTCTGTCTACTCAAAAAACTAAAATTATTTCTATTAACACAGGTGATAACTGGAAAACATTTTCACTATTTTTAATTAAAAAGTTAAACAGAAAAGCTCAATTATGATTTTTGTTTTGTCATGCTAGGGTCCTAGGGTGACACTTGTGCCCTTTATACTCTCTTATGTAGACCTTAACACATATTCTTACCAAAATAGTTCATCACTTCCCAATTCCTGTAACTTCAGGTAATTAGACAGAGCTCCATAACAGGCAAGAGAAAAGTATTATAGGTCAGATACACAGAGCCATAAAACAAAAGCACTGAACACCACACAACCTGGTATTGCTAGATGTATTTTGTTACCTGGGAAAAAAAAGAAACATTTTTAGTAGTCACGTAAAATGACCAGTTGCTTTAACATGAAAATAAAACATCTTTAGAAAATAAAGCATCTAAAAGCATCTTTGTAAAGGACCGATTTTAAAACATAAGAAAAATCCTTGTTTCCAAAAGAGTTCTGCCCATTTTTTCCAGCAGTTTTCTTGACTGATCTCATTTTAAATGATAATAGCCAGTATAAAGTCCTAAAGGAACTGGGTAGGAACTGGAGACATCTGATATCTTCTAGCATATCTTTTTTGCGAACAGAGTTTTCATAACAGTTTTAATCGCCCTTAACGTTTTTTGAAAGTAGACCACTATTACCAATATGTCCTTTTTTAAAATTAATGATATACCATAGATGCATATTTTATTATAATTACTTAACTTTTATCAACTTTTATCTAACTCAATATTTATTTTTCTAGTATCAGAATGTAGTTCAAGTTATTTTGTTTTCGGTTCAATAGATGTATTTTTCATATTTGATTCTTTGTTTTTTCACATCTTTGCGCCCCTTTTTGTTACTTCGCGCCCCCTAGGGGGCCATCCCCACAGTTTGAGAACTACGGTTGTAGGGGATTATTTGTAAAACGCTCTGTGGCACTTCAAGCTAAATTAGATTTCCTTGGTTATTCAGCCGTTCATCGGTGTTCCATTTTTGTTATAAATTGTATTTAGTCTCTATTTACTAAACATTTTATATTTTGAATAGAAAACAGTTATTTTGTTCAGGCTTTAATTTAAAACCGCATTTTCATCAACAGGCTATAATCACTTTGGTACTTAGGATGCTTTGTATAATACAAAGTTTTAGAAATTCTGTTAATGCTTGGTAATAGCCTTCCATTTTACATCAGTTATGAACCCCTGAAAATAAGAATGGTTATAGTAGGTTATAGGAGCCTGTACACTACAGGGCTGATGATTAGGCTTATACTGGACACGTTAGGCAAATCAGGATGGAAATTTTTAGTAAATAGTTACATAATATGTGTTTTTACAAGGATTAAAATTTTACTAAAACTTTGTGGTTTATTCTTTCTTTTAGTTAGTCCAGGTTACATAGGACAGCTATCATTGAAAACTGCTTTTCCCTCTGTTTGTGAAAAGCACCCTTGGTTTTGGTAGCATTCAGGGTGAAGGGAATGTAAGTTTAAACTGTGATTCCAAGAGTCAACAAGTGTCTGCAATCTTCTTGAATACGAGTCAAAGGACCAGGGTTTGTGCAGGGATCATAGTCAGGGGCAGAGTTAAGCTAGACATTATTATTCCAAAATGTAACATTTGCCCATATCACAAATATAAGATAGTAAAAACTAAAATTTACAAATACTAAGTCACAGAAGAGATTAAAAACATAATTAAGACCGGATCAACAAGGGATCACCCCAAAATCACAGCACACTACAACAGAACCTACGTTTCTGAGGTATATTATCAGCTAAACTGTCATCTGTTTACCAGTTCCACGGGTTGCAAAGAGTTAGGGAAAAACATTTAACATCTGCTAGTATGAGGCTGATTAACATTAGCGGTTATTGTTAGAATCTTATCTGGAACTAAAAGTCAGGTTTGTGTTCCTCCTGATTCAGGAAGAACATTAAATATTGGAGTTTAGAATATGAACTAGAGACTGGTAAGGACATTTATGCCTAAATAAATAAATAAAGTTAATTATGAAATAAATAATTACATGAAAAAGTGGATTTATAAAGGAGTTATTACAATTTGAAAAACTGCTGTGATGTATAAAAAACATTGATAGGTGACAAAACCAGCACGAAAAGAAACCTTTTGAAATAAATAAGCTTTTTTGACATGCGTAGTCTGGAATAGTCTGAATATGTCTTAAAGAGTTCATTTTTTAATAAAACTTAAAAAGGCAAATTAAAAATAATAAATAGTAAACCGAATAAAACACAGAAGTATCATTTAATGATATCAATTAGTGTTAAGTATTATCAAGCACCGGGATCTATTTATAAGGATTATTTAATTTAGTTATAAACAAAATGATTGGTTGCATTTTGCTTTGAAATTAACAATAGTTTGATAGCTTTAAGAATTAGAATGCAAGACAAACCTATACACTTAATAACAAATATTGCGGATGCAATAGGAGTATCTCGGATCTCTGTTTTATTTTAACCTTTTGACAGGGAAGTATACCACCTATATTGAAAATGAACAGCCGACATGCTAACTAAATAGATATAATGAAGATGTTTTAGAATATGGACCTGGGCACTAACCCATGATTCTGACCAACTAAAGGGTCTTTACTTAATTGTCGAACTTCCTGTGGGTGCTATGGATCTCGTAATGGAGAGTGCAAAAGATTCTAGAATCTTTACTCTGTAATGGTCCATATGACGGAGATCTAGCGCCTGTGTCCACAGTGTTAACCAGTCATAGGACATGATGTTCAAAATTCACCTAGGGTTTTCAGAAGAGATAGGACAAGTGCGGTGTGTGTTCTGTATTCTCTTTTCTGTATTAACTATTCACAATGACCATAGTCCCGAGACCTTAGGTTTTTTTTATGCAGAAGTACATTTCACAGACCCGAATAAGAGACATCCATCAAAATGTTCTTGACACAAAGGAGGCCCAATCAGGCCGGTGGGGTGGGAGTCTCTTTTCAAAGAGTCTTTGCCCCCAAGCGGCCTGGATTTGTTGGGCTATAAAAATTTTTCAACAACGTGTTTTGAACGGTTAACAATCAACATCTCTCGGCTATGCTCCTGATCAGGCATGATGGTCTAGGACCAGACGGCCACCTACGATGGCCTGTTTTGACCTGAGGCTATCGTGCCCGACTCCGAGTACTCTACGACTAACAGCTAACCTCCAGACCAATCTTCTTGGCCAGACCTTCTTATGCCTTGAACTGACCAGATCTAGGATCCTGAGCCTCAGGTACCTACCCATGGTGATATGTATTGGTCGGATCGTTTCCTGGAGAACCGCGCAGTACCTGACATTTTTGTATCTGCTAATGATGTTCCAGGGCTCCTAGCAGGAGTGAGGAGATAGCCATTCAGGCCGTGGATGACCTGGTACAGGCACCAGCCGTTTGGAACATATCACCCAAGGATGGGATTATGCAGACCTGGCCCTTGAACAAACTGACGGACCCTGATTGAGACATTTCGAAAGGCTCAATAGCTGTTCAAGAGTTTGATTACAGTTCTGCCGGATATAATAACGCATAGGCACCTAAAAAGTACCGGGCAGGGATGTTTAATAGACCAACCCAGCCAGACACGGCCTACGTGTCTGTTTGACACTGACCGCTCAGCAACAGCGCTGTCTGTTTTCCACAAACCGTGGCTCAGGAGCCTAGTCATAAAGACTCTAGTGCTGCTTCAACATCTTTCTACTTTTTCACCAGATTCACGCCTTTGTACAAAGTGCTGTCGATGATTGGAAAAATGAACAGTCTATTCAGGAGTTGATTGTACAAGCCTTTCATAACATGGACGCTGACTCTTACTCAAAAATACCTGAAATAGCCGAGACTTTCTCTAAACGCCATTTTATGGACCTAATAGGTCTGATGGACCTTTAAGGTTTTATGGGTATACGGCCTGGAAAATCAGATGAAGTGTCTGAACTGAATGTACCGTGAGATCACCAGTTTTTGTCTGCTTTTAATCACGCTGTTAAGTTGTAATATGTTTTGAAGTGGTTGGTAAAACCTCTTTCAATTTTAATATTGTTTTTGAAAATGACCAATAAAGTACCATTTGATTTTTAAATTCTAACCCTAATTTCTTTCGCCGTCAAGGATGGAGGGTCGTTGAAAAAGTTTTTTATAGCCCGACAAATCCAGGCCGCTTGGGGGCAAAGACTCTTTGAAAAGAGACTCCCACCCCACCGGCCTGATTGGGCCTCCTTTGTGTCAAGAACATTTTGATGGATGTCTCTTATTCGGTCTGTGAAATGTACTTCTGCATAAAAAAACCTAAGGTCTCGGGAGTATGGTCATTGTGAATAGTTAATACAGAAAAGAGAATACAGAACACACGCCGCACTTGTCCTATCTCTTCTGAAAAACCCTAGGTGAATTTTGAACATCATGTCCTATGACTGGTTAACACTGTGGACACAGGCGCTAGATCTCCGTCATATGGACCATTACAGAGTAAAGATTCTAGAATCTTTTGCACTCTCCATTACGAGATCCATAGCACCCACAGGAAGTTCGACAATTAAGTGAAGACCCTTTAGTTTGTCAGATTCATGGGTTAGTGCCCAGGTCCATATTCTAAAACATCTTCATTATATCTATTTCGTTAGCATGTCGGCGCTGTTCATTTTCAATATAGGTGGTATACTTCCCTGTCAAAAGGTTAAAATAAAACAGAGATCCGAGATACTCCTATTGCATCCGCAATATTTGTTATTAAGTGTAGAGGTTTGTCTTGCATTCTAATTCTTAAAGCGGTATCAAACTATTGTTAATTTCAAAGCAAAATGCAACCAATCATTTTGTTTATAACTAAATTAAATAATCCTTATAAATAGATCCCGGTGCTTGATAATACTTAACACTAATTGATATCATTAAATGATACTTCTGTGTTTTATTCGGTTTACTATTTATATTTTTAATTTGCCTTTTAAGTTTTATTAAAAAATGAACTCTTTAAGACATATTCAGACTATTCCAGACTACGCATGTCAAAAAAGCTTATTTATTTCAAAAGGTTTCTTTTCGTGCTGGTTTTGTCACCTATCAATGTTTTTTATACATCACAGCAGTTTTTCAAATTGTAATAACTCCTTTATAAATCCACTTTTCATGTAATTATTTATTTCATAATTAACTTTATTTAATTTAGGCATAAATGTCCTTACCATCAAGACTACCAGTCTAGTTCATATTCTAAACTCCAATATTTAATGTTCTTCCTGAATCAGGAGGAACACAAACCTGACTTTTAGTTCCAGATAAGATTCTAACAATAACCGCTAATGTTAATTAGCCTCATACTAGCAGATGTTAAATGTTTTTCCCTAACTCTTTGCAACCCGTGGAACTGGTAAACAGATGACAGTTTAGCTGATAATATACCTCAGAAACGTAGGTTCTGTTGTAGTGTGCTGTGATTTTGGGGTGATCCCTTGTTGATCCGGTCTTAATATGTTTTTAATCTCCTCTGTGACTTAGTATTTGTAAATTTTAGTTTTTACTATCTTATATTTGTGATATGGGCGAGTCAATGTTACATTTTGGAATAATAATGTCTAGCTTAACTCTGCCCCTGACTATGATCCCTGCACAAACCCTGGTCCTTTGATTCGTATTCAAGAAGATTGCAGACACTTGTTGACTCTTGGAATCACAGTTTAAACTTACATTCCCTTCACCCTGAATGCTACCAAAACCAAGGGTGCTTTTCACAAACAGAGGGAAAAGCAGTTTTCAATGATAGCTGTCCTATGTAACCTGGACTAACTAAAAGAAAGAATAAACCACAAAGTTTTAGTAAAATTTTAATCCTTGTGCAAACACATATAATATTATGTAACTATTTACTAAAAATTTCCATCCTGATTTGCCTAACGTGTCCAGTATAAGCCTAATCATCAGCCCTGTAGTGTAGGCTCCTATAACCTACTATAACCATTCTTATTTTCAGGGGTTCATAACTGATGTAAAATGGAAGGCTATTACCAAGCATTAACAGAATTTCTAAAACTTTGTATTATACAAAGCATCCTAAGTACCAAAGTGATTATAGCCTGTTGATGAAAATGCGGTTTTAAATTAAAACCTGAACAAGATAACTGTTTTTTATTCAAAATATAAAATGTTTAGTAAATAGAGACTAAATACAATTTATAACAAAATGGAACACCGATGAACGGCTGAATAACCAAGGAAATCTAATTTAGCTTGAAGTGCCACAGAGCGTTTTACAAATAATCCCCTACAACCGTAGTTCTCAAACTGTGGGATGGCCCCTAGGGGCAAGTAACAAAAGGGGCAAGATGTGAAAAACAAAGAATCAAATATGAAAAATACATCTATTGAACCGAAAACAAAATAACTTGAACTACATTCTGATACTAGAAAAATAAATATTGAGTTAGATAAAAGTTGATAAAAGTTAAGTAATTATAATAAAATATGCATCTATGGTATATCATTAATTTTAAAAAGGACATATTGGTAATAGTGGTCTACTTTCAAAAAAACGTTAGGGGGCGCGATTAAAACTGTTATGAAAACTCTGTTCGCAAAAAAGATATGATAGAAGATATCAGATGTCTCCAGTTCCTACCCAGTTCCTTTAGGGACTTTATACTGGCTATTATCATTTAAAATGAGATCAGTCAAGAAAACTGCTGGAAAAAATGGGCAGAACTCTTTTGGAAACAAGGATTTTTCTTATGTTTTAAAATCGGTCCTTTACAAAGATGCTTTTAGATGCTTTATTTTCTAAAGATGCTTTATTTTCATGTTAAAGCAACTGGTCATTTTACGTGGCTACTAAAAATGTTTCGTTTGTTTTCCCAGGTAACAAAATACATCTAGCAATACCAGGTTGTGTGGTGTTCAGTGCTTTTGTTTTATGGCTCTGTGTATTTGACCTATAATACTTTTCTCTTGCCTGTTATGGAGCTCTGTGTAATTACCTGAAGTTACAGGAATTGGGAAGTGATGAACTATTTTGGTAAGAATATGTGTTAAGGTCTACATAAGAGAGTATAAAGGGGAAAAGTGTCACCCTAGGACCCTAGCATGACAAAACAAAAATCATAATTGGGCTTTTCTGTTTTTAACTTTTTAATTAAAAATAGTGAAAATGTTTTCCAGTTATCACCTGTGTTAATAGAAATAATTGTAGTTTTTTGAGTAGACAGAAAATATATCAATTTTGTGCTAGTGTAACAACAGTGAGTGCTTTTACATGCACGCATACAAAACTGGGAGAAGGTGAGTAATCTGTCTAAGGTAGAAACATGCTTTCTTAAATCTCCGTTTAAATGCACAAGTGTATTTACAGAGTTTTCCTTTGTCAAAAGGCTCCTATGTTATAGAAATGAGCTAAGGAAAAAAATTAAATCATCACTGACCGCAGCAAATCCTAAAACACACGTGGAATCTGTCTCTTGTGCAGTGTGGGATTACTTTTAAAAATAACTTAATTATATTACTCGCACGTCTAAAATCACCCGGCCTTTGTGGGGCTACTATTCCGTATTAAAATAATTACTTTTCATTTAGCGAAATGAGTGAAAACACAGTTGCCTTATGTCTATTAAGCATTCGCTATACCGACCTCTTACTACGCCAGAGCTGATACACAACCGCCTGCGCTTTTAAACCATGCCTGAGTATTCTCAGAGAAGAGGCTCTGTTTGAATTTTCAGACGCCGAGACAAAAACTACTTGATTGTAAAGCCCTTTTCGGTATGAAAAAGCTAATATTGTTTGCTTCAGTCCTATGAATTTGTACATTAATCGTCGTACACGCAGATAGATGGATATAAATGCTACATCTTATATTATACGCACGCGCGCCGCTCATGCGCTACACACGAGCGCGCACGCGCACTTGAGAATAAACTTGGAAATTATTCATAGTAAGGATAAAATATAAGGTTCATCCAGCCGTTTCTAAAAACATACTTGTTTGCCGCATATAATAATCAAAATATGCCATACCGTGATCCTTGATGTTTCCGACGAGATTCGTGTCCTCTTTCAGTATTAACGGCATGCTGAGTCTGAACACTTTTATATACCCAAAAAAGCTGTGTTTTTTGGAATGTGCCCCCGTGAACTGTAATATCAGGTGTTTTGCCATCATTTTGGCCGGACATCCGTAACGTCTGTTGTCCGGTGTTTAAAACAACACCTTTGGATGGGTGATGAAAAGTCCAGAATTTGTTTAATAGATTCCATTGTAACCCAGTAGATTTGTTTAATCATCTGCACGCATTTCCGTAAGACCTTTTCACCTTTTGGCCACGAGGTTAAGGGTCATCAACGGCCTGACCCCAGTCCTAACAGCGGAAGTGTGAATCGACACCGAATCACCAGCGACCCCTATCAACTCCAGACGGCCGGAGGTGGGGTGAGGTGATGTGAGGTGGGGTTAGGTTTGGAGGTGAGGTGAGGGTGAGGGCTTTGGAAAGAGCTGTTTTGACAAAGAGTATTTTAAAGTTCCTTTCTCTAGCCCGAGATATCCGATCTGATTAAGGCAATCAAACTTTTAGAAAAACTAAACGCCTTTCTTCATGAGGGAGGATTAACAGGGTGTTAATGGATAGAACAAGGGATTGATTTAGATCGATTTAAATACAAATTATAAATATATTAATTAATATAGCATTTAGATGTCTCCAACGTGATTTAAAAGGGAACTGCTGCATCTTATTTAACTGTGTGATTTTTAAAGGGCTTATAGCGAACTAGTTATCTCGTGTTTTGCACATTATCATGAAAACCTTTAGTTTTTCCAAAGACGGATGGATCTGTAAAAGTTAACTGTGTGCCCAACGCATGGGGATAGTAGAAGGGGGGTATTACGCTCAGCTGTTGACAAGCATGCGCACGCCTGGACTGAATCCGCGCAGAGCTGGCCGGCAGGGAGGGAGGGTAATGGGTTTTCAAAGCACAGCACTGTGTTAAGGCAGTTGCGCTTCACAGCGTCAGTAGGGTCTGACTAAACCCGTGTCAGCGCTCCGAGCGTATGACTTAGCAGCCCAGGGGCATACAGGTTGCAGCTTACAGCTACGTATCTGATCGGGCCTCGTAGAGCTTTGGGACTGACCAGCTCGCAGGCACTTGCAGGGGTTGCTAAAAGGCGGTTGAGAGGTGTCCTGACATGTCCTGTCTGTGAGTTGGATGTCAGTTGTTGTTCTGTGAAAGGATTTTTATTGAGATGGGAAGGAAAGGCTGTTTTGGCTTTGATAAAATACAAGGGGGTTTACAAATGATATAGCAACGATTAGATAGATATTTTAAAAATAATTGTTACATAGATACAGGAATTCTTACCTAAAGCAATATTGGCAGGAACGGCGACAAGTTAGATCGGTCCGAACGGAGCCTGTGTGTGTATGTCCCAGGAAGTGGAGGGACCAGACATCATGTGCTGTCTATCGGTGAGGCTTAGGCATTCCCTTTAGTCCGGCTGCAACATGCCTGAACATGTCTTCGGAAGGGGCGGGGTGGTGGGGGTTCAAGGAGGGTGGGGCATCCATCAAATTGCCCTTGACAGTTTCCTGGGGAAAACAGATGGCTGGGCTAAAGGTCAACAAACAACAGGTGGTTGGGGGAGGGGACTTCCTGTCATCAATCAACAGGGACCCTGATCAAGGTCATCAAAGGTCAACAAAACATCCGGGGTGTGGGGAGGGGACTTCCTGAAAGGTCAACAAAGGTCAACAAAACATCCGGCGTGATGGGCGGACTTCCGGTCTTCGATTAAAAAGGGGCGGGGTTTAATCTCATCAATCAAATTTGGATTAAATTTTGACAGAAGCCGCCTGACATTATACTACTCACGACCATAATTCATTCCAAAACTCGGTCGTAAACTGATTTGGTCGTGAACCGACGCAATTTCCCCCATAGGATTGTATGTAAATACAATTAATCCGTTCCAGACCATACAAACTGTATGTAAATATATATTTTTTTTAAGTTTTTAAGCACAAATATAGTTAATCAAACCATAGAATGCACAGCGTAATAGTAAACTAAATGTAAAAACATTAAATAACACTGAGAAAACCTTGAACAACAAAGAAAACTAACACTGCAATAGTTTGCGCTATAGCACTACCAACCGCTGGCTAAAAGCACTTTTTTAATGAGTTTTGAGCACAGGGAAAAAAATTAACATTTGAAAAAATAAGTAATTTAATAAACCACCAAGAAAAATAACATTGCAACAATGCACGTTACGAACCAATCGCTGGAAACAGAAGTGAAAACAAAATCAAGCCCAGTTCTTTCTTTAACTGCCTTCCTACCTTAATGCGTCCTACTCTCTCTCACACTATGTCTGCATCTCGCGCTGGCTCTGTGTGTGTGTGTGTGTGTCGCGCTCTCTCGCGAGGCCTGTGTGTGTGTGTGTGCATCTCTTTCGCGCTGCCTGTGTGTGTGTCACGCTCTCTTGCTGCCTGTGTGTGTGTGGTGCTCTCTCTCTCTTGCTCGCTGCACAGGAAATGCACAGAGAGAGACTGAACATGTACAAACCGAAAGGGTACCTGGCTTGTTTGTATAACGAGTATGTGGTCGTGAACCGAGGCAAAAGTTTGGCGAACTTTTTGGTCGTAAACCGAGTTGTACGTGTACCAAGACATTCGTGAACCGAGGTTCCATTGTATTTAGTTTTTCTATGGTGGGTCTTTTTTATTTAATTATTGAAACGTCCTGCAGCACTGTGGCGCACCCCTAAGTTCACTAACTGCGTGGAGTTTGCATGTTCTCCCCATGTCTGAGTGGGTTTCCTCCGGGTGCTCTGGTTTCCTCACACAGTCCAAAGACATGCAGTATAGGTGCACCGCCAATCCTAAATTGTCCCTAGTGTGTGCTTGGTGTGTGTGTGTGTTCTGCAGTAGGCTGGTGCCCTATCCGGGATTTGTTCCTGCCTTTGGCTCCAGCAGACCCCTGTGACACTGTGTTAGGATATAGCAGGTTGGAAAATGACTGACTGAAACATCCTTTCGTAGTAGGGAGTGTTGTTGGCCGTGAGGCTGGGAATCTGCCCCAGAAAACGTAAGATTGTCAGTTTGAATCCCATAAACACCAGAAGAGACTCTACTCTGTTGGGCCCTTGAGCAAGGCCTTTAGCCTGCAATTGTTTCATCCTGGGTATGACGTTAACCTATATCCAGACCTTTAAGCAGGTCCTCCAACTTACAGGGAAAATTTGGGGGTTTTCAGTGTGGTGAAGAAGTGTCACCCATTGCACCTTTGCATTCGGGCCCCCAAACTGCATGGTTTGTTGTGTAGTGGATTAGGCGACACACTGTATCACCACACGCTCCCAACCTCCTCCTTTCTTAGTGAACAACTACTGTCTTAGATGTACCATCCTACCAAATTTCAGTTTTTTAGATTCTGCCTTGTTTAACTAAGTAATATTCAGTCAATGAATGTTACAATTGAGATTTCTACACTAATATTGTATTTACATTATCTAAACTATTATTCTCCAGGAGCACACTTTTCTATTTACATATTAGAAACATAATCGAATGCATTCCATTCAATGTCCCTCTAATCTGTATCTACTCCTCAGATGATACTGGCCAGTAGGGATAAAGATCCTAACAACATCTTCAGTGTATATTAACAAATTTACAGGAATTTATTTTTTGATAATCTCAAGGAACAATGGAAAAAGATCTTTGAAATAAAATTTCATACATTTACAAAATATAGTCTGTGTCAATATGCATCAATTATGTCATAATTCAACTAAAAAACTTCTATTGTTTATAAATATTTCTTATAAAATTGTCTAAAATGTTTCAAGGGCATTCTCTAACCTGAAAGTGATATCAACAAGTATCAGAATTCATCACATGGTTGAAGATGCTGTACACTATGTGAACACTAGAGGCACTGTTGCCCCGTTGAACCCACCATACAGACGTCCCAGACACACGTGTAAAACACCAAGAAGATTCTTTAATAATTTTCTTCAATAATAGTGCACAAAGCACAGCACAATCCACAATTCTTCAATAAATCAACAATAATCAATAATCACTAACACAATCCTCCATTCCCAGCAGCTCCGTCCTCTACCACCCAACTCCAGCTCGATCTGCTGGATTTTCCTATAATCCTTTTAAAATCTCTGACCCGGAAGTATTCCGTCTCCTGGTCAAATGCCTTCTTCAGTTGTCCCGGAAGTACTGTGGGTTTCCGTCCTCCTGACTCCTAAGTACTTCTGGGTTAACGTCACCATAATATCCCCCTGGTTCTTGGTGAGCGCCCCCTGGTGGCACCTACGGCACCCAACAGGGCTGAAGAACCGGACTCCATGTCCCATGCTGACCTGCGGGAATCTGGGAAACCATTTACATCCAGGGGAGCTGCCATCTAGCATCCCTGGGGGATGTATTGTCCTGTAAAGGCTGCTGTCTTCATTTGAGGGACGTCCCAACCGGACTGAAATGCCGGCCGTCCATCACAAGTGAAAACATTTTGAACATAAATTTTCATGCATCTCTCAGAAAGCCTTGATTTAAAATCATTGTTAAGGCTTTAACAAAAGTATTTAGAGTAATACCAAATGAGCTAACATTGTGCTATAAAAATTCTTTTGTAATATTGTATTTCACATTACTTGCACGAAGACAAATTCTGCTCAAATGGAAAAATCTTAACACAACTTTTATAACGCAGTAGAAAAGTTATTATCTATACTATATAAAACTGAAAAAAACTATCAAATTCTCCTTATACAGATCAGAATTTTTCCACAATTTGGCAAAAATTCATTAACATAATTAAAAAGGAAGCACACTTGATGTGCTATACATTTTTATTTTATCTGCTGTTTTTTTCTATATACAGAACCACTTTAGAAGCATCTGTTTTATTGTACAACTCATTGAGTAGGGTAGGGGTTGAATGCGGAGTTGTTAACATTGCCTTTTGAATGTACTAGGGGGCTCCACCCCCTGCTCGCTTCACTTGCCAACACCTTCATTTGTTTAATCGGATATTCAATTTTAAAAGCGTTTTTTTTTCTTTAGAATCGTTGCTTTAACTGGTGTGGGACCACAGATTCTCATAGTGTATGGTCATTATTGTGTAAATCCACATTTTGTGCACTGAATGATGCGAAGGCGAAAAGACTTTGTTTTCCACTCTTTGCCTTTTATTTCTGACTTCTATTTTTTCAATTACACCTGGTTCTGATGATTAATTACCTTTTGTTTACGCTAATGCGATCTTTACAATCTTTTTTGATACTGTAGCGACTGACGTAATAAAGTGTCATAAAAGTTCTACTTGAACAATCTCCGTCTTAGTAACCCCAAACACAACTTTCTATTACCCCCCCCTTACCGCATCAATCAGTACCCCGCTATCAGTCTTCCGTGCTGTATTCCGCCCTCCCTCAATCGGACTTAACAGTGACTTAAAACAAAAAAGGTTTCAACTTGGTTGGGACGCTACAATACTTTCGAATTTTACTGCTTTCCTATTCTGTACCTTTCTCTGCATGTGTATCGCGCCATTGTTTGTTTGAGCCTTTTGAATTCCACTGCTTTCATAATCTCTTATCTGCCTTTTTCTCTCTCCAGTGCTTTTGGGTCTCTTTTCTCCGCGCTACTCTTTCTTCTTTGCTGAAAGCACAGGATCTGTGCGTGCTACTGCTGGCTGTGCTCTTATTTGATAAGAAGGGCATGTCTTGCAAGAATCTCATGTTCCATGTCTCCCGCGAGATGGCCCTGGGACAATCTCTTGGCACCAAGTCTCATGTTTACGGTCTCCGCGAGACGCTCCATAGCCAGTCTTTTTTGACTTGCGGGTCTTTTAAATGTCTTCCGAGAACTTCCGAGAAGATCATGCATCGTCGCACTGGAAACCTCCTTTCCAGGATTTGTTTTTATATACAGTATAGAGAGATTATTGTACTAGTGACAATCAAAGCTCTGGTCTTCAAAGAAAGATCTCTATGAAACATAACACCACAAGTCTCTCTTTCAAGGTGCAATGCCCTTCACTGCCATCCATTGTTGCCAGGCCTCTCTTCCTGATAAACATGCCGTGTGTTCAACGGACCCACGAGAAGTACCTAACAGTAAATTTTGTGGCTGAGGTGGCCCTTGTGTCCAAAGCATGGGTCACATTCTGCATACCACTGCTCAAGCAGTTAACAGAGATGAAGATCAAGGCTAAAAGCCCAGGGATATCAAATCTTTTGCGTGACAAACAGGCAACTCTTAGCATTTAATGCATACAGATATGTTTTTTTAATAGGAATATTTTTGTTTATGTGTTTTGTTCTTTAAATAAAACAAAACAAATTTAAAGAAAAAGAACCCCATTTGAAATGGACTTTGTTAAATGGTGGGACTCAAACCACCTACAACTGAACACCAGCAAAACCAAGGAGCTGGTAGTGGATTTTAGGAGGCCTAGACCCTCATGGACCCTGTGATCATCAGAGGTGACTGTGTGCAGAGGGTGCAGACCTATAAATACCTGGGAGTGCAGCTGGATGATACATTGGACTGGACTGCCAATACTGATGTTCTGTGCAAGAAAGGACAGAGCTGACCATACTTTCTTAGAAGGCTGTCATCCTTCAACATCTGCAATAAGATGCTGTTCTATCAGACGGTTGTGGCAAGCGCCCTCTTCTACGCAGTGGTGTGCTGGGGAGGCAGCATAAAGAAGAGGGACGCCTCACGCCTGGACAAACTGGTGAGGAAGGCAGGCTCTATTGTAGGCACGGAGCTGGACAGTTTGACATCCGTGGCAGAGCGACGGGGCTGAGCAGGCTCCTGTCAATCATGAAGAATCCAATGCATCCACTGAACAGTATCATCACCAGACAGAGGAGCAGCTTCAGCAACAGACTGCTGTCACTGTCCTGCTCCACTGACACACTGAGGAGATCATTCCTCCCCCACACTATGCAACTCTTCAGTTCCACCTGGGGGGTAAACGTTAACATTATACAAAGTTACTGTCTGTTATACCAGCATTTTTATCACTCTTTAATTTAATATTGTTTTAATCAGTATGCTGCTGCAGGAGTATATGAATTTCCCCGTGGGGATTAATAAAGTATCTATCTATCTATCTATCTATCTATCTATCTATCTATCTATCTATCTATCTATCTATCTATCTATCTATCTACTTGCACCCCTTCATTTCTTAATTGCAATCTTAATACTAGTGGCCAGCTCTGTATTTATCCTCCATGGCAGTATGTCGGGATCAGCACACTTGCTAATCCATCCAAATTCAGTTTAATCTTTTTTACTCATTTTACTCTTTTCCTTTCTTCTGCTTTTTCTTTTACCCTAAGGTCACTCAGGTCATTTTACTCTTTCTTCTTATTTACATATGCACGCTTTTGATTCCCTCTCTTGTTCTTTCTCACTTACTAAAAGACCTGTCTCTACATTCTACATTGTATGTCTGAGACAACATTTAACATCTACCTGGAATGTAAACTTTGAACTTTACTTCCAGGCGACACAGTTGCTGAGAATTTTCCTTGGCAGTATATCTAACCGTAAATACAATTAACAGCAAGTGCATTAGCACTGAATTTTAATACATTGCACAAAATAAAGCATAAAACAATGTCACAAAGAAAAATTGCAATAGATATTATATAGTGAGCAAATGTTTGGTTAGAAAGAAGTGTTTGGAGATCTGGGAGAGACAGATGTATCAAAGACTATGTTTAAGCAGACTAGAAAAGAAAGTATATATTTGCCCAGGAGTTTTTGCTTTTAGTGATAAGTACCATTTCTATGATGGTAGTAACTGAAAGAGACGGTTGCCCAGGTGAGTGTTGTCTTTCTTTATATTTCTGTAGCGTTTCCTGGGCTGTTATGTATACAGAACCTCAAGAGTTTCCATGGCTGCACTTTATGCTTTGAGTGAGCAGATGCATTGTCATAGCAGAATAGGAAAGAAGAGTATGCTTTGAATGGCTGCTTTACAAATCAGGAACTGATAGGGAAACATTAAACTTTTTAAGTATATGGAGAAAAAAAGCACCGTTGAGCTCTCTAAATTCTCTAAACTTACTATGGCTGAAAGACTTCTCTCCTTTGTCTGCCCCTCTTTCGTAGGATACCATTTTCAGTAATATCACATTTTGTTTTAAAATCCTAATTATCAAAAAAACCCAACTAACGTGCCTCTATCTTATTCCGTGGTAGCGCCTGAACTTGATTAATTACTTCTTTTGTCTTGGATGTTCCTGGCAACTTCTTCCACATATTCTGGATCTTTCCCATTTTTATGTTTTGGACTTATTTTTATGTATTACGTTATTTGTCCTCTTTTCTTTCTGCTGATATTCAATTGATACCTCAAAGCCTTTTCTTTTTATATATGTCATCATTACGACATAGCTCACACCAGTAGAACCTTTTCTTTTTAGGCAGTCTGCTGCTAAACTCCTCATTGCTTCAAGCTGGAAAGCCTAGTACATGGCACCTTATAGGTTCCTCCATGCACTAGGTTTAATTACCAGTCATATCCTGTAAAACACACGCCTATGTCAATGCATCCGCTAGTCAGGTTGCTTTCCTTAGCCATACTTGCAACCCGCAAAAGATAACTTTAAGTGAAAAATACATCCCTAAAACAGAGACTGCAGTTTCCAGTTTTTTTTTTAATCCTATTTTGTAAATTATTATACTGTTGTCAATGAAGTTGTCAGAAACATAACTAACAGGTTATACATTTTACAGTTTTCTGGATAAGTGGTTTTTAAAATAGACAGATCGGCATGGGGAAGTCATAAAAGTCATTTAAAAAATATTCACTCATTATAAAGTTAACATTAAAGGACATGAGTGCTGTAGTGTAACCTTAGACAGTTCTCTCAATGGCAGGCTTTATAAAGAGTGCAACTGATGTTGGCTGCACAGGATCTTTTAATGACACTAATTAATGTGTGACATCACACATAGTGACATTATGCTGATTTCTTCCTTTACATTTCCTATGTAATCTGACCAAGATAAAAACCTTGCGCATTGCTACACTGGTCTGTAAGCTGCAGAGAAGTGGACACAATACCATTTATGGCACTCTCATGGTGAAAGGTTTTGACTGTTCTAGCATTCCCAAAATATTTATGCAATAAATTATGTTTCTGACCACATTTTCATGATTGCACCCCCGCAATTAACTTCAGTCCTCTTCACAACATAAAAATATTGTGCTACAAGACCAGTGGTATTCTTGCAGAAATACATAGTCTGATTCAAGACACCTCTATTAAATTTATGTAACAAATGAATAAAATATGGGGCTTTTTTGTAAACTCTGAGTTTTACTCCTGTTTTTTCTCTAAGCCATTATTAACCAATTCCAAACTATGCTGAAATAACAATCTGACTTATTACTAGTACAGTTTTATAGAATGGTTATTAAGGTGGAGCCTGGAATATCTGCCAGAACTATACCATTATTTGACAGAATATTATTCCCAGTCCAACTAATGCACTGGCTATTATTATTTTACGATCTATTACAAATGGGTCAACTGAGCACCCACTAAGGTCATCAAGGACTGCATTACCCATATTTAATGCTTAACACTACAATTACCAGAGCCTACGAAAAATCTCATAGATCCGGCCCACCTTCAATCCGTTCACACCTCTCCGCCAGTGTCTTTTGTCCTCTAAATGTGCCGATAAAGACAACTGCAAGCAGCCGGCTATTCCATCCCCCCACCGAATTAGAACGTGCACAGACTTCTTCCAGCTCATGCCTTGATTGATTATCTTGGAGTGAAGTGGAGTTTTAGAGTGGAAATAATAGATCGTTATTCGGAACACACGCATTTCATTTGTGTTCCGTTTCTACAGTAATCTGTGTAAATACATTTTTAAAACAGAAATGTTTTTCATATTTTAGTAGTAAATGACCAAAGGAAAAGACAACAGCTTCGTGGTGTAGCAGTAAGATTTGCTGACTTGTAATCAAGAGTCCCCAGTTCGATCTCAACTCACTCCTATATTTGTCATTTTCAGTAGTGAGCTACTCTTACTGTTAATATTATACAGTACACACGTACATTTGGTTTGCGTCTGTAACACACGATGTACATTTATAGGATTTGTAAAAGTTACTGTTTTTTTTTCACTTTTATTCTCTCTAAATCATGATCACGATACATACTACCGATCCCCCCCCCAGGGATCTGACACTGTTAGTTTTTATTTGAAACTAGGAATAACTGGAGATGTGAGTGGTGTTTTGAGACAATGAAACTGGACATTCTCTGATCTGGATAAAAGCTGACAACACAAATGGTGGCGAATCTGCCTTCTTCGTATCTCACCGTCACTTGATTTTTTTTATTCAGTTTTATTGAGTGTTCCTTTTCACGCTGAATTAGTGCGCACCTTATGGTCTATGATGTCAAAAAAAAAAAACAGGTATATATGATTTTTGGAATAATTCATTTTATGACCTGTATAGTACATTTCGGAAAAATTTGTGGCACGGTTGCAACATTATTCATATTATTCATATTCATTCACATAAAATGTTGTGGTTTGTAATCAGTGACTGCATGCTTTTTTTCCTCTGATCTTGCCAGTCCCCACATGTTGCTGTATGCTGTTTCTTTTGTACTCCAGGACATGTACATGAAAGAATAGTACAGAGCAGTAAGTTCAGTGCTATATGCAATCATCAGACTCAAATGTTGACAGTTCACACACACGCAAGGATCATCCTTCCCTATATTTACAATGTGTGTACCTGTTACAATGTACTCTATACTGTGGTTTCTATTACACGCCTGAAAGAACAAGACAATATATATGAAAACATCATCGTACTTTTACAATATTATTTGAAAACGAACAGCGTCAGATCGGGTGTGAATTTATGCTGGCGATGTTACTTAGAGTCAGATCAGGAGCTTATTCAGTGCGGGCAAGAACATGCAGGTGGCCAGTTGCTGTGTGCTACAACATGCTGGCGGTGATCAACGCAAATGTACTGTGAAAGGCGTGCACAGGGGGCCACTGTGAAAAGAAGAGTGTTCATGGCTCAGCTTGCAGAGGAACTTCGTAGTCGCATTTTACTAGAAAAGGCGATGGAAAAAGAAAAGTAGGATTCAACATCGACAAGCTTCTTTATCAGACAGCTGCTTTCCCCAGGAAAGTAAACTGAGTCAGTGTCACCCCACCCCGCCCCTCCGCATTTGCGACAAGCGCTTTGGTGGCACAACATTATCAACTGTTGACTGGTAATCAAAACTTCACAGGTTTGATCCTGGACAAGTTCGTTTTCAGAAGTGAGCTGCACGTATTCTTACTATTTTAGAATAAAAATATACATTTGATTCCAGTCTGTAACAGTCTGTGTAATTTATGATACTTGCAAAGGTTAGCTTTTTTTTTATTTATTCTCTTAGCCGCGTTCACAATCCCATCTCCCCAACCCCCACCACCCCGCATTTGACACTGCTGTTTTCACATAGCCGCGCTATAACAGGGGTAAAGTCAAATCATGACGACGATCCTACATCGGATCAAGAATACACTTTTGCCATCGCTGTACTTTGTATATTTACATGGGAAGCTCTGCCCTTGTGACTTTATGCTGTAGGAAATAAGTAAATAAATAAAGATAAATAGATAAAAAAGGATGGTGCATGTGCCCAAAACATTAACATTTATATGTTACTTACATAAAAACCAGATTAAATGTTATTTACAGAAACAGGCATGCTCAAAAAATACACATGTAATGCCACAAAAAGTGCACGCAGACACTTCAGTTCACAAGCATTGGTACGAGAATGCAGTCACAAGTAGACTGCAGAGCAATAGCACATCTTTATGTGAAAGCAGCAGAGAATAAAAAACTGAATAAAAAAAACAAAAAACAAAGCTAATTTTTACAATTATCATAAATTACACCGGCTGTTACAGACTGAAATCAAATGTATGTTTTTATTCTAAAATAGTATGAATAAGAGCAGTTCACTTCTCAAAACAGAGTCATGCAGGATCGAACTCGTGACCTTTTCATTTCCAGTCAGCAGCTGATACCGTTGTGCCACGGAGGCAGTCATAGTACATGTGTGTCAATGTCGCATGCTAACATGGCTTTTTCTTCTGCAGTTATATTTTTGAATAAAAGCGCACTTGTTCTGTTATATTTGTACCTTTTGTGAAAGTGTTTCTTTGATATTTGGACTTCAGGCTTCACACATCATACACTTTATGTCTACATTTTGTAAATTATTACTAAAACATAGAAAACATTTCTGTTTTAATGATGTGTTTACTGTGCATAGATCATTGTAGACACAGAACACACATTAAATGCACGTGTTCCAAATAACGATATAGTATTTGTAAAAGGTGTCATTTTGCTTGACTTCTCACTCTATACAACTCTAAGCAATTGACACGCAGGTAAACAGACTTGAGCTGAGAAAACTGTGAGGGGTGGGGGGATGTAATAGCAGGCTGCTTGCTGTTTGGTGCTTATCCACACATTTACAGGACAAAGGATGCTGATGGAGAGGTGAGAAGCGATTTAAGGTGGGATGGATTTTTGAGTTTTTTCGTAGGCTCTGGTAATTCTAGTTTTAAAACTCTGGATGTCAATGCTCAGCAAAGGTGCAATGGGCCTGCTGAAAAAATTGGCTTAAATAACCCATTAAATGATCTGGAAATGTTATTAATCATCTTGCAGTGCTAAAATTTGCATTAATAATTATTTCAAATAGTTTACTGATTCTGCTTAGCAACACAACACAGGACTCACCTGAATGCATTTATAGCAATAATGTATGTCCTCAGATGGTTTCTCCTTAGTAACTGAGCAACCAAATGAAATTTACTAATACACTACATTTAACATCCGACAGAGAGGTCAACTTTTTATGGCATAAGTAATTTATGAAATACTCAGATGACAGAAAGAATTGAGCCAGCATACACAAAAAGGGCAAGAGAACCCTAGTCCCTCCTTTCAGGTGATGTTTGGCTCTAAACCCCCCTGGAAACACCAATAATACATCATTGTTTTCATCAGAGGGACAGGGGAAATAAACATGTAGAACTGACATCATTGATGCTGTAACATTGTGCTTCTGATCTCTGTAAAACCCATCTAGGTTTCCCCCCCACCACAAGTGCTAATAGTTAAAATTTATACCTTTTACCTGCGTTTTAAAAGTTAGCTTTTGCCTTGTGCTTTTTATACCAATATCTGTTCTGGTTTTACTAAAATAATTTATATCTTTACATATGTTTGAATCTGTTTTGTCAGTGCTCTTTCTACAGAGCTAACTGTCATATCCATGGAAGGGAAATATTGATCATGGTTTTAGCAGCAGAAAAAGTAGTCAGGTGACGCTGGAGGGAAGATTTTATGTACATGTTGTTCTGTTTTTTTATTACTTCTTTTACAGTATCTGTGTGCTTGCTAGAGAGAAGACTGCCTTATTCAATGGAACACTGTACTTCAGTCCTGGGGCTGTTATGTCTGTACATGCACACTCAAGTTGACATGTGAGGTATTCATGAAAAAATAACAAGATTCAAATGCTTCGGATGAAATTCAGAATTAATTTACTGGTGCAAAGTGTCATACTACTGGTACTATGAGCAATGTCCTAAAACCAAGAAGATCTTCTGTCCATGCTCCTGAGGTCGTTGCCTACATTGCAGATAGTATAGTAAAAAAAAAGTCCCTATAAAAGAAGACAGAGACATTAATAAAGGCCTCAAAGTCATCTCAATGTGTATTCCATGATTTGTGGGCTGCTTACTTACGTACTATCCAACATCAGAGATGGTCAGAACATCTGCTAATGGAAAAAAATATAAAGATTTATCCATGTTAAAGAATCCTGAACCAAGGTTTATATAATGAACCACTTGCCAAAAGTAGCACCAAAGAATAAAAGAGCAGAAGTGATAAAATACGCATTAAGAAAGCAGCATCAATTATATAGAGAAGCTGATGGACATTATTGGAACCCAAAAGAGATTTAATACAAATTAAGCAATATAGAAAGGGAAGACTGTAGCAGGCATGTGTGAATTTTAGCAAGCAGTTTGACATTTGTGTTCATGAATAATAATGGACAGTAAGTTAAGCATGCCAGGTGATTCCAATCCAGTTTAAAACAAAAGTGAAATAACTGGTACACTTATATTTGAGTTTAAATTAGCTCTGAAGATCTGTAATCCTGGTTGGTGGGTTGGTACACCAGCAAGTTCCAGAGTACAGAACATAATTCAGTATGTTTATATGACTATTTATGTGAATCCATCAAGATAGAAAAGTACCTAACTAATTTTGAATTCAAAAAAGAAATTAGAATAAAACTTGTGGTATTCATTACTATTTTTTGGTAGCCAAACTCTAGTCTACTAGCCTTACTGAATGTTCAGATGCAAATTGTTGCTTTCCTTATAGTCTTAAAGCCAGAAGCTTGAGCTCAATAAATAATACTGAGCATAAGCATGGTGGATCTGAAATTTAGCATGGTCCAATACCAAGAATTATCAACTGCCTTCACAATAGCAATATAATCTAAAGCCAGTTAACAAAAACAGCAAGACATACCTGTTCCAGGTATTGTAGTCTTAATTCCAGTTTAGTAATTTCTTAATTTCTGGAGTGAGTAAGGAGGATTGTGAATGCAATTGGAATATCACTGATAACCAATCACAAAAGCCTTCACAGGACTGTCCACACTGTCAGGGTTCAACATCACAAATTCCTTTATTTTACAGAGATCTATTCCCAATGCTGTTGGTTTTAATACTGTGATGTTTCAGCCAGGGTTTTATTT
Source organism: Polypterus senegalus (assembly GCF_016835505.1). NCBI lineage: Eukaryota > Metazoa > Chordata > Cladistia > Polypteriformes > Polypteridae > Polypterus > Polypterus senegalus. Next base: position 120,232,122 of record NC_053159.1, on the reverse strand, counting down.
CCTAGTATATTTTCCGGTGTATTGCTGTTTTTGAATTATTATTTTAATGTGTTTTTGTTATATACTGTGCATATGAGCCTCAAGGCTACATTCCCTGTGGTTTGTGGGTGAAGCACACCATGGAATAACTGCTGAGTGACAGTCCTCCACCTCTATATTCTGATGAGGGAATGAGTCCCTCAAAGGTTCATTAATTGTTGGGGGTTTATCATGGTTTTGTATTGTTCTGGATTCTTGTTATTTTGGATTTTGGCTTATAGTTTGTGGTTTGTGATTACTGATTGGTGAATTTGGATTTGTCTTTGCTGCCTTTTTAGGTATGCCCATTTCAACCTATTTTTGCTATTTGTCCTATTTTGATATTTTGTCTTTCTTATAGCCTATTCCTTTATAAAGATCTATTGTTTTTCTTGTCTTCCCTTGAGGGGCATTTTTTTGTATTCTGAATATTTTAAAGTATTTTTGAACTATTAAAGCCAGTTTGGGCCTAAGCAGAACCAGAAGCCTGTCTCTTTAAGTTTATAGTCTAACTGCCTATGTGAGGCCTATTTTAGGGCAGATTGGTGAGGTCTTGGTCTGGCCTTTTTGGTGTATTTTGTGGTCTACACCTCTTTACACTATGTTTTGTGCTGTTAATGACAACACGTACCATATGGTATTTGGCAATTACGCTGCCACAAGACCCTACACTTAAAGAAACAGCACCTGTGATTTGGGAATGATGAGCTAGACAAGAATGAACTGATATCTGTTATATTGTGAGTGAGAACATGTGAAATAAGAATTACATTCATTTGTGACTAAGACATATGTGCATAAAAATAGAATGACTGCTGTCACAGAGAAGAATCTAACAGCTGATTATCTACCAAGCATAAGTCAACATAGTAATTGACATATGGATCTACAGTATATTAGTATCTCTACTCAAATATAATAATCCCAGAAGCGGAGGCCTTTTTGCCAACTCAGGAAAAAAACGCACTATGGAAGGATTATGTGAATTCTCAGGAATTAACACAATTTTGTTGCCAGCTAATAAAAACCAACAATCTTCAATCGTTACCTGATATTTGACTATTTTAATTTGGAAATGTAGTACTTTAATATTAGAGTGTTGTGTTTTTATAAATGGAGCAGAAGATGCTGACACAACATGATAGTGCTTGTTAATGCACTGTATTATGTCAGCAGATGTCAGAACTGCCTCCTGTCACTTTTACGCTTACAGAGTAAGTCTAAACATGAACACAGAATTGCACTACTATGTCTAAGACACTTTATAGCCACTAAATCAGCCATACATCAAAAAAGAGATGGTAAGAGAAAGAAAAATGAAAAATAAAAGCACAGATAAATCATGATCTGACATCAGACATGTATCACATAGTATTAGGTAAAAAACCAAAGGACTCCAACAAACATTAAAACTTGAAAATAAACCACCCCAACTCTCTTCTTACTAAAATCAGAGCAAGCCGAGATATCACACTGCCCCATTCCCACCATCATTCTCATCCCATCCCTCTAATATCATCCATCCTGACCTTACAAAAACCTTACAGCAACAGAAAAACATAACTGCCACTTGCCCACACCGCTAAGGTCCCATGATAATGAGCAAACAATTATCTAGTGTGTGAAAAATATAATTGGATCATGAAACACTATGAGGTGCCCTAAAGGAGAAAAATAATAGTGTCACCTGGCACTGTAATTGTGTGCAAAATAAAAAATGAAAACATTCCCTCATGCACACCTAGCTGACAATTATAATGATAAATATTTACAACAAATAAATCTTTCACAGGCATTAGGATTTGTCTGATACTCAAATATATCAATTTGCAGTTAGAAGTCTATATCTTTGTGGATCATAATTTGTCACTTGATCCCCCACATAAAAATTCTGGGGTTCTTTCTTAGCTTGCTCAATTGTAACTTACATTTTTTACACTCTCTACACATTTGTATTTTTTATCTTTTTTTTTCTTCAGAACAAAATCCATGCATAGTTTTTTTTTTTTGTATTTTAAACATTTTTATTTAATTGTGGCTACTGTGAGATTTAAATTATTGTTAGATTATCTATTATAAAGTGTAGTCACTGCTTTGAAGCTCTCCTCTTTTCCACATGTATGTCCCAGTATATCCCACAAATGTGTATTTAACAGACAGTAGAATATACATCTCTGCACCTAAAACTGTGCGTATGTGTCCTGCAGTTCCTTATTTATAGCTCTTACTTTGCACTGACCTCTCACAAAGCAGTGTATTTAAATTAACAAGGATGATAGCATATAGAGTACAACCAGATTCAGCATAACCAGGCTGCATGGCCATGATTTTTACAAAATGAGAAGAAACACACAAAAGCTCACTCAAATAATATGAAAATTAGTTTCCCACTGACATCACATGAAATCTCCTGAAATCCATCTTTGTATGTGAATTTCTTGTCAATATCTAACATATGTTAGTCCCTTTTTAAATTAAAAAGCAGGTCAAAGTACACAATATAAACATTTATTTGCTATTTGCAGCATGTACCTGTACATTTTATGTGTTATTCAGTTTCTTACAGATTCAGAGCTTGCAAATATCCATCCATTATCCAACCCGCTATATCCTAACTACAGAATCACGGGGGTCTGCTGGAGCCAATCCCAGCCAACACAGGGCGCCAGACAGGAAACAAACCCCAGGCAGGGCGCACGCACACACACACACCAGGCACACACTAGGGGCAATTTAGAATTAACAATGCATGTCTTTGGACTGTGGGAGGAAACCAGAGTAAACCCATGCAGACACGGGGAAAACAAGCAAACTCCATGCAGGGAGGACCCAGGAAGCGACTCCTAATTGCCACTGTGCCACCGTGGCTTGCAAATATGATTTTGTGAATAACACATTTAATTTATACCATTTTTTAAAGTAAAGCAAATTTCCTATAGAAACTGTTAATCTGTTTTGGAGATAGCATGATAACTTCAGCATTATTTAGTGTCATGGACACCAAGCATGAGCTGGTGATCCGGCAAGGCTTGATGAATATCCTTTACCTGGCCAGAAGGTCACTTTAATGGAAGGACAGGGGAAAATCACTCACATGGATAGTCTCCTTGGGTTACATTGCCTTCATGGACACCCACAGGGCAGGCTAGGAACTGCAGTCCCATTAGGCAGCCATGTTGGGTTCCATGAGTGCCACCAGGGCAGCTGCAAGAACATTTGCCTGACCAAGAAGTGCTTTCAATGTGCAATGCTGTAACACCAGAAGTATTCCTTGGTCTGAGGGCAGTTTCTTTTCATAAGTCAAACTACTGAGATTCAAGATGTGCAAAGATCAGAATGAATCAAATCAGGTCAAACCTGCCCTTATAAACATGTATTTACGAATGAAAGATTAAAAAATAAGTAGGGCATGAGGTTTGCAGTTGGTTTAAAACCAGCTATAAATTTAGCTGCTGGAAGGTAGTGAAGTGGACTTGACAACAGGAAGAGTGAAAAGTTAAAAAGAAATACAGGTTAACCACAGACACCTGTTATAACAGAAACTTTGTTATCTCTGTTCTGCATTAAAAAAGGAGATCACTTCAAACTATATGGTGTCATAAGTAACATATACAAATATATCACTTTTGGGTGCAATATTCCTGTTAAGGAGAATTTTCTGAAAGATTGGGAACAAACACTAAATAAGAATGCCATGCAGAGAATGAGTTATTGAGTATACATACTTAGAACATCTAGTATTTTTACTTAAAATATTTTAATAATTGTCTACCAATTTGCGTTGTTTTTCCTACACCTCAAATCCTTTGTAATGAAATGTTTTGCTTTAAAGAGTCCCCTATATTTGCAAAAATAAAAAATACTATGTATTTAAAGAAAGAAAATGCAGTTTTGAAATGAAATATCTTACAAAATACAAATAATATTAATTCACAAATTCTCCTGGTAAAGGCAACCCCAACATCCAAATGTACTCCTTGCCATTGCAGCACCATACCAGACTGGACATAACCCATTTTAAATAGCCTTTACATAGGTATACCACAGTCTTTGTTATCTGTGTTTTTGCAAGGCAGGCTCATATATTCTCTCCTTAAGAAATTTAAACTATCCCCTTCTATGTTAGATGTATTACTTTATATTTATGAGTTTTTCATTTGATTGGTCCTATCATAAATAGCAGCCTTTTGTCTGCTTTTGCAAGCAAGCCATTATTCAGCCTTTAATGAAAAAGGATAACCTTGACCCTTCTGCATTTAAAAACTATATCGTCATTTCTTCTTCTTCTTCTATTGGTTGCTCCCATTAGGGGTTGCCACAGTGGATCATCTTTTTCCATATTTTCCTGTCCTCTATATCTTGCTCTGTGACACTGTCTCACCACATCCATAAACCTTCTCTTAGGTCTTCCTCTTTTCCTCTTACCTAGCAGCTCTATCCTTAACATCCTTCTCCCAATACACTCAGCATCTCTCCTCTGTACATGTCCAAACCAACACAATCTTGCCTCTCTGACTTTGTCTCCCAACCATCCAACTTGAGCTGACCCTCTAATGCAGGAGTCCCCAACCCCCGGTCCGCAAAAGAACTGCCGGCAACAGAGACACACTCAGTGAAGGGCTACAGCAAAAAGGCTGCCCCTTTCACTGAGGAAACTTTTCAGAATGTTTGGCTGGCGGGGCTTTGCAGCGGCACAGAGAGAGGAGAGAGACCGAGTATTACAACAACGTATTTTTATGGTCCCAACAGTTTCCCCATATGACACGAGTCTATAGAAATCTTGTTACTACGAAGTACATTCAGCAGATACCTACATTACAACGAAGTGACCTTGAAATGCTTGAATGAATCATCCACAGAGCAGTTAGATCTGTGGTTGCAGCTCAATTGTGCACATTTGCACAACAATCCCTAAACAGAAACAATGTAAAAAAAAAAATTTTTTTTAACTTTCCTCATACTGTTTTTTTTGCTGTTTCTGTTTTCTGTGGTTTTCACTGATACCTTTTGCTTATTGCTCGTCAACATTTGAAAAACATCTATTGGAATTTAACTCATTGTCACTCTCCTATAGAAACAACAGACATGAAAAAAAGATAACAGTGTTAATATGTGTGATGTGCAATCTGTTGGAATGACAAATGCAATGCATATGTCTTTGTTATATGCAAAAAAAGAAGAAAAATCTCTGGTTGCAAACATATGCGAACTGCTGCATTTGAAGACAGTTTTTATGTGGTTCAGTGATGCTTGTTCAATAAACATTCCTATTAATGTGGCACTCATTCAAGAAAATATGAGGTTTCTAAACTCTCTTGGGACCTCCATCAACGGGACAAACCACCAAAGAGCATCCCGAAATGCGATCACCACGTCTGTTTAAGACTGTTTATCTGTTGCCGGGGCAACAGCAGGCTCACAGCTCTACTGCGAAGCGCTTTGGGACGCATTTCAGCGTGATGTTCCCGTTGGGTGGGGGGGATCCCAAAAGAGTTCAGAAGCCTCACAATATGAATAGGCATACAGGCACTATTGGGCACCCCACCTTTACCCACTCTGCAGACTCAGTATCCAACCAGGCTGGAGGAATGCTGGAGGAGCCTGAGGAGGAAAATCTGAGGCAGCGGTGGAGCAGCAGCACGTGGGGCAAAGGCAGAAGACACCTGTTGTTCAAGTTGGCAGATAAAGAGGCTGCATTCAAAGCCAAACTTGATTTATGGTGCTGACAAGTGAACATTGGGATTTTTGATATGTTTCAAACGTTAGCAGAGGTTGTTAAAGATTCCAAGCCAGGGCCTTCTTTCTCCCAGCTGGTGTATGATCACCTATTTCAGCTTTCAATAGAGTTTGAGCATTATTCCCAACCACAAAAGATCCCCAAAATGGGGGTGAATCAACTTTGTCTTTGCTTGAAGAAGATCAACTGCTTAAGGTTGCAAATGATGGTGGCCTTAAAAGTATGTTTGAGACAACTTAAAATCTCCACACGTTTTGGATTAAACTCAAGGTGGAATATCCTGAGGTTGCCACAAAAGCACTGAAAAGTCTGCTTCCATTTCCAACATCCTATCTTTGTAAGGCAGTGTTTTCTGCAGTGACAGCAACCAAAACGAGACTACTTAGTAGACTGAACATAAGCAACACACTTTGTGTGTCACTGTCTTCCATTGTTCATAAATGGGATCATCTGGTTGCAGGAACACAAGCTCAGGGCTCCCACTGATTCCGCATTATGGTAAGTTGTATAATTTCTATTACGATATTATAACTTATTAATAATAGATATTACATTGTGTATAAAACTGCCCTATGAACCTGCCCCGAATCCTCAAAAATACCGGTCCCTGGAAAAATTTGCTTCTAGTAAAGTGGTCCTTGGTGTCAAAAATGTTGGGGACCACTGCTCTAATGTACTAGTTCCTAATCCTACCCATCCTCATCACACCAAGTGCAAATCTTAGCATCTTTAACTCTGCTACCTTTAGCTCTGTCTCCTGCTTTCTGGTCAGTGCCACTTTCTCCAACCCAAATCTCCCTTTTAATCTAAACTTTTTAAAAACGTGGTTTTCCTTGAAAAGTATAAAGTCTTAGACACCTTTCAGTCAGGCTTTAAAAGGCATCATTCTACAGAAACAATGTTCTTTAAAGTCTAAAATGATCTTTTGATGGCTACAGATGCTGGGAAGTGCTCAATATTTGTCCTTCTTCACCTGAGTACTGCTGTTGACACCATGGACCACAAAATTATTTTAGTCATTGTGTAGGTAGTTCTGGGCCTGCCTGGTTTAATGGGTAGGCATTTTTCTGTTGGGGTTGGGGAATACTCATATGTTACTGCTCCTCTTACATGTGGAGTACCACAGGGATATGTTCTTGGTCCTATTTTGTTTTCTTTATACATTCTTCCTTTAGCACACTTTATACAATCTTCTGAAGGCATTTTGCAGCATTGTAAAGCTGGCAACATCAAGATTTTGTTTTCTTTTAAGCCTCGAGATCTATATTGGCTGTCCTCTCTGAGTGTTTGAGAGTAACCAACAATTGTCTGCCAAATGCCTACAGTTAAACTCTGAGAAAACAGAGGCTTTGATTATTGCTCCACCTGATTTATATGCTATGATTAGTCACAAGTTAATGGTCATTACTTCTTTTCCTCAGCCTTGTCTTTGTAACTTACATGTGATTATTGACCAGCATCTGAGTTTGGATGCTAATGTCAGTTCCATTTCTCATTCTTGCTTTTTTCAGTTAAGTAAACTTTCTCCATTGAGATCAATGGTGTCCAGTGCAGAAATGAAAATGATTGTTCATGCTTTTATTTCAACACATTTAGATTACTGTAATTCTAAATTTACTTGTTTGAGTATAATGACTTTGTCTTGTATACAATCTAAACAAAATGCTGCTGCCAGGTTGTTAATGAGGTCTCATATTATTCCAATTTTGTGATCTATACATTAGGTTCCATTGGAATACAGAGTACAATTTAAAATTCTGGTATTCACTTATAGAGCACTGCATGGTTTAACTCCGTGGTATATTGTTGATCTTGTGCATCACCATTCTTCTAATCAGGCTCATAGGTCATCTCATCAAGCTCTTTTTAGATATTCCACATAGCAGACTGAAGACATGCAGTGACTGAGCTTTTTTGTGTGCAGATGTTACAATAAGAGTATCTATTTAGGCAAGCATTTAATATGGTGGAGTGATTTAAGTTGAGTCATATGTCTATTTGCAACTTATTTTTTTAGTGGTTGTGGAACATGACCCGGACACAGACAGGCAGTCACGTTGTAATCACCCCACACACGTTTATTGAGTTTCTCCATATTTACAAAAGTCAGCTCAACAGACCCCAATACCCCACAGTCCAGGCCAACACAACAATGCCTTCTCTCTCTCTCTCTCTTCAGACCGCCTCCTTCTCTCCTCCAGAGACCTCGTCCTTTTTCCAACCGACTCAAGTCATCCTCTGAAGGAAGAGGCCCCTTTAAATAAACACCCGTATGCGCTCCAGGTGTGTTCCCGGCAATCTCCCACTGCCAAACCCCAGTGTAGCGGAAGTACCGGCTGTATCCCCAGAAACACTCCAGGTGTCCCTGCTTCTCTTCCCCCCAGCACTTCCTGGTGTGGCGGAAGTGCTGAGGTCTAGGGTCCTCCAGGTATTGGGGTGCCCCCTGGCAGTAACCAAAGGGCCCCTACAGGGTACAGCTTCCCTGCTCTATACCCGTGGCCCCCAGGGCGGTCGCCCCCTCGAGGTCTGGAGGAGACACAAGCCCTCCACCAGTCGTCTTGGGCGTCTCGGCTGGGTACCACCCCTATCTGGGTACCACAAGGTGCAGTCAGTTTTAAAATTTTTTATTATGATATTGTGTTTATGTAATATGTTACTACTCTGTACAGTGCTCTGTGACTGCTGTCAAAGATGGGTGCTTCATAAAAATTAAATAAAAATATATATAGTTGCTGCTAAACAGTATAAAATTGAATCATTTTAATAAAAGGCATACTTACATTATTTTATACAAGCTTAAATATTTTTCATTTATTTGTCATTGGCAGCTGTGACAGAATTTCCTAAGAGCTTTCCTCCAAGATAACTCAAGCCACTCAAGCCACTATCAGCCAGGACAAATTCAAATCAGATGCTGTGTTGTCAATATTAATTCCCCATCATAAGGAAATTTATAATTAGAATCTGCTTACTATACACATGGGAGCTTTTCGGAAGTGTGCTTCAAAGACATGTTGTATCAATTAGCTTTTGCTTACACTTCCCATCAACACTTGTACTTGACACAACTGGAAACTACCGAGCTGAGACAGGTGCATCTGCAAACAAAACATTTTTTTATTAAATCCTGTTGCTTCTTTAACAAGTCCTGTTGCTATATGTAGTGAGCCATGAGCTAAAACAAGCAGTTAACTCCATAAAATCTATATCTCCTGCATTCAGTGACCACTAGGGCTGTCAGCCATCATTTCACTTGCATAAGATGGTCTGCTGACTTTTTTCTTCTTGCACTATGAGCATCTTTATTTACATTATTATATACAGTACTGTATTATGTTTATGAATTTTACATACATTAAAATCTCAATGTGCATTAAGTTTCATTCTAACTGAACACCTTAATATTGATCCAACTGTTTTAGTTATCTTTGTCATTGCCTTTTAAGTTTTACCTGCTGAAGCTAGCCATTTTATAGATACTAGTTCTTTTTCAAGACTAGTTCTGATATTTACGCTCCATGTTTTCTCTGATTATTTTGGATAGTTACCTACCATGTATTGTATCATATAAATAGCCCACCTAATCCTTTTTCTTTTTTTGAGGCTTAACAGTGTTGTAGTAAACAAATTCAGAATGTTTATTCTTATCTTTTTCTTTTGGCCTGGAGTTTCCACATTACACCTTCTTATCAGCCTACATGGATTTCTTACAGCAGACAGTATCTTTTTCAATGGAACTCACCTGAAGATACATATCTACCAACCAATTTCTCAGTGAATCTAAGCACTATTTTATAACTTGTTATAATAGTTGCATAACTTTGAAAGAACGAAAAAGGGGAAAAAGAGGTGGCATTTGAGAAAGACTAAACAAACTGTGTAGAGTCCAACCATTTTACCAACTGTTGTAACAGGAAATGCTCAGTCTCTCCAAAGTAAAGTGGATGAGCTTCAAGCGCAGACCAATTACAGAGACGCATGCATTATGGCATTTACAGAAACCTGGCTAGATGGGAGTGATTCAGATGACCAATTGACATTGATGGATTTGGCGCATCAATTCATTTGAAAAGAGACTCTGCCATCACTGGTAATGATGGTGAGGTGTCTGCCTTTATAAAAATACACAGTGGTGTAAAATGGTGATGGTAAGAGAAAAAGTGTGCATGAATCATGTAGAACTTCTGTTTCACTGCTCCCTGTTTATCTGCCCAGAGAATTTCCACAGATTTTCATCACAATTGTGTATGAGCAAGGCCATTATCACCATCTCCAGATTGATACAGAGGCTTGAATCACTGTCTCATGACTCTCCAGATTTTATTTTGGGAGACTTTAACCATTGCGCACAGAACAAAATAATTTTTTAACAATTTTTACCAATATGTCACTTGCCTATCTCGTCACAACAGAGTGCTTGATCAATGCTATGAGAACATCAAAGGCACTTATGAATCAAGAGCAATTATCAAGAGCAACAGATCATTACTGTTTCCAGCTTACTCCAATCTATAAACCATGTCACACACGTGCGTATGGGAGGCAGCTAAAAGGTCCTAATAGCAACGATTTCATGCTTGACCAGGAGATGGCGAGATGCAATGATCTTCTCTCTCAGTCCTCTATAGATCATTCACGGCAAATCCCACACAGTTCCGGCACCTGTGATGACATCATTTCCGTTTCCAGTGCCCATGATAACGCCACCTCTATTAACCACCCCCCACCCCCGATGGCCATGACACCACTTCCGATGTTTTGTTCGCATGCAGCCATGATGATGTCACTTTCGGTTCCTACACCCATGATGATGTCACTTCCTGTCCAGACCTTTAAAACAGCCATCTTTGCCGCATGTCCTCAGTTCTGTTTTGGACTTTGAAGCAGACACAACTCTACAAAATTCAACCCTTTTTGCAAACACGGCAAAATATTCGGATGGCTGCCCCAAACCTTTTTATGTCTCCTTTACATTCTTGTGACAATCCGTTTTTAAGACAGAAAAGCTGGAAAACAAACAATATTAAAGTCTGGGACAAGGACTGTGTTAAGTACCTGTGTGGCTGTTTTGAATGCACTGACTGGTCAGTGTTTGAAAAATTCTGTGCTGATATTGATGAGCTGACAGACACTGCAAGCTGTTATACATAATTCTGCAAGAACGCCATAATACCCATGAAATCAGTCAAAATATACCTTAACAGCAAGCCATGAATTACCAGAGATCTAAAAGAATTGATAACCCGAACAAATAGGTCATTTCTACTTGGAATATTTGCCATACAGTATGAATTACAGAAACATGAAATAAAGCAGATAAAACTGAAGTAGAAGTACAGGATAGAGAATGAACTGTGGACTGAGGACCGGGGCTCATAATGGAAAGGCATGAAGATGATGGCTGGCATTCATTCAAAAATCAATAATTGAGTTGAACTGTTAGGGGTCAAAACTGACTATCAGTTATCAAAAACTTGAATGAGTTCTATTCATGATTTAAAACACATGATTTTTCTTCAGAAGTAAGTCAGCAAAAGAACGGACCGAGGACTACAGCCAGGAGTCCAGAATATGTCAGAAAGATCCTTGAACAAACAAAAATCAAAAAAAGCTTGGGTCCAGACAGAATACATGGCTGTCTGCTTCAATACTGTACAGAGGAGCTCTCTCTAGTTTTCCATTCTATATATGTAGTACTAGGGTGTTGTACCATGTTAGCCATAATGAATGTAAAGAAAAGCCAAGAAAAATGACACCTTTTATTGCCTAACTAAAAAGATTACAATATGCAAGCTTTCGAGGCAGCTCAGGCCCCTTCTTCAGGCAAGATGTAATACAGAAACTGGAGTTCCCTGTGTCTATATACACACTAGGACAGGAAATAACATTGGTAAATCTTTAAATGAGAAATCTTAAATGTAAAAAGATTCCTTCAGGCTAGGATTAATTTAACAAGAGAGAGAACAATGTATGGTCAAGATCTTTAGATAAGATAACTGTCCAACAAAGTCTTTTAAAGTTTGTAATGAGTTTTTCAAAACAATGTGGATCTGTAGACAGGTTGTCTGTGTCATTCTGAGAGATGTAAATAATCCTCATATCTGACCATAAAACTCTTGTCTTTATTCAAGCCATGTTGTAATGTATTACATTTTAGCATGAGTTTGACTTCCCATTCTCTTCTCTCTTGCTGTGTTTTGAAGTTGCCCATAAGCACTGTGACTTTAAAGTCCTTCTCACAGTGTCTATGGCTGTTGAAGTGGGCCGCAACAGGAACATCTGTGCTGCCACATTTAATGTGGAACCTGTGTAAATTCATTCTCTGGTGGAGTGTTTGTCCAGTTTCTCCCACATAGAGTGCAGTGTCAGCACATTTCATGCAGAGAATTAGGTAGACCACATTAAACACAGGGAACTCCAGTTTCTGTATTAAATCTTGCCTGAAAAAAGGGGCCTGAGTTGCCTCGAAAGCTTGTATATTGTAATCTTTTTAGTTAGCCAATAAAAGGTGTCATTTTGCTTGGCTTTTCTTTACATTCATAATGGCTAACATGGTACAACACCCTAGTACTACAGACATACAAGACACCGAAATGTACCGCTACTACATGGAATTTCAGTACTTACAAAGGGACACACATATTGTCCTGCAAAGCCCATTGACAACATCTGACTCTGCAGTGATAAGGAAGAATTCTTCAAAAAACTCAGACTAAAAGAATTTTTCCACAAGAAAGAAAACAGTAACACACAGGAACCAACAACAAGCAGTTACAACAATCCCACCAATAAATCCACATGGACACCAGAAGCTGGCTGAAACTCCACCCTCAATAATTATATATATTGCTACCGACAGAGAGTGAAAACAGGGATCTTAAACAGGTAGCAAAATCAGATAGAATACATTGCTGGGGATGAGCAGAGAGCCATACATTCACTAAGGGAAAATACAGAAATCATTATCAAACCAGTAGATGGGGTGCTTTAGTCATCATGAACACATCAGATTATATACAGGAGGCACAAAGACAATTGTCCAGTACTATGCATTACCGTAGATCCCGTTATATAAGCCGAGAATTTCGTCCTAGATTTTTGGCTTGGAGTTTGGGGGTCGGTTTATACAACGAGTATCGCTTCAGATTCAAGATTTCCAGTGCAATGCCGGTTTTGCCGATGAATACGGAAGTAAATAATGACGAAACCACAGAGCCATCTTTCAGATGAAGAAGTAACTTTGCATGCCGGTACTTTAAATTAAATAAAGAATTTATTCAAAAAAGTGTTTTAGTTGTTGATTTTATTAATAAAATTTATAATAAATTATCGGGAAGTTTAGAATGAAATTTTTTGTTTTGATTTACGATCAACATCTTGCGTTACGAAATGGATGTGGTCACGTGTATCCGCTTGCGCGATTGTAAACAAACAACCAAGAGCGTTAGTAGCGTCAGTCGGAGCCCAGATACATGTGTTTGTGGATGTAATTTCCGTCATTGCAGTGATTTACCTATATATATAATTCATTAAGACCATGCAAGTAAGACACATAATTGCTAAAGAAGGAAGAGAAGGTAAAAGTAAGCGATCGCAATTGAAACAAAGATGGACATTGTGTGGAAATATCTCCTCCCTTACTGCAGCCCAAAGATGTCAAATTAAATGGTGAGTACAGTATTAAATTGTTTCTAGAATAGAATGCCTTTTATTGTCACTATACGTATCTACAATGAGATTAAAAGCAGCTCCTTCAGTGCAGAGAAAAGTTCTGTATAGGGCTTGTATGGTTGTTTTTTTAGCTTTAGCATAACGCCGGATCTGCGGTCCCACTTCTGCTTTCTTTCCCTCCTCCGTCTGTGTTGTCTCCTAGACCCGACAACAATCCACGGAGAGCCCGCTGGTCTCGCTATGTTGTCTGGGATGTTGTGCGTGTGATGAAAAACACTCTAAACAGATGTCTGGCTCTGGACACCGATGTCTATAAGGTTCTGAATGGTGTAGCGGTTGTTCGCCAAACCGATCGTGCACAAACAAGGACAAAAAAAAAGTACAAAAACAACAAAAAAGTGCACTGAAAAGGAAAGCCCTGAGCTGCTGCGACCATGCGTGCCGCCATGCACCTAGCTTAATCGAAGTAGGCTTGGCACTTTTTATAACTTTTTGGTTAGTACACTAGAAAAATTATTGGTGTTTTGGTAAATTATGCACATTATATTATATATCAAAAATGCCGGCAGTCTCAAATTCTCGCCGATAAACATTATAAATATACCCGAAGAGACACTTTTAAGGAAATTTAGAAAATTTTGCTTGGAGAAGGGGGTCAGCTTAAATACCGGTCATCGGCAAATACATGTAATTTAGTAGGTAGAGAAGGGGTTCGGCTAATATACCGGGTCGGCCTGTATTCCGGGATCTACGGTATTACAAACTGCAAGAAGACCCAACAGATCTCTACAAAAAGGAACTAAAAGAGATAGTAAGTAGCTTTCCTCTTGACATCAGGGATCATGTAAACAGTTTAATTCCTGAGAACCTCAAAATGGGCTACTTCTACATGCTTCCTAAAACCACAAAGAAGGGAACCCAGGAAGGCCTATAATCTCAGGAACTGGCTCCTTCACAGAAAATGTTTCAGTTTGGGTGGAGCACATCCTTAAACCCCTTGCCCGTAATACAACCAGCTACATCCAGGACACCACTGACTTCTTAAAAAAAATCTGCTTTAGGCCCTTTACCTGAGGGAACCTTACTGGTACCAATGGATGTTGAGGCACTTTACACAAACATCCCCCGTGATGATAGCATATTGGCATGTGAAACATACCTTAGACAACATGATTTACCCACAAAGTCAGTAATAGAAATGATAGAATTCACTCTGACACATAATCTATTCTCTTTTGTGGCAAAATTGGAGGAAGATTTCATGTCAATGTGCACCGTAAAACCAATGTTGTATCTCTGTTACATAGATGACATTTTCATAATCCGGACTGCCAGTGAGAAGGACCTCCTCCATTTTCAAAATGAATATAATTCTTTTCACCCCAACATAAAGCTGAAGCAAAAACAGAAGTCAGCTTCCTTGACACCACCGTTCAACTGAAAGACAACACCCTTGTAACTTTTGTTTTTCACACAGCAACAGACAGACAGACCTACCTATGAAGTTATAGCCTCTACCCCAAGCATATACTGCGTTCCATTATTTTCAGCCAAGCAACAAGGTACAATCGTATTTGCTCAGACCCGACAGACCGGGATAAATAACTGCAGGAGCTCAGACAAGATTTCATCAGACAAGGTTATACCCCCAAAACAACAGACACTCAAATAAGAAGAGCTACTGCCACACCCAGAGACAACCTTCTGGAATATAAAAACAAAGACAACAAGAACCACATCCCCCTTGTTGTCACCTGCAACCCACATCTTGAAACACTTAAAAAAATTATAAAAGAACTTCAGCCAATGCTAAACAATGACCAAACATTGAAAAATGTATTTCCTGAACCTCCCCTCCTGGCATACAGACAACCACCAAACCTTCAGCAACTAATTGTCCAAAGCTCCCTAAGTGAACCAGCAGAAAATGGCACATCTCCCTGCCTACAGAAAAGATGTAAAACGTGTGCCTACATTTATAATACAGACCGTATAGTTATACCACACTGCCAACTTGAACATCACATAAAGGTATCATTTTCTTGCAGATCATCTAATATGGTCTACCTAATTCTCTGCATGAAATGTTCTGACACTGTACTCTATGTGGGAGGAACTGGACAAACACGCCGCCAGAGAATGAATGTACACAGGTTCCATATTAAACATGGCAACACAGATGTTCCTGTAGTGGCCCACTTCAATAGCCATGGACACTGTGAGAAGGACTTTAAAGTCACAGTGCTTATGGGCAACTTCAAAACACAGCAAGACAGAAAAGAATGGGAAGTTAAACTCATGCTAAAATGTAATACATTACAACATGGCTTGAATAAAGACAAGAGTTTTATGGCCAGATATGATGATTATTTACATCTCTCAGAATGACACAGACAACCTGTCTACAGATCCACATTGTTTTGAAAAACTAATTACAAACTTCAAAAGACCTTGTTGGACAGTTATCTTATCCAAAGATCTTGACCATACATTGTTCTTCTCTCTCTTGTTAAATTAACCCTAGCCTGAAGGAATCTATTAATTTATTAAATTTAAGATTTCTCATTTAAAGATTTACCAATGTTGTTTCTTGTCCTAGTGTGTATATAAACACAGGGAACTCCAGTTTCTGTATTACATCTTGCCTGAAGAAGGGGCCTGAGTTGCCTCGAAAGCTTGCATATTGTAATCTTTTTAGTTAGCCAATAAAAGGTGTCATTTTGCTTGGTTTTTCTTAACATTCTATATATGAAATGTCCTTACAGCAAGTGCTCAGCCATATGGAAACAGGCAACTGTTATTCAATTAGCAGGAACTGCACACCCGAAAGCATTAAGTGACTTTATACCAGTGGCATTAACTTCTCATATCATGAAATACTTTGAGAAGTTAATTAAGGTACAACTGCAAAACAAAACTCAGGTTCTTCTGGACCTTACCAATTTCCATACAGAGAAAAGAGAGGTGTGGAGAACGCAACAGCAATGCTTTTGAATTTACTGTATGAGCACTTGGAAGGATCAAAAAACCATGCAAGACTGCTGTTTATATATTTTTCGTCAGCATTAAACACAATCCAGCCCCACATTTTAGTTGATAAACTGATTGATCATTTCCGTTTGGACCCTAACTTGGTGGGATGGATGCTGGATGTTTTAACAAACAGAACACAAACAGTGAGTGTTAGTGGCTGTTTCTCTGATAGCTTAATTACATCTATTGATACTCTGCAAGGGTGCTGCCTATCTCCTCTTTTGCTTATCTTATATACAAATGACTGCAGGAGTTCACACAAAGATAGACATATCCTGAAATCTGCGGACGATTCTGTCATTGTGAGTCTTTAACAAGATAAGGAACACAGCCATGGACCTATTTTTGATGACTTTGTACAATGGTGTGATCGCTCCAATTTACAACTGAAATATTTCTAAGACAAATGTTATGGTGGTAGATTTTCAAGGATTTCCAACCATTCACTCTCTCAACTATAAATAAAAAGGGGAGACAGTGGAGATGGTAGAGCAATACAAATATCTGGAACTAATCATTGATAACAAACTACACTTTGATCTTAACACAAAGCAAATTTGTAAAAGGTATCAGTCAGAACATTTCTTTCTTGGGAAGCTCATTTTTTTTTTAAAGTGGACAAAACCACTTTTTTATAAATCCTTTATTGAATCCATTGTTACATTTTCTTTCATCTGTTTGGCAACCTCAGCAGTAAGAATATAAACCACCTTAACAACATTATAAAAATTAGCAGTAAAATTATTGGTTCACAGCAGACCACGATAACTAAACTGTATTGCAAACACGTTAGAAAGAAAGCCAACTCACTTCTGTCAGACAGTAGCCATTCTCTTATCTCTAAATTCCAGCAGTTGCCCTCAGGCTGCAGATTTAATTTTCCAAAGGAAAAGAGCAACAGGTTTAAGAACTCATTTATTCCTTGAGCTATTCAATTCTGTTACTAGTAGAGATGCTGCTAAATGCTAAATTCTGTATTATTATTTTGTGTCCTGCTGAAAGTAATTAATCATCTTTGTACTTATCCTCTGTTGTGGGCTGGCGGCCTGCCCGGGATTTGTTCCTGCCTTGTGCCCTGTACTGGCTGGGATTGGCTCCAGCATGACCCTGTGTTAGGATATAACAGGTTGGAAAATGACTGACTGACTGTACTTATCCTGAGTGTTTATGCACTAACATTGGTTGACAGATGTTGTGTCTTTGTTTATCTAGGTCTGTAACAATGTCTTCTGTTTTTGTACTTTCCCGCTGCAAATGTGGAATGTGAATGGTCTGAATGCAGGAAAACTGGGCACTGTGAAAAGGGAAATGAATCGACTGAGCATCGACATATTGGGCAGCAGCGAAATACATTATTGGACTGGAAAAGGTTTGTTCGATTCCATTGAGCACATGGCATACGTACTACTCTGGCAATGACACCACCAAATGGCGACGACTGGGCTTTATCGTGAACAAGATAATTGCCAAAGCCACAGAAAATTATCAAACACTCAGTGACCTAACAAAGGCCATCTGAATCGGAGGGAAACCTTGTGACAACACAATTCTGCAAGTATATGCCTCAACAGCAGACACACCTGAAGAAGAAGTGGAAGAGTTCTATGGAGAGCTTCAGGATGTTTTAAGCCAAACACCCAACAAAGACATTATCTACATTATTGGTGATTTCAGCTACAAACTGGGAACTATGGCAGAACCTAAAATTGATAGAAGATTCAGTTTAGGAGAACAGAACAGGGCAGGAGTCTGACTGGTTCAATTTTGCCTAGAACTTTGGCTAATACTGAATTAACACCCAACACTCAGAACCTGAACTTTAACCTTTTGAAACTATTCTCAAAGAAACAATAACATTCAAGACCACTTGGCATTTATTTCAACTGTAAATATCTTTCTTAAATACCTAAATGTTAAAAGAAGCCATCATTTTACCCATTAAAATCTTTATTTGATATTTTGGATGTTTTAACTGATATCAGTACAAACTGTTAAGTAGTTGACTTAAATTTTATTGATTTGAATCATTATCTTTTGCTTAATTTCTTTACAATGGTAAAAACTAACTTTATTTATTAGCCATGGGTAATTAGGATCAGAAAGGACAATCAGCCTGATAAAGAAAAACACTTAGCTATTACTCATGCAATCTTTGTTAAATCTACATGAAGAGAGCCCTATAAAGTCTGGTGAGTGCAGCACATAGAAGGGAGAAAAAGAAAGAACAACAGACAAGATCGCTACACAAACAAGATGTCTGAATTTCCAAGGAAAATGGTGAGACCTCTGCAGACTGCAGAAAATCTAAATTAAATATGCACACAGATTTGAAAAGATTCATCTACCATCATTTGTATTTTTACTTAAGTATTTTAATGAGACTCTTTTCAAATATATTTTCTGCTTGTGTTATCATCAGTTTTGTTGTGTTTAGTTAAATTTGCTTTATAGTATAGTTGATTTTGTATTGATTGATGGGTCAAGATGATTGCCCTTTCTTCTAAAGAAAGCAGGTTGGTGAGCATGTGCAGGTGTAGCTTATGTCTGAAGAAAACCATTTGGTCTGCTTGTATAGAGCTAGTACCAGTAAGTCCCTTTGCTTGAAGCAGCTGTCCACATGCAGGTAAGGCTGTACACATGAGATTTAATATAGTAGATATCCTAACACTTGAAAAACAACGATTTTCATTTCATTTACACATGGAACTCTCATCTCAGATATGGGAACAAATATTCTACACTGACGGTAAAGTAAGTTTTGTTTATGTATTAAATAAACTGGTCACCTTCAGTGGTTAACTGTTACATTTATCCTATTTAGGTATTTTAATTATTACCTTGTAAACTTTGTGAGTCACAAAAACTCATTTGAGACATATGGCAAACATCCATGTCTCAACGGGTTGCATCAGGTTTATTTTAAAACGGGCAACTGAAAGGCGGCCAGGATTTACGCCATATGCTGTTGCATTTTACTATTTCAGAAAGCTGTAGAAATCTCAGTCCTCACCAGGCACATGCCAAGTATCCACACTTCCACTGCTGTTTTAATGCCATCACTGTGCAAAGCTCCCTGCACTGGCTGAATCTATATTTCTATATTTTACACATAGGTTTAATTTGCATTTATATACCAGATATTTTAGCTTGTACTGGAAATATGAGATGTTGTATGAGTTGCCAAATAATACTTCTTTTGAAATGTATGCGTTTAGAATGAGAAAAGAGAATAGGGTTAGATCTAAAGGCCAGAATACTCGTGGAACCAAGAGTAAGAGAGTGGTAAAAGACATATTTTGAGTTGTTTTGCTTATTAGATAAATGTTGCAAATAATATTTGAAAAAGAAGGTAAAACTATGAAACTGAAATACCCTGTTGCTGTTATTGATTGTGTTTTCAGTGCTTTAGCTAGTAAGTGTTGTGTTTTTTGCAGCCATCAAGCTATACAGACTTTGGTCACTTCTTCAAAATCAAGCCATTTGGACAAAGCTAAAGTGACAAATCCCATGCCTCAGACAATGATTTTCATTGTTCCTGCTGAAGAGGAGACACTTGTTTGATGATGTAGATATGGTGCTTTCACAGCTGTCAAACACTACTACCTGACTTACAGAGTGAGATGCGTCCTTAAAATCTTAATCTAACACAGAAGCAATATGCTATGAGTAACATTTTTGAATGTGCAGGTGCAAGAGTGGCTGATTTAGAAAATAAATGTAATGAGAAACATGCATTGTGTTTGAAATTGTGTGCAATTGTCAAAAGTGATTGGGATACAAAATTGTAGTCTGGATAGGTATCAGATTTTTAATTGAATCTGGGTGATGATTCATTGTTGGTGGATGAAGTGTGTTCACAATCTTATCACCCATCAGCTGCGTCTTTTAAATCAATTTTCCCTATTGCCAACTCTCTGACTTGAAAATGTATGCATAACTGCAGAAGAGTACCTCATTACTGAGAATGTGACCTTGGTGCTTGCAGCACAAAAACAGACAGAGGGAGAAAAACAGCCTGAAGCTTCCACAGCTGTGAACATGTGTGAATCTGTGGAGATGTCTCCTCCAAAATGCTGCTTCTGATGTAGTTTGTGTAAATGGACAGAGAGGTCATTATGGGTCAGGTCTCACATGGCCATTAAGAGCAGTACAGAATGAAAAGAAGACAACATAATTAGTTTATAAATGTGTATTTTGATCCATCCATCCATCCATCCATTTTCCAACCCGCTGAATCCGAATACAGGGTCACGGGGGTCTGCTGGAGCCAATCCCAGCCAACACAGGGCACAAGGCAGGAACCAATCCTGGGCAGGGTGCCAACCCACCGCAATATTTTGATCTTATTAAGTAATCAGTAACTAAAGAGTTTACAGAACAAGTATACATTACATGACAAGCAACTGCTTACAGACTAGTGGAAAAACTTAAACACAGTAACAGAGACTGGTAACACACAGACACATGGGAACATGCTCATAGTATGCCAAGTCAGGAAGATTGAGGATAAAAGCAGTTACTGCCCAAAATCAGACTCTTTGCAAATGGAAATGTTACTTGCAAGCAAATGTACAACTAACTACATGGAAGAAACAACAGTAACCTACAGGGAGGATGTTATGAATTTATTAGGGCTATTACTGATTCTTTTGGTATAATCCTAATATACAATTAATTGTTACTTTTCTACTTGATTTATTTTCAAACTGTTTTGGTAATATCAGCACAGCAATATTTTGAATTCCATTTTCCCATTACAGCTGTCATTTTGTGCGATGGTCTGTATGGCCATTGCTATGTTCATAACCTGTGATGTTATTGCTCTGTACCTGTAAAGGCCAGTGACATGTATAACCTGGTACCTGATCTTTTACTATTAAGATTCAAATTCAATTTTGTGAAAACATTTTCTTCAAACTGTGTTTAGACTCTGATTCGACTTTTATTTTGGAATCCTTGTTAGAACATACTCTATTCTCTACCTCTTGTCACACCTAATGATTATCAGTATCAACATTTTAAATATTTACCTGTTTGCTGGTCAGAAACAAATTTTAATAGACCCAAAACAGCTGCAGCGATATTTAAGGATTTTGAGAAGACAACTAAAGCAAACGCCTGAGTGCAACATAAAGCTTAGAGAAAACTGTTAGTTACAAACTAGTCTGATTCCATAAAAAAAAAAAAATAATAAAAAAATAAGTTTTAACAACATTGGCTTACCAGCCTCATACTAACACAATTATTTGACAAAAAGGTGAAGGAAAATCAAGAGAAAGGACTCAATTGATTAGCACCACAGTTTCTCATACTAGAGTACCAAGGCAGCTGGGTTATGTTCCAGTAAATCACTTTCTGGTTTATCAGCTGTAAAAAAACTGCTTGGACTATTCACGGACAACAGAGATCTGGCAGCATAAAAAAGAAGGATGCCTCACGCCTGGACAAACTGGTGAGGAAGGCATGGAGCTGGACAGTTTGACATCCGTGCTAGAGCGACAGGCACTCAGCAGGCTCCTATTAATTATGGAGAATCCACTACATCCACTAAATAATATCATCTCCAGACAGAGGAGCAGCTTCTGCGACAGACTGCTGTCACTGTCCTACTCCACTGACAGACTGACAGTTCCTCCCCCACACTATGCGACTCTTCAGTTCCTCCCGGGGGGGTAAACGTTAACATTATTCAAAGTTATTGTCTGTTTTTACCTTCACTTTTATTACTCTTTAATTTAATATTGTTTTTGTATCAGTATGCTGCTTCTGGAGTGTGTGAACTTCCCCTTGGGATTAATAAAGTATCTATCTATCTATCTATCTATCTATCTATCTATCTATCTATCTATCTATCTATCTATCTATCTATCTATCTATCTATCTATCTATCTATCTATCTATCTATCTATCTACCAGCTCCCCAAACCTGACACAGACAGACACAGGCACAAGTCCAGCCACACACATGGGTTTTATTTTGATGCAAGAAACATTTCCCCAGTTTCCCACTAATGCCCACCACAGTACAGCAAGCACCAATACACACAGCACTTTTTTTTCTTCTTCTTTCTCTCTCCTTTTGATATTCATAAACTTTGTGTATATTCCTCTTAGGTAACTGATATGAATAGAACATGTTTCATCTTATTTTGTTAAATAACTGCATTATGTTTAATCTTGTAGTAATGTGTCCCATGTACCCCTGCCCTATATTACAAACCATCATACCATACAGAAGCAAAAGGTGAATATTTCTGACTGGCCACTGAACTTTATTACTTCAAATGTTACTAGTAAGTGATTGCATTTCAAATCTCATCAAGTGATAGAAGGTAACCATTGCTTTATTAGTAGCTTGGGACCTTGCATGTATGAAGATTTCCACATCATACTCTATACTAGTGATAGTGATGTTGATGTTTTAACTGTGGGTACCAAATAAAGAAATAGATTAAAACAGTCAAGTGAAAATTAAATGGCAAAAAGAAAATTCCAAATACGGATGACTATTTATATTACAGGTAAAATTCTGATACAACGAACTGCCAGGGACCTAAAAAATATTTTGATGAAATTAAAATTTCATAGTAATGTGATTCTGTATTTTTCACTATAGTGCTAACTTTAACTTCAATCATTTGCAATGCAATCATTTCAATAGCTTCTTTCACGTTCATTTTAATCTCCTCCTGTCTACAAGTTATGCTGACGAGAATGTTTCTCGGCATTTCCTTGCAATACTACACTTTCAGGGTGCGAATGATGCTCAATTCCAAAGGCAGAAGCACTGCTGTGCAATTGGGTGGGAGGAATTAAACGTGAACATTATCTAAATGTGGAAGCATGTTGTGGGTAGCACAGCTATCAATCAGAAGCCGAATCATTCTTTTCTTCTTCATATTGTGAGGTCTCTGAACTCTTTTGGGACCACCCCCATCCCAAACCCAATGGGACGACACGCTGAAGTGCATCCCGAAGCGCAATTGCTGCGTCTGTGGAAGATTGTTTGTCCATTGCCAGGGCAGGGCAACAGCAGGCTCACAGCAGTGCAGTGAGGCACCACAGAAGCAAATCCTAAAACATCGTGGTCGCACTATATGTCCCTGTCTTGCACCCCAAAACATGAGGCTGAGTCTCAGAACTTTAGCAAAACCAGCTATATTCAGCTTGAAACAGGAACAGCAGGGTTTTTTTTTTATTGTAGCGTGATCTGCCACTCTCCTATACACCGACACAGCAGTTAGGCATGGTTGTGGCTAGGGTTAGTGGCCAAGTAATACTGTTCCCTGCATTTACAATGTTCCTTGCATCTCCCATCGAGATCTTTTCTGTTTGCTTCGCCCGCGAGCCGCAGCACAGCAGTGAGCAACAGATAAACAGTCTTCCACAGAAGCAGTGATCACACTTCGGGACGCTCTTCAGCATTTTCTCCAGTTGGGGGTGGTCACAAAAGAGTTTAGAAACCTCACATTTTCTTGAAAGAGTGCTACATTAATAGGAAAGTTTCTTGAACAAGCATCACTGAACCACATAAAAACTGTTTGTTTGATGTCTTTAAATGCATCCATTTGCAACCCGAGATTTTTCATCTTTTTTTGCTCGGTCTATCAAGAAAGTTGACAGTGTAGATGGCGAAATTTCGAATTCACTGGCAACGTCTTTTTTCTTTTTGCAAGACTCAACGGCCGCAAAAAATGAAAGTTTTTTTTCTAATATGAACCGTTGTTTTTTGTGTCTGTCATTTGTATTGGAGGGTGACAATGAGTTAAATTCCAATTGATGTTTTACAAATGTTGATGAGCAATAAGCAAAAGGTATCAAACAGCAAAAAAACAGTACAAGGGAGGTTCAAAGAAAGAAAAAAAAATTACAATGTTTCTTTTGGGGATCGTTGTGCACAACTGAGCTGCGACCACAGAACTAACTGCTCTGTGCTAATTCATTCAGGCATTTCAAGGTCTTTTGGGCACTTCATTGTAATGTAAGTTTCTGCTGAATGTATTTTGTAGTAATATCATTTCTATAGACTTGTGTCATATGGAGAAAATTTCATTGTAAAGATATTTGTTGTAATGGAATTTTACCTGCATATGTGTATGGTAGGTATTGCATATTTATATATGTATAATATATATGCATTATCTATACACAAACACATATACATAAAACAAAAGGTGATTCTCTCCTACAAGTCGCATCATTAATGCTGCTTTTAAGAACCTATGCATTGTCACACATAAGCAGGTTCTTCCATCAGAGGCCACTCAGCGTATTTACATACGCTTTAAGCATTCGGTTATTCACAGAAACATGGCTTCTAAAACACCATGTAGATCCTTATTCCATTTAAATAAAGTGGATTTATTGGTTCTTGAGAAACCAAGTTAACACACATAAGTTTCTCCACGAGTAACCAGGTTATCGTTAAGGATTTTGTAGTTTGCACATGTTTGCTGCACTCTGTTAGCCTGCCATGTGTTAGCTTTGCACACAATTTCAGCAGCCTTGGGTAGAACCATCCAAGATAAATTTCCTGAGGCAAACTGTCAGGCAGTTGTATTATTCCTTCTCCTGGCTGAAATAATCTGTCTCAATATTTCAAGAAATCACAAAATTTATGCTGATGAGCTAAACATACAGAGCTACGCTTAGCAGCACAATCTGTTCATAAATTATTAATACATATGAATAACATTTATTATTTAAGAAGCAAAATTTGATAATTCTATAATAATATTCACAAGATGATATAGATGTTTTATAAAGTAGATATTATTGCACTGTATTAAAACAAGGAGACCTTTGTGGACTCTGATGTGGCAATACATGTTAGTTTAATTATGGTGAATTTTGAATGAGTGCAGTGATGTCATTTAAAAAAAATAGCAATAATAGTTTGTTCCACATCTTGCAAATACAGATGTTAACTATTCATTACTAATCAAGTATTGCTTGTTAAATATCATTCCATGCTTATGCCTATGTTACAAAGTCACTGTGTAGACACCCTTCAAATAAAGTGTTACCAAAATTAGTCATATTAATATTCTCTATGCATAGTAATGTAATCTCTAAAAAAGCCATCACTTCAAATACATCAGTGCATGCTAATTCAGTCAAGATAAAATCAATATTAACACTAGAATTACCTGAGCCTACGAAAAAACTCGTAGATCTGGCCCACCTTAAAAACGTTCGCACCTCTCCGCCAGCGTCTTTTGTCATCTAAATGTACTGATAAAGACAAGATGCAAGCAGCTGGCTATTCCATCCCCTACTGACTTAGAACGTGCACGAACTTCTCCCAGCTCATGCCTTGATTGATTACCTGGGAGAGAAGTGAGCATTTAGAGTGGAAATAATAGATCGTTATTTGGAACACAAGCATTTCATGTGTGTTCCATTTCTACAGTAATCTGTGTAAACACATTTCTAAAACAGAAACGTTTTTCATATTTTAGTAGTAAATGACAAAATATAGGCATAAACTATATAAAGTATTAACACTAGAATTACCAGAGCCTACGAAAAAACTTGTAATTCCATTCCACCTTAAATCGCTTCTTAAATCCCTTCACACGTCTCCGCCAGCGCCCTTTGTCTTCTAAATGTGCTGATAAAGAGAAGCTAGGAGCAGCCGGCTATTCAATTCCCCCACCAATTTAGAACGTGCACGAACCTCTCCCAGCTCATGCCTTGATTGAGTATCTGGGAGTGAAGTGGAGTTTTAGAGTGGAAATAATAGATTGTTATTTGGAACACACGCATTTCATGTTTGTTCAGTTTCTACAGTAATCTGTGTCAACACATTGTTAAAACAGAAACGTTTTTCATATTCTAGTAGTAGATGACAAAATGTAGGCATAAACTATATGATGTATGAAGCCTGAAGTCCAAATAGCAAAGAAACATTTTCATAAAAGGTTCAAATATAACACAATTGCACTTTTATTCTAAAATATAACTGCAGAAACAAAAAGCCGCTTTAACATGCAACATTGATAGCAGTTTATTATAACTGTTTCCGTGGTGCAATGGAATCAGTTCTCGCCTTGGAATCAAAAGGTCGCGAGTTCGATCCTGCACCTCTCCGTTTTGAGAAGTAAACCGCTCTTAGTCTTACTATTTTAGAATAAAAGCATACATTTGATTTCAGTCTGTAACAGCCGGTGCAATTTATGATCCTTGTAAAGGTTAGCTTTTTTTTTAATTCACTTTTCATTCTCTCAGTCGCGTTCAGAATCAATCCATACAACCCCATCTGGCACGGCTGTTTTCACTAAAGACGCGCTATAGCTCTGCAGTGTACCATGATGCATACTAACGAACCCAACCTCCCACCAGGTTCTGACACACAAACGCTGGCGAAGCTGCCTTCTTTGTATCTCACCATCACTTGATTTTCTTTTTATTCAGTTTTATTGAGTGTTCCTGCCAGTCCCCGCATGTTGCTGTATGCTGTTTCTTTTGTACTCCAGGACATGCAGAGGAAAGAATGGTAAAAAGCAGTAACTTCGGCACTATATGCAATAATCAGACACTCCCCATCTGCCCGTTGTTTTGTTATACTTTTACACCAACTTATGTTCCTGTGTTTGAGCATGCTCAAACGGGCATGCTCAAAAAATACACGTGTAATGCCACGAAAAGTGCACACAGACACTTCATTTCGCAAACAAAACAAGTGCACTTTTATTCAAGACTACCTGTATAACCGAAGAAAAAAGAAAGCAAGTTACAGTAGGCGATTGATACGACAGCTTGCATGGTGCAATGCTAAGAAGTGCTGATTTTCATTCCGTGCTATATATAAAATCATCACATTCAAATATTAACAGTTCCCACACACCCAAGGACCGTCCTTCCTACATTTACGACACGTGTACTTGTTGCTGTGCACACAACTCTCTGTGCTATGGTTCCTATTACACTGAATGAGCACCTGACACTGTACTTTCTTCCCTGGGGGAAGGTCCCGCATCAGAGAATTTCCAGTTCCTGCATAAATTCACACCCGATCTGACGCTGTTCGTTTTCAAATAATATTGCATTAGTGCGATGATATTTTCACATGTATTGTCTCTTTCTTTCAGGTGTGTAATAGAAACCACAGCATAGAGAGAAGTGTGTACATTGCTTCTTACAGGAAAAGGCGATGGAAAAAGTGCACTTGAATAAAAGTGCACTTTTGTTATACTTTTACACCAATATATGTTCCTGTGTTTGAACGACATGGGCAGATGGGGAGTGTCTGATTATTGCATATAGCGCCGAAGTTACTCCTCTTTACCATTCTTTCCTCTGCATGTCCTGGAGTACAAAAGAAACAGCATACAGCAACGCATGGGACTGGCAGGAACACTCAATAAAACTGAATAAAAAGAAAATCAAGTGACGGTGAGATACGAAGAAGGCAGCTTCGTCAGCGTTTGTGTGTCAGAACCCGGTGGGGGGGGTCGTTAGTATGCATCGTGGTACACTGCAGAGCTATTGCGCGTCTTTAGTGAAAACAGCCGTGTCAGATGGGGTTGTATGGATTGATTCTGAACGCGACTGAGAGAATGAAAAGTGAATAAAAAAAAAAAAGCTAACCTTTACAAGGATCATAAACTGCACCGGCTGTTACAGACTGAAATCAAATGTATGCTTTTATTCTAACATAGTAAGACTAAGAGCAGTTTACTTCTCAAAAAGGAGTGGCGCAGGATCGAACTCGTGACCTTTTGATTCCCAAGCGGGAACTGATTCTATTGAACCACGGAGGAAGTTACAAGAAATGGCTGTCAATGTCGCATGTTAAGGCGGCTTTTTGTTTCTGCAGTTATATTTTTGAATAAAAGCGCAATTGTTGTGTTATTCTTGTGAAAAGGTTTCTTTGATATTTGGACTTCAGGCTTTATACATTATATAGTTTATGCCTACATTTTGTCATCTACTACTAGAATATAAAAAACTTTCTGTTTTAACAATGTGTTTACACAGATTACTGTAGAAACGGAACAGACATGAAATGCGTGTGTTCCAAATAACGATCTATTATTACCACTCTAAAACTCCACTTCACTCCCAGATACTCAATCAAGGCATGAGCTGAGAGAAGTTCGTGCACGTTCTAAATTGGTGGGGGGATGGAATAGCCGGCTGCTCCTAGCTTCTCTTTATCAGCACATTTAGAAGACAAAGGACGCTGGCGGAGAGGTGTGAAGGGATTTAAGAAGCAATTTAAGGTGGGACGGAAGTTTTTTCGTAGGCTCTGGTAATTCTAGTGTTAAGCCTGAAGTCCAAATATCAAAGAAACACTTTCACAAAAGGTACAAATATAACAGAACAAGTGAGCTTTTATCTATACTAATAAAAGGCAATGCCCTCACTGACTGACTGACTGACTCACTCACTCATCACTAATATTCCAACTTCCCATGTAGGTAGAAGGCTGAAATTTGGCAGGCTCATTCCTTACAGCTTACTTACAAAAGTTAAGCAGGTTTTATTTCGGAATTCTACACGTAACGGTCATAACTGAATCCTACTTACGTACATATACACGACCATAGCCTGCAGCTCAGTTACCATGTGAGGCGGAGTTGCGTCCCCCATCAACACGCCTCCCACATAGATGGATGCCTCCCTATACAGCAATCCCTCGTTTATCGCGAGAGATAGGTTCCAAGGCCGGCCGCAATAACTGAATTTCCACGAAGTAGGGATACCATATTTATTTAATTATTTAACGTGTATTTGGACGTTTTTAAACCCTCCCTGTACTGTTTACAACCCACCCTTTACTCTATTAATAACAGGGACAACTGTTAAGCAATATGAAATCGGTACATAAGTTTACAGTTACTGTATAGCGAAGTACACGTACCTATATATGACGTGATGATGGTGATGAATATGCTGTGCAGTAAAAATGATGATGATGAAGGTGATGATGACTTTTACTGCGCAGCCAATGACTGTAGTTTACGTCTCTTCACACGGCGGTGCCATTTCCTGGGGCACCTCTTCCACGGTTTCCGAAGGTGTATCTGTAGTAGTAATAGGAACTGGCTCTTTTTTGCGAGGCTGCCAAAACATTGTGATTGGCAGTTGCTGCCGCTGCTTCTTTTTCCGGTCAAAGAGCAGCTTGTAGGCGGTCATGATGTCGTCAACCTTGTTGCAAAATTGGACCGATCGAACCATATCGTCGTCCCATTCCTGTGACTGCTCTTCCAGATCCTTAGCCAGTCTGCAGCCACAGCCGCGAACGTTCTCCCTTCCTTCAACATATCCAGAAGTTTCACCTTCTCAGCGATCGTCATTATTCTTCGTTGGCGTTTAGGCTCAGCACCAGCCTTGGAAGAAGGAGCACGTTTGGGAGCCATTGCAGGGGGTGAAAATTGAAGCGAAGTTCAACACAAAGAAACCACAAAAAAAATCACACACAGTACAGTGTAATTTTGAGCACGGATGCTGTGAATGTAAGAGCTGTAATAAATGAAGTTCCCCTGCATACTTTAAAAGAAAGTCTCGCCATCATTTCATTTTTCACAATTTGTGAAAACAAGACATGGTGTCAGAATAGAGGACAGTCATGGATTTTGTTGGAGTTCTCTATCCACGAATTGACTGGGATTCTCTTAACCTGCCGGGAGAATGGAAAAAGTTCTGACAGCACGTGGAGCTGATGTTTTCTGGCCCGCTAAAAGGCAAAGACGAGAGTGAGAAATGCAGCTACCTGCTCCTGTGGGCTGGGGAAAAAGGAAGAGTCATTTTTAACACATCGACTCTCACCCAGGAGGAAGCCAAGGTACAGTGGAACCTCGAGATATGAGTTTAATTCGCTCCAGAACTGAGCTTGTATAGCGAATTTCTCGTATCTAGAACAAACTTTCCCATTGAAAATAATGGAAATCCAGTTAATCCGTTCCGCACACCCAAAAATATCAACATAAAAATCAATTTTCCTAACAAATAACACTGATAAATAATACTGTATATACAAGTGGAACCTCGGTTTGCAAGTAACTTGGTTTACGAGTATTTTGCAAGACGAGCTAAAATTTTTAATTAATTTTGACTTGATAAAACGAACGATGTCTTGCAATACAAGTCATAACTGAGCTGATGGTTCTTCTCTCTCCTTATCTCTCTCGCTCGCGCGCGCCTCTCTCTCTCTCTCTCTCTCTCTCTCTCTCTCCTCTTGAGGGCAATCGTCTCCTCTTTTCCGTCTGCATGTCCGCAGTATTATTGGATACACTTATACAGCTAACTGCTACAGAGAAACAATGAAATCACAAGCGCACAAACATGTAGATCCTCACGCTACGGGAGAACAAGGAACACTGAGTGAGTTGACGGGCTGGCAGCGTCAGCTTGGGTGAATCCCCGAGTCGAGGCGGATCGGGAAACGCGTCACGCATAACCACAGCCTGGCTCGTGACTCGTTACGCGAGCCAATGCTCGTATTTAGATCTGAATTTTTCGCTCATACTTTCCTCTTATCTTGAATTTCTCGTATACAGAGGTGATCGTATCTAGAGGTTCCACTGTACTGAAAACTTATGACCGTTTTGAGGCGTTTGTCATGCCTAAGACGAATACGATATTCGTGAGATAAGTTTAATGAGAAGGCGCAGGGTATAAACGAGACTTTTGATCACTTTGTAACAGAGTTAAAATTGCTGGTGAAGGACTGTGCTTATGCAAACGAAGATGAGATGGTTAGGGATAGACTAGTGTTTGGCACAAACTCAATGAAAGTGTGAGAGAAACTTTTAAGTGCCGGGTCTTAGCTAACATTAAATAAAGTCGTGGACATTGCAAGATCACATGAGATAGCACAAGCACAGCTGAGAACCTTCGATACATTTACTCCGAGTGGCTCATGTGAACTGACTGAACGCAGTACGCAGACAACAAGCATGAGCTCCAAAGAGTGCTGAACACAAAACGCATTACACAATTGACAAGGCAGCAAAAGAATATGAAGCAAGTGAAGCATACAAGCATATAAGTGCAGCTACTGCAGAAACAAAGCACACGGTAGAAAAAGTCAATGTCCAGCTAAAGGAAGACAGTGTAAAAAATGTGGTAAATTGAACCACTTTGCTAAAGTTTGCAGGACTGGGAAAGGTAAACCCGTGCATGCAGTGTGTGATACCTCACATAAAGAGGAAGACGAGCTGTTTATTGATGCAGTAAGAAAGGAACAACCCTCTGAAGCTGAACAAGCCTTTGTAGACATATCAATAGGAAAGCAAGGTGTAAAGCTTAAGTTTAAATTAAGTTCATAGACATGCTGCCGCTAAATATTCGCAGGCAAATCCACAACTTAATACCGGGAATGCCTGTTAAACATTCTAGATTCATGAGTACCGATTTGGGTAGTGAACACTTCGATTAATGAAACCTGTTATCTTTACAACGGTTGACAAACACAGAATGTAACTTGAACACAAGACATCCTCCAAATGCGAACCTGATTGAAAGAAATAATGATAATCAAATACTTGATGACAGCAACACTCATAACAGTCACAAAACAATTACGTTGACAATCATGTTATGTTATTTTAAAAATCTTTCCTTTTCTTTTACATAACTTCATTAAGACACTACTTCTCCACTGCGAAGCGTGGGTATTTTGCTAGTTCAAAAATATAATTGCAGAAAAAAAAAAGCCGTGTTATCACGCCACATTAACACACATTTACTACAACTGCCTCGGTGGTATAATTGTATTAACTGCTGACTGGTAATCAAAAGGTCATGAGTTCAATCCTGCACGACTCTGTTTTGAGAAGTGAACTGCTCTTATTTTTACTAATTTAGAATGAAAACATACATTTGATTTCAGTCTGTAACAGCCGGAGTAATTTATGATACTTGTAAATGTTTGCTTTGTTTTTTTTTTTTATTCACTTTTCATTCTCTCAGTCGTGTTCAGGATACTTCCCTACCACCCCCATCTGACACTACTGTTTTCACATTAGGACGCGCTATAGCTCTGCAGTGTATCATGATACATACTATCAAGGGGATCTGACACACAAACACTGGAGAATCTGCCTTCTTCGTATCTGAAGCTATAGCGCATCTTTATGTGATATCAACAATGTTATCAACAAATCTTTGCTTATCAACAAATTTAGAAGCCAAAAGACGCTGACGAAGAGGTGCAAAGGGATTTAAGGTGGGCCGGATTTACGAGTTTTTTCGTTGGCTCTGGTAATTCTAGTGTTAAAAAGAAGACAAAAAATAAGTCATTTAACACATCTAAAAATTTCAAATTGAAGGGTGAAGCAACATGGCTTTCTGAACAGGTTTGTATACTTTAGAAAAGTGCTTAAACACAAACCCAGTACTAATATTACATTTTAAACAACCTATAGTGATGCTATAATTCAAATGACTAGTGATGTGCAGTGCCACTGAGATACAGTACACACAATTGCATGTTAAAGATTTTTCTAGACTGAGAAAAGAATGAATGGGCAGATGTTTCATTCTATCTTTCATAACAAAAACTAGGAATGGAGATCATAAGGCATTAAGTAGCCCACTAGTTGTTTATGAAAATGGCTCTAAATCTGATTGTCACCATTATTGTAATTGAGAACTTAAATTAAACTACACTTAATGTGGCTAAACAGCTGTGAATATATAGTACAGTTCTTAAAAACACCCTATTACAGTCCATGGCTGGATTCAGCAGTTATACCCTTAGCTTACTAATTGCAAAAGGCCCTTCTACCAGTGGATGGTGGCAGCAAGCCAACAATGAAGCGACTGCATTCTGTACTCAGGATTTCCCACAGACTGGGGTAAAAGCAGGGTCATTGCTGATTTGCAACTCTATCTGCATAAAATTCAACTTAAGATTAAGTTTTTATTTTTATTTTTTGTGACAATAAAAAAGCAACTAAACACATTAAGCTTATACTGAATTACTTCAAATGCAATGCAACTGGAAAAACAGTGCAGGCTTTAACATATACCGTAATGTGACAAAAGCAACCCACAAACACCTGTTGCTTCTGCTGCAGCTAATTGAACACGTTAAGACTGATTTACTGCTTTCACATAGAAATATTTTGGACACAAAGATTTGGATGAAATAAAGAACAAATAACTTTGTCTTTTTTTTCACTGCAACTGTACCAAATAAATCTAATAGTGAGATTTTAACAAAATGCTATTTACTATGCGCTGGACTAAAAACATGGTAAGCAGTTTATGTTGTTGAACTAAATTAATAGAGTTTTGAGTATGTCTAGGATATTCTCAAAATGCAGTAAATAGTGGGGAAGACTGAGCGAGCAGGATAAAGAAGCACAGCGGAGCATTGTTTTTCAGTAAGATGACAGTCAAGCATTCATGAAAAGTGAACAGTTGCAGAAAACTCCAAATGCCTTCATGAACATTTCCACATTGGTTTGTATATAGTATGTACATTTTTATTCAACTGTTCTGGAGATATGCTAGGTTGCTGTAGATCTGTTACTCAGTCTGAATAAAAAAGCAATTCAAGAGTAACTGAGAGACACATGTTCAGTCTTCTATAATATACTGTTTGTTTATTCAATTATTGAATAAGCCATATTTGTTTTTAAAAATACTGGAACCATTTGGAAACAAGTAGAATTTCAACCAGGACATACACATGCACTTCATTTTAAGACAGAATTTAAACTAACAGTACATGATTGATGGGAGTGCTAGCTTTATAGTTTTTTCACAAGAAGAAGCTTGGATATGGATGAAAAAACACAAACACACAAAAATGACTTGGACAGGTGCTGTAAATCTTGGGGTGAAATTCGAATGCAGTGCTCCTTAATACATGATGGGAGAAAAGCACTGTAAGCAGTTTATCTGGTTTAGTCAAATCAATAGTCTTTTTTAAGGGTATCACATCAAAAAAGCACTCATTGCCATTGGCTGGTGAGCAAGAGTGGTATCCACTGCTTTCAGCAACCAATGTGCTATTTTTCACTTCTTTCTACCAGGTAAAGTAATCATAAATAAATCTTAGTACTTACAGTTAACAATCACTAAGTGAAAATAAAGAAGTGACTCTTTTATTTGTGTACAATGTGCTGGAGTGACTTGCAAGTTGTTAATACTGGTGCGGCTATGTGTTCACTTGAAGGTTTTTAAATTTAATAATGGAATAAGGTTTTACTGTGCTTTTATCTTTTGGATTATTCATTTGATTTTAACTCATGAACATCACTGATTTTATGGATTATTTAATTATTTAATGGATGCAGCACTTCAGTTTTTGAACATGGTTTTCTGGTTTTAATAAAAGCAATGACACTTTTGCACCAGCCCCTTGCTAAATGAGAGTGTCTTTATTTTCCTGGCTCATCTTGGTACATGGCTATTGACAGTTATGTTTTTGAGATGCTCCTGAAAGGACCATCACAAGGCCAAAATTCTAAAAAAATGTTTATAAGATACAAGGCTAAAATGCTTAACAAATTTACAGGTAACATAGGCAAATTTGGCTTTTAAGTTAACAAGTCTATTGTTTACTAAGCAACAATGGCAAATTCTTCTTTATCTGTTTTTTATCATTATTATTATTGTTATTACTAAATGATTTTATTCAACTTTCCCTCTCTGTTTATCTGGGTCAAATTCTGAAATCAATGTTTTACCCACTTTTACTGAACTGATTTGTGACAATGCAATATTTAATCAGTTT
The DNA here is from genome assembly GCF_016835505.1 of Polypterus senegalus. Taxonomy (NCBI): domain Eukaryota; kingdom Metazoa; phylum Chordata; class Cladistia; order Polypteriformes; family Polypteridae; genus Polypterus; species Polypterus senegalus. The sequence goes on along the minus strand of NC_053159.1, from coordinate 120,196,966 downwards.
TGACCCAGGATCTTTACATTAATTACATCAAATTTAAATTTCTCATTTCCTTATATTATACGTTTAGCAAATACAGACATATATAGTGCTTTTAGCCAATACTCACATATATGAATTAGTGGTGTTGGTCACGTGGTTAACGTGTTGGACTTTTGATCAAACAGTCGAAGGTTCAAGACCAATGTAGATAAACTAATTTAAAAAATCATTTCGATTAATTTATATAAAAGTTAATCAACCAATAAAGTCAAATTACTTCAATATGAGCAGCAGCATTGGTCAAGTGCTTAGTGTTGGACATTTACACGATTTTATGCAACTTGACCTCTCTGTTTGTCTGGGTCAAATTTTGCAATCAATTTTTTATCCACTTTTACTGAACCGATTTGTGACAATGCAATATTTTAACCCAGGATCTCTACATTAATTACATTAAATTTAAATTTCTCATTTCCTTATATTATACTTTTAGCAGATACAGACATATATAGTGTGTTACTTTTACTAAACCAATTTCTTTCAAACTTTGCCTATATGCTGATCTCCTGTGACAATGCAATATTTCATCAATTTTGACCTGGGAATTTTACATTAATTACATCAAATTTAAATGTTTCATTTCCTTATACTTTTCACAATATCAAATAAACAATATACTGTATATTGCTTTTAGCCAAAACACATATATATGAAAAATTAGCAGTGCTGGTCAAGTGGTTTGCATGTTAGACATTTAATCAAACAGTTGAAGGTTCAAGACCAATGTAGACAAGATAATTAAAAAAAAATGATTTTGATTAATTGATATTGAAGTTTTATAAATTCACTTCAACACGACAGTTATGCAGCATTGGTTAAGTGTTTCACATGTGGGATGGTCAATCAAATGTTTGAAGGTTTGCAACCAATGTATACAAACTATTGGTTTTTTTTTTAAATTTTACCACTTTTTCATCATTTACAGTTAGGTCCATAAATATTTGGACAGAGACAACATTTTTCTAATTTTAGTTCTGTACATTACCACAATGAATTTTAAATGAAACAACTCAGATGCAGTTGAAGTGCAGGTTTTCAGCTTTAATTCAGTGGGGTGAACAAAACGATTGCATAAAAATGTGAGGGAACAAAAGCATTTTTTTAACACAATCCCTTTATTTCAGGGGCTCAAAAGTAATTGGACAATTGACTCAAATGCTATTTCATGGGCAGGTGTGGGCAAGTCCCTCGTTATGTCATTATCAATTAAACAGATAAAAGGCCTGGAGCTGATTTGAGGTGTGATGCTTGCATGTGGAAGAATTTTCTGTGAACAGACAAAATGCGGTCAAAGAAGCTCTCCATGCAGGTGAAAGAAGCCATCCTTAAGCTGCAAAAACAGAAAAAACCCATCCAAGAAATTGCTTACGCATGGCAAAATCTACAGTTTGGTACATCCTAAGAAAGAAAGCAAGCACTGGTGAACTCAGCAACGCAAAAAGACCTAGGTCCTCATGTATGAATGGTGCGTACGCACAGAAATGTTGTGTAAGAACTTTTCAAATCGCGATGTATAATACCTATACTTGCCATAAAGCCACGCACTTTTCCACGGTACCTCATACCTTGTCGTACGCAATTTCTCCGCTCGGTTTTGCAGACTGGAGGCACCCAGCGTCAAAGCAGTGCTACTGTTCCTGTGTGGTTACTCTTTATTTTCCTGACGCGGCTTTATAAATACACTGAAACTAACCGCATATTGTTTATTAGTGTAATGCATATGATTGTAATTAACTTGTAACAATATAATGGTCCAGGGAATAGCCATAGTATTCCAAATACCATAACTGCTTTAGCGTTGTTACTCTCACTGCACCTCCTTCTTCTTTTTCTTCTTTCAGCTGCTCCCTTTAAGGGTTGCCACAGCAGATCATCTTTTTCCATATTACTCTCACTGCACCACTCAGAGTATTTATATCACTGTATCTGAGTGGGGAATCACAGCAGCAGCTGATCGGAAATTGAATTATCGGTATACAGCATCAAGCCCACACTGCCTCAGCCACGGTAAAACGTTTCACAGCCTTTCCTGTACGGACCTCGCAGTTCAGAAACAGTTTCATCCCAAGAACTATAAACGTACTCAATCAATTGCATGCTTTCATTCCAATCATCATGAAAATGATATCACGTATACATCTCAGTATTTTAATTATTCAGAGAGCTGTAATATCACAAATGTAATGGATTCTGTGTCCTGTCGGAGAAAGCAAAGCATTTAACGTGCTAATTTAGTTACGATGGGATTTGAGAAACTAGTGAATTAAATGATTTTAAGATGAAGTTTATGTTCTACTTTAATGACAAAATAAACTACGTGATTAAAGTGGATATTTCGAGATTGAAGTTAACATTTCGTGCTTTTTTCCTACTCTGTGCTTTTTTTTCTCACTGTACCCTAATAAGCTTCCATATGACACTCAGACGGTGGGCTACGTCTCGCCTTTTCATGGCGACTTTGATATGTGACAACTTCTTTTTTATTTCAGGCACTGTGCAACTTTGTTAACTTGAGCTTGTTTCTCCAACAAGCTATGTCACTCAATCAACTTCCTTTTGTTGATTATACCACTGTATAAACCAACAAATAGTACGTCTTTCTTTGCCTCCACTTGGTATTCTCTGAAATTCTTATATTTTCCCTCTTGCTTTTGCCATTGCTTTTTCACAAAATGCTGAGCTTAAGATCTATTTATATTGATTTGCATATTCAAAGAGGCGTAATTCTGGGAGGAGACGGGGCAGGACAGAAGGCGCGTGCATGTGCATTAGTTTTCACACTGATCGGGATTTATGGAGCGGAAGAACGCGGAAGTTGGAGTATGCTCAGATTCCTGCATCTGGAATTTTCTATGTGTAAGCACATTTCGGCGTTTGTTACGTCATGTTATAGTGCGAATTCTACGCACGGCGATATACATGAGGCCCCTGGACGTCCACAGAAGGCAACAGTGGTGGATGATCGCAGAATCATTTCCATGGTGAAGAGAAACCCCTTCACAACAGCCAACCAAGTGAACAACACTCTCCAGGGGATAGGCGTATCGATATCCAAGTCTACCATAAAGAGAAGACTGCATGAAAGTAAATACAGAGGGTCCACTGCAAGGTGCAAGCCACTCATAAGCTTCAAGAATAGAAAGGCTTGATTGGACTTTGCTAAAGAACATCTAACAAAGCCAGCACAGTTCTGGAAAAACATTCTTTGGACACATGAAACCAAGATCAACCTACCAGAATGATGGCAAGAAAAAAGTATGGAGAAGGAGTGGAACGGCTCATTATCCAAAGCATACCACATCATCTGTAAAACACGGTGGAGGCAGTGTGATGGCTTGGGCATGCATGCCTGCCAGTGGCACTGGGACACTAGTGTTTATTGATGATGTGACACAGGACAGAAGCAGCCGAATGAATTCTGAGGTGTTCAGAGACATACTGTCTGCTCAAATCCAGCTAAATCCAGTCAAATTGATTGGGTGGCGTTTTATAATACAGATGGACAATGACCCAAAACATACAGCCAAAGCAACCCAGGAGTTTATTAAAGCAAAGAAGTGAAAAATTCTTGAATGGCTAAGTCAGTCACCTGTTCTTAACCCAATTGAGTATGCATTTCACTTGTTGAAGACTAAACCTTGGACAGAAAGGCCCACAAACAAACAACAAGCCGCTGCAGTAAAGGCCTGGCAGAGCATTAAAAAGGACGAAACCCAGCATCTGGTGATGTCCATGAGTTTTCAACCAAGTATTAGAAATGAACATTTTATTTCCAGTTATTTAATTTGTCCAATTACTTTTGAGCCCCTGAAATAAAGGGATTGTGTTACAAAAATGCTTTAGTTTTCTCACATTTTTATGCAATCTTTTTGTTCAACTCACTGAATTAAAGCTGAAATTCTGCACTTCAACTGCATGTTTCATTTAAAATTCATTGTGGTAATGTACAAAACCAAAATTAGAAAAATGTTGTCTCTGTCCAAATATTTATGGACCTAACTGTATATACAAATTTGGCAACATGCTCTTTTCAGTGATTTGGTGATATTGGCTCAGTGGATAAAGGTTTGGAATTTTCTCATAAACATTGAAGGTTCAATTCACCAATAGGCAAATGCACATTTCCAGCACACATGTAAGGTTTCACCGTGGTTAGGATTTTCTTAAATGAGAAATGAACATGAATGAATGTTATATTTCACTCGTAGGTTTAATTCCACTCTGTTGCTAATGTAATTTTTGTCAAATCACCTTCACTCCCAAGTTAAGATTTTTGTAATGTGCAGAGAAATGTGTGGCATTAGGGTGGCTAAAAAAAATATAAAAAGAATTTTAAATGAAAATTTTATACAAAAATGCACTAAAAAGTAAACAAATTTTTTTCATGTACTAAGATTTTGTTGGTCATATGTGGCTAAAAATAAAATTGTGGGGCACCCATAAAATAAATAATTCATTTCAATTAAAATGCATAGATTCGTTAAATGATTAAAAAATTAACTCTTACAATTTGAAAATTTCTCCAATTATAACCATTATCTTAAGTACTTTAATCAGCTTTTATATGAAGTGTTATTTTTTTTTTTTTATAGTTAAGCTGGTTAGACATTTCATGTTAACAAATCTAAAAAGATAAACTCTAATGAGCTTTTTAGTGTGGAGTTAGTCAAGAAGTGGAACAGGTTTAAAAATATTTCATGTACAATACAGGACAAATTCTCAAAATTTAAAAGCAGTAAGAAATTAAGGACAGAAAAGAAAAAAAAAGGCCATGGAAAAAACAGCCATATAAAACATCAGGCACATACTTCCATCACTAATCATAGGGCTTATTGCAGTGTGAGAGCAATGATTTAAAAGGATATTAGGAAAATTAAAAAAAAGGGTCAGAAAGTAATATTATAGAAAAGGTGAAGGAGATGAAGTACATCAACCACACCAAGGGTGACCTAAAATATCTAAACATTGAAACAGCAAATGCTTTAAACTTGTACATGTGTGTTGATAACCACTTGACAGAAGAAAGGACTATCAAGGAAGAATTTAATGATATGGAAACTGAGGAAGAAATGTCGCTTAGGTTTAATATGTTAAGATCAAAGAAATCACTAGGACCAGATAACATTTATCCTACAGTACTTAAGAAGGTTAGTGAGCACCACACAAATTATATATAAACCATACACACATAATTTTTTAAACCACTGCACACAGGTGAAACACCTAAAGATTGGAAGCTAGCAAATATTTTCTCATTATACAACACTGGTAATCGAGCTGATTTAAGAATTATAGACCAGTATGTTTAACATGCATCATAGGTAAATTGATGATAGCAACTATTAAGGAAATGATCATGCATCACATGGTAAAAATACTTGCATTAGCAAATAGCATAAGCTCAGACAGAGGAGATTGTATTGTAATACAATGCTGTGATTCTATGAGAAAACAACAATAGGATTTGATTAGAAAGATGCATATGGTTGCATTTATCTGGATTTTCAGAAAGCTTTTTGATAAGGTGCCATGTCAGATGTTAAGTTATAAAACTTAAAGAATTGTCAATTCAAGACACAGTGTGTAGATACACAACTGGTTTAAACACCAAAAACAGAGTGCTATGGTGAGAAGAATTTTTTTTAGAATTAGATGATATTAAAAGTATTCTCCCTAAACGATCATGATAAAAATATAAAAAATAACTGGTTGAATAGACAGAATCAGTCGAAACATTAGTGATGGACTTAACACAGGCTTGGACAGATATGTGGCATGCAGGAAGGCTCCCCAAAGCAGGAGGGGTCACCAAAATCAATGCATTTTTCCTTTCTGTGTACAGTACAGAAGTTTCAGGACTGGAAGAGCACTAAGGTCACTTTCACATCCTTCACCAAGTCCTGCTTCTTCTGGAATCAACCGATAAAAGGACCATGGCGACCAGAAGTGGGTATTCATTCTGAAACAGTAGGCTGATTTGTCCACTAGGCACTTTCTACAATTTCTAACACAAGCATAAGATGTGATTTTTTTGCACCCATGTGTGTCCACTCATTTCTCTCTTTATTTTTCAGAATTATTAAATGAGTTGCCAGATGACACTTCACGTTCAATCCGTGTCCTTTTTTCACAGTGGCATAGTCAGCAGCATACACAGATGAGACATGTCAGACCCCATGGACTTCACTGAAGTCATCCAGATGGATAAAAAAATATACAACTGCAGCAACAGGAAGCCTCTTAGCAGATGGAAATTGTAAATAAAGAATCCCGAAGAGCTGAAAGTGCACTGGGACCATCGCAGTTACTCATACCGTTGTGACCTCGCAGTGATATCAAGTTGTTTCTGTTTATTTTTGAAAGGACTTCGACCAGACATAAATCGCTACCCAGAGATTGGGCACAGATCATGAGACCTTTATTGACCAGAGCAGCCCAGCACACTTACTTTGGTGCGACTCAAACCACCTACAACTGAACACCAGCAAAATCAAGGAGCTGGTGGTGGATTTTAGGAGGCCCAGGCCCTTCATGGACCCCGTGATCATCAGAGGGTGCAGACCTATAAATACCTGGGAGTGCAGCTGGATGATAAATTGGACTGGACTGCCAATACTGATGCTCTGTGCAAGAAGGGACAGAGCTGACTATACTTTCTTAGAAGGCTGGCATCCTTCAACATCTGCAATAAGATGCTGCAGATGTTCTATCAGATGGTTGTGGCGAGCGCCCTCTTCTACGGGTGGTGTGCTGGGGAGGCAGCATAAAGAAGAGAGACGCCTCACGCCTGGACAAACTGGTGAGGAAGGCAGGCTCTATTGTAGGCATGGAGCTGGACAGTTTGATATTTGTGGCAGAGCAATGGGCGCTGAGCAGGCTCCTGTCAATCATGGACAATCCACTGCAACCACTGAACAGTATCATCTCCAGACAGAGGAGCAGCTTCAGCAACAGACTGCTGTCACTGTCCTGCTCCACTGACAGACTGAGGAGATCGTTCCTCCCCCACACTATAAGACTCTTCAATTCTAACCGGGGGCTAAACATTAACATTATACAAAGTTACTGTCTGTTATACCTGCATTTTTATCACTTAATTTAATTTAATATTGCTTTTTATCAGTATGCTGCTGCTGGAGTATGTGAATTTCCACTTGGAGAATCAATAAAGTATCTATCTATCTATCTATCTATCTATCTATCTATCTATCTATCTATCTATCTATCTATCTATCTAATTAAAGGCATGACTACCCAGTCTAGTGACGCTGACTTGCAGATGTAGGATGATGTGTGGCTTCACCAGTTGTCAGTCGCCAGTAGAGGCAGCCATAGTGTCAGCATCGTAGTACTAAGCCACACCCAACCTATTGGCTTCTCTGCAGCTTCAGTATAAGCTAATACCCACTTCATTTCCACGTGAGCAATGGAATGATGATTCAGTAATTCTTGTGCATAATGCTGTAGTTTCAGCAAATGGCTAAATAGCCTCAGACTCCACACAATTCTGCCTATATTTAATGAGTGACAATGATCCGTTATATCCTCCGAATGGCAGGAACCTGTTTTTTATTAGAAAAAATATTGTAACAAAACCCAGACCTCTAAATGCCACATACCTGGTACCAATGCTTCCTTAATTAAGATGGGCAGAAGAACACCCAAGAAAAATGGCAACTGAGGAAAAGACTGGTGTCCACTGGAGTTCAGGTCATATGAGGAGAGCCTGGACATTTATCAAGACAGCTGGCCACAGTATCCTCTCCGTGAACGGGAACAACACAGACAGGAGGAGCACTTAGTTGGAGAGACGCTATATAGTCTCTTCAGTGAAGCTTTCCTCAAGGAGAAAAACATTGAGGTATGTACCATTGAGTGGCTGGATAGTAACTTTAAACCCCACCTCTCAAAGGCTTTAATCATGCAACCAGTGTGTCTATGGCAGTCCATATGTTGTCTATTTCAGCCAAAAGACACGAGAAGGCTGGAACCATGAAGATATCTCTACAAGCTTCAAATAAGCTGGATGCTCAAAACTAAACTACCCAGTGAACAGACCAGGGGTAAGTGACTCTCCTTCTTTACCAGGAGATAGTAATGGGTCACGGAATAAGTTTCTGAATTCCACTTATAAATTGTTTGAGATGGAAAAGACTGTTCTATTTCCCATATTGCCAAGGAAAACCCGAATGAGCACGCCCAAGAGCAATGCACTTTCAACAACCCACAGAGGAGGGACAAAAATCCCTGAAGTTTCAACCGCAAGAACACAATCCAACTGGAAGCCAAATCGAAATATGAAAACTGGAGAAACCTTAAGTCTTAGAGGCAGCTACCCAGACTAAAGAGGTACGAATGGCAAGAGAAAAAACATTGCAATGTGAAGTGGTTCTGAATATGTCTGAAAGGAACTGAGTAGGAACTGAGTAGATCCTGATCCTCCGGCTAAGACGTTGGATATCTCTGGGTCCACGGTTCTTAAAGCTGATCCTCCAATTAGCTGTGAACCACCCAGTCTCTGAGATTGCACAGGTGGTGAACCAGCGGAGTAGGGGAAAGGCTGCTGGGATCTGTGGTATCCGGGTTGAACTTCTCCAGGCTGGTGGTAAGGCTGTCCATCTGGCATTGCAAGCAATCTTTGCTTCCATTTGCAAGACTGGCATCATCCCAACTGACTTGGAAAACAGCACTTGTTGTCCCTATCTGGAAAGGGAAGGGTGATCTCCTGGATTGCAGCAGCTAAAGGGGGATAACACTGCTCTCGGTGCCAGGTAAGGTCCTTGCTAAGGTCGTCCTCAATAGGATCCGCGATCACTTGCTCACCTACCAGCGAACAGAACAGTCTGGTTTTATGCCTAAGAAGTCTACAATTCACCGCATCCTGACACTGAGAGTTCTCAGCTTTTGTCGATTTTCGCAAAGCGTTCGACTCAGTTGATCATGCTGCCCTGTGGAGCATCCTGAGGGTTCGCGGGATCCCCTCTAGGTTGCTGGATATCATGGTTGGCCTGTACACTGGTTCTGTGAGTGCTGTGCAGAATTGAGGCAGGACCTCTGCGTTTTCCCAGTTGATTCTGGGGTTCATCAGGGGTGTGTACTTACTCCTACTCTGTTCAATGCTTGTTTGGACTAAGTTATTACTTGCGTCAGTTACGGCACTACGGCCATGTGGCGCTTTTCCCCAAAGGTGATCCAGCTCGTAAGATCCTCATTGTTGGGGACCCGAGTGGCTGGACCAGACCAAGGGGTCGCCCACATAACACCTGGCTGCGGCAGATAGAGGGTCATTTCAGGAGGGCAGGACTGGACCACGTGTCTGCCTGGGGAGTTGCAAACTGGGATCCCGAGTTGTTTCGCTGTGTATTGGGTGCAGCAACGCACTGTACCAGTGGATGCTCCCCAACTTGACTTGTATAATAGAGGCCACACAGACAGTAAAAAGCCCTGCATAAACCCATAGAGGAAACCCAAGCCCCCTTATGGCCACAAAGGAATGGGGAACCTGCTTAGGGGTAAAGGTCTACCCAACAGTGGAGAAATATACAATCTAGAAGTCTTCAGCTACCATGTTAACTCATGGCAGACCAGAACAAAATGACAAGGTGAAGTTCCCCCTCCACTTCAAGAGAAGAGATAAAAAAAAATACTCAGAAAGCAGTGTTAGAGGATAGGGCATCGATAGAGATGCTCTCCTTTGCGACAGCCTCTAGGCAACTGGGTTTTGGGAACTGTGCAACCAATTGCCACACCTGTTGATTATGCCATGATGGAAGGACAGCATTGAAGGAGCTACAACCCAGCTGGGATAGTTTGCAATCCTTACCCCAGTTGGGGTAAAATACTAATGGATGAACTAGATAAACATGGATGCCAGCAGCAGTTCATTCCCCCAAACGATAATTGTCAATGTCCCTCCAGGTTGGTCTCAGGTAGGATTCACGTAGTGTTACATGGGAATTGGAGATTAAAAGAGCAGCGTTGTCAAGGTCCTTGGGTGCCACAAGAGGGTGCTGTCAGGGGAGGATGGCTCAGGTTTCTGCATGACCCTGAAATGCTCCAGATGACCACTACTGCAACACCAGAAGCATTCCCAGATCCGGTTCAAAAGGAACCCGCCACATCTCCTTGAGGAGTCAGAGTTGGGAAGCAGCATGCAACACTCACTTAGAGGGAGGAAAGAAGGAAGGAGAGAGAGAAAAGAATCTTTTTTTACTTGTGTATTTGGGCTGTGTTCATTAGGAATTGTGTTGGTGACAAGTAAAATCTTTCCTTTGAACCCGGGACCGTGTTACACATACTGTGTCAGTGGTACCTCATATATATATTAGTGCTAGGTAAGTTAATGTGTCAAAGCATCAGAGATAATTTTAAAGTCATATTGCATTATTTCTTTCATTGCATTATGGCATGGGCTAATTCTGATACCTCAATTGGAAGAATTTATTCAAGGCCTATAGTATTCCTTTCTGGGTCTGAGCAATATAAAATCCTAGAATTCACAGGGAAGCTGATAGTGGGGAAAGGAGAAAGAATGGCACTACTGTTTAATTTTTTAAAATTATATGACAGATATAAGGATAAGAATATTGTAATTTGCAGTATCTGTGCAGCATAATTTAAATACCACAAGAGCGCTACTTTGTCATTCTATCACTTGATAAGCAAAACATGCCAGTGCAAAACAGATTGTTCAAATGGAAATGTGTGACAAGTTATAATTCACAAGAATGTGTCAAATTGACCCATGTCTGATGCTAAGGCGAATATGCTTAACAAATGCAACAGCAAAATGGATTTCTTGTGATTGTAGACCTTTGAGCATAGTAAAGGATCAAGGCTTTCTCAACATAATTACATTAGCAAGCTCCAACATTACATACACATTGTCAGCACGTTGGACAATTGTTTGCTTGATTAATTGAGGATTTACATAAGCAAAAATCAATAAAATTGGAGCAACTTAGACGTGTAAAGACAGTGGCACTGGTGGGTGACTACCAAACACCATTTAGTAACCACAACTACTACGGCATAACTGCTCACAATATAGAACAGTTTGTGGACATTTATTGGATTTGCACTAGGAGTCAAATTTACAGAGAGAGACATTTTGCAGAGGAATGTGCTAAACATTTTTTGATGTTGCATTGTGGAAATACATGGAAAAGGGTCAACAGTAGGCATGGACAATGCACACAAAAGTATGCAATGATCCATTATAATTGCTCTTTTGGACTGTTGAGTTGATAGTGTGCTGGCAAAATGCAGAAATATAGTTGGTCAATACAAGCATTGTCCAGTTAATGCAGTCAAACTAGGAAGACAACAGTGTGAAATGGGACAAAAAAGAGCCACTCATTCAGATGTGCCCACGCAATGGAATTCTACATTGTCAATGATTACACAACAGTTAAGAAAAGAGAATGCCATATGAGCAACCACCACCCACCAAGGAAATCCACCAACAATGCAGATCGACAGTGAATTTGACAAAACAGAGAAGCTTGAAAACCTCTAGAGCCTTACAAGTAAGAATTTTACATTTTTGCAACCTGTCATATTAATATTTTCAGTTTTTTTTTTAAATTTACATTTTAGGAACTTAGTTCTATTTTATAAAATGAATACCGCAAAATTTCAGTTGCATAATGATAATTATTTTTCTGTTTTTAGTATAGTGCACACTAGCATTCAAAAGTTCGGAATCACAGAAGTTTGTTTTTGAAAGAATTTACACTTTATTTGTATCTATTGTGGAACGGGCCCTGGACACAGACAGACGGACATCGTTCGTTCACCCAACACACGTTTATCATGACCACCACTATATACAATATTTACCATAAATTCAGTGCACGTCCCAGTGCCTCCAGCACCGATCCCCCAAAGTCCAGGCCTCACAGTCCTTTGTGCCTTTCTTCTGGCCGCCTCCAGTCCTCACTCCAGCTCCGTCCTCTTCCACCCGACTTCCGCTCTTGAATGAAGGGAGGCGGCCCCTTTTATCACACCCCGGATGGGCTCCAGCTGCTTCCCAGCATTCCTCCGCTGACATGTCCCAGTGTGGCGGAAGTGCCTGCTGCACACCTGGAAGCCCTCCGGGTGTCCCCTGTCTTCTTCCTCCCAGCACTTCCTGGTGTGGTGGAAGTGCTGGGCTCCAGGTTTCTTCAGGCACCGGGGTGCCGCCTGGCGGTGGCCACGGGCCCCTACAGGGTTGGGCTTCCAAGCCCCTTACCCGAGGCCACCAACAAAACCAAGGCGGTCACCCCCTCGTGGTCAGGAGGAGGCACCGCCTGTGACACTATCACTGAATTGATTTAAAAATACAACAAAAACATTACTAATGTTGCTGGGTGTTGTTGCTTGAGATGATTGATTTATAATTTTTATACACATATGTGTGCAAAGCCTCATTTTCAGCCTCCATTACTCTATTGCCCTATATATGGATGTTCAGCAAATGAAAGGATGCTAGAAGAGCACTCAATGCCTTCTGTCAAGTATGGCAGAGGAAATATTATGGTGCGAGGCTCTTTTGATGATGGCCAGATGTCAGACTTCCAAAGAGTACAAAGAATAATGAGCCTGAAACAATTTTAAAAGGTCTTACCTTACCGAATGTTAAAACATTGTCTATGTATAGAATGTAATTTCTGATCAACTTAATACCACCTTCATATTAATTATTTAAAAAAACTAAGACATTTCTCTAATGTGTGTGTGCATATTGTATGAGTTATATGCTTTCATTACAGATATGTGACATATCTTTCTTTAAAACATTTTATTGAATTTATAAAAAGCAAGTAACATTCCATACAAACAAGTTCAAAACTAAGTTCAAATCAACCCCCACCCATCGATCCTGCCAGGTTTTTAAAAAATTTTGCACAGATCCTATAAGTGAGAATTACATTTTTTCCAATTTCATATAGTATACAACATCAGTTGCCCACTAACTTAAAAGGTGGGTTAGGAGTCTTACACTTGAGCAAGATAAGTCTATGTGCCAATAGTGAAGTAAAGGTAGTTACAGTTTGTCCACTTTAAGCCCATCTGGGTGTACACTAAACACAACTGTTAATGGATTAGGAGAGATTGTGACACCAAAGCTGTCTGAAAGGCATTTAAAGTTTTTGTCCAGAATGATGTTAATTTGGTGCTTGCCCAAATCATAAAGCCCTATGAGGCTGGAGCTCGATTGCAATGTTCACAGGTTGGATCTTGCTCAGGAAACGTTTTGGACAATTTTAAACGAGACAGATGTGCTCGATAAAATATTTTAAGTTGAATAATTGTATGCTTTGAACACGTGGAGGTCGAGTGAATTCTGCCTTCCACTCATTTTCTAAAATTTTGAGTAAGAGATCCTTTTCCCACTGTACTCTGGGATCTTTGAAAGGGAGGGACTTTAAATTTTTTAAATATATTACAGAAATGCTGTCTGAGTCCTCAACACTGCTCAATATTTCTTCTGGAATAGAAGTAGGTGGGAGGTGATGAAAATTGGACAGATTTTGTTTAGCAAAGTTTATAATTTGGAGGTAGTGAAAGAATTGTGTTGATGGAAAGTTAAATTTGGAGTGTAACAAATCTCTAAGTTATTTAATCCCATATGTTTTCCAAACATTAAAAACTGTATATGTTTAAGAGGTTGAAAAAGGAGGTTATCGTGCAGAGGTGCCACTGATAAAAGCTTCTCTCTCTTAAAATACTTCCTACATTGGTTCCATATTCTGAAAGAATACTTGAATGAAGCACAATTAGGTTAGTATATTGACAATGACTTGTATTTACTGGGGTACAAAGCAAGGAATATAAAGTAGTACCGCAGATTTTATTTCTATTGCAGACCAAGCCTGTGTGCGTTCATCTATTTGTGTCAATGTCTAGGTTTTTATAGCTTATATATTTACCACCCAATAATAAAATTGAAAGTTAGGTACAGCCATGCCACCTTCTGCCTTACGTCTTTGCAGGGTCACCCTTTGGATGCGTGGATGTTTAGAATTTCAAATAAATGAGGTTATGATTGAATCTAACTTCTAAAAAAATGATTTGTTAATGTATATTGGAATATTTTGAAATAGAAAAAGTACCTTAGTAAGGATATACATCTTGACAGTGTTAATTCTTCCAGCTAAAGTGAGATGAAGGATAGACGATCTATGCAAGTCTTGCTTAAGTTTTTCAATGCAGACAGCAAAATTTTTTTGATAGAGAGCTTTATTTTTACTTGTGATGTTTACCCCTAGGTATATAAACTGAATAATGTGTCTAGTCTAATATCGTGTGCTAGAGAGTTAAATGGAAAGAGCACTCTTTTATTCAAATTAAATTTGAGTCCAGAAATCTTTTGAAATTCTGCTAGTGCTGTTAGGACTGCAGGCAAAGTATTCTGTGGATCTAATATATACAGTACCATATCATATGCATATAGGAATATTTTCTGTTCAAGTTCTTCTCTGATAATCCCCTTTATTTCAATAGCATTTCAAAAGTGAACTACCAGTGGCTCAATGGCAATTGCAAATAGTAGTGGTGATCGGGGGCATCCTTGTCTAGTACTACGTTCTAGTTTGAAGCTGTTTGAAATAATGTTAATACAAACGTCTGGACTGGTATTCAGTAGTTTGATCCATGTACATATGTTAGGACCAAACCTAAATTTCTCCAGTGTAGTGAAAAGGTAGTCCCATTCAACCATACCAAATGCTTTATCTGCATCCAATGATAATATCATCTCCGGGGTGTTAGACATTGTGGGTGAATATATTACATTAAACAGGTGTCAAAGATTGGAAGCTAAGTGTCTGGCTTTAATAAATCCAATTTGGTCATATGATATTACTGACGGAAGCACCTTTTCACTCCTTCTAGCTAAAACTTTGGAGAGTATCTTAACATCATTATTCAGAAGTGAGATTGGTCTGTATGGTGCTTATTTTTCTTAGGAAAGATGGTAATTAATGCTTGGAAAAAAGTCTGACATAGTTTTGTTTTTGTTTCTAGCTTCTGTAAATGTTGCTAATAAAAGGTAAGCTAACTTATTTGAAAATCTATACTAATAAAAGGCAAAGCCCTCACTGACTGACTGACTGACTGACTCACTCACTCACTCACTCATCACTAATTCTCCAACTTCCCGTGTAGGTAGAAGGCAGAAATTTGGCAGGCTTATTCCTTACAGATTACTTACAAAAGTTAAGCAGGTTTTATTTCGAAATTCCACACGTAACGGTCATAACGGTCGACAATGTCCGCCATTTTGAACTTTCTTATTTATGGCCCCATCTTCACAAAATTTGGTAGGCGGCTTCCCTGTGCTAACCGAAACCAATGTACGTACTTATTTCGGTGGTATGACGCCACTGTCAGCCGCCATATTGAATTTTCCAATGTCACTAATTCTCCAACTTCCCGTGTAGGTAGAAGGCTGAAATTAGGCAGGCTGATTCCTTACAGCTTACTTACAAAAGTTAAGCAGGTTTCATTTCGAAATTCTACGCATAACGGTCATAAAGGTCGACAAAGTCCGCCATGTTGAACTTTCTTATTTATGGCCCCATCATCACGAAATTTGCTAGGCGGCTTCCCTGCACTAACCGAAACCAATTTACGTACTTATTTCGGTGGTAAGATGCCACTGTCGGCCGCCATATTGAACTTTTCAATGGTCTTTGTTACTTATGGGCCCATCTTCAAGAAATTTGGTATGCGGGTTCCCAACGCTAACTGAATCCTACTTACGTACATATATACGTCCATAGCCTGCAGCTCGGTCACCGTGTGAGGCGGCGCGGTCCCCATCCCAACGCCTCCCACGCTGTTGGCTGCCTGCCTATATAAGGCCGTCCGTCGCTCCGGTCTCTCAATTTCCGTAGCCACCCCCAGGTCTGATTACTGCCACACCTGTTTCAATCAAGAAATCACTTAAATAGGAGCTGCCTGACACAGAGAAGTAGACCAAAAGCACCTCAAAAGCTAGACATCATGCCAAGATCCAAAGAAATTCAGGAACAAATGAGAACAGAAGTAATTGAGATCTATCAGTCTGGTAAAGGTTACAAAGCCATTTCTAAAGCTTTGGGACTCCAGCGAACCACAGTGAGAGCCATTATCCACAAATGGCAAAAACATGGAACAGTGGTGAACCTTCCCAGGAGTGGCTGGCCGACCAAAATTACCCCAAGAGCTCAGAGACGACTCATCTGAGAGGTCACAAAAGACCCCAGGACAACGTCTAAAGAACTGCAGGCCTCACTTGCCTCAATTAAGGTCAGTGTTCACGACTCCACCATAAGAAAGAGACTGGGCAAAAACGGCCTGCATGGCAGATTTCCAAGACGCAAACCACTGATAAGCAAAAAGAACATTAGGGTTTGTCTCAATTTTGCTAAGAAACATCTCAATGATTGCCAAGACTTTTGGGAAAATACCTTGTGGACTAATAAGACAAAAGTTGAACTTTTTGGAAGGCAAATGTCCCTTTACATCTGGCGTAAAAGGAACACAGCATTTCAGAAAAAGAACATCATACCAACAGTAAAATATGGTGGTGGTAGTGTGATGGTCTGGGGTTGTTTTGCTGCTTCAGGACCTGGAAGGCTTGCTGTGATAGATGGAACCATGAATTCTACTGTCTACCAAAAAATCCTGAAGGAGAATGTCCGGCTATCTGTTCGTCAACTCAAGCTGAAGCGATCTTGGGTGCTGCAACAGGACAATGACCCAAAACACACCAGCAAATCCACCTCTGAATGGCTGAAGAAAAACAAAATGAAGTCTTTGGAGTGGCCTAGTCAAAGTCCTGACCTGAATCCAATTGAGATGCTATGGCATGACCTTAAAAAGGCGGTTCATGCTAGAAAACCCTCAAATAAAGCTGAATTACAACAATTCTGCAAAGATGAGTGGGCCAAAATTCCTCCAGAGCGCTGTAAAAGACTCATTGCTAGTTATCGCAAACGCTTGATTGCAGTTATTGCTGCTAAGGGTGGCCCAACCAGCTATTAGGTTTGGATTTTTTTTTCTCCCTAAATAATAAAAACCATCATTTAAAAACTGCATTTTGTGTTTATTTGTGTTATATTTGACAAATGGTTAAATGTGTTTGATGATCAGAAACATTTTGTGTGACAAACATGCAAAAGAATAAAAAAATCAGGAAGAAAGGCAAATAGTTTTTCACACCACTTTATATATATATATATATATATATATGTACGTGTGTGTGTGTGTATATGTATGTGTGAATATATGTAGATATTTATGTATATGTATATATGTATACAGTAATCCCTCCTCGATCAAGGGTTTGCTCCAGACCCCCACATAGGTGAAAATCGCTAAGTAGAAACCATATGTTTGTATGGTTATTTTTGTATATTTTAAGCCCTTATAAACTCTCCCACACTGTTAACATTATTAGAGCCCTCTAGACATGAAATAACACCCTTTAGTCAAACGTTTAAACTGTGCTTCATTACAAGACAGAGATGGCAGTTCTTTCTCACAATTAAAAGAATGCAAACATATCTTATCTTCAAAGGAGCACCGTGAAGAGCAGATAATGTCAGAGAGAGCCCTCGCTAAGAAAAGCAAACAATCAAAAAATCAATACCTGCTTTTAAGTATACAGAAGCACCGCGATAAAGCGGCATTTTGTAGAGGAGCGTCCTATCTTCTAGGCAAACAGCCACTGTGTAAACAGCCCCCTCTGCTCACACCCCCTCCGTCAGGCAGAGAGAATGAGAGACAGAGAGAAGCAAACAAAACAAGCGCCACGCGGGAAGCATATCTTATAGCATTGAGGAGTTTTAGTTAATATGTAATACATGCTCTGATTGGGTAGCTTCTAAGCCATCCGCCAATAGCGTCCCTTGTATGAAATCAACTGGGCAATCAAACTGAGGAAGCATGTAACCTAAATTAAAGACCCATTGTCCCAGAAAGCGAATCAGCTTAAAAATCCGTGATATATATTTAGATGTGCTTACATTTAAAATCCGCGATAGAGTGAAACCGCGAAAGTCAAAGCGCGATATAGCGAGGGATTACTGTATGTATATGCATATATGTATATACTAGCAGAACACCCGCGCTTCGCAGCGGAGAAGTAGTGTGTTAAAGAAGGTACGAAAAAGAAAAGGAAAAATTTTAAAAATAACGTAACATGGTTGTTAATGTAATTGTTTTGTCATTGATATGAGTGTTGTTCTCATATCTATCTATATATCTATCTATCTAACTATATATATATATATATTGTTCTCATATCTATCTATATATATATCTCTATCTATCTATATATATATATACCCGCGCTTGGCAGCGGAGAAGTAGTGTGTTAAAGAAGGAAAGAGAAAGAAAAGGAAACATTTTGAAAATAAGGTAACATGATTGTCAATGTAATTGTTTTGTCACTGTTATGAGTGTCGCTGTCATATATATATATATATAGCAAAATACCCGCGCTTCGCAGCGATGTCATGTGCTAAAGAAGTTATGAAAAAGAAAAGGAAACATTTTAAAAATAATGTAACATGATTGTCAAAGTAATTGTTTTGTGTATTTGACGGCAGCGTCACGAAGTTGTTTTCGGTAGCTGCATCAGAAAATGTACCACGACGTCTGACACGCCTCCTTTTTACTGTTTTCTCACAGCTTGGATTGCTGCTGTCATATATACACACACACACACACACACACACACACACACACATACATACATACATACATATATACTGTCACGCACGAGCGATTAGGAGGCCGCGGACTGATTCGAGAACACCTGGGAAAACATTC
Source organism: Polypterus senegalus (assembly GCF_016835505.1). Lineage (NCBI taxonomy): Eukaryota > Metazoa > Chordata > Cladistia > Polypteriformes > Polypteridae > Polypterus > Polypterus senegalus. The sequence goes on along the minus strand of NC_053159.1, from coordinate 120,178,123 downwards.
GCCGCCAGGGAATGGCGGGTACTAACTTTCTCCCTCTGCTTCCTTATAGAAAAAGAGACCTTCCAGCACCATAGGCCTGGTTTGACCGCAGTGCGGTACTTCCGCCCTTCCTCCGCCATCTTGCCCTGACGTCATTCTTCCCATCCTCCCTAGCGGTCCTTCCCAGCTGTCCTCCACTTCCGGCTCCACCCCTATAAAATGGCCGCGACGCCAGGAGACGGCGTCGCGTTATGAACTGTTTAGTTTATGCTTTGACCTGTTTTCTTTTTCTGTGCAAAAGTTCTGTACAATATACGGGGCCGGAAACCCCAACCCTTATTGCTGTCTCCTCGGTCCTTTACAAGTGGCGTAGTCGGCAGGATACAGAGATCCCGAGATGACGGAGGGACAGGACCTCAACACGGTGCTACAAGCCATGAATGACCAGCTCCAGGCGCTGCAGCTCGCGCAAGCCGCCACCACCCGGGAGCTGGAGGCCACGAGGCCAGGTTAGTAGAAGCCCAACGGGCGAGACCAGACCGCCCAGGCAGCCGCCCTCCTTTAGTCCCGATGGGCCCTTCGGAGGACGCCGACGCTACCTGGGCATGTTTGAGAGGGCGGCCACCCGAACGAGTGGCAGCGGTCCAGTGGGCGCCCATCCTGGCGCCATATCTGAAGGGACCAGCTGGGCCTATTATGACCTCCCTGAGGAGGAGGCCGCTAATTACGACCTCCTCAAGCCCGAAATACTGGCCCGCTACGGCATTAGCCCGGGCCAGCAGGCGGCCGAATGGCGGAACTGGGTCTTTGACCCTGAAAAGCCCTTCGCGCCCAGGCGCTCGAAGTTCTGGGGCAAGATGGGGCGCTGGCTACGGCCAGAGGGACCCGACGGGCGGAAAGTGGTCGAGCGGGTGGCCTGTGAAGGCCTGGTCAATGCCATGCCCAGTTCCCTCGCCCAGCAGGTCCGGGGACACGCCTACCAAAACATGTCGGGCCTCCTCGACGTCCTGGAGCGTCAGTTGGCGGTCCTCCGACTTGGGGGGTCAGAAAAGCCTGCTCGCGGGAACCGGCAGGGACGGGCGGCCACCCCCGAGCCCTCGACGCGCTGCAGAAGCGCCGTCCAGAGCCAGAGAGAAGCCGGGACCGCCGCGCTGTTTCAAGTGTGGCGAGACCGCCACCTACTACCAAACCTGCCCCCACACATCGCCCGGAGCCTATGGACTGTACCTGGACATCGCCGGAGAGGTATTGTATCCCGCCGCATCCCTTGGCGAGTCCGAACACGGGAGTGGTGTTGCTAAATGGGCACGCCGTGGTGGCTTTGTTTGATTCCGCAGCAACATTACCATTGTTGCTCGCCGTTTTGTCTTACCGCGACAGTGGTTAAACCAGCATTTGTTGGTCACTTGTGTGCATGGGGGGACTAGGTCATATCGCTCCGCCACTGCTATGTCACCTGGAAGGGGGAACCAACCCAAATGACGGTCGCTGTGTTACCTGAACCCCCCTTCCCAGTGATTTTGGGACAAGACTGGTCTAAAAGAATCAGCGGTAAGCCATTCGCGCTCCCGGGCCTTGTTGGATCTTGTGATGAGGGGAAAAGGCACCCTCCCGCGGCCTCCACGCCGTGCACAAGGGCAGGCCCTAGGGCGCTGGTGTTTCGGGGACCTTTCCTGGCCACGGACCTTGACCCGAAGACTCCGCCGGGAAGGGACTAGCCAGGAACTCTTCCCAGGCCCAGGCCACAAGACCCTCTCGGCGCCTGGACCATCAATTTCGGTCCACGCCGCCTCCTTTAAGAGGGAGCAGTGGAATGATGATTCCCGCGCTTTGCCCGAATGCGTTGTTCTGCCTAACAGCTCACAGCGGACGGATCCACACCGCGAACCCTTCTTTGTCCTTGAAATGATCTGTTGTACCGAAAGTGGCTACCCATGAGGGCGAGGTGCGGAAGTTGTTGCTAATTCAGCGTACCTTCCGGCGGGAGATATGCGAGTTGGCACATGCTCACCTCCTAGCCCACCTCGGGGCGAAAAACACTGGAGAGAATTAAGCTCCGTTTTACTGGCCTGGGATCAATGAGGAGGTCCGGCGTTCTGTCAATCCTGTCCGAGTGCCAGACCCGCCAGATTCCTAGGAGGGACCGTGCTCCTCTAGTCCCTATACCCCTAGTCGATGTACCCTTTGAAAGAATAGGGGTCGATCTGGTGGGACCCTGGAGCCCTCAACCCGTGGCCACAAGTATATTCTAGTCATGGTGGACTATGCCACCCGGTACCCAGAGGCGGTTCCCCTGCGCCCGCTAATACTAAAAGCATCGCACGGGAACTGGTTAATTTGTTTTCGCGCGTGGGCATACCCAAGGAGGTCCTCACGGACCAGGGTACGCCCTTCACATCGGATACGTTCAGGGAGGTAGCCAAATTACTGCAGATAAAGCACCTGAAAGCGTCTGTCTATCACCCGCAAACTGACGGGCTGGTGGAACGCTTTAACCAGACGCTTAAGCAGATGCTTCGCAAGGTAGTCAGCGGACGGCAGGAACTGGGACCAGCTCCTCCCGCTGTGCTTTTGCTTACCGGGAGGTACCCCAGGCCTCTACTGGCTTCTCCCCTTTGAATTGTTATATGGCGACAACCCCGGGAATCCTCGACATCCTAAAAGAAGGCTGGGAGGCGAGGCCTTCCTTCCTCTAACATTTTGGAGTACATAGCGCAACTGCGCGACCGACTCACAAAGATCAGGCCCCTCCTAAAAGAGCACGTGACTCGTGCGCAAGCAGCGCAGGCCGGTGTTACAACCGCAACTCCGTCCTCAGGGAGTTCCGCCCGGGGGACCGAGTTATGGTGCTCGTCCCGACCTCCCACTCGAAGCTGCTCGCTCACTGGCAAGGGCCTTACGAGGTTAAGGAGAGAAAAGGGCTCGTCGACTATTTGGTGAAACAGCCCAATCCGTCGACCGGTGAGAGGATCTATCATGTCAACCTGTTAAAGCCCTGGAGAGATAGAGAGGAGCTTCCCAGCTCCCATAGGTCACTCTCCCTTTTCACGAGCACAACTGCCCTTAACCTCAGAGAAGAGCTGACCCCAAGCAGCGGCAGGAGTTAGCCCAAACCCTCCGTGCCATCCCGAGGTGGTGAGCGAGTCACCCGGCGGACCTCGCTGATTGCCCACGATATAGTCACGGACCCGGTGTAACCGTCCGGGAGAGGCCCTACAGACTCCGGAGGCAAAACGCGCAGAGGTCGAACTGGAGGTGAAACGTATGTTGGACATGGACATAATTGAAGAGAGCCATAGTCCCTGGTCCAGCCCTATTGTCCTCGTCTCCAAGCCAGACGGCTCCTGGAGGTTCTGTAACGACTTTAGACGTCTGAATCAGATCTCCAAGTTCGATGCCTACCCCATGCCCCGCATTGGCGACCTCCTTGAGCGGCTGGAGTACGGCTCGATATTTGACTACCCTTGACATGACAAAGGGTATTGGCAAATTCCTTTAACGGCATCCGCAAAGGAAAAAACGGCCTTTAGCACCCCTAGCGGGCACTGGCAGTACAAGGTCCTCCCATTTGGGCTGCACGGGGCCCGGCGACCTTCCAACGTCTGGTAGACAGAGTGCTGAAGCCCCATCAGTCCTATAGTGCCGCCTACCTGGATGACGTTGTCATCTATTCCGGCACCTGGGAGGAGCATCTATTGCAGGTCGCCGCTGTCCTCCGAACACTGGCTAAAGCCGGCCTCCGCATAAACCCCGGAAGTGTTTTTTTGGATTAAAGGAGGCCAAATATTTAGGCTACCTCGTGGGACAAGGACAGGTGCGCCACAGGCTCCAAAGTTAAAGACATCTTAGAATGGCCCGTCCGAATACCAAGAAACAGGTGCAGGCTTTCTTGGGGCTTGCGGGGTACTACCGCCGGTTTGTTCCCGCTTCTCCGAAAGAGCAGCACCCTTGACTAACCTGACAAAAGGCGCCCCGGCGTGGTGTGGACCGACAAAGCAGAACACGCGTTCAGTGACCTAAAGAAGGCCCTAACGTCGGCACCTGTGTTACGGACGCCCGATTTTGGGCTCCCGTTTATACTCCAGACCGACGCTTCGGACACAGGCCTGGGCGCCGTGCTGAGCCAAAGCGTCGATGGTGTCGAGCACCCTGTGATGTACCTTAGCCGGAAACTGATGGACCGGGAGACCCGGTATGCGGCGGTGGAGAGGGAGGCCTTGGCCATTAAGTGGGCAGTGACCCACCTCCGTTACTACCTGCTGGGTCGCGAATTCGCTCTGGTGACTGACCACGCTGCACTTCAGTGGATGTCCCTGCACAAAGAGTCGAATCCGCGAGTCACTAGGTGGTTTCTGGACTTGCAGCCGTATAAGTTCACTGTCACTTATCGGCGGGCACCCTCCAGGCCAATGCCGATGCTCTCTCGTATTCACGACCTCTCGGTTAGGTCCGCCCGACCTGGCGGTCCTGGGCTAAGGGGGATCGTGTCACGCACGCAGCGATTAGGAGGCAGCGGACTGATTCGAGAACACCTGGGAAAACATTCGCGCCAGGGAATGGCGGGTACTAACTTTCTCCCTCTGCTTCCTTATAGAAAAGAGACCTTCCAGCACCATAGGCCTGGTTTGACCGCAGTGCGGTACTTCCGCCCTTCCTCCGCCATCTTGCCCTGACGTCATCCTTCCCATCCTCCCTAGCGGTCCTTCCCAGCTGTCCTCCACTTCCGGCTCCACCCCTATAAAATGGCCGCGACGCCAGGAGACGGCGTCGCGTTATGAACTGTTTAGTTTATGCTTTGACCTGTTTTTCTTTCTGTGCAAAAGTTCTGTACAATATACGGGGCCGGAAACCCCAACCCTTATTGCTGTCTCCTCGGTCCTTTTACAATACATATATATATATATACACATATATATATACACATACATATTTTCATATCTACATATCTATATACATATCTACATATACACATATATATATATATATATACATACATACCTATCTACATCATATATACACACACATACATACATACACACACACAAATTATATATATGTGTGTATGTATGTATGTATGTGTGTGTGTGTATATATATATATACACATACATATACTTGTGTGTATGTTTGTATGTGTCTATATGTGTGTGTATAGGTTTGGTCACTGAGTGCAAGGGAAAAATAATAAATTATAGTCTATAAGTTATTAAACAGTAAAACATTAACGTTTTAAGAAGTACAGGTACATTGAAATTACATTTTCTATGTGAACGTTCAAATTTGTGCCTCAGGTAATGTGCCTTACCGGCATTTAAAGAAAATTAGTTTCGTGTCCTCTGCAGTGTTAAGAGAGAAAGGCTTTGGTTTGGGATAAAAGGAAAAAAGGTGTAAAGAAAGGAAAGTTGCCTTTTCTTTTATATAGTATAGAGATGTGTTCGCTGGCGTTATGATCGCCTTTTGGGGACAGTCGCGTGGGTCTTGTGTAGACTGGTGAGACGTCCCGCCATTAATCGGCTGTGATGGCACTGTCAGTCCTCCTCTCCTGTGCGTGTCTTCATAATCCGAGATGAGGACCTCATAATCGTATACGTGAAAAAGAAAGTGTGAATCGCCTTAATATTATTTTGCGTGGTGTAGAAAAGGGTCCCGTGTTTGCACTTGTCTGGGCTATAGCGCAGGGGAGGATGAAAAAAATTAAAAGTGCTCACTTTGACTTAAGGCAGAAGCGCAGTCAGCGTCTCAAAGGCCGGCACAGCTATGCACGCGCGCTGGCTGCTCGACTTTTGCTGGGTAGGAGACCCCAGTTTTTGCAGACACGTTCATGATATCAAAAGTCTCAGCGCTCTTTGGAGGTCATTCATATATATATATAGCAAAATACCCGCGCCTCGCAGTGGAGAAGTAGTGTGTTAAAGAAGTAATGAAAAAGAAAAGGAAACATTTTAATAATAACGTAACATGATTGACATTGTCATGAGTGTTGCTATCATATATATGCCTGCCTAAATAAGTCACCCTCGCTTTGCTCTTACTTTTTTACCGTTCATTTAATCATGGCTAGTGGCGGAAAAATTATAAAATGGAAGGAGGATGGCTTTACCAAAACAATTATTGATGGCGAATCGATTATTCATAAAGCTTGAATTGGTGATCTGTTTTCTGTGTTAACCTCATATTTTTTATACTTCTTCTCAAACTAAGGTGGTGCGAGGGTAAAATGAATCGGGATGCGCTGATCAATGTAATCGGTGTACCAGGAAATTATGCATTGACAAAAGCTCCCCTTTGCTTGTAATGCAAAGTGTGATTAAATGCATTATTTTTTAACGTGTTATGGAGCACATGCATCGAAGCTTCTCAGCTGTGCTTGTGCTAAGAAAAGGAAAGATTTTAAAATAACGTAACACGATTGTCAATGTGACCTTTTGTAAGTAGTGCCTGGATGATTCAGTGTGGAGAAACTCTAGAGACAGCGTGTGTATTAACCTGTGGATTTTTCTGTGAGTATTTGGTGGCAGTCTGACGAAGTTGCTTCGGAAGACGGCGTTAGCCGCGGAGCTCAGCTCAGAGCAAAATGAGATGAATGGGAGGGGAGATGATGACGTGACTCCCACACCCGCCTTAACTGTCAGTCCCCCACAAATACAGTCTCTCGGAATTTGCATAAGCACACCCCTTCACTTCAATTTTAACTTACAAAGTGATCAAAACTCTTGTTTATATCCTGCGTCCTCTCATTAAACTTGTATCCCGCATTACCTGTGGGCATGTGAAACGCCAGCGGTAGCCTGTCTATGAACTTAATTTAAAGTTTAGGTTTACACCTTGCTTTCTTTCCGAGGTAGCAGCACTCATGAATATGGTAGTATATGTCACTTGCTCGCTTCTTATTGTTTCGCTGCCTTCTCAATTATATAATGCATGTTTTCTTAAGCGCTTTTTGGAGGTCTTCCTGGTTTTCTACGCACTGCGTTGACAGTCAGTTCACGTGATTACGTGGGAGGCGTGATGATGTCACACGAAACTCCGCCCCCCACGTCTTTCCAGCTCAACTCTATTACAGTTAATGGAGAAAAATACCTTCCAGTTATGACCATTAGGCGTAGAATTTCAAAATGAAACCTGCCCAACTTTTGTAAGTAAGCTGTAAGGAATGAGCCTGCCAAATTTCAGCCTTCTACCTACACGGGAAGTTGGAGAATTAGTGATGAGTCAGTGAGTGAGTGAGTGAGTGAGTGAGTGAGTGAGTGAGTGAGTGAGTGAGTGAGTGAATGAGTGAGTGAGGGCTTTGCCTTTTATTAGTATAGATATGTTTATATGTATGTATATATATATATATGTATGTGTGTGTGTATATATATAAATATATATATGTGTGTGTGTGTGTATATGTATGTAGATATGTATATATGTATATATATATGTGGATGTGTGTGTGTGTGTATATATATATGTATGTGTGCATATATATATGTATGTGTGTGTATATGTATATATGTATATGTGTATATATGTTTATGTGTGTGTATATATATGCACACCTCCTCCAGACCACGAGGGGGCGATCGCCCTGGTTATGTTGGGGGCCACGGGTAAAGGGCTTGGAAGCCCAGCCCTGTAGGGACCCGTGGCCACTGCCAGGCGGCACCCCGGTGCATGAACAACCCTGGAGCCCAGCACTTCCGCCACACCAGGAAGTGCTGGGGGGAAAAAGACAGGGGACACCCGGAGGGCCGGGAAACAGCTGAAGCCCATCCGGGTTCCTATTTAAGGGGCTGCCTCCCTTCAGTCGAGAGTGGAAGTCGGGTGGAAGTGGACAGAGCTGGAGAGAGGACTGGAGGCGGCCAAGAGAGAGGCACGAAGGACTGTGTGGCCTGGACTTTGGGGGATCGGTGCTGGAGGCACTGGGGGTGCACGTGAAGTAAACTCTTGTAAATATTGTAAATAAAGGGTGTGTTGGGTGAACCTAAGATGTCCGTCTGTCTGTGTCCAGGCCAGTGTTCACAATATAGATATATATGACAGCAACACTCATAACCGTGACAAAACAATTACATTGACAATCATGTTACGTTATTTTCAAAATGTTTCCTTTTCTTTTTCATTACTTCTTTAACACATTACTTCTCCACTGCAAAGCGCGGGTATTTTGCTAGTCTTTTATAAAATTTGGCAGGGTAGCCATCAGGGCCTGCTGGTTTCCCAGTCTGAAGTGAGTTTATAGCATCTAGCAATTCTGAGAGTGCCAGAGGTTTATCCAATTTCTCTGCACAGAGTGTATCTAGTTGTGGTATCTGTAATACATCCAAAAGCGCATAAGATTGTGTCTTGTCTTCTTTAAACTGAGTAGAATATAAGGACTTGTAGTAGCCTCTAAATGTGTGCATTATATTTTTATGGTCAATGATTTTGTGTCTATCTGTGTTGGTAATTACTGATATTGCATCGCGAACTTCCTGCTTGTGGATCTGTTGAGCTAAGATCTTATTAGCCTTCTCTCCATATTCATAGTAATGATGTTGTGATTTAAAAATGAGTTGTTCTGTTTCTTTTCTTGTCAAGAGGATGAGTTCTGATTGCAAAGCCCGTCTTTTCCTGTGAAGTGCCTCATTTGGACACCTGGTATGTTCTTGATCTATTCCGGTAATTTCACTGATTAGCTCTGATGCCTTCTTGGTTTCCAATTTATTTTTGTAGGAAAGATATGAAATAATTTGTCCATTTCAGAAAGCCTTCAGAATTTCCCAGAGTATTCATGCAGAGACATCTGAGGATGTATTTGTCTCTAAAAAATCGATTTGCTTGGAAATAAACTGTACAGTTCTCATCTGCTAATAAAAGTGGGTTAAGACAGCAGCTGTGACACAAGTATGTGGGGCATAATGATTTGAGCTCCATTATCAAAAGGGCATTGGTCGGAGATAACAATAGTATCATAGCTGCAAGATTTAATCGTTTGCAAGAAATTGTTATCTATAGAGAAATAATGAATTATTGAGTAACAGTGATGTACTGGTGAGAAAAAGGAATATGTTCTTGAGTTTGGGTTTAGAAATTTCCAGGGGCCAGATAAGTTGTGATCAATTACAAACTGTGTAATTGTTTTTGTAGTGTTAGATGTCATTGCCCCCAGAGGCAGGAAACCTATCTAGGCTTGGATTTAAAACACAATTAAAGTCCCCACCCATTATAATTTAATGAGTATTCTAATTAGGAATGGATGCAAAAACGTTTTGGATGAAGTCCCTATCATCCTCATCGGATGCATAGATATTTATCAAAAATCACCTTACAGTTAAATAAATTACCCATGATGATCACATGTCATCCTTCAGAATCACATACTACATCTGATACTACAAATGAAATTGTTCAATGTATAAGAATTCCCACACACCTCTAGTGTTCTTTGTATAGCTGGAGTGGAATATTTGGCCAGTCCAATCTCTGTGCAACCAAAACTGATTAGATTTGAAATTAGATTAGAAACAGCTTGCTCTCTTTCTAATCCCTCCCCCTCCCCATTTTACCTCTTTATGTGAGGCTAGACTACACTTCACAAAGTCCCAGTCCTTTGACATACCTTGAGACAGCACGTCCAGAACAAAACAAGCCCACCAACAGTGGTGTATAAGTATTTTGACAGATGTGACCGATTTGCTTGGGAGAAAAATATGAGTCCTGTTCAATGATTTTGCATGTGATGAAGGTGTCATGATCCAGGCTATGCGATCAGATTTAAGGAAAGCTTCACTACTAAGTTTTCAAACAGAAAACACACCCTAAACTTGTCCTGGCTGAAAATAGCAACAGCACTGGACCCACAGTTCAAAGACCTTAGATGCCTCCCAAAATCAGAGAGGGAAGAGGTATGAGAAAGCATAAGGGAAAGACTGCAAAATATAATACTCCAAACAGCAGATGCCATACCACATGAAAGGAAAAGCTCACTCTTTGTCTATGCATCTGACTTAGATGATGGTACAGATGAAATTGCTAACATTTTGGATTGTTAAAAATCAGAAGCCATTATTCTGAAGGAGATGTCCACTGCAGTAGTGGGCAAATCATTCAGGGATTTATGAGGATTTAGCTCATTTCACCCAAAAATACTTGGCATCTCCCCTTTGACTGTCCCATGCGGGAGGCTTTTCTCACTGTCTGGTCATATTGTAAAGAAAAAAGGGCTGCACTCAGCTAAAAGTGTGGACAGGCTTGTTTGTCAAAGCAACTGACTCAGTAACAAGAAACATGACTTGAGCTTATATTTTTTGGCAGATTTTTGTTAGAATTTCTTTTTTTTAAAAGTGAACTAGACTGTTTCAGTAAACTATTTATTATTCATAAATCTTTGTTTGAAAATGATTGGGCAGTTTTGTCACAGTCCAACATAACAACAAAAGGCTCTTAGTCAAATAATTAAATTTTATCATTAATTCAAGGTTTATTTTAATTTCAAACTTGTTATTTATTATAAGTCTAATACCTTTTAATAAGTATTATTGCTAGTTTCTACCTGCACTTTCATTTTTTGTTTGTAATAAATTGACACTGAATATGCAGTAAAATATATAATATACTATGATATAGATTATACTATAGAAAAAACAAAATAATTATTTTCAATGGTATAACAACATTATTGTATTTGTGATTGATCACACAATTAATCACCAAGGTCTGTGATTAATTGTGATTAAAAAATTATTAATTTCTCAGCCCTAATATATATATAAATAAATAATAGTTATTTACCATCAATGTTATAACCAATACTGCTTCTCAGTAAAAGCGCATACAGTCAGTAAAGAACATAAGACAGCATGCACATACAGTGTGGTACAGTGGTGGTATTGTGCTACAGTGGTGTCTCATTTCTTTTTTTTTATCTGAGTTTTCTAATTAATCATTGCAGACATTGTTATGCATATGCATAGCACATGTACAATATAATTACTGGTTGGAGTTCCATTTTTTTCCTTTCCTTCTATCTGTGTCAACTTACCTTTGTGTGCTCAGGTAAGCAGTGTGTTCTTGCCTGGTGCATTCGTGATTAGCACATATTTTTTAATGATTGTCTCATTTTGCTTGGCTTTTCTATACATTCATAATGGCTAACACGGTACAACACCCTAGTACTACAAACATACAATTTAACCTGAAATACTATTTGCAAAAATAAATATAACCATAACACCATTTCTAAAATAACTCCCTTAAACATGTTCTCGTTTACTTTCTCTGCTTTTTCTCTACCGTGAATTGCATGCTTTTATCTTACCATGATTTTAAAAATAGGTACTCTTTTCTTTCTTTCTTTCTTTCTTTCTTTCTTTCTTTCTTCTAAAATTAAAATCTAAAGCTTACACCTTTAAGAACCCTCCTATTGCTTACACTTTTATAAATTGTGTCTTGCCTACTTCAGTCATAGTCTCAAGTACTTTACACTGGGAGGTAAATTTAATTGCATCACAACTTTTCAATACATTTCTATTCAAATGAAAACAATATTTTAATGGAAATTACATTATTTTAATAATTTTAAAGGATAACGGTGTAAAGTATTCACTATGCTAATTTAATGTGCATTATATATAATCATAACAGAACAGAACAATTTGATACAAGGCATAAATATGAAGCCACTGTTGAAAGACTAAAAATTATTTAATACTATGAATGTCACAAATCTCTGATGATTTCTAATACTGCATTCCGTAAGTTGCTTCAAAGTTGTTTTGACTATTCTAATTTTATCCTTCCATTTCTGTTCCATACCTGCCAGAATATGCTGTCAATTGTGTTGCCAAGGAAGCCTTCCCTTGTTTCGGAAGACAAAAGTTTTGGACCCAAGATTGTCATGAATTCATCAAAATCCACTTGGCCATCTCCTAAAATGAAAGAATATGGCAAGTTAGTGTGTTTAAACATTTAATATTTGAATGCACATATTTATTTTCTGCTTTGGAGGAGCCTGTTCAGCCAGTATAACTAGACCCCAAGAGTCACAGGAAACATTTTCTTTCTCCACAATCCCACAAAGCTATTTTAATATTTGTAAGTTTCATGAACTTATTGGGTTTATTTGCCAGTGATAAATGCTAACCAGAAATTCCGATATGATTGAACCATTCATGGTGATACATATATGACATTAATTTAGTTCTCCACACCTAGGAGCTAAAGAGATGTATCACACAGGAGCTGTGAATTTCCCACCTGTGTGACCCACTTGCTAAGACTAGTGCTATAACAGCCTGCAGAAATGCAGTGATTATTAGAAAGAGGTCACTCGCTTTATTAGATTGTCATACTCTGCCTGACCCTTTACTGCACTGCTAAAATCATCCATCACTTTTGACATGCTAACCATAATATGGCTGTGAATCAAAACTGGGTCAGTGTACACACATATAAAAAATGAGTGTAAAAATCAAATATAATAAGTAAAACAAGCAAGCAAAGCAAACTAGTAATTTTCACTGTTTGTCATTTATGCTAAATACTTATATTTAAGAGCAGGCACCTTTAGGCTTCATTAACTCTAGATACTATAAAACAAGTATTACCGTAATGTATTAGGGATATTGTTTTGGTGACTTGATAAGTAAATTAAAACTGCAACAATATAGGCAGTACAGAATGCACAAGAAAAAAAAAATAATACACAGATGAGAATCAAACTGTGTTGTTAATATTACAAAAACAACCCACACTGCATATATAGCACATTCAGTATCTAATGAAATAGGGCTGAAGGTCATCAAGCGACATGACATTCTTGTTCAAAATGTCTGCTTTTTAATAGAAAGTGTGCATCAAACTCACTGAGAAATTTTTTTTGCATATTATGCTTTTTCTACATAAATCCTATAAACTTGACGTTCCATGTTATAGTAAAAATTAATAAAATGTTGATGTGAAATGTAAATTGTATGAAGTCTAAATATCAAATAAACAATTTCACAAAAGTTTTTGCATCTCTGTGGTGGTTACAATGTATGTATTCATGCATAACTGATTATGGCTTGTGCCTTGAGGATTTTCTTTACGTCACTGACTTCTTTATTTTTTTTCAATAAATGTAAAACAGAAGCTCCCAATTCACATTTCTGAAAAAAATGTATTTCATTTAAAAAGCCATCAATACACTATCCAAAAAGCATGTAGATCATGAGTAAACATGGACAGTGAAGACATAAATATACTGTGGCTATAAGTTTGTTTTTTTTTTTAAGATCTTTCAGTACCACCGACATACTGTACACTCACCTAATGTTCTCTGAGCTGACAAAGTAAATATGGCAATTTAACATTTGGAAGGTATTCCAAAAAACCTTTTCTTCAATGCATCAGGACACATAATTACGTATGAATATACATCTATTACCCTTTAAAGACCGCAAATCAGACAAATCTCACAGAATGTGAACAGTGCAGAACTGAAACATATATTGACAGGGTAAGCATTTAATCCCACATAACTGGTGCCACAATTGAACAATGCTAACCCGTTCACCATCATGGCACTCACACAGACAGCTGAATAAAATTTAGTAAATTACATTACATACAAAATATTAAAGGCTAAATAAATTTTTCAGCTTTAAATCATTGTATGCTGTGAAAGGCAGCATATATATGCATTCAAACTCATCGAATTAAGGACATCAGATGTAGGACCTCCTGCAACCAGAAGCCATGTTTTGGCTACAGGATTCACAAAATGGAAGCACCTACAGCAAAATCAAAATGACACCAGAAACAAGCAAAATATTTTTAACAAAGTAATATAACCTTTCAGTGCAAAAATAAACCAGATATTTGGAATCTTCATAGTCCAAAACACTTTATTGACATTTAAAGATTATAAAAAGAACTAAATTAAGGTAAAGAAAATGAAAAAGAAAAATGGAATAACAGTTTCCTAAGTTAGCATGATGGCTTGATAAGAAAATTTATTCAACAACAAATGCGCATCAATCTGTGTCTGCAGTCAACTCAATAGTGTATTTTCAAACTGACAGTTCTTTCTCCATTAAGTTAACTGGAGTTTTCTCTTGAAAGACCCCTCACATATTACTCAAAGTAAATCAATCACGTTTTATACAAATAAGACACTTTATCAAGCTACCTTGCAGGATGTGACTTGTCAAATGAAGGGGCATTTCTTCATTTTCATCAAGAATTCTTCACATATCATATATACTTACAAATCATATTCTGTATATACTTTTACTCAGAGCTGTAATAAAAAATGACTTTTTTTGTTTTTCCATTCTTTTACTTACAGTCTTTGTGTATTCCAATTACTTACTGTTCCTCCATAAGCTGCAAGAAAAAGCTGTCAAACCAGTTATATGACCATCTGAACTTGTCATGATTAATAAAGTTTACATAGGTAAGCAACTATAGAACTGAAAAAAAGCTTAGGCAATCAATGGGCATTCCAGCTCTTTTTAGTAAATCAAATCATTTAGCATGGCGTATGAGCAAAAACCAGATATGTTGGCTTACTAACAGCTTGTTATTCAGTTTAAGTACATACCATTTTTATACTTCAAATAGCAAAATACCCCACGCTTCGCAGCGGCGAAGCACTGTCTTAAAATTTTTATTAAGAAGAAAATTAAACCTTTTTAAACTGAGGGAAAATATACCAATAATTATTTGTTAATGATCTCTTTGTATACCACATTGTCATTTCGGCCCTCCGGTTGTAATATGACCAAGCTGTGCGCTGAGCTTACTCTTGAGCATGCAATGTACAGTTGGCCATGTGAAAAGTAATCTTGTTTCAGATCTCACAGCTTGGATTGCTGCTGTAATAATCGGTTTGAGTTTCATGGTTTGTTTCAATTATGACAGTATTTGCAGGATTTGTGTTGAAGAGACATTCGGCATCTGTCAAGCGTTGTAGGCACACAACCGGTTTTATCGATAACTTCACATCCAGCTTTTGAGAGTTTAAACATTCAAAAACATCAAAGTGTCCTCTACTGAAATCGTCACCTGTGAATCTAAGATGTTTAAGAGGCATTGGCGGTTGTCCAAAGGTGTAAAATATTTGGCCATTTCAGTACACTTGAAAGCGACAACCAAACAATTCAGCGGCAGCCATCAACTCACATACAGAACCATAGGTGAAGGGCTTAAGCATTTCACTGTTATAGTGCTCCTGTGTAGTATAATTATCTCCTGTACCGTCATCAGTTCACACCTTGAACCTGTCCCAGTCATTCAATACATAAGACACAATGTTCCTCCGGATATCAAGAGTGAGCCTGATATGGCCATGCAATATGTAACAAAGAGAATGGAAAAGGTAGTTGCCATCTCCGGGCATGGAAACCAGTCGGTAAGTGACAGTTCTTTGATTGATGGTGATCACCTCGATAGACATGTTAATAGGGGTATGGTTGGAACGATAAAGGAAACGGTGACCGAGCTGCAGGCTATGGACGTACAGTGGAACCACGGTTCACGAACGTCCCGGTTCACGTACAACTCGGTTCACGACCAAAAAGCTTGCCAAACTTTTGCCTCGGTTCATAACCACAAACTCGGTATACGAACAAGCCAGTTTCCCTTGCCTACCTAAGCTGAGCTGAGAGAGAGAGAGAGCAAGAGCGAGCGAGCACGTGCCTGCTGGGGAGGGGGAGGAGGAGATTGCTGCACTGTTTGCCTGCCTATCTGCAGCCAGTAAGTGCAAGCCAACCATCCCCCCAATTCCACGTGCCTGCTGGGGAGGGGGAGGAGGAGATTGCTGCACGTGTTTGCCTGCCTATCTGCAGGCTGTACGTGCTAGCACACCATCCCCCCCACCACAGGCAGCCTGAGAGAGAAAGAAGAGAGAGAGAAAGCGAGCGACTGCTGCAAGAGCTCTGTTCATTGTTCTCCTTCCATTGGCTTCTAAGCAAGTGATGAGTGGTGAGAAGAAAATTTTGAAGAAAATTGAAATCGAAGTAAAGAAAGAAATTACATGAGGTGGAAAAACCGTTTACCAGTTTACTCATTTACCAATTTGAGAACCCTCGTGCTTTCAAGCAGCACAACGTAAACAAAGCAAGACTGCCAGCAAACATGATGGGTTGGGTCACAAGAACTTTGTTTTTGGAATGGCTGCATGAGGCTTTCACTCCCACCAGTTAAACAGCTAAAAGCACCAGAAACCCAAGAGATCACAAGAGAAAAAAAACATGTGAAGGAAAACACTTCATGCCAGAACTCGACTCATGCAAGGTTAGTTTTCTTGGTGGTTTTTGTATTACGGATTTTTCAAAAGTTAATTTTTCAGTTCATAATGCGATTTGTTGCAAATGTTCGCTATTTTCCTTGTGCTTAAAACTCATGAAAGTGTTTGCAGATGGAGTTTTTCATAGCGTGATTAGGTGAAATGTTACCTTTCTCTTTTTTCAAATGTTCCTTTTTTTCCGCTGTGCTTAAAACTCATTTTATAAAAAGTGTTTACAGCGATCAGGCTTTAAGTTTAATAGCATGATCTCCTGCAATCTTACTTTTTTGGTTGCTTGTGAGTTGGTTTTTAAATGCACTTCGGATTTGGTTGATGTTCCTTTTTTTCTGCTGTGCTTAAAACTCATTTTAAAAAATGCTGCGAGCACCTGCTACAGAGAGATTAGAGAGCACGAGCGAGCAAGCGCAGAGAGAGAGCGCGCAGCTGACAGGGAAGGGATGGGGGGGATAGGTGTGTGTGTGTGTGTGTGTGTGTGTGCGCGCTAGTGCTACAGAGAGAGAGAGAGCGTGTGAGCCAGGCTGCTCCTGTAGCTGAGGGAGGGAGGGAGGGGCTTTGTTGGTGTGTGTGCTACAGGGAGAGAGCGTGAGCGAGCCAGCTCATGTAGCTGAGCAGGGAGCCTGGGTGTTTTGTGTCAGTGTTATTCAATGTTTTTACATTAGTTTACTATTACACTGTGCATTCTATGGTGTAATTAACTATATTTGTGCTTAATCTTTACATATTTTTACATATTTACATACAGTTTGTACGGTCTGGAACGGATTAATTGTATTTACATATAATACTATGGGGGAAACTGCTTCGGTTCACGACCAACTCGGTTTACGACCAAAGTTCTGGAACGAATTATGGTCGTGAACCGAGGTTCCACTGTATATATGTACGTAAGTAGGATTCAGTTAGCGCTGGGAACACGCATACCAAATTTCGTGAAGATGGGGCCATAAATAAGAAAGTTCAACATGGCCGACGTTGTTGACCGTTATGACCGTTACGCGTAGAACTTTGAAATGAAACCTGCCTAACTTTTGTAAGTAAGCTGTAAGGAATGAGCCTGCCAAATTTCAGCCTTCTACCTACACGGGAAGTTGGAGAATTAGTGACGTTGGAAAGTTCAATATGGCGTCCGACAGTGGCGTCATACCACCGAAATAAGTATGTACATCAGTTTTGGTTAGCGCAGGGAAGCCTCCTACCAAATTTCGTGAAGATGGGGCCATAAATAAGAAAGTTCAAAATGGCGGACGTTGTCGACCGTTATGACTGTTACGCATAGAATTTCATATCGAAACCTGCTTAACTTTTGTAATTAAGCTGTAAGGAATGAGCCTGCCAAATTTCAGCCTTCTACCTACACGGGAAGTTGGAGAATTAGTGATGAGTGAGTGAGTTAGTGAGTGAGTGAGTGAGTGAGTGAGTGAGTGAGTGAGTGAGTGAGTGAGTGAGTGAGTGAGTGAGTGAGTCAGTGAGGGCTTTGTCTTTTATTAGTATAGACTAGCAAAATACCCGCGCTTCGCAGCAGAGAAGTAGTGTGTTAAAGAAGCAATGAAAAAGAACAGGAAACATTTTTAAAATAACGTAACATGATTGTCAATGTAATTGTTTTGTCACTGTTGTGAGTGATGAGTGTTGCTGTCAAATATATATATATTTACACACACACACATAAACATATATATATATACATACACACACACATATATAAACATATATATACATATACATACATATCTACATATATACACACACAGCTATTTCGTATCAGTGCAATACGCTGCTTGTTAAAACGGATGACTCCCGCTCTTACGTGCAAGTCTGCGTGGATATTATGAACTATCGTATTTGTTGAAGTTCTATTTATATTTTAAATAGAAGGAATTTTTATTTAGTCGACAGAAATATCTTTGGTAGGAATGGTAAAAACAGACAGGAATATTATTCATGAATAAATCAACTCAAACCTTAAACAACTTATAATATTTTGCTCCCATAAAAATATATCCTGTCTAAATTATACAAGTTAGAAATAAAGTAAACATTAAAAGAACAAACATTCAAATTTCTTTACTCTTATGTAATTTTATATAAAAAATAAACTTAGATTTTAAATATCCCAAAAGATTTTGCTCTCCATAAAAATATATCCTGTCAAAATTATACAAATTAAAATATGAACATGCTGCATAACAAAACCTGGAAATATAAATAAAATGTGTTCCTTTCAGCAATAACAAATCAAATCATTCAGTTGTCTTTGCTCTTATGTCATTTTAGAGCGGACGCCTGGCATCATTTTTTGGCAACAAGTTCGTTTATGTTTGGTGTGAGGTTCTGTGTTGTGGAGATTCTCAGGATGGATTGCAGGTGCTCATCAGTGAGGCGACTCCTGTGTACTGTTTTGTTAGTCTTTATCACTGAGAAGAGCTTCTCACACAGATATGTGCTACCAAACATGCAGAAGGTTCGAGCCGCATGTAGACGGACTTTTTTTGTTCTTCAAAGTCACCAAAGCGCTGTGCAAACTCAGTGCGCAGTGCGCTCAGTTTATCAGCAAAGTGCGTATTTTGGGAACACCGTAGTGACGACTTGGTTTAACATTACTTGGCAACAGGGAAAGTAGGGCAATTTGCACTGGTGCATTTGTGTCTCCCATAAAAGCAGCTTCACTTGAAATCACTTTGTGATTGTGCACGGGTAAAAACGTCCGCTGAAGTGTCAGATTCTTATTTAATTCTTCTGCTTTCTGTATCTTCTGCATTGCATTCAGGTTACCCTGATGTTTTGTCTCATAGTGCCGTCTTAGATTAAATTCTGTAATTACAGCCACATTAGCTCCACAAATGAGACACACGGGCTCAGTAAACATATACTCAGCCTCCCATCGGTTTTTAAAGGCTCTATTTTCAGAATCAACTTTTCTCTTCAGCATCGTGTGAGCTAGCTTCACAATAACTTGCAGCATCATAAGCATAATCATCAGCTAGACTTGATTAACGCGGTAAGTGTTCGGCAAGGCAGCTGAAGCGCTGCATTATGGGATCTGTAGTTTATTGTGTTACCAGCGCTTCATATACCCGGGCCATTAATAACAATAATACAGTATATAAAATGATCTCACGGGCCGGATATAATTACACGCTGGGCCGGATGTGGCCCGCGCCCTTGAGTTTTACACATATGGACTAAATAGAACTTGAAAAGATATATTTTTCAAATGTGATCGCGCAATTCAGATAGAGTTGACGCGCCCTACAGCCTGCATGCCTCAATAAGTCATCCTCCCGTTGCTCTTACTTTTTTACCGTTCATCTAATGAATACACTGAGTATGGCTTTACCAAAACAATCATTGATGGCGAATAAAGTATGCATTATTCGAGTATGTAGATCGGGATATATATATACATATATATATATATACTAGCAAAATACCCGCGCTTCGCAGCGGAGAAGTAGTGTGTTAAAGAAGCAATGAAAAAGAAAAGGAAACATTTTGAAAATAACGTAACATGATTGTCAATGTTATTGTTTTGTCACTGTTGTGAGTGATGAGTGTTGCTGTCATATATATATATATATATATATATATAAATATAAATATAAATATATATACACACATACATACACACACATATATACACACAAATACATATATATATATACATACACACACACATATATATACATATACATATATATCTACATATATACACACACAGCTATTTCGTATCAGTGCAATACGCTGTTTGTTAAAACGGATGACACCCGCTCTTACGTGCAAGTCTGCGTGGATATTATGAACTATCGTATTTGTTCAAGTTCTATTTAAATTTTAAATAGAAGGAATTTTTATTTAGTCGACAGAAATATCTTTGGTAGGAATGGTAAAACAGACAGGAATATTATTCCTGAATAAATCAACTCAAACCTTAAACAACTTATAATATTTTGCTCTCCATAAAAATATATCCTGTCTAAATTATACAAGTTAGAAATAAAGTAAACATTAAAAGAACAAACATTCAAATTTCTTTACTCTTATGTAATTTTATATTTTATAAAAATAAACTTAGATTTTAAATATCCCAAAAGATTTTGCTCTCCATAAAAATATATCCTGTCAAAATTATACAAATTCAAATATGAACATGCTGCATAACAAAACCTGGAAATATAAATAAAATGTGTTCCTTTCAGCAATAACAAATCAAATCATTCAGTTGTCTTTGCTCATATGTCATTTTAGAGCTGGACGCCTGGCATCTTTTTGGCAACAGGTTCGTTTCTGTTTGGTGTGAGGTTCTGTGTTGTGGAGATTCTCAGGATGGATTGCAGGTGCTCATCAGTGAGGCGACTCCTGTGTGCTGTTTTGTTAGTCTTTATCACTGAGAAGAGCTTCTCACACAGATATGTGCTACCAAACATGCACAAGGTTCGAGCCGCATGTAGCGGACTTTTTGTTCTTCAAAGTCACCAAAGCGCCGTGCAAACTCAGTGCGCAGTGCGCTCAGTTTATCAGCAAAGTGCGATTTGGGAACACCGTAGTGACGACTTGGTTTAACATTACTTGGTAATAGGGAAAGTGGGGCAAGTGGTTGTGTCTCCCATAAAGCAGTCTCAATTGAAATCACTTTGTGATTGTGCACGGGTAAAAACGTCCGCTGAAGTGTCAGATTCTTATTTAATTCTTCTGCTTTCTGTATCTTCTGCATTGCATTCAGGTCTTTCAGGTTACCCTGATGTTTTGTTTTATAGTGCCGTCTTAGATTAAATTCTGTAATTACAGCCACATTAGCTCCACAAATGAGACACATGGGTTCAGTAAACATATACTCAGCCTCCCATCGGTTTTTAAAGGCTCTATTTTCAGAATCAACTTTTCTCTTCAGCATCGTGTGAGCTAGCTTCGCAATAACTTGCAGCATCTTAAGGTAGACTTGATTAACGTGGTAACTGTTCGGCAAGGCAGCTGAAGCGCTGCATTATGGGATCTGTAGTTTATTGTGTTACCAGCGCTTCATATACCCGGGCTTTAATAACAATAAAACAGTATATAAAATGATCTCACGGGCGGATATAATTACGCCGGGCGGATGTGGCCCTGGCCCTTGAGTTTGACACATATGGACTAAATAGAACTTGAAAAGATATATTTTTCAAATGTGATCGCGCAATTCAGATAGAGTTCGCGCACTACAGCCTGCATGCCTCAATAAGTCATCCTCCCCTCGCCCTTACTTTTTTACCGTTCATCTAATGAATACACTGAGTATGGCTTTACCAAAACAATCACTGATGGCGAATAAAGTATCCATTATTCGAGTATGTAGATCGGGTTATATATATATACATATATATATACCGCGTATCTAGCGAGAGAGTAGTGTGTTAAAAAGGTAGAAAAGAAAAGGGAACATTTTAAAAATAACGTAACATGACTGTCAATATACAGTATTTGTTTTGTGAGTGTTACTGAGTGTTGCTGTCATCAAGGATTTGATTATCATTATTTCTTTCAATCAGGTTCGTATTTGTAGGATGTGTTGTGTTCAAGTTACATTCCGTGTTTGTCAATCGTTGTAAAGATGACAGGTTTCATTCATCGATTCGTTTCTTACTGCATCAATAAACAGCTCGTCTTCTTCTTTATCTGAGACCTGACACACTGCATACACAGGTTTTTTTTACACTGTCTTCCTTTAGCGGGACATTGACTTTTTCCAACGTGTGCTTTGTTTCGCAGTAGTTGGATTTATGAATATGCTTGTATGTATGAGGCGCTTCATATTTTTGCTGCCTTTTCAATTGTGTAATTGGTTTTGTTCAGCTCTTTGGAACTGTTGCCTTTTATCTGTGCACTCGTCAGTTCACGTGAGCCACTCGGTGTACATGCATCGAAGGTTCCCAGCTGTGCTGGTGCCATCTCGTGCTATGTCCATGGCTGTATTTAATGTTACCTTAGTCCTGGCACTTAAAACTTCTCTCGCAGTTTCGCTGAGTTTGTGTCAAACACCACCCTGACCATCTCATCTTCCTCTCCATAAGCACAGTCCTTCACCCGTGAATATTTACCCGTGGCAGTTTGCTATTGGATTGCCGCTGACGGACGGCCTTATATGGGCAGGCACTAAATTACAAGCGCCAGCGTAGCCTGTCTATGAACTTAATTTAAAGTGTAGGTTTACATCGTGCTTTGTTTCAGTAGCAGAACTCATGAATATGGTTGTATATGTCACTCGCTTCGCTTCTTATTGTTTCGCTGCCTTCTCAATTATATAATGCATGTTTTCTTCAGCGCTTTTTGAGGTCTTCCTGGTTTTCTACGTACTACGTGATTACGTGGGAGGCGTGATGATGTCACACGAAACTCCCCCACGGCGTTGAAGCTCATCTCCATTACAGTAAATGGAGAAAAACTGCTTCCAGTTATGACCATTACGCGTAGAATTTCGATATAAAACCTGCCCAACTTTTGTAAGGAAGCTGTAAGGAATGAACCTGCCAAATTTCAGCCTTCCACCCACACGGGAAGTTGGAGAATTAGTGATGAGTCAGTGAGTGAGTGAGTCAGTGAGTGAGTGAGTGAGTGAGGGCTTTGCCTTTTATTAGTATAGATATATATACCCGCGTATCGCAGCGGAGAAGTAGTGTGCTAAAAAAGCTAGAAAAAGTAAAGGGAACATTTTAAAAATAACGTAACATGACTGTCAATATAAAGTATTTGTTTTGTGAGTGTTACTGAGTGTTGCTGTCATCAAGGATTTGATTATCATTATTTCTTTCAATCAGGTTCGTATTTGTAGGATGTGTTGTGTTCAAGTTACATTCCGTGTTTGTTAATCGTTGTAAAGATGACAGGTTTCATTCATCGATTCGTTTCTTACTGAATCAATAAACAGCTCGTCTTCTTCTTTATCTGAGACCTGACACACTGCATGCACGGGTTTTTTTTACACTGTCTTCCTTTAGCGGGACATTGACTTTTTCCACCGTGTGCTTTGTTTCCACAGTAGCTGGATTTATGAATATGCTTGTATGTATCAGACGCTTCATATTTTTTGCTGCCTTTTCAATTGTGTAATTCGGTTTTTGTTCTGCGCTCTTTGGAACTGTTGCTTTTTATCTGTGCACTGCGTCAGTTCACGTGAGCATTTCGGTGTACATGCATCGAAGGTTCCAAGCTGTGCTGGTGCCATCTCGTGCTATGTCCATGGCTGTATTTAATGTTACCTTAGTCCTGGCACTTAAAACTTTCTCTCGCAGTTTCGCTGAGTTTGTGCCAAACACCACCCTGACCTCATCTTCCTCTGCATATTTAGTGGGAGTTTGCTATTGGATTGCCGCTGACGGAAGGACGGCCTTATATGGGCAGGCACTAAATTACAAACGCCAGCGGCAGCCTGTCTATGAAATTAATTTAAAGTGTAGGTTTACATCGTGCTTTGTTTCCAAAGTAGCAGAACTCATGAATATGGTTGTATATGTCACTCGCTCGCTTCTTATTGTTTCGCTGCCTTCTCAATTATATAATGCATGTTTTCTTCAGCGGTTTTTGGAGGTCTTCCTGGTTTTCTATGTACTGTGTGATTACGTGGGAGGCGTGATGATGTCACACGAAACTCCGCCCTCACGGCGTTCAAGCTCATCTCCTTTACAGTAAATGGAGAAAAACAGCTTCCAGTTATGACCATTACGTGTAGAATTTCGAAATGAAACCTGCCCAACTTTTGTAAGGAAGCTGTAAGGAATGAACCTGCCAAATTTCAGCCTTCCACCCACACGGGAAGTTGGAGAATTAGTGATGAGTCAGTGAGTGAGTGAGTGAGTGAGTGAGGGCTTTGCCTTTTATTAGTATAGATAACATTTTCCAATATTATGATCTACTGTATAATTGCTGGCCTTATATTGTTTGTCATAAATAGCTTTTTTTTAAACTGCTACATCTTTTGCAATAGTCACTCTATCGTTTTATATTCTACTTAACTTATTCTCAACCCTACTCTTTTATGTTTCTTTTCTTTTTGGAATCTGCTATTTAGTGTCAGTCTCTTGGTAAGTGGGAGTCTAGGATATATGGTAATTTAAACGTTTTAGTAGGCCAGTGGTTCTCAAACTGTGGGGCGGCCCCCCTATGTGGGTGCAAAGTAACAAAAAGGGGGGCGCGAAGATGTGAAAAAAAGAAAACAACAATCAAAAATATGAAAAATACATCTATTGGAACCAAAACAAATTAACTTAAACTACATTCTGATACTACAAAAATAAATATAGAGTTAGATAAATGTCAATAAAAGTAAAGTAGGTATAATAAAATATGCATCTATGATATATTAAAAAAGAACAAATTGGTATTAGTGAGCTCCTTTCAAAAAACGTTAGGGGGGCGCGATTAAAACTGTTATGAAAACTCAGGTCGCAAATAATTAAAGGTTGAGAAACGCTACAGTAGGTTATCAAATCTAACAAACATATGCTCTTTGTTTTTTGTTGTATTGAATTGTACATTACAAAACAACACCAATGCAAAATCTGCCCTTGTATTGTGTATTGCGTGACATTACTGTGTGACCAAAATGAAAACAACTTTCTTCCAAAGCAAGGAATTACTAATGCCCATCATAGTGGCCACTGACTTAATAAAAACTGGTACTTCTTTAATTTTATAGCAATACACATATTCTCAAGCAAAAATTAATTCTTTGATGGTTCCCTCAAATGCTGCAGAAGTCAAATCATAATAACGGGACTCTGTACTGATTTCTGTCAACCTGGGTGATTCCTAATATTTAAGATAAGTTTTATTTGTTATAGAACTTCATAAGACTTCTTGCTCTTGTTGTTGGCAACCTGTTGTTAATGACTGGTTACTACAGTCCTTTCATTTATAATTTATTCTTCCATAAAATGAATGTATATGTAACACATACTTTCAACAAAGATGAGGCAGTGGCTTTTTAGTAACCACTGTTGTCTCACAGCTCTTAAGTTCACTGATCATATTCCAGCCTGAGCACAGTCTGTGTGATTGGTACTCTTGTGTCTGTGTCGGTTTTAGCCACATTCTAAACATGTGCAAGTTAAAAGGTAATGCAAAATTTGCCACATATGAGTCAGTATAAGGGTGCCTTGAGAAGGACAAATGCTAAATTCAGTTTTGGTTATTTTTGCCCAATGCTGTTGAAATAAGATCTAGTCCAAATGACCTCCAGCTGGGTTCAGTAGTTTGTTAATGGATAGATGGAGAATGAATACAATTTCCATTCATTACTTAAAATTCTGGCTTTCTGTTTTACAATATATTTGTATTTTTGTACAGTAACATTACTCCTCAATTATTAAGTGGTAAGAGGATCACAGGTGGGCTGGGGTCAACATACTTTATAATAAATGAACAACAATAATTCAAAAGGAATAATTACAGTTGAGCTAAATAACTGAAATATCACTATCACCCTAAGTTAGTAAGGAGTACATCAATTAAGCTATTTTTGTTTTTACTCAATAAAATTATGTAAAGTATTTTAATACATTCTTTTTTATCATTGTGCTGGATTGAGGCAATCTGCTATACAGTATGCTGGTCGGACAAGCAAGTACAAATTTCACTGTACTCTGTAAACGTGATGTTATCTACTACTACTACTGCTACATTATTTAAATTTAAACTGCTGGAACTGATTGACATTTGTGAAGTCATTAGCACATCACCTTCTTTGCAGTCATACTTCAAGTGGTTGACTTTTCAATCTATTTTTAACTGTAGAGGGAACGTGTAATTCTTAATTGCTTTTATTATTATAATGACACATGTATACATCTACAATTATACTAGAACAATATTAGCTTTAAAGAAACATGCACCACACACACATGCAGTATATTCACTGAGGAACATCATGAAAAGATCCTTTTAGAAGAGTATACTCGGACAACTAAAAGGGGGAAAATATTCTAAAGCATAAGCATTATGATGGTCTTTTGCATTTGTGGAGTTGTTTCATGATATAGAAGTCCTTTATTATTTATTTTTTTCAGTTACCTTGATAGTTCAAGGTTTTGATATTAACACGGAAATACTTATTTTTATTTTATTATTTCTTATTTTTAAGCAGACATTGGCAGAATGTACAGTAAATTTCAAAGGTGAATTGACAATGCTATAAACAAAAATACTTTTAACATTGAAAATAATTTTGAAAGTATGCAAACACACAATTATTTAGTAAATATCATTTGCAAATTGTTCTAATTGTAGAAATTGAAGCTACCAGTGCAGTTTGGTTATGAAAAAGCATTTCAATTTTATAATTAAAACAAACATTGTTAACACCAACTGACAGGTCGATGGGTAAAAAAGAAAAATAACAATGACTATATACACTATTCCTTTTGTTACTTAAATTAATTTAAGTGTACTGTGACAGATAGGGGGCGCTATCGCTCCCTTGAACCCTTGTCCAAGACGCTAGACACCAGGTAAAAGTCCAAATAGTTGACTTTTTATTAACACAAAGTGCACAAAGCACCCTCCTCTCCACAATACTCATAAAATAAATCACAATTCTAAATAATACACAATCCACAACTCCCAGACGCGTTGCCACCCTTCCAACCAGCTCAGGTCCTCGTCTGGGAGTTCCCAGAGTCCTTTTATAGTTCCTGACCCGGAAGTGTTTCCCATCCTTCAGTCCATGATTCCTTATCACTTCCGGGTCAGATACAAAGTCCTTTTCTTCACCCCGGAAGTACGTCATTCCTCCTGTCCATGTGACTCGGATGCACTTCCGGGGTGTAGGGCAAATAGTAGTCCTTGGTTCTCCCTGGAGCAGCCCCTGGTGGTCCCGACGTTATCCAACAGGGCATTACAGGAAAACTCCATAGTCCATGATGCCCTGCTGGAATTTGGGGCATCTCCATGTCGCAAGGAGGGCTCCCTCTGATGGCCTGGGGTATTGGCCGGGGAAAAATGGCCGGCCATGGACCACAGTACACATACTGTAGCTTATTGACCTGATATTATTCTGTTAAAAAATAATTCTTCTACTTTATAATAAATGATTGCTTATTTTCTTATATGTTTAAAGAATTGTTTATTTTTTCATTGTCTTGATTTTAGTCATTCCAGATTTTCAGGAGATCTATTAAGGGTATTGTCAAATGCTTTACTTAAATGAAATATGTCACACTACATGTACAGAAATAAATACAAAATAATTATTTTCTTCAGTTACTGATTAAACATGTGGTTAATTGAGTGCCTTAATGGTAAAGTGCTCATTTCTTTAGGGATTGCCAGGATAATCTAAAATTAACCTCTTCAAGTAATAGGAGTCAAATGAATGCTGAAATGTATTCATGTGCGCAGAGTATGTTGCTGCCTCATTTCTCTTTTTATTCAGGGCCAAACTTTACTAAACAGCGATATTCCAGAACAATTAAATTTGTATCATTGATTCATTTTTTTAGCCCACTTTTTTCACTATAGGCATAAATGTTGTGTAAACATGAAGATTCATTTATTATCTCTTTATTATATTAAAAAAAGTTTTCCATCGTGCCCACGTTATTCAGCCTTGAGCACTCCCCTCCACACTGCTTACCTAATACTATTCCTACTGCACACATCCTCTCTCCGTACAACCTTGTGACATTCTCAGTGGTAATTTCCCCTTCAATGCAGTCAGTTATAATGGCAAATCAGAAAAACAAATTACCTATTCAAGAATGCTGATTTTTTTTTTTTTTGCATTTTATTGATTTTATTAAAATCAAATAACATTCCATACAAGCAAGTCAAGTTTAACAAAACTAGTTTCAAAACAAATCAACCCCCACCCATGAGAAAGAGAGCTAGGCCAGCAGAGTAAAACTTTAAGCTAGTAAAAATAAGTAAATAGATAACAAATTAATAAATGAATTTTAAAAAACTAGAATAAATAAAGGGGAGAGAATCCGCTACCTCAATTTAAATGCTTATTCTAAAATGTTATTGATTAGATCCTGCCAGGATTTTAAAAAGAATGCTGAAGTTTACATTGCGATAGAAAAAGAATGGCAACAGCTGATGATGAACATCGAAAAAAGAACATTAACAAAAAAGAGCTGCATATAATAAAAATCAAGAACAAAGAGAAACATAAAATAAATGAGAAAAAGAAAAATATAGAAAAACAATATGTGAACAGAAATGCAAAAAAGCAATGTTTACAGAATATAAGTTAGATGATAAAGTAATTCATAATACTGTTTTGATGACATTTTAATGTAATTTACTTTTATGTTTTATTATTCATTGGTATTTAAAATAGACAGTTGTAGTGAAACACTCAAGTAACTGTTTTCTATCTAAATAACTAAGGACCAAACCTTCTTCCTCCCGTGCCTCATATACTCTTCTACATTTCATCTCTTTAAATACAATAGTTTCCTCTAATGAGATAGCAGACGTCCAGTACTTGCCCCAGGGGTTGGTGGCAGAGCCCCCTAGTCTTCTAAAATAAATAATTTTTTACTTTTAAATTGTGTAATGAATAACTGAGTTTAACTGAGGTCTTTCTTTTGAGAGCAAACCAGGAGAAGTGTAGTAATTAATGAGCAGAAGTCATTTTGAATAGAGATGTAAACAGTACTGTAGATTAATTGTAAACACAGACAAGGACATAAGTCAAAAAACATAGGTAGAGGATCATAGCAAGAAAATCAGAAACCAGAATAGTGAAAAAACTCAAAACATTAGTCGTAAATCTTAGTCAAGGGGCAGAGAAGAGTTCAAAGCAAAATATTCTCTCAATTGTTAAAAAATATAATTTTACGAGTAATTATTAGGTTGTATCCACAATACTGTACGATGAACACTACGTGGTGCTGACTTATAAGTCATGCTAATGACTTATGGCATGCTAATGAATTCACCCAGTGCAAATTCCCTAAGCAATCACCTGGCAATCTGTGAACACGCCCCCTAACTAGAGGTCCTCAAAACAGAACCTATAACGAAAACAAGATGTTGCTGCTGCCAGCAAATGTTTTTACTTTTTAACCTTTAAATACAGTATGTATCTGATTTACAAAAAAAAAAAAACAATGTGATGACCAAATTCCTTGACTTCTAAAACCTCCCAGAACAATACCTTCATTATTTTTACAGGCATGGCAGATCATGGTAGTATGAATCAAAAATCACTACAGATGCTAAAAGCACCCACACTTGAGTGTAAACTAGGGATGTAATGGTACGTATATTTGTATCAAACTGTCATGATAGGGGTATGATGGTTTGGTGCATGTAGTTGCATGGAGAATATGCAGTGAAAGTGCAAAGACTGATTACTATAATGTGGAACCAAATTTACAAGTGCTAGTTCCACATGGAAACCTTAAACTGTAAGCCTTTAACAAGTTTAGCCACACACTGATTGGCGCCTCACGAAATCAGTCATACTATGGCAAGTGTAAATGACATAGATGACCTGAAAGACCATCCTGCTTTTTTAAATCAGATGTGTGGAAACATTTTGGGTTTCCAGCGAATTACAACAGCAATGGAAAGCGAGCGATAGATTGGACAATGACGGTGTGCCAACGCATATTCAACGGCATCGTCCAGATGTTCCAATCACTGGAGCTAGGCAAAAAAAAAACTCAAACTACTGATCCTTCTAGACTGCATAAAGATCCAAAAAAATTACAGGAGCAATTGGCATTTACATTTCATCAGCTACACAGCCATATGCAGTGGTAGAAGACCCTGGCATCATGTATTTATTAAAAATGCTCGAGCCTCGTTTCAAAATTTCATCCCATTTGTACATAACCCAATCTGTGGTCCCTGCAACTTATGTGAGCATACACAAATAGTGGTTGAACACAAATTGTCCACTGCTATTGCTGTAGCATTATCAACTAATGGATGGACTTCTCATGCTGCTGAAAGCTATCTCACAGTGACCACCCAGTTTATTAACTCTGAGTGGCAAATGAAAAATTCAGTTCTCCAAACGTTAAAACATTTTACTTCCTTATTATTATAATGAAGTATCCAAAGTTACCAGTTGGGAAAATGATGCATGACTATACCTGCTATATCAATCACTCCTTTTTACTTCTTTTAAAAACACATGGGATGTTTCAGTTTATAACTTATTGCCTTTGGTTTTTATCAGCCTGTATGATAAATTTACTGCTTACAGGTAATATACTACAGGCTATAGGCTATCAAGTAGACTACCTCAGGGATTGGCAGATGGCAACTTTTACTGTTGTCGTTTCAAAATAAATGAAAAGAAACCTAGCCTAGCTTTTGAAATTTTTGTTATATAAATTTCATTGTACCAAACCCGCACCAAACCGTGATGTCCATTGTGAACCGAACCATGACCTTTCTGTACAGTTACACCTCTAGTCTAAAGTGTCCAATTAACAGCTTTATATATGATGTAGGGTGGCATAGTGGCGCAGTGGCTAGCGCTGCTGCCTCACAGTTAGGAGACCTGGGTTCGTTTCCTGGGTCCTCCCTGCGTGGAGTTTGCATGTTCTCCCCGTGTCTGTGTGGATTTCCTCCGAGTACTCCGGTTTTCTCCAACAGTCCAAAGACATGCAGGTTTAGTGCATTGGCGATTCTAAATTGTCCCTAGTGTGTGTGTGCAGCCCTGTGGTGGGCTGACGCCCTGCCCGGGGTTTGTTTCCTGCCTTGTGCCCTGTGTTGGCTGGGATTCGCTCCAGCAGACCCCCGTGACCCTGTAGTTAGGATATAGCGGGTTGGATAATGGATGGATGGATATATGATGTACATCTGGCCATTTTTAAGTAACAATTAAAAACAAAAAAATTTGAAGAATTAATTATTCTGATTTTTATCTTTACAAATTGTATAGTTCCTGTCTTGACATTATGTCTGGTGGACAACCACATTTACAATCAAATATCAGTTCCCTGTCTTTGTGCTTTGTTAATGTTTTGACATTAATTTTCAATGCTCAAAGATTATCAGATATTTCTTGAAGACATTTCTGTAGATCCATTCTTCTTTTAGTTTTTATGTTACTTTTGTACTCAAATGCATTGTTCTAGAATATGTTTTAAAGAAATTTCTTTCTACTGAATTTCTCATTATTAGTTCATCATTTAACTTGGTCCTGTAACTGATGAGAGTTGGATATTCCTGTACCTTTTTTAACCTTGTGGCTAACTTTAAAGACATTGAATGTTTAATGCTGGAATTTGCAATCATCCTAAACCTTCACACTGAATGAAAAAGTGCTATCTAAGTTAGATGTTTATCTTATTAATTAAAAGCTGTAAGGCTCCTGTGCTGTCCATTTAACAGAAAACTCAGGTGACACTGATCTGACATGTATTATTTGAAGAATAGTTAAAACCAGAGGGGTTGCTAGCTTCAGCACATATCTGGAACTTAGCCTCTCTCTGTTAATGCCATTACTTCAACATATGTATTGTATGTTGGGGAGGTGGTGGTACCGGTAGATTTTTCACCTAGTTGATTATTGGCTATGGGGTCCCCCATAGAGTTTTCATGCTGTTAACGAGCACAGTTAGAAAGCAGAACAGAAGGAAGAACGTCTGGGCTATCAAAATCTGGGACTGGAAGCCTACGTTTTTTGGATATACTGGGAGGAAGTCGCTCAGGGAATAAATCTCTGGAAGCCCCTCCCAATGACACCATGGGTTAAAACTGTTAAAAATACAATGTATAAATTAGACTATAGACTTAAATAATAAAATTTGTAGATTTGAAAATCAGTTTTTTGTTTCTTTGAGAGCACATATAATATTGGAACAAACATAATTTCTACTATAAAGTAGTTTATATAATCTGATATCTCATGATAATCAAAAATAAAATAA
Organism: Polypterus senegalus; assembly: GCF_016835505.1. Lineage (NCBI taxonomy): Eukaryota > Metazoa > Chordata > Cladistia > Polypteriformes > Polypteridae > Polypterus > Polypterus senegalus. Next base: position 120,146,027 of record NC_053159.1, on the reverse strand, counting down.
CATGCACAACACTTACACCCTTAATCTGCTAAAAAGAAATGCATATCTTTTTTCTTTGATGTTAAGACCAAGGTTGTTGTTTAGATTAATAGTTTATGTATATGAACAACAGCCAGTTCCTGAACATTTTAGCATTTCTCTCCAAACTCACAAAGCTTCCCATAACAAGTGTCACGCACGTGCGCTTAGGAGGCCGCGTAAGGACCCAAACTGTAGCGTGAAATCACATGCCAGAAGGGAATGGCGGGGTACTAACCTCTCTCTCTTTGTTCCTGCAGAAAGAAAGATGCACCGCCGCCATGAATCTGCCACGACTCCCTGACCACGAATTACCACTTCCATCTTCCCTCTGTCAACTACTGATGACGTCAGCACTCCCAGCATCGATCTCGGTTCCTTCCCAGCACTCCTCTCTATCTACTTCCGGTCCCTCTCCATAAATGCTCCCCACTCCGCCATTTTGACTGTCTGTTGTATATGGAAACTCTTACATTGACTAACTGTTCAAATATTTCTTACAGTATACGGGGCCGGAAAACAAAAAACCTTGATGACTTGTGTGTCTCTTTTTTACACAAGATAAAAAAAACCATTACGAGTGACCCAAAATAATGAGCTGACCTTAAAGCAAATTATTAAGGCATAATTCACATTCTATCATTTTAATCTGCTGAATGTTTAATCAACAGCCCTGCATCATCTCACCTGATCCTCTCTCTACCAAGACAAATTCCTACTTACAGTAAGAATGTAGTTACCCTGCTAGTAATAAACAGTTTTCACCATTCATAAAGATAGCAAGTCAATATTTTATTATCCTTTGTTCTACAAACATAAACCCTTGAGCACATTTTTTATTTTCTCTCCTGACTGATACACACACATATTGTAGTCAATTGTTAGTTAAGAGACTGGAAACAAGATCATGATATAACAAAATGACAGCAAAAAATGGTTTTATAATTTCAGTACACTGAACAAAAAGCCTTACAGTTCTGATAGACAGATTTACAAGTATCCCTCAAGACTTCACAATCATGTTTAAAGGAGACACAATACTGTAGTAAAGATTCATCCTAACCAGTGTGACTCCTTGTTAGTAGAATGACACCTCAACAATCGTTGAAGTTAAATCTTAAGAGATGAACTGCAATATTAGTTTCTGGTCTGACTGGCAATTCCACCTAGTAGACTGACATCTAGATGTTCTTCACTGAAAGAAATTTCTAGTCTGTACAAACTACAAATTCCATACTCATTTGTGACAAAAACACACTGAAGGACAGTCAATAATCATTCCCAGTGAAACTTTTACTATGTTAAATCACCTATGAATACACCTGGAAATGCCTGTCTCTGGAATTAATAAAAAAGTACTCTAAAAATTAAATAATCTACACCATATTTGTCTTTTTTGTGTGATTCAGTGATGCGATGACAGCTTACTTTCTGTTGTTACTTTCTTTAGTTAATATTGACTGGGCACTTCACCAGTTTTCACCAGTTGATTGATCCAAGGTGACAGAAGAAATTAACTTGGGTTCAAAAACAATCCCAATCCATAAAGTGATTAGTTGCATAAAACAAGCAATGATGCAGACTAGTTTACTGAAAGAATAAATTAAAGCATGGTAGCACACACCAGGTCAAGGCAGGTGAGATGGTATCCCGGAATGTCAGATCTTCAATTGTTTTTAAATAATAGAATGCTTATATTTTTATTGCATTTTGTTCAAACAAGATTAACTAAATTTACAGGACACTTGCAGGACACTTTGCTGATGATGCTGTGATCTTCACAGAGTCAATGGAGACTCTAATCGGGGTGCTCAAGAGACTGAGTAAGGAGTCTGAGTGTCTGGGCGTGCGAGTATCCTGAATAAAAACTAAGATCCAGGCTTTTAATGACCCCTAGGCCACAGTCATCAGCAGTGTGGCTGTTTACGGAGAGAGTGTTGATCTTGTCAGGAGGTTTACTTACCTTGGCAGTGAGTGACATTCATGTCTCTGGTGACTTTTCCTATGAAGTCAGTAGACAGATTGGGAGAGCATTGGGGGGTCATGAGGTCACTGGAAAGGGGTGTGTGGCGCTCCCGATATCTATGCAAAAGGACGAAGTTCAAGTCTTTAGAGTCCTGGTGCTTCCTGTCTTGCTATATGGTTGCGAGACATGGACGCTATCCAGTGACCTGAGACGAAGACCAGACTCTTTTGGTACTGTTTCTCTCCGGAAAATCCTTGGGTACCATTGGTTTGACTTTGTGTTGAATGAGCAGTTGCTCATGGATTCCCGAATGAGGCACAATACCTGCATTGTGAGGGAGCATCAGTTACGGCACTACAGCCATGTGGCGCATTTCCCCGAAGGTGATCCAGCTTGGAAGATTCTCATTGTTGGGGACCCGAGTGGCTGGACCAGGCTAAGGGGCCGCCCACGTAACACCTGGCTGCGGCAGACAGAGGGTAATTTCTGGAGGGTGGGATTGGACCGCGTGTCTGCCTGGGCCATGCTGATTTTTATCACTGTTCAGAAACTTTGAGCAAAGTCATCCATCAGACAGACAGCTTATCATTTGATAACAGATGTGTAAAATTATCAGAAATTTGACAGCCACCCAGTTAAATGTGTGTAATATCACATGTCATGAAGCGCCATGTCACATGTCATAAAGCCCCACATAGAATTTCAACATAAATAAGGCTTGTCCAACGGACCAAAAAAGAAAAACAACAATGATGACAAAAGGACAATAGGAGTTGGTGAAGGCACCATCAGAAAAGGAGACTGAGACACGTATGACTGTTTCAACTGAACGTCAGTGAAAGCATCGTATGAATAACATACTGTATATATTTTCCCTAAGCTTTTTCTAAAAACTATATCCAGATTCTTATTATCAATTTTATTTTCTATCATCTCTTGTTCTATTTGATATTATTATTTGTTAATAAAGAGTTGTGCTCTTAATTGTATCATGAAGACACCTGCATGTTTGTCATTGCTGGTGATATTAAGTTCTTAAGTAGAGACTCCTATAGAATATTGTGTGATGCATTTAGACATCACCATTGTCTAAATTTAATACAGTATATCTGTGTATGAATGTGAAGGAGTTCTAAGTAGTATATTGAGGGGTGACTGACAATTAGTTGTTCTTCTAAGACTTTGTCTATAGGATCTATATGTGTATGTGTATCTGCATGTGTGTGTTAATCTTAAGTTGAGAGAGTAGACCCACCTAGTAACAGACATGGGAAGTCCCATAAAACCCACAATAATACAGATGGTTATAAGATGAGATGGAATAGACTCTTCTAAATTGTTCCTCTGATAGGGACTGATGTAAAACTTTGCACATGGTGAAGTTCCTGTGTTTTAGCAGCTGGTGAGATTTGAATTAATTAAAACATAGAGTTTTACTTATTAAAATAAAGCCATACATGTGTCACCACTGCAGACAAAAATAAATAAATAAATAAAACTGAGCATCAATAACATTGTAGCCCCAAAATATTTAAGAAGGATAATCCCTTTCAACCCAATGAACACCATAGTATTTTAGAAGAGCTTTTGATTACTGACAACTTGAAGCAATCAGTCAATAACAAATCTGGAACAAATACTAATTTATACATACCATCCATATCCAGTCTCTGCATGATGATTGCCAGCTCCACCTCACTGGGCATGTACCCCAGAGAGCGCATGGCCATGCCAAGTTCCTGTTTAGAAATGAACCCATTGCCATCACGATCAAGAACGCGGAAGGCTTCCCGAATTTCTACAGAAAGAAAAAAGGAAAGTAATGAAAAATTTAATGAGCACTTGACTGTTAGACTGTTATTGCAAACATCCATAAAGATTTTATAGGTTTGGAATTGTAAAATGTAAATACTTCAATGCAGGCCATGTTGAATTACACATTTAGTCAAGCTTGAGTCTCTTTTGAGCAAATGGATCTTGATCACTGAGACTTGAAGACAAATGGGCTAAAGAATACTATGGCACATCTCTAGCCAACAACAAATATTCTGCGCATTTAAAAACCTGACAGGTCAAGTATCTGAATGTATGGCCACATTGGATAGGGCTACAAATGTTTTAGTCCCTAAAAGTTCACACACAAGCCAGAATGATGTCAACATAAAGTGAATCTCAGACAGGCACATGAATTTCCAGTGCTCAAACCATCTTAAAACTTAAGAGGTAGATCAATTGTTTAAAAACATATATTACATGTTGATTAATAAAGAAAAAGCAAGATTTAAACTAATCCCAAGACTCCACACAAAGCTATTTTTAATTGTCATCTGCCCCGGCATTACTACATTAAGCTTTTACAGTAATATTGCCAAGAAAAGAACTGCATTGCCAGGTTATGCTAATGGATAATCAAAATCCACATTTTTGAAATGCTCCATGAGATGTTTGGATAAAAATAGACAGTATCAAGTCAAGATCTTTTCAGGTCAATAGCAAAACAAGTAAAAGGTGCATTAATTTGAAAAACTTGCAGAGTTATTAAAGATGCATTCTGCACACACAACTTTAGAAAAAAAAAGTATTTCTGCCATTCTGCATTATCCAGTCATTTCAGCAAGAGCACTTCATCCAAAATTTTGTTAGGTCTACCACAAAACTAATCAAAGAATAAGTCATTCTAGCTAATGGTAGTGTGCCTTTAAACTCCAAATACAAATGTGGAGTACCCAGGGAAAATTAGAAATAAGCAGTCACTATATATTATGTATAGCAGTAAGATGGGAGGCAAATGCAGGGCTTAATTTGTGACCAATGGCTGAAATGAAGAGTAATGGGTGATGAATAATTTAATTTGATATATACTTTAAGTGACTGTGCAGGCATATGTACTGTATATGTTTACATTTACAAACACTTGTACTAGAAAAGCATATTGGTAAATAGTAGACAATATATTTGAATAATTTTTAAGATGTTAAGACAAGTTTTTTTATATAACCAAGAATTTTTTAATTTATTTAATTAAAAAAATGTAATTTAATTATTAATTAAGAGTATAAAGGTAAAATAAAAAGAAAAGAGGATAATGTAACATATGAGAAACCAATGGGAGAAAAAAAATGGCAGGCAGTGCCTGTAGAAAAAAGTGCCATTGATACCAAGGGGACATAAATGGCAATGAGGATTACAAGTAGTTTGGAAAGGTACTAAAATTTTGACTTTGGCATCAATGACAGCTTTGGTACCTCAGTACCAGTACCAAAACAATACTGAAACAAATAACAAATAACAAACAAATCTGTCCCCACCTCATCAACCCCCTTGTCTCATAGCTCCTTCACTCCCCAGCCCGCAAACACGTGTACCCCTTTGCAGTAATAAAAGAGGAAGGAGTCCCCTTTGAGTCTACCCCTTTGGGGTATTTATATCAATATATACATAAGAACAAAAGAGTTTTGACAAATGACTGGAAACCATTTACTCTATCAAGCTTGCGTGTTTAGCTAATAGCTAAGCTGTCCCAATAGCTGATCCTCATACTTCTTAAATGTTGTCAAGGTTTTTGCTTCAACTATATAACTCAGTAGTTTGTTTCAGAATCCCACAACTCTTTTTGTAAAAAGTGCTTTCTGGCTATCACAGAATTAAGGCAAACAACTGGTGAGGTCAGGAAAGATCAAGTGGTGATACAGGGTAAAACCATATACAGAGACAAAAAGTTAAAAGTTGACTTAATTAGCTGCTATTGCAACTAATTAAATCAACTCAGTTTGTCACTGCTTGATTGCAAGTCCTTAACTTGTAGGCTCAGTCAAATAAGAATAGGAATAACACATTTTTAGAATGAGCAAAGGAAGAAGAAGCAACCCCGAAATTTTATTGCTACAGTGGACATCGGCAGCAAGATGTGACTGATGTGATGTTCTGCCACAAAACATAACAATACACAAAAAAATGCAAAAATTAGACCTTAAACTCCAAATGGAACCTCAGGCTTTACTACCTGTAGATTCCAAACTCAAACTGCCAAAATGACGCCTTGCCTTCTAAATCTAGCCTCAGGCTTCTCTATGGCCTAATCTGCAAAGCAGGAATTTACTCAAACCCGAACACACAAAAATATGGGGAAAACCCTACTCAAACAACCCTTAATATTACAATTGACATTGTCCTTTAAAATCTTTAATTACTTCATCAGTGTGAATGTCACACTCCTGTCCTTCATTGATTTTACTAAACTGCTGGACTTTAAACGCCCATTTTTTGCATGTCTGAAATTCTATTCAGAAAACGTGATTGATAGTATTTTTTTTTAAATGAAAGCCTACCTATTACCGCCACAAACAATAACATTGAACATTGGTACCCAAGTATGAATCACTGTCTCTCTCCTCTAGTATGCGCTTAACTGTTTTGGCATTTCCTTTTTACCTCAATAAATTCTGTCCTGCCGCTGTTATTGACATTAATGAACATTGTTTCACAGGCATGAAATGTTGTCTGTCTTCATCATTCGACTATAAAACAACCAATGAAAAAATGTCACACTTATAATTACTCGCACTTGAAATGGCATCACAATGTTTTTCACACACTGTGGAATACAAAGTACACAAGCAGCATAAATTAATGCGGAGAAGGGAGAACATGCAAAGTGGCACATAGTGGACAAGAGCAATCAAGCCATTAGTTAAGAGCTGCAATGGATGAGAGCTCACTCGCAAAGTTTTCACAGACACATCAGGCATGAAAATAAATGGTGGACATTCTTTGTGAGAATGGAAAGACAGATGCAATGTGGTTCCAGACAGTAAATTAGGCACATTTTAGGAGAAAATAAATGAGACACATAAAAAATTCAGATGCCTAAAACTGTGAGTAATGAAAGTTCCATGCACTTTCATTTTATAAATCCCAATCAACATGAATTTTAACACACATGCACGAGCCTTCAGCCCCACCCCAATTCCTCCCAGAAGTTCACATATTTGAATATGCAAAACAATATAAATAGCCTCTTACATCCAGTGTTTTGTTAAAAGGCAATGGCAAAAGAACATAGGAATTTCTGAGAATGTGAAATGAAGGTCCTTCTCAGTGAAGTGGAGGAAAGGAAAAACATACTATTTGGTGGCTTAAGTAGTGGTATAAGCAAAAAAAGAAAATTAATGAAGTGGTACAGCATTGCAGAGACACTCAAAATTTCAAATTCAGAAAGTCGTATGGTGTCCAAAATAAACAAGAAGTGGTCAGATATCAAAGTCGAAGTGAAAAGGCAAGTCGCAGCCCACAGTCTGAGTGTCATATGGAAGTGTATTAGGGCCAAAGAGAAGAAAAAAAACAGGGACACAGTGAAGAAAAAAATGGCCTATGTCGAGATTAAAGTCGAAATGTTGACTTCATTCCCGAAATGTTGACTTCATTCTCAAAATTTCGACTTTAAACTTGTTTATTTTGAAATTAAAGTAGAACACCGTAAACTCCTTAAAATCTAAATGTAATCTTCTAGAGGTTCTCAAACCCCATCATAACTAAAGTAGCACATTAAATGCTTCATATTCTATGTGTTCCCCAACCCACTCGTTAATTGCTACATGCTTTTTAAATGTGGTTTCTCTTACGCTGACAAGAGCTTGCAGGCAGCAATCACCACACATACATTGCATTCACGATATTACAGCTCTCTGAACATTTTAGAATACTAAGATGTATACTTAAAATCACTTTCATGAGGAAATGCATTAAAGCATGTATTAAACACTTGGAGACACCGTGGTGCAGCGGTAGCGCTGCTGCTTTGCACCAAGCATAGTCATATCCTGCCTGGAGTTTTGTATGTTTTCCTGGTGGGTTTCCTCAGCGTGCTTCAGTTTCCTTCCAAAGGCATGCAGGTTTGGGCATTTGGCCAGGCTAAGCTGATGCTACTAGCGCATGTGTGTGCTTGTATTCACCTTGCGATGAGCTGGTCCCCAGACCAGGGATTGTTCCTGCATCATGCACAATGTTTTCTAGGATGGGTGGATGGATGAATTTAGCATCACCAAATCCCCTAACCTGCATTTGTTTGGAGGGAAACCAAAGCATGTAGAGGAAGCCCACTACGAAAACATACAAACTCCACACAGGGAACACCAGGGACGTGACCCCCTTACTGTGAGGCAATAGTGCTAACACCGCACCACCATGCCGCCACATTTATTTACTAACAGTATATATTATTTAAATGAAGTTAACAATTTATCTGTAAAATACAATATACATACTTTAATGCATTTCATCATAAAAATTATATCAAGTATATTTCCTAGTAGTCTAACAGTACACTGCTAACCAAGAAGGTAGCTCTTGGATATTGTAGAAGCCAGTCATCATCATGAGACAAAAAATCAGTATGATCGCTAAATAGGTGCTCTTTTCTAATTTTTCTGTTTGTGATGTCTTCTAACAGTGCTAAAGCATAAAGTAGCCATGACAGTTGGGGCAGATTGGCTATTTTGTGCACCATTATATTGTTACAGAATGATTACAATCAAGTGCTTTAAACTTGTAAATGATATGCAGTTCATTTCAATGTATTTTTTGTGACAATAAACACCCAAACATTCAGTGTTTATACCTTCTTTTATGATCAGATGACAGGAAGCCCACTAGTAACACATTCAAGGAATGAACTAGCTATGTAAGCATACAATGAAACAGACACATACCAGAATACTTTAGGAGTCACCTATGAAGACAGCTGAAGGAAATAAAGTTTCTTGGACAAACATACATGCCTAAAGGCAAAACATACAGACTTAACACAGACACGGGCACAGTATTAACAATACTTTCACAAATAAAAATATTAAAATATTATTTTATTCAATTTTACATAAGAAAAAACATTCAAAGAAATAACAAAACATAAAATCAGTATCTAGATGATCACAGTCGGAACAACTGATTCTTTCCCTCCCATACAAGTAAAGGAACATGGAAAAAATAGGGCAATCGCTATAATGAACCTTTTCATTTCACAGTTTTCACCAATACAGTTATACTAACAAGAAAACCATTAATCATTACTTTGTTTTAACAGAGACAAAGGGGATCAATTCACAAACCTAAAAATCATTCCTACTAAAAAAAAAATTCCATGTCTCTCTAACAAAATGATTGCAATAATGTATTTGCTGTAAATTACTGTTTCTCAAAAGAGCAAAATCTAGACCAGTCAATTAAATCTTTACTGCAGTGTAACCCTTACTCATAATCTACCTCAAATAAAAAAAATAAATAAAATGTACGCATTCAGATTCCAATAGTAACATGGCTCACAGCAATTTCTTTCACAGTGAACTTCTGATACTTGTTTATTGATAGTAGATGAATTTGTGTTAGGTATCTGAAATGAGTGAAATGTTAGGCTTCAGTTTTAAAATAATGTGTTGTAATCAACTTAAAAAAGTGTCAATCATTTCCAGTGATGTGTCATTACTTAGTCTGATTAAGTTGCATGTTTGTTGAATGATCTGAAACAGGAGAAATTTACATTATGGACATGACAAAAAATACTAATAAATATGAGGATGAATGGGTTTAATGAATCTTCCTCTCTAATCAAATAACCTAACCCCCAAATATACCAATGAGTTATCATTTTACAAATGGAGATATAATATGCACACTAAACACAACATACATTTTACTCTATCTACGACTAAGATCCCTTTTTAGAGGGATTTCTCTCAGAAAATGCTAGTTTTCCCACAGTGTTTAAAATCATAGCAATACTAAATTACCTTGGTGTGTAAGGGTGGTTTTCTATGACACAGAGGGGAAGAAAGTGCCAAGTAATTTCTCTGCATCCCCAAAACCCAGAAAAGAAAAGGGTATCTTAGAAATTTTTTCCCTAACTGCAATACCCACTGTGACTCGGTGAAAACATTTAATAGACAATCAAAAATTGTTAAATCATATTCAGCAATTAGATATTTGATTATTTTATAACATTCAATAATATGAAACAAACTCAAATCGTTCACATTATAGTAAAACTGAAAAATGCACTAAAAAAATACTAGATACAGCTAAAATAATTTTCTGGGGAAAATTTCATAAATGATCAAAGAAAGAATATTTACTTAATAGTTATCTGAAATAAATGCTCAATTATTTTTCAGTTGTCTTTATTTCTAAAATATATGCATTGTAGTTAAGAAATGTCAGCATACTGACATAATCTTAGCTCAGTTTAACCATGTTTACTGCCAAAAGGAACAGGAACAATGAGGGAAGTCACACTGTCGATATGCGGTATTCTAGTATGCCTTTGCAGGACTGCGTGCTTTGTTTGCCTGCTACCTATCACTAAAACTTTAGTTTTAGATTACCCTAAATGATATTGCCTAATATCTAAAATACTAGAAAATCTCATTGTTCACCTAGTTAAATAAAGCAATACATATTAAAATAGCCTTTATATTATATATGGGTATAAAATTAATTCAGGATGAAAAGTTAAGCAATTTAATTAAAGCTGCATAACACCATAAAATAAGCATGCACTTAACACTAGAAGATGGGAATGGTGTTATATAAATGAAATTCATTATTATTATTAGTAGTGGTATTACTATTCTTCTTTGTTTTATTATTATTACTAGCAGAATACCCGCGCTCCGCAGCGGAGAAGTAGTGTGTTAAAGCAGTTATGAAAAAGAAAAGGAAACATTTTAAAAATAACGTAAGATGATTGTTAATGTAATTGTTTTGTCATTGATATGAGTGTTGTTGTCATATCTATCTATCTATCTATCTATATATATATATATATATATATATATATATATACATATATATGTATATATATGTATATATATATAGCAAAATATACCAGCAGCAGAGAAGTAAAAAGAAAAGGAAACATTTTAATAATAACGTAACATGATTGACAATGTAATTGTTTTGTCATTGTCATGAGTGTTGCTGGCATATATATATATATATATATATATATATATATATATATATATATTGTGAACGATAGGGGGGCGCTCTCGCTCCCTTGAACCCCTGTCCACGACTCCAGACACCAGGTAAAAGTCCTCAAGTTGACTTTATTTTTCTCCCACAGTGTACAAAGCACACTCTCCTCCACAATACTCATAAATCACCAATAAATCCCAATAATACAATCCTCCAGCTCCCAGACGCGTTGCCACCCTTCCACCCAGCTCAGCTCGTTGTCTGGGAGTTCCCATAGTCCTTTTATACCTCCTGACCCGGAAGTGTTTCTGCCCAATAGTCCACAAGTCCTTATTCCTTCCGGGTCAGGGTAAATAGTCCCTTTCTTCAACCCGGAAGTCCGTCGCTCTTCCTGTGACGAACCTCCGGGTCACAGGGCACAAAGAAACCCTCGGTCCTCCCTGCAGCTCCCTCCTGTGGCCCCCACGGCATCCAGCAGGGCTTTGCATAAAAAGTCCAATGTCCATGATGCCCTGCTGGTCTTCTGGGGACCTCCACGCTGCAAGGAGGGCTCCACCTGGCGGCTTGGGGGTATTGGCCGAGATAAATGGACGGCCATCCATTACAACATATATACATATATACACATATATATGCACAGTTATACATATATACATATATATATATACACACATACATATATACATACACTAGCAAAATACCCGCGCTTCGCAGCGGAGAAGTAGTGTGTTAAAGAAGCAATAAAAATAAAAGGAAACATTTTGAAAATAATGTAACCTGATTGTCAATGTAATTGTTTTGTCACTGTTGTGAGTGATGAGTGTTGTTGTCATATATATATATATATATATATATATATATATATATATATATATATATATATATTTACACACACACACATAAACATATATATATATACATATCTATACATATACACATATATACATACATATATATATCTACATATATACACACACACATATATAAACATATATATACATATACATACATATCTACATATATACACACACAGCTATTTCGTATCAGTGCAATACGCTGTTTGTTAAAACGGTTGACTCCCGCTCTTACGTGCAATAACAAATCAAATCATTCAGTTGTCTTTGCTCATATGTCATTTTAGAGCTGGACGCCTGGCATCTTTTTTTGGCCACAAGTTCGTTTCTGTTTGGTGTGAGGTTCTCTGTTGTGGAGATTCTCGGATGGATTGCAGGTGCTCATCAGTGAGGCGACTCCTGTGTGCTGTTTTGTTAGTCTTTATCACTGAGAAGAGCTTCTCACACAGATATGTGCTACCAAACATGCACAAGGTTCGAGCCGCATGTAGACGGACTTTTTGTTCTTCAAAGTCACCAAAGCGCCGTGCAAACTCAGTGCGCAATAACTCTAGCCGCAATAACTTGCAGCATCATAAGGTAGACTTGATTAACGCGGTAAGTGTTCGGCAAGGCAGCTGAAGCGCTGCATTATGGGATCTGTAGTTTATTGTGTTACCAGCGCTTCATATACCCGGGCCATTAATAACAATAATACAGTATATAAAATGATCTCGGGCGGATATAATTAGACGCCGGGCCGGATGTGGCCCGCGGCCCTTGAGTTTGACACATATGGACTAAATAGAATTTAAAAAAGATATATTTTTTCAAATGTGATCGCGCAATTCAGATAGAGTTGACGTGCACTACAGCCTGCATGCCTCAATGAGTCATCCTCCCCTCGCTCTTACTTTTTTACCGTTCATCTAATGAATACACTGAGTATAGCTTTACCAAAACAATCATTGATGGCGAATAAAGTATCCATTATTCGAGTATGTAGATCGGTATATATATATACATATATATATATATACGCGTATCGCACGGAGAAGTAGTGTGTTAAAAAGGTAGAAAAGAAAAGGGAACATTTTAAAAATAACGTAACATGACTGTCAATATACAGTATTTGTTTTGTGAGTGTTACTGAGTGTTGCTGTCATCAAGGATTTGATTATCATTATTTCTTTCAATCAGGTTCGTATTTGTAGGATGTGTTGTGTTCAAGTTACATTCCGTGTTTGTCAATCGTTGTAAAGATGACAGGTTTCATTCATCGATTCGTTTCTTACTGCATCAATAAACAGCTCGTCTTCTTCTTTATCTGAGACCTGACACACTGCATGCACGGGTTTTTACACTGTCTTCCTTTAGCGGGACATTGACTTTTCCACCGTGTGCTTTGTTTCCGCAGTAGCTGGATTTATGAATATGCTTATCAGACGCTTCATATTTTTTGCTGCCTTTTCAATTGTGTAATTCGGTTTTTGTTCAGCGCTCTTTGGAACTGTTGCTTTCTATCTGTGCACTGCGTCAGTTCACGTGAGCCACTCGGTGTACATGCATCGAAGGTTCCCAGCTGTGCTGGTGCCATCTCGTGTGATGTCCATAGCTGTATTTAATGTTACCTTAGTCCTGGCACTTAAAACTTTCTCTCGCAGTTTCGCTGAGTTTGTGTCAAACACCACCCTGACCATCTCATCTTCCTCTCCATAAGCACAGTCCTTCACCCGTGAATATTTACCCGTGGCAGTTTGCTATTGGATTGCCGCTGACGGACGGCCTTATATGGGTGGGCACTAAATTACAAACGCCAGCGGCAGCCTGTCTATGAACTTAATTTAAAGTGTAGGTTTACATCGTGCTTTGTTTCCGAAGTAGCAGAACTCATGAATATGGTTGTATATGTCACTCGCTCGCTTCTTATTGTTTCGCTGCCTTCTCAATTATATAATGCATGTTTTCTTAAGCGCTTGCGTGATTACGGGGGAGGCGTGATGATGTCACACGAAACTCCGCCCCCACTGCGTTGAAGCTCATCTCCATTACAGTAAATGGAGAAAAACAGCTTCCAGTTATGACCATTACGTGTAGAATTTCGATATAAAACCTGCCCAACTTTTTAAGGAAGCTGTAAGGAATGAACCTGCCAAATTTCAGCCTTCCACCCACACGGGAAGTTGGAGAATTAGTGATGAGTCAGTGAGTGAGTGAGTGAGTGAGTGAGTGAGTGAGTGAGTGAGTGAGTGAGTGAGGGCTTTGCCTTTTATTAGTATAGATATACATATACAGTATATACATATACACATATAAATATATATATACATATATACACATATATATACACACACACACATATATACATATATACACATATACATATCTACATATATACTGTATATACACATATATATACAAATCTACATATATATATCTACATATATATATTAGGGGTGGGACTCGATTAAAAAAATTAATCCAATTAATTAGAGACTGTGTAAGAAATAATCTTGATTAATCGTATGTAATCGCACACGTAAATTTGCCCCAAATCGCAAATGTTTTTTTTTAATTTAAAAGGGTTTTAGTGGGCAATAGAATCAAATAATAGACATGGACATGAATATTGTAAACTCAAGCTGTTTTAATTTCTGAAAAAAAATGCTTTTAAACTGCATTTGAATTCAAAACAGAAACAAAAATATCATCCCTGGTTAAAATTGGGCAGACTTAAAAATAAAGTGGTAGTTTAATTACTTTAAGTACATTTTCAGAATGGTATTGTCTTTAAATAATAATAACCAAAATTTCAACATAAAGTGCAGTTTTTCTTCTTAAAAAAATAAGTCAGACACATAAAAGGTAATTTGACTAACTTAATCTTTAAACTCAGAGTAACTTCAGCCAAAATTATTTTGTACATTAGGCTAAAACAGTGTGATCATTGAACATTTTGTAATTAGATGTAATTAGAATTACTAACGGTCATGGAAGTCCAATGATCCCCAGTAAGAGCCACAAAGTCCGCTTTCTGTAATGCATCTAATTTTGCTTGCTTTTCAGTGTGCACAAAAGCATGCTTTTATCAAGGCTTCGCTCGGTTAGTCTTTTGAAATTAAATTTTCCTCCGATCAGTCGTAGCAACGCGCTTTATTCCGACTCTAACATTTTTGTAGCTGTGATGTGTGCATCAGTGTAATTGATGTACCAGGAAATCATGCATTGACAAAACTTCCCCTTTGCTTGGAATTGAAAGTGTGATTAAATGCGTTATTTTTTTAATGCGTTATGGAGTACATGTATCAAAGCTTCTCAGCTGTGCTTGTGCTAAGAAAAGTAAACATTTTAAAAATAGCGTAACATGATTCTGCGTTATCCGCCTATTTTTTCATATGTCCCAAACCAAGGAGATGCGAGGGTAAAATGAATCGGAAAGCGCGCGTACATAGTGCATCCCCTCTCAGGAATTGAACCTCAGATGTCAGCGCTAGAGCAATTGTGCCATGGTGTGTGGCTTGTCTATTTGACAGTATGTAGATCGGGGTATATATATATATTCGCAGCGGAGAAGTAGTGTGTTAAAAAAGTTATGAAAAGAAAAGGGAACATTTTAAAAATAACGTAACATGATTGTCAATATACAGTAATTGTTTTGTGAGTGTTATTGAGTGTTGCTGTCATCAAGGATTTGATTATCATTATTTCTTTCAATCAAGTTCGTATTTGTAGGATGTGTTCAAGTTACATTCCGTGTTTGTCAATCGTTGTAAAGATAAGAGGTTTCATTCATCGATTCGTTTCTTACTGCATCAATAAACAGCTTGTCTTCCTCTTTATCTGAGATGTGACACACTGCATGCACGGGTTTTTTTTTTTACACTGTCTTCCTTTAGCGGGACATTGACTTTTTCCACCGTGTGCTTTGTTTCTGCAGTAGCTGCACTTATGAATATGCTTGTATGTATCAGACGCTTCATATTTTTTTGCTGCCTTCTCAATTGTGTAATTCGGTTTTTGTTCAGCACTCTTTGGAACTGTTGCTTTTTGTCTGTGAACTGCGTCAGTTCACGTGAGCCACTTGGTGTTCTTGCATCGAAGGTTCCCAGCTGTGCTGGTGCCATCTCGTGTGATGTCCATGGCTGTATGTAATGTTAGTTAAGACCCGGCACTTAAAAGTTTCTCTCGCAGTTTCGCTGAGTTTGTGCCAAACACCACCCTGACCATCTCATCTTCCTCTGCATAAGCACAGTCCTTCACACGTGAATATTTACCCGTGGCAGTTTGCTATTGGATTGCCGCTGACGGACGGCCTTATATGGGCAGGCACTAAATTACAAACGCCAACAGCAGCCTGTCTATGTACTTAATTTAAACTTTAGGGTTACAACGTGCTTTGTTTCCGAAGTAGCTGCACTCATGAATATGGTTGTATATGTCAGTCGCTCGCTTCTTATTGTTTCGCTGCCTTCTCAATTATATAATGCATGTTTTGTTCAGCGCTTTTTTGAGCTCTTCCTGGTTTTCTACGTACTGTGTTGATAGTCAGTTCACGTGATTACGTGGACGGCGTGATGATGTCACATGAAACTTTGCCCCCCACGGCCATCCAGCTCAACTCCATTACAGTATATGGAGAAAAATAGCTTCCTGTTATGACCATTACGTGTAGAATTTCGAAATGAAACCTGCCCAACTTTTGTAAGTAAGCTGTAAGGAATGAGCCTGCCAAATTTCAGCCTTCTACCTACACGGGAACTTGGAGAATTAGTGATGAGTCAGTGAGTGAGTCAGTCAGTCAGTGAGTCAGTGAGTCAGTCAGTCAGTCAGTGAGGGCTTTGCCTTTTATTAGTATAGATTATAAATGTATCTATATATCTATTTATTTATTTATTTTTATTATTGAAAAAAGCATAGCCCACTTTCATGGTGAATATGTGATATACAATATGTGAAACCAAGAAATGTGCAAATCCTTTTTCAGTTAAATAACTGATTTGATCAGTCATTGCTATTAATCTTATTTTGGAAATAGACAACCCATCTTAAAAGTGTGGAGAGTCAGCATTAAGCATAAAGCATGACACATTCCTATATACAATTTCTCAATTTATATATTTCCTTTCTCAATTTTTTTATTTTTAATAAATTTGCAAAAACCTCAAGTAAACGTTTTTCACATTGTCATTATGGTGTGTTGTATGTAGAATTCTGAGGAAAAAAATGAATTTAATCTATTTTGGAATAAGGCTGTAACATAACAAAATGTGGAAAAAGTGATGCGCTGTGAATACTTTCCGGATGCACTGTATGGTGACAGCCCATCACAGAGAAGTGGTCCAACTAAGAGTCACCAATAAACCTAACAGTAAAGCTTACTTTAGTTTGGTATTAATCATAAAAGTAATTGTAGGCAGCAATGAAATTCAGTTATGTAATTGTGGTCCATTTATTTAATAAACTTTGCACTCAATTAACAAATTTCCCTCTGGGATAATTAAGTCTACCTAACTTAAGTCATGCATATTAACTGATTATGAAATATTATTCTTTCCTATACAAATGTGTTTTATTTTTGTAAACTGTTCTGAGGAAACAAGCAAGTAAGAATTTCATTGTACTGTACCATATACACATGACTATATACTTGACTTGATGTATATAAATTTAATTTCTAAGATTACCTTGCTTTTCATTTTTATTTAAATATTTTTGTTTTTTACTTTGACTATTATGCTTTGTCAGTCTTTGAGAAAAGTATTTGTTAGGCTCTGCCAACATGTTCCCAGAGATTTTCAGCAAAAGGGGACATTGTTCCCTGTTAAATATTGATCGGTTCAAAACTGCTTAAGCCTGGTCAGCTGGAGCACCACAACTTCCTTTTAAAATTTGAAATGTGGTCCTTTGTAACTTGAAAGGCACAAAGAGAAAGCAAGCATCCTAGCAGCTACAGCAGCATTCACCATGCCAATATTCAATAGGATTCTACCAGCTGAGTTTACATGGATTGCACACTGAATGATAAACTAAGTATAAATTTACTATTTGAGTTGTGATTATTTTTTACTATTGTTGTAGTTATTTCAGCATCTTTTTATTTTTAGGTGTTACTGTAAGCACAACTGCCCTTCCACACTGAATTTCCCAGCATTGAACGTTGTCCATTCATGGAGCTAACGCTCCACACTCCTTGCTGGAGACAATAATGTCATCCATTAAGTAACTACAAAAGCCAAATAGTGTTGAAGAAAAACTTGCTGAAGGAGATCACTTTCCTCAATGGACTTTGTTCCTCAGCAGCCGCCATTTTTTCATTACTGGGTCAAACAGTCTGACCTGTCACACTATTCAATCGAACCTCCATTTAAGTCCCTTCAGCACACATGGCTCTGCCCATCCCGCTGCAGAGTTTCACCTGCCTGTTCTCTTTCAGGTCAAGTCACTACAATAACAATCCAAAATACAGATTTTAACAAATTAACATTAATGAAACCAAAGAAGCCGGTGCAATATTGCCACTTGATTATGTTGTCCAGGCACATTATTATTATAACATGTGTGACGGATGGCCGGGACCCATGCCCTGCCGGGACGCCTCTTTGGCACTGAATCTGGGGAAGCTGCCTTGAGTGGCTCATTATGTTCCCCAGAACACTTGGTGGCAGCACCCTTGGGCAGAATCGGGGCCACAATCATGGAACACCGGAGCTCATGCCTTTTGGGCTCTGTGGCCACCGATAAGGGGAGCTTAACGAGCCTGTCTGGGCTGTGATGCAGCCACACCCGGGTGGGCTATAAGAGGAGCCTGCAGCCACCACTCAAGGAGCCAGAGTTGGGAGGAGGAGGACGAGGTTGCCTGGAAGGAGTGGTGATGAAGGAAAAGAAGAGTGCGGTGTGCTTTATTTCGGTATTTGGACTGCTGTTGGGACTGTGCTGTGCCTGTGGGACATGAGGAAGAAGTGCCCCACAGGTGAAGAAAAATAAATCTTTGTTTTATTTTTACGTGTGCCTTGGTGTCCAGTCTGTGTTGGGTCGGGTGCCTATATAGCGCCTTTTCACACATGATAGCATGTCTTTTCAGCAATGCACATGTTTATATATATATATTCATTCACTGAAACAAAAACACTAACTGTTTTAGGCTACATGCTACTTAAATGTGGTTTAGTAATTTGAAGCCTGTTTTGACTTTCTACAGTTACCGGCACATGCTACACTGTGTCAGGGGGACAAGTAACAAAGGCAGCCACAGTAAAAATGATACATGAAAATTTCTACCAGTTGACAAATATCTACCAGTGTCTTATCTGTGTATCACATACTCCTATAATGAAGTAACTGAATTTTATAAGTTAAAACCACTAAATATAATGTTTGATGGATAATACTACAGTGCATACATGTCAGGAGAGACTGGCATGAATTAGTGCCCGCTAGTAGTTTAACCAGACAGCACTCAAGATGACCCAAAACACAAATGAACCACAAGGTAGTTATAAACCAAAGTCATAGATGTTTATTGTATGAGCAGTCACAATACAGTATTTGTTGGTGAGAAAAAAATTGATCAACAAGAAAAGTTGCAATAAAAAGGTAACCATCCGTAAAAATAATGTGCTACAATCAAGCAAAAAAACAAAATAGTTGTCTCAGAAAGAGAAAAATAAATGAATAAATAAATACATAAACAAATAAATACATAAATAAATAAATAAATAAATAAACCTTTCAATGTCTGTAGTTACAGGCAAGAACTCCATAAAAACATATACTCCAATGCTGCTAAATAAGAAAAACATAATAATAATGAAAAATTAATTTTGATAATTGATCAACTGGCTCGGTACCAACCAAAAATATATAATTCAAACCAGTGCTTAAGCTCACCCACTAACTAGGAGGCACCCTGGCTTAATAAGGCTGAAAAACTCCTTTTAAACAGCCAAAACCATGGTAATAAACTTCACAATGTACACAATAGCAACAATTATAGCACCACAGACAGTCTTCAACTAATGGCACAGTGGCTTTTTGAACTACACCACCCTGCTCGCCATAAGGCAATAGAACCATACATGAAAAAAGGGGGAATCCATTCCCTGATGATCACTTTACTACTATACACAAACTAACTTAAATCACATTTCACCCAACCCCAGTATTATACTTAAACCTCCAAAAAAAAAAAATAATCCAAGAACAACTAATTCAAAACTTCTACAACCTCCTGCACTGTGACTGCTCTCCACCTTTTCAGTTTGACCACTCTTCCATGTGCGAATTCAACTGTTTGATGGCTTTTTGCAGCATATAGGAAGTAAGAAGATCCTCTTATACAAGATGAACAACTTCCCACCAACTGACCCCAAACCAACTAGTCCTCTGAAGGAGAGGACTCTGCCAAGCAGGTAAGTGCATTTTCATCAAATCTAAAAAAAACTGGGTCTCGCTGCAGACAAGCATTAATGGAAAAGTGTCTCATAGATGTAGAGTAAATTTTATTTTTTTTAACAATGCACCTTTCTAAGAGCACACTATATTTTTTTAGCTAATTAGTGGGCACTACTGGGCTTCTGGCTCACTGGAGCTGGCCAAGGGCCTAGTGATGGGTATACTACCATCACACTATATTATATATAAATAATATATATAATAGTGGCAGAGGATGGCCAGGGCCCTTACTTGTCCAGGATGTCTCTGTAACAGTAGGACCGAGAGGGACTACATGTACAGGGCATTACCACCCCCAGAGCACAAGATGGCAGCACCCCTGGGTTGCTACAGCACTGCAGGTTCCCACAGGGCTTTATGGGAGTTGGAGTTCAGCACAGCCCTGTTGGGTTTTCTGGATGCAGCCAGGGGGTGATGTGGGGAAGTGCTTCCAGAACACACTAATGGGGCACTGAAATACTCCCAGGTGCAGCATAAGACAAGCCCTATGCCTTCATTCCAGGAACCAGAACTGGGAAGGAGAAGATGATGCTTGCTAGAGAAGCATCAGGAGCAGGAGTGAAGACTGTGAGAGAGAAAGAGAGATGGAAGACACAGAGAGAAAGACAATGAGCTGTGTGCTTCATTTGTATACTATTATTCTTATTTGCACTGTGCTGGGCAGGTGGGAACCTGTTGGAAAGAGTTTCCTACAGCTGAATAAAAGCCATGTGTTGTGTTGGACTTGTGCCTCAAGTCTGCCTGTGTTGGGTTTTGGGAGCTGGTGCACCCCCTGTAGACCGCAAGATATATACATATATACATATATATATATATACATATATATATATATATATATATATATATATATATATATATATATACTATGCCCAACTACGTTGCACGTGTAAAAGTTGTCTGTGATGGGCTCCCTGTTTAAACGCGGCTGCCAGCTGACTTCGTCGCACAGCATTAAGATTTTTTATAAGGGAAACAAAACTACAAAAGAAAACCCTTGGATATTGATTCGATAGGAACGGCCTACTCGGAATCACTGTCCGAATCGTAATTATGTGGTGGTGTAGGAGCATTTCTGCTTCTGTCCATTCACAGTCCATCTTGTTTTCACGACGTTATTGTTTCCTCTCATGATCTCTTCTCAACCATTCTCCAGTCACGCAGGTTGCTTTGTGGCAATCCAAACAGTAAGGCAATATACACGGAGCAATGGTTATAAAAGGGGGACACATAGGTATCGAGGCTCTTTAAAGCATAAATGGGGATCACTTCACTGGCATGTGAGCAAGCCACGGTACAACTGTCAGACGCACAGCACTCACCGGCTACAACGTAACAATAATCATTTCCGGAACGTGCTGTTACGCTGTCATTCATTTTACCCACTGTCTTTCTTTCATTCATATGTACGGAGGCACATAACTTTTATCTTCGGCAATCTCATTCTCTAACCAGGCCTCAGGAGCTAACCAGCGTAACACTGTCCACCACCCCTTTCATTATTCCGGCACATTGTTGACATCCGTGAGTAACAACAACGTACTAAACTGGAAGGTGGTCTACGCATGCGTGGAATTCACGGACAAACAAAGATCAAGATCTAAATGAAGATCGCTTTAGTTAATTTAAAGCACAACAATTTGTTTAGTTTGAATGTCTGTATTTTGAGGTGTGACTGGCGTACTACAGTCTTCAGTAGTATAAGCCTGGAGGAGATTCTTAATGCAATGCCTATGTTTTAGCTGTCTCTCTACTGCCATCTAGTGCGTCTTCTTCTAATTCATTCGCGGACAAACAAAGATCAAGATCCAAATGAAGATTATATATAGAGATAAACTTATATGTTGTGATGGATGGCCAAGGACGCTCCTGCAGCATATGTTCCAGGGGAGCAAGCATGGGAAACACAATATCTCCTCCTGGACGCCAGATGGCAGCCTCCCTGGGTTGCAGCAGGCCTCGGACTCCCACAGGGTTTGACAACGCGAGTGGCAGTGACGCGGGGGTGGGGGCTGTGGGGTGGGCAAGCGAAGTGAGTAGGGGGCACAGTAGTATATATAGGGTGGTCCAGATCTAATTATGCAATTTTCATTACACTATAACTTATTAAGTTTATTAAATAGAAAATAACCCAAAAAATCCCAGACCATCAAGAAGTGTGCAAACTGACGAAATGAAGAATCATCTTCACACTGAACTGGAATCATCCCCGCATAAATCAAACTCATCCAGACAATCTGGATCTGCATAATTAGATCTGGATCATTCTGTATATATAT
This sequence comes from Polypterus senegalus, assembly GCF_016835505.1. Taxonomy (NCBI): domain Eukaryota; kingdom Metazoa; phylum Chordata; class Cladistia; order Polypteriformes; family Polypteridae; genus Polypterus; species Polypterus senegalus. Next base: position 120,123,513 of record NC_053159.1, on the reverse strand, counting down.
ATATATATATATATATATATATATATATATATATATATATATATATATATATATATATATATATATATATATACTGCTCAAAAGAATTAAAGGAACACTTTTTAATCAGAGTATAGCATAGCATAAAGTCAATGAAACTTATGGGATATTAATCTGGTCGGTTAAGTAGCAGAGGGGGTTGTTAATCAGTTTCAGCTGCTGTGGTGTTAATGAAATTAACAACAGATACACTAGAGGGGCAACAATGAGATGACCCCCAAAACAAGAATGGTTTAACAGGTGGAGGCCACTGACATTTTTCCCTCCTCATCTTTTCTGACTGTTTCTTCACTAGTTTTGCATTTGGTTACAGTCAGTGTCACTACTGGTAGCATGAGGCGATACATGGACCCTACAACTTCTCCAGGATGGCACATCAATACGTGTCATTGCCAGAAGGTTTGCTGTGTCTCCCTGCACAGTCTCAAGGGCATGGAGGAGATTCTAGGAGACAAGCAGTTACTCTAGGAGAGCTGGAGAGGGCCATAGAAGGTCCATAACCCATCAGCAGGACCAGTATCTGCTCCTTTGGGCAAGGAGGAACAGGATGAGCACTGCCAGAGCCCTACAAAATGACCTCCAGCAGGCCACTGGTGTGAATATCTCTGACCAAACAACCAGAAAGACTTCATGAGGGTGACCCAAGAGCCCCATGTCCTCTAATGGGCCCTGAGCTCACTGCCCAGCAGCATGCAGCTCGATTGGCATTCGCCATAGAATACCAGAATTGGCAGATGCACCACTGGTGCCCTGTGCTTTTTACAGATGAGAGCAGGTTCACCCTGAGCACGTGAAAGAAGTGAAAGGGTCTGGAGAAGCCATGGAGAACATTATGCTGCCTGTAACATCATTCAGCATGAGCAGTTTGGTGGTGGGTTAATGATTGTCTGGGGAGGCATATCCACGGAAGGTCACACAGACCGGTACAGGCTTGACAAAGGCACCTTGGCTGCCATTAGGTATCAGGATGAAATCCTTGGACCCATTGTCAGACCCTATGCTGGTACAGTGGCTCCTGGTGCACGACAATTCCTGGCCTCATGTGGTGAGAGTATGCAGGCAGTTCCTGGAGGATGAAGGAATTGATACCATTGACTGGCCACCACACTTTCCTGACCTAAATCCAATAGAACACCTCTGGGACATTATGTTTTGGTCCATCCAATGCCACCAGGTAGCACCTCAGACTGTCCAGGAGCTCAGTGATGCCCTGGTCCAGATCTGGGAGGAGATCCCCCACAACACCATCTGTCATCTCATTAGAAGCATGCACCGATGTTGTCAGGCATGTATACAAGAACACAGGGGCCATACAAAGTGTTGCATACAATTTTGAGTTGCTGCAATTAAATTTTGGCAAAATGGACTAGCCTGCCTCATAATTTTTTCACTCTGATTTTTGGGGCGAATTCAGGGCTCTGTAGGTTGATCATTTTCATTTCCATCAAATGATGTGGCATCCTTTCGTTCCTAACACATTACCCAGTCTATATCAGTATAGATATCCAGGAGGATTTCTTTTTCCCATTGAGATCTGATGTGTTTTCAAAGTGTTCCTTTAATTTTTTGAGCAGTTTATATATATATATATATATATATATATATATATATATATATATATATATATACACAGATAGGAACTGTAGGTTTGTACTTAAGTTGAGTTTGTATGTACAGTAAGTCAGAACAGGTACATTATTTTAATAAATGCTATTATTGACCAACTGTAACCAAGTGCTCTGCCAATGAATAATGGAGTTTCACCTCTCTCTGACCTTTTTATTATTTCTACTTTATTTTCCATGGTGATGGTTTTTCTCTTCTTTACTTTCACCAGCACTTGCATCAGAGTTGTGTTTCAGAGACATTGTTGAAGGGTGAAGACAAAAGGTTAAGATGAGCTCTTCTGCACAGCACTGTACACGCTTTCACAGCAGGAAGGCACCCGTCGTCAACACATCTGATGTACTGACAAGAGACAACTTCCTGCTATGTGCGTAACAGTACAAGAAGGCTTGCTATTGAGAATGAATGGGAGCAGCGAGGGGCCATTCACCATTCGCCCACCACACAGTCACCTCCACTACAGTATGCTGCCTGCAGCGTCCGCCCAACAAGAACGAACACAGTGCGGCCAAAGTCAGGTAGTGAATCACCCACCATTCAACAGGCAGCCAACCGAGGCACACTACAATGCTACCCCATCACCGCCCTGTTCAACCACAACCAGGTCAATGCTTGCAGCATTACCAGCACCCACTGAGAACAAACAGGGCAGCCGTGTGTAGTGGGCGGGCAGTGAAACACCCCCCTCCGCTCCATTCAGCCTGTGTCCAGTCAGGAGCAGTAGCTGCAGCGGCGTAGAGGGCAGGCAGCGAACTGCCCCATCAAGCCTCCGTCCTGCACACAAGCGATAGCTGCGACTATGGACCACAGGTCACCGCTTGACAACGGGAGCTGCCCAAGGGACGCTACACTACACAAGCAGCGAAATTGCCCCCCTCCAGCCTCCATACAGCCACCGTTTGCAGCATCCCCAGGCCGAACATGATGGAGCGGCAGTTACTGAGTCACATGCTTCGCAGCTGCGGCCCCATTTGTAAGTCGTTGGTCAGATGTCTGTATGTATATATATATACAGTCATGTGAAAACATTAGGACACCCTTTGAAAGCATGTGGTTTTTTGTAACATTTTTAATAAATGGTTATTTCATCTCCGTTTCAACAATACAGAGAGATTAAAGTAATCCAACTAAACAAAGAAAACTGAAGAAAAGTCTTTTCAAGATCTTCTGTAAATGTCATTCTACAAAAATGCCTATTCTAACTGAGGAAAAAGATAGGACACCCTCACATGTATTCCCTCTTAAATTGGCTCAGATCTCACACAGGTATATCACACCAGGTGCACATAATTAGTAGATCGTTACTCTGCATGTTGAATGAGGCTTGCCCTATTTAAACCTCAGACATTTAGTTTGGTGTGCTCCTGACTGTTGAAGTGAGAGTGAGCACCATGGTGAGAACAAAAGAGCTGTCAGAGGACTTCAGAAAAGATTGCAGCAGCCTATGAGTCTGGGAAGGGATTTAAAAGATCTCAAAAGATTTTGAAATCAGCCATTCCACTGTCCGGAAGATAGTCTACAAGTGGAGGGCTTTCAAAACAACTGCCAACATGCCCAGGACTGGTCGCCCCAGCAAGTTCACCCCAAGAGCAGACCGCAAGATGCTAAAAGAGGTCTCCAAAAACCCTAAAGTGTCATCTCGAGAACTACAGCAGGCTCTGGCTACTGTTGATGTAGAAGTACATGCCTCTACAATCAGAAAGAGACTGTACAAGTTTAACTTGCATGGGAGGTGTGCAAGGAGGAAACCTTTGCTTTCCAAGAGAAACATCGAGGCCAGACTGACATTTGCCAGAGATAAAGTTGACAAAGACCAGGACTTCTGGAATAATGTTCTTTGGACAGATGAGTCCAAAATTGAATTATTTGGACACAACAGCAGAGGACATGTTTGGCGTAAACCAAACACAGCATTCCAAGAAAAGAACCTCATACCAACTGTGAAGCATGGAGGTGGAAGTGTCATGGTTTGGGGCTGCTTTGCTGCAGCAGGACCTGGTCAGCTCACCATCATAGAATCCACGATGAATTCTACTGTGTATCAGAAGGTGCTTGAAGAACATGTGAGACCATCAGTTAGAAAATTAAAGCTGAAGCGGAACTGGACCATGCAACATGACAATGACCCAAAACATACTAGTAAATCAACCAAAGATTGGCTGAAAAGAAGAAATGGAGAGTCCTGGAATGGCCAAGTCAAAGTCCAGATTTGAATCCCATTGAGATGCTGTGGGGTGACTTGAAAAGGGCTGTACGTGCAAGAAACCCTCAAACATCTCACAGCTGAAAAAGTTCTGCATTGAGGAGTGGGGTAAAATTTCCTCAGACCGATGTCGAAGACTGGTAGATGGCTACAAGAACCGTCTCACTGCAGTTATTTCAGCCAAAGGAGGTAACACTCGCTATTAGGGGCAAGGGTGTCCTATCTTTTCCTCAGTTAGAATAGGCATTTTTGTAGAATGACATTTACAGAAGATCTTGAAAAGACTTTTCTTCAGTTTTCTTTGTTTAGTTGGATTACTTTAATCTCTGTATTGTTGAAACGGAGATGAAATAACCATTTATTAAAAATGTTACAAAAACCACATGCTTTCAAAGGGTGTCCTAATGTTTTCACATGACTGTATATATATATATATATATATATATATATATATATATATATATATATATATATATATATATATATTAACCTTCTAAAAAAATTTAAAGGAACACTCTCAATGGGAAAAAATCATGCTGGATATCTAGAATGATATGAACTGAGTAATGTGTTAGGAATGAAAGGATGCCACATCATTTGATGGAAATTAAAATTATCAACCTACAGAGGGCTGAAATACAATGTCGGGGCATGCTCCTAATCAGACGACAGATGTTGTCCTGGGGGATCTCTTCCCAGATCTGGACCAGTGCATCACTGAGCTCCTGGGGCCTCATGTATAAACGGTGCGTATGCACAGAAATGTTGCGTTAGAACTTTTCCACGTTCAAATCACGATGTATAAAACCTACACTTGGCGTAAAGCCACGCACTTTTCCACGGTACCTCATACCTTGTCGTACGCAAGTTCTCCGCTCGGTTTTGCAGACTGAAGGCACCCAGCGTCAAAGCAGTACTACTGTTCCTGTGTGGTTACACCTTATTTTATAAATACACTGAAACTAACCGCATATGGTTTATTATTGTAACGCATCTGATTGTAATTAACTTGTAACAATATAATGGTCCAGGGAATAGCCATAGTATTCCAAATACCATAACTGCTTTAGCGTTGTTACTCTCACTGCACCTTCTTCTTCTTTCAGCTCCTCTTGTTAGGAGTTGCCACAGCGGATCATCTTTTTCCATATTACTCTCACTGCAGCACTCGGAGTATTAATATCACTGTATCTGAGTGTGAATCACAGCAGCAGCTGTTCGGAAAGAGAATTATCGGTATACAGCATCAGGCACACGCTACCTCAGCCACGGCAAAACGTTTTAAAGCCTTTCCTGTACGGACCTCGCGGTTCAGAAACAGTTTCATCCCAAGAACTATAAACGCACTCAATCACTGCTCCTTGTAGAACTGTTTGTACTTATAAGTACAATTACCTCACTGTAAACTTGTACTACAGTTATAATATTGCACAGCCTGAGCCACTTTATAAAGTGCGTATTTACATATGATGACAATATCATTTTTAAGATGAAATGCAGCAAAATATGTTTATTATATTATACAGATAAAACTTTAACTTCATTTAAATAATCTATATTCTTCACTGGGACTGGCGTGAAGGATAGAATAATTAAACATGTACTACGAAGATATTTCAGTGTTCCTTAAACGTTTTAAAGAATCAGTGCTCTAAGTTTACAGATGGCTTAACATCTATTACAGAGCTGATTGTGTGGCAATCGGTTACTTGGAGAAAGAAAAGCAAGAACTGCATGGGCGGCCACGCCAATACATATTGAATATAAAGCAGAAAGATAAAATAACGACACAGCTAAAAATGCAGCGGCAAATTTCGACAAAAGTTAAATGCTTGTGTCATGAGCACAAGGCGGCTAGTGTCTGCAATGGACGTGGCCATCCACCGTGCATAAGCTACCTCACTGACATTGGCGGGCGAAGGAGCCACCGATTCTTTTTCTGCCCAGTGCCACCACAAACCTAGAGCCGTCCCTGAGTACTGCTGCAATAAATAATTTCATCGATGGTCGTGCACAATCGCTGTGCTGTAAAACCCATGTTTAATAACGTGCTTTAACTCTTAATGATATCACGTATACATCTCAGTATTTTAGTTATTCAAAGAGCTGTAATATCATGAATGTAATGGATTCTGTGTACAGTCGGAGGAAGAGAGCCGGTTTAAGAAGCAAGTAGTGATTCACACGCACAGAGCACATAGAAGATCAAATACAAAACAAAGCATTTAACGTGCTACTTTAATTACGATGTGATTTGAGAAACTGGTTAAGTAAATGATTTTAAGATGACGTTTATGATGTTCTACTTTAATGACAAAATAAACTACGTGATTAAAGTGGAAATTTCGAGATTGAAGTTGACATTTCGTGCTTTTTTTCCCCAATGTGCCTTTTTTTTCTCTGTACCCTAAAAAGCTTTCATATGACACTCAGACAATGGGCTACAACTCACCTTTTCACGGCGACTGATATCTGAGCTTTCAAGTTTCTCCAACACGCTGTCACTCGATCAACTTCCTTTTGTTGATTATACCATGGTTTAATTTAACAAATAGTATATTTTTCCTTTGCCTCCACTTGGTATTCGCTGAAATTCTTATATTTCCCCTGTGCTTTTCCCATTGTCTTTTCACAGAAGGCTGAGCTTAAGTGTGATTTATATTGATTTGCATATTCAAAGAGGGGTAATTCTGGGAGGAGTTGGGGTGTTCCATAAAGCGCGTGCACGAGCGTTAGTTTTCACGCTGATTGGGATTTATGTAGCGGAAGAACATGGAAGTTGGAGTACGCACAGATTCCTGCATCTGGATTTTTCTGTGCGTAAGCACATTTTGGCTTTTGTGCTTACGCCATGTTATAGTGCGAGTTCTACGCACGGCGTTATACATGAGGCCCCTGGACAGTCTGCGGTGCAACCTGGCAGCGTCGGAATGACCGAAACATAATGTCCCAGAGGTGTTCTATTGGACTTAGGTTTGGCAAGCATGGTGGCCAGTCATTGTATTCAATTCCTTCATCCTCCAGGAACTGCCTGCATACTCTTGGCGCATAAGGCCGGGCATTGTCGTGTACCAGGAGGAACCCAGGACCCACTGCACCAGCATAGGGTCTGACAATGGGTCCAAAGATTTCATCCCGATACCTAATAGCAGTCAAGGTGCCGTTGTTTAGCCTGTAGAGGTCTGTGCGTCCCTCCATGGATATGCTTCCCCAGACCATCACTGAGCCACCACCAAACAAGTCATGCTGAACAATGTTACAGGCAGCATAACGTTCTCCATGGCTTCTCCGGACCCTTTCACGTCTGTCACTTGTGCTCAGGGTGAACCTGCTCTCATCTGTGAAAAGCACAGGGCGCCAGTGGTGGACCTGCCAATTCTGGTATTCTATGGCAAATGCCAATTGAGCTCCACAGCTCAGGGCCCACTGGAGGATGTCGGGCCCTCAGGCCACCTTCATGAAGTCTGTTTCTGATTGTTTGGTCAGATATATTCATACCAGTGGCCTGCTGGAGGTCATTTTGTAGGGCTGTGGCAGTGCTCATCCTGTTCCTCCTTGCCAAAAGGAGCAGATATCGGTCCTGCTGATGGGTTTGGGACCTTCTACGATTCTGTCCATCTCTCCTAGAGTAACTGCCCATCTCCTGGAATCTCCTCCATGCCCTTGAGACTGTGCTGGGAGACACAGCAAAACTTCTGGAAATGGCACATATTGATGTGCCATCCTGGAGAAGTTGGACTACCTGTGCAACATCTGCAGGGTCCAGGTATTGCCTCATGCTACCAATAGTGACACTGACCGTAGCCAAATGCAAAACTAGAGAAAAAACAGTCAGAAAAGATTAGAGGGGAAAATGTCAGTGGCCTCCACCTGTTAAACCATTCCTGTTTTGGGGGGCATCTCATTGTTGCCCCTCTAGTGCACCTGTTGTTAATTTCATTAACACCAAAGCAGCTGAAACTGATTAACAACCTCTCTGCTACTTAACTGACCAGATCAATATCCCAGAAGTTTCACTGACTTAATGCTATACTCTGATTAAAAATTTTAAAAATTTAAAATATCTATCTATCTATATATATATATATATATATATATATATACTATGAAAGATAATTTATAAGTCATATTGATATACCTCATGTCAGCATTTTTGATAGATTTGTATTGTGTTTTTATTTCTATTAATGCTTAAAACTCAGCAAAGCATTTGCATTCATTGATTGTTTCAATATGAGGTGAACTAAGCTAGGAACAGCTGGAAACAGACAAAAGAAATAAAACTCTAGCTGTTAAAGATGCTAAAGAAAATAAAGTTCTGAAGGGCCGCCAATTCTTGTGACATGAAGAAGTCAGACTTACCATCCAGTTCTTCCACTGAAATGTTAGCCAACTGCTCACTATCACTTCCATCAGACAGGGAGCGGCTCAGGTAATTACCCTTGTACAGCAAACCAGCAGTGACATGATGGAATGGCATTTTCTCCCTTAAATAAACAAAACACAATTAATGTACACTCAATTCACATTCCTTTGTAAAGTCTTCAAAAATCTCTCGAGATAAACATTACCTCTACACCACAGTGGGAAAATCCCCTTAACCAGCTTTAAGTTTCTGTTGTAAGATGTATTCATCCCACAATGTACTTTCACAAGGAAGTAAAAAATGTTATAATACTACCTTTGCATTATCTGAGAATCTCTAGAGCAGTCACTTAATCCAGGGGCTCCCAAACTTTTGGACCCCAAGTACCACCTGAGGTTAAGTGAGTTGCATTGCGTACAACCCGCACCTTGTTGAAAGGGAGGAAGAGCTGTAAGAGGGGGAGTTATTATCAAAGAGCAAAAAGAAAGCTAGAAAGTTCACTATATTGTTTGGGATACACATAGAGACTAGATTTTAAAAATAGAGCTCACAGGGAAAGGAAATTCTGAATTATCAACATCCCTGGGGCAATAGAAGATGGAAATCCCACTAAATCCATGTTAAAGTGGATCACCAGAATTCTTGAAAATGCTAAGGAACACGTACAATCGGAAAGAGTACACTGCTAACCTGGGCAATACTTCATTTAAACTTTCCTTTTAAGAAAGAACATTTCAGTACAAAGAAAATGTGACATCTGATCAGGATGCCTCCTGGACACCTCCCTGGTGAGGTGTTCCAGGCACGTCCAACCGGGAGGAGGCCCCAGGGAAGACCCAGGACACGCTGGAGGGGCTATGTCTCTGTTGGAGTTGTATGTAGAGAAGCATAATTATGATATTACAGCAATAACAGAAACTTAGCTAAATAACAAAGATGGAGATGAGTACATAGAGGGATACACATTTTTAGGAAGGAAAGACTGAACAGAAAAGGAGGTGGGGTTGCTGCTTATGTCAAACAAAATTTAAATGTAAGTCCTCTTCAGTTGAACTATGAGCCCCATCTTAGTGATGACATGTGGCTTCGCCTGGAAAGCAGTAGGGAAAGAGGTCTTATTTTACGAGTATGTTATAGACCATCCAATTCAGACATTAATATTGAAAAGGCAACTTTACAGGGGATATTATAGTCACGGGGGACTTTAACTACCCAAATATTTACTAGGATAACCTTGCAAAGAGTGGAGTTTTTAAATAAATTTATAAATTTAGCCTTTTGTAATAATCAGCATAGAATTGTGGGTGTAGAGGTAATTGAACCACTAAGGTCAAGTGACCATAATATAATACAGTTCTCAGTGTTTTAGAAGAGTGTGAATGCTAAGACTAAAACTGTTTAACTTTGGTAGAGCAAAGTTTCAGCAGATGTGGCAAAGTCTAAAGAGGGTAGGCTGTGATAAGCTTTTAAGTGTGAAGACAGCTGAGGAGCAGTGGAAAAGGTTTAAAATGTTTTACATGTAATGCAGCACAGGTACATACCTAAATTTAGAATCAGTATGAAATTTAAAAAAAGTCCACAGTGGGTTAATAAAGATTAAAATTAGCTTGAAAGAGAAACACAGTAGAATAAGTTGTACGAGACTAATAATTCCACAGTAAATAATAGGGCGTATGAAAACATGAGGGCAACAATTAAGAAAAATATTAGGGAGGCTAAAAGACAGAGAGGAATATAACAGAGGTGAAAGACAGCCCAAACAGATTATTTCAGTGTTTTAGTAGTAAAGGAACAGTCGAGGAGTTGAAGTTCATCAGGAATAATAAAGGGGAACACTATTAGAAATTACCACGTCGTACCGTAATAATGGCAGTGCAGACACACGTAGTGGCTCGGTTTCTCCCAGCTTTTGGCTTTGTTTTAATTGTTAGTTAAACCACTCAAAGCTTTAATCCAGTATGGAAGGGCTTATTTAACACTAGAATTACCAGAGCCTATGAGAAAACTCGTAAATCCAGCCCACCTTAAATCCGTTTGCACCTCTCCGTCAGCGTCTTTGTCCTATAAATGTGCTGATTAAGACAAGCAGCCGGCTATTACACTCCCCACTAAACGTTCACTAAGTTCTCCCAGCCCGTGCCTTGTCTGATTATCTGGGAGTGAGTGAACTGCTGGAGTTTTAGAGTGGAAATAATAGATCGTTATTTGGAACACATGCATTTCATGTGTTCTGTTTCTACAGTAATCTGTGTAAACACATTGTTAAAACAGAAACTTTTTCATATTTTAGTAATAAATGTTACAAAATGTAGGCATAAACTATAGAATGTGTGAAGCCTGAAGTCCAAAAATCCAATAAACACTTTCACAAAAGGTTCAAGTACAATACAACAGCTTGTGTGGTGTAGTGGTAAGATTTGCTGACTTGTAATCAAGGGGCCACCGGTTCGATCCCCACTGCCTCCTATATTTGCCGCTTTCAGTAGTGAGCTGCTCTTATTGTTAAGATTGTACAGTACTCACATATATTTGGTTTGCGTCTGTAACAGACCATGTACATTTATAGTACTGTCTTTGTAAAAGTTACCTTTTTTCACTTTTATTCTCTCACTCACGATCACGATCCATACTGCCACCCTAGGGATCTGACGCTGTTAGTTTTTATTTGAAACTGGGAATAACTGTAGATGGGAGTAGTGTTTTGAGGCAATGAAACTGGACATTCTCTGATCTGTAGGGATAAAAGCTCACACACAAACGCTGGTGAATCTGCCTTCTTCGTATCTCACTGTCACTTTATTTTTTTTTATTCAGTTTTATTGAGTGTCCCTGCTCATACAGAATTAGTATGCACCTTATGGTTTATGATGTCAAAAAAAAAAAAAAAAACAGACGTAGGTATATATGATATTTTGAAGAAATCATTTTATGACGTGAATAGTACCAATCAGAAAACATCATCGCAAAAATGCAATATTACTTGAAAACGAACAGCGTCAGATCGGGTGTGAATTTACGCTGGAGCTGTTACTTAGACTCAGATCAGGAGAGGCGTGAGCGTGATCATCATTGAGAGAATAAAACTGAAAAAAGCTAATTTTTACAAGTACAGTGGTACATCAGTATACGTCCTTAATCCGTTCCAAATCCTTGGACTTATACCAATCAGGACGTATACCAAACAAATTTTTCCCATAAGAAATAAAGGGAAAATGATTAATCTGTTCCCATGAAAAAAAATCCTATTGTTTTTGGCATATTATGCATTGATGGGGTTGTATGAAATAATTTAAACACTGCTTAATACTAAAATACATAAATACAAAAGCAATTAGATGAAATCAATGAAAATTTAACCTCACTTTACTTTTTAATAACGTCTTTGTTTTCCACAATCGTAGATACCATCGTTCTCAGCATACAGTATGCAGCAGCCAAGTCCCGGATACGCATGCCACCTTCATACGTTTCAACAATCAATTCAAATTTATGCAAAAAAACACGAAGTCATGTGAAAATTCACAGAGAGTTATAGCACGGGTTGTTCACTGAATACTAGCAACTGCCATACTGATGATCGCGGGGATTCGTGGCTTTGTCTCGAGAGAGGTAAACAAGGGGAGCGCGCGGGTTGTTCACTGAATGCTAGCAACTGCCATACTGACGCTCGTGGGCAGTCGTGGCTTTGTCTCGAGAGAAAGGTAAACATGGGTAGCGCGCGGTGTTCTAGCACGCGACTCATATTCCAAACAAAGGTCATAAACCAAGAAAAATATTTCGCGTCCAAACAGGACGTATACCAAGTTGGACTTATTCCAAAGCGGATGTATACCAAGGTACAACTGTACCATAAATTTATACCCAATGTCCCATATATTTGTCTCTTTCTTTTCTTTTCTCCATGCTGTGTCGACATCATGCACCAGAAGGTGTGGGCTTATTCAGTGCAGCAGGACCAACGCGCATGTACTGTACAAGGCATGCACGGGAGCCACTGTGAAAAGAAGAGTGTTAATGAGTCATATTGCAGAGGAACTTTGTTGTTGCATCGTACTAGAAAAGGCGATGGAAAAAGAAAAGGAGGATGCAACATTGACAAGCTTCTGTTCCAAGAAAGCCACTTTCCCCAGGAAAGTAAACTGAGTCAATGTCAAGTGCCCTTTCAATATAATAGAAACCACAGCATAGAGAAAAGTGTCCTCATTGCAACAGGTACACACATTGTAAATGTAGGAAGGACGGTTCTTGCAACACGGAGAAAATAAAGAAAGACAAAAATATAGGACATTGGGTATAAATTTATGGTACTTGTAAAAGTTAGCTTTTTTCAGTTTTATTCTCTCAATGCCGATCACGCTCTAACACAATCCCTCCCCCACCACCTCTCCTGATCTGACTAAGTGACAGCGCCAGCGTAAATTCACACCCGATCTGACGCTGTTCGTTTTCAAATAATATTGCATTAATGCGATGTTTTCTGATTGGTACTATTCATGTCATAAAATGATTTCTTTAAAATATCATATACAGTGGAACTTTGGTTCACGAACATCTCAGTACACGTACAACTCGTTTTATGACAAAAAAGTTTGCCATACTTTTGCCTCGGTTCACGACCACACACTCGGTATATGAACAAGCCAGTTTCCCTTTCGGTTTGTACATGTTCAGGCTCTTCCTGTGCATTTCCTGTGCAGCGAGCAAAAGAGAGAGAGCGCAACACACACACACACACACACACAAGCAGCGCGCGCGCACACATAGGCAGCGGGAGAGACAGCGCGACACACACACACAGAGGCAGCGCGAGAGAGACGCAGACAAACACACACCCAGAGGCAGCGCGAGAGAGAGACTCAGACACACAGGCAGCGGGAGAGAGAGCTGGACACATTAAGGTAGGAAGGCAGTTAAAGAATGCACTGGGCTTGATTTTATTATTACTTCTGTTTCCAGCGATCGGTTTGTAGCATGCATTGTTAGAATGTTATTTTTCTTGGTGGCTTACTAAATTACGGATTTTTTCAAATGTTAATTTTTTTCCCTGTGCTTAAAACTCATTAAAAAAAGTGCTTTTAGCCAGCGGTTGGTAGCGCTATAGCGCGAATGAACTATTGCAGTGTTAGTTTTCTCTGTTGTTCAATGTTTTCTCAGTGTTATTTCATGTTTTTACATTTAGTTTACTATTACGCTGTGCATTCTATGGTTTAATCTATACTAATAAAAGGCAAAGCCCTCACTCACTCACTCACTCACTCACTCACTCACTCACTCACTCACTCACTCACTCACTCACTAATTCTCCAACTTCCCGTGTGGGTGGAAGGCTGAAATTTGGCAGGTTCATTCCTTACAGCTTCCTTACAAAAGTTGGGCAGGTTTTATATCGAAATTCTACGCGTAATGGTCATAACTGGAAGCAGTTTTCTCCATTTACTGTAATGGAGATGAGCTGCGTGGGGGCGGAGTTTCGTGTGACATCATCACGCCTCCCACGTAATCACGCAGTACATAGAAAACCAGGAAGACCTCAAAAAAGCGCTCAAGAAAACATGCATTATATAATTGAGAAGGCAGCGAAACAATAAGAAGCGAGCGAAAGTGACATATACAACCATATTCATGAGTTCTGCTACTTGAAACAAAGCACGATGTAAACCTACACTTTAAATTAAGTTCATAGACAGGCTGCCGCTGGCGTTTGTAATTTAGTGCCTGCCCATATAAGGCCGTCCGTCAGCGGCAATCCAATAGCAAACTGCCACGGGTAAATATTCACGGGTGAAGGACTGTGCTTATGGAGAGGAAGATGAGATGGTCAGGGTGGTGTTTGACACAAACTCAGCGAAACTGCGAGAGAAAGTTTTAAGTGCCAGGACTAAGGTAACATTAAATAAAGCTATGGACATAGCACGAGATGGCACCAGCACAGCTGGGAACCTTCGATGCAAGTACACCGAGCGGCTCACGTGAACTGACGCAGTGCACAGATAAAAGCAACAGTTCCAAAGAGCTGAACAAAACCGAATTACACAATTGAAAAGGCAGCAAAAAATATGAAGCATCTGATAAGCATATTCATAAATGCAGCTACTGTGGAAACAAAGCACACGGTGGATGTCAATGTCCCACTAAAGGAAGACAGTGTAAAAAAACCCGTGCATGCAGTGTGTCAGGTCTCAGATAAAGAAGAAGACGAGCTGTTTATTGATGCAGTAAGAAACGAATCGATGAATGAAACCTGTCATCTTTACAACGATTGACAAACACGGAATGTAACTTGAACACAACACATCCTACAAATACGAACCTGATTGAAAGAAATAATGATAATCAAATCCTTGATGACAGCAACACTCAGTAACACTCACAAAACAAATACTGTATATTGACAGTCATGTTACGTTATTTTTAAAATGTTCCCTTTTCTTTTCTACCTTTTTTAACACACTACTTCTCCGCTGCGATACGCGGGTATATATATATGTATATATATATATCCCGCTCTACATACTCGAATAATGGATACTTTATTGCCATCAATGATTGTTTTGGTAAAGCCATACTCAGTGTATTCATTAGATGAACGGTAAAAAAGTAAGAGCGAGGGGAGGATAACTCATTGAGGCATGCAGGCTGTAGGTCTTGCGTCAACTCTATCTGAATTGTGCGATCACATTTGAAAAATATATCTTTTCAAGTTCTATTTAGTCCATATGTGTCAAACTCAAGGGCGGGCCACATCCGGCCCGGCGTGTAATTATATCCGGCGAGATCATTTTATATACTGTATTATTGTTATTAAAGCCCGGATATATGAAGCGCTGGTAACACAATAAACTACAGATCCCATAATGCAGCGCTTCGCGAAGCTAGAGTTATTGCGCACTGAGTTTGCACGGCGCTTTGGTGACTTTGAAGAACAAAAAAAGTCAGTCTACATGCGGCTTGAACCTTGTGCATGTTTGGTAGCACATATCTGTGTGAGAAGCTCTTCTCAGTGATAAAGACTAACAAAACAGCACACAGGAGTCGCCTCACTGATGAGCACCTGCAATCCATCCTGAGAATCTCCACAACACAGAACCTCACACCAAACATAAACGAACCTGTGGCCAAAAAAAGATGCCAGGCGTCCAGCTCTAAAATGACATATGAGCAAAGACAACTGAATGATTTGATTTGTTATTGCACGTAAGAGCGGGAGTCAACCGTTTTAACAAACAGCATATTGCACTGATACGAAATAGCTGTGTGTGTATATATGTAGATATGTATGTATATGTATATATATGTTTATATATGTGTGTGTGTATGTATGTAGATATATATGTATGTATATATGTGTATATGTATAGATATGTATATATATATATATATGTTTATGTGTGTGTGTGTAAATATATATATATATGACAACAACAGTCATCACTCACAACAGTGACAAAACAATTACATTGACAATCAGGTTACGTTATTTTCAAAATGTTTCCTCTTCTTTTCATTGCTTCTTTAACACACTACTTCTCCTCTTGGCTGGTATTTTGCTAGTTAACTATATTTGTGCTTAAAAACGTAAAAAATATATATATTTACATGCAGTTCATATGGTCTGGAACGGATTAATTGTATTTACATACAATCCTATGGGGGAAATTGCTTCGGTTCACGACCAAATCAGTTTACGACCAGAGTTCTGGAACGAATTATGGTCGTGAACCGAGGTTCTACTGTATACCTACGTCTGTGTTTTTTTTGACATCATAAACCATAAGGTGCATACTAATTCTGCGTGAGCAGGAACACTCAATAAAAATGAATAAAAAAAAAATAAAGTGATGGTGAGATACGAAGAAGGCAGATTCAACAGTGTTTGTGTGTCAGCTCTCATCTCTCCAAATCAGAGAATGTCAGGTTAGTGTTGCTTGTTGTCCTGACGAGTGGACATTTCTTGCGGGGAGGGCTTCTGTTTTCTCCGATCTGAGTTCACTTCTGTTATAGCACGTCTTTATTTGAAAACCGCAGTGTCAGATCGGGGGGAGCGTTAACGCGACTGAGAGAATAAAACTAAATTAAAAAAAACCCTAACCTTTACAAGTACCATACGTTTACACTGTCTGTTACAGACTCAAATCAAATGTATGCTTTTATTGTATAATATTAACAATAAGAACAGCTCACTACTCAAAACGTTTATTTTGAGAGACGTTAAGACTCGAACCCAGAACCTTCTGAATTGGAGTCAGCATTGCAATACGCAAACTGTCACATCAACCACCTAACGTAACCTGCTTTCTTTTTTCCTCGGTTATATTCTTGAATAAAAGCATACTTGTTTTGTTACACTTGTACTTTTTGTGAAAGTGTTTATTTGATATTTGGGCTTCAGGCTTCACACCTCATACACATGTCGTAATGACGATCCTTGGGTGTGTGTGGGAACTGTTAACATTTGAATCTGATGATTGTATATAGTGCGGAACGGAACTCTCGATACTATTCTGTCCTCTGCATCTCCTGGAGTTCAAAAGAAATACCAACATGCAGCAACATGTGGACATTGGCCAAGATCAGAACAAAAAATCAAACGCGGTCACTAACTACAACCACATGAAGGTATGCAAATGAATATAATGTTGCATTAGTGCAACAACGTTTTCCGAAATGTACAATACAGGTCATAAAATGAATTATTCCAAATGTCATATATACCTAAGTCTCTCTTTTTTGTCAGCGATATTATGGATCAGAAGGTGCATACTAATTCAGCGTGAGCAGGAGCACTCAAGAATAAAACTGAATAAAAACAAATTAACATTCACAGTCATTCTTAGTCACACACACCACTCACATCCACGTCCACAGTTTTCCCAGTCTCATTCGCGCACAAGATCTGACATGGTTTTCAAATAAAGAGGGGGTGTAACAAAACAAGTTTGTTTGTTATACCAAGTCTTTATCTGAAAACGGTGTCAGATCCAGGGGGGTGTGTTGGAGCTTGAACGTGAATGAGAGAATAAAACTGAAAAAAAAACCCACTAACTTTAACTAAATTTACAGATGCAAATTAAATGTATGGTTTTATTGTATGATATTAACAATAAGAGCAGCTTACTACTGAAAATGGCAAATCTGGGGAGTAGCTGATATCGAAACCGCGACTTCTTGATTGGAAGGCAGCAGTTCTTAGCATTGCACCACACAAACTGTTGTATCAACCGCCTACCGCTTCACAAATTATACATTTCATGTCTACATTTTTTCAATTATCACTAAAACATGAAAAACGTTTCTGTGTTAACTACATTTTACATAGATTGTTGTTGACACGGAACACACATGAAATGTATGTATTCCAAATGATGATGTACTATTTTACCCTATAAAGCTCCAGCACTTCACTCGAAGATAAACACTGAGCACTGAGAAACTTCTTTGCAAAATGAACTGCAACAGTGGGCGGGGGGATGGAATACCAGGTTGCTTGCTGTTAATCAACACATTTACAGGACAAAAGACGCTGACAGAGAGGTAAGAATGGATTTAAGGTGGGCCGGATTTATGAGCTTTCTCGTAGGCTCTGGTAATTCTAGTGTTAATTAGTATAGGGAAGAGGTTCAAGCTCTACGCATCCCCAAGGCTAGACTTTATTCCACCAGAGGTACTAAGGCTTTTACCATCCTCCCTCTGTGGCCTAGAAATCAGAGGAGACACCGTAAACAAAAGCGGGGCAGAAGGAGTGGCCTATGTGCTAGGCTACATGCTAACCCATCTTCCTTACTAATGCCAGGTCTCTCGCCAATAAGATGGACGAGATTCGGCTGAGGATCGCCTCACGTAGGGTGGACAGCTGTGTGGCAATTATACTGAGACCTAGCTGGATAATAACATCCCAGATACTGTTGTGGAACTAGAGGGGCGAGCTCTGTTACAGGCAGACAGGACTGCAAATCCGCTAAATGTAAAGGTGGAGGGCTGGCACTGTACATTAATAAATCCTGGTGTACAGCTACAAACATTATTGGAACATACTGCTACCCCGACTTGGAATATCTGGCAGTGAAATGTAGACCATTCAAGACAGTAAGAGAGTTCTCCTCCATTCTGATAGTGGCTATTTATATCCCACCGCAAGCTAACGCTAAATTAGCATTGGAAGAGCTGTACTGCCTGATTAGATAGATAGATACTTTATTAATCCCAAGGGGAAATTCACATACTCCAGCAGCAGTATACTGTTAAAAAACAATATTAAATTAAATAGTGATAAAAATGCAGGTATAACAGACAATGACTTTGTATAATGTTAACGTTTACCCCCCCCCCAGGTGGAATTGAAGAGTCGCATAGTGTGGGGGAGGAACGATCTCCTCAGTCTGTCAGTGGAGCAGGACAGTGACAGCAGTCTGTCGCTGAAGCTGCTCCTCTGTCTGGAGATAATACTGTTCAGTGGATGCAGTGGATACTCCATGATTGACAGAAGCCTGCTCAGCGCCCGTTACTCTGCCGCGGATGTCAAATTGTCCAGCTCAGCAGACAAATGAATGCCAGTCCTGACACGGCTGTGATTGTGGCTGGTGACTTTAATCATGTAGAATTAAAAGCAGTGCTTCCCAAATTTCGAGGATTCATAAACTTTCTAACTAGAGACAATAGCATTCTGGATCAAGTTTATTGCAACATCCCAGGAGCATGCAAGGCTGTAGCAGCCCCACATTTGGGCATGTCGGACCACATCGCAGTAGAGCTGATCCCAGCTTATACTCCCATGATCCCATGAAACCGACTACCATAGTACAGAGGACTGAGGAGGCATCTTCAGCATTACAGGACTGTTTTGAGCATACTGACTGGGGAGTGTTCAAAGAGGGCTCAAATCTAGAGGGATATGCATCATCTGTCCTATCCTATGTGCAGTTCTGTACTGATGCTCTCCTGCTCATGAAGACCTTTAGGGTGTTTCAAAATCAGAAACCGTGGCTGGACAGTACGGTGAGGTCCCTGCCTAAAGCCCGGGATGCTGCATATAGGTCAGGCGACAGGCTGGCATATAGCAAAGCACGAAAAGAACTGAAAAAAGGAATAAACCTCGCAAAATACAGATACAAACAGTATATCGAGGAGCATTTTGATAACAACGACCCACGGAACATGTGGAGAGGCTTAAAGACCATAACTGATTATAAGCACAGCGATCAGCAGGTCAGCCATGACCCAAGTCTCCCTGCCACTTGGAACAGTCTTTGCACACTTTGATGCATTTAGCAGCAGGGAGACTGTATATCCCTCTTGGCTGGAGGAGCAGCATCAGCCTCTAGTCCTGCAACTACACCAAGTGAGGTCCACCCTGAGGAGGATCAATACCAGCAGAGCTACAGGAACAGATAAAGTGTTGGGTAAGACACTGAAACTATGTGCTGATCAATTGGCAGGAGTCTTTATGGACATTTTCAACCTTTCTCTACAACTTGCAATGGTCCCTGTCTGCCTCAAATCCTCCACTATTGTGTCAGTGCCTAAAGAATCAGCGGCCACTTCCCTTAATTATTACCAACCTGTGGCTCTGACCCCAGTAATAATGAAGTGCTTTGAGAGAATCCTCCTATAGTACATCAAGGATGCCATCCCTGTTGGATTTGACAACCATCAGTTCGCCTACAGGAGGAACCGATCTACAGAGGATGCTGTCTCAATAGCACTTCACACAGCCCTGACTCATCTGCAGTGCCCTAACATTTATGTTAGGATGCTATTCGTCGATTTTAGTTCAGCATTTAACACCGTAATCCCAGACAAGCTGGTACAAAAGCCTCATAAACTGGGTCTGTCCACATTGTTGTGTCTTTGGATCAGGGACTTTCTCACCAACAGGCCTCAGGTGGTTAGAATTGGAGATCGTACATCATCCACACTGGTTCTGAACACAGGCATGCCAAAGGGCTGTGTGCTCAGCCCAGCACTCTTCACGTTATTCACACACGATTGCTCTGCCATCCATGCCACAAATACGGTTGTGAAGTTTGCAGATGATATGACCATGGTGGGTCTCATGTCAGACAATGATGAGACTCACTACAGAGAGGAGGTACAACACCTTGCACTCTGGTGCTCAGCCAACAACCTCATCTTGAACACCAGCAAGACCAAAGAGATCATTGTGGACTATAGGAGGAAGAACAGAACATGCTCCTATATTCATACATGAGGAGGCTGTAATGTGTGTGGACAATATCAAGTTCTTGGGTGTCCACATCACATAGGATCTGACCTGGTCTTTGAACACATCTCACCTGGTAAAGGCCCAACAAAGACTCTTCTACCTTAGGAAGATGAGGCGTGCTGGATTATCCTCTCAGCTGCTCACAAACTTCTACAGATCCGCTATAGAAAGCATTCTAAGTCACAGTGTGGTGTGGGATCTGCACAGCACAGGACAGGAAGGACTTGGCACGGGTGGTGAGAACAGCACAGAGATCATGGGAAGTCCTCTCCTAGACCTGGACTCTGTATATGCTGGAAGGCTGCAGAAAAGGGCTAAATGTATAGCTGCAGATCTCATCCATCCGGGAAATGGACTGTTTGTACCACTTCCTCTGGAAAAGCGGTACAGAAACATAAAAACACGTACCAGCAAACTGAAAGACAGCTTTTTCCCCAGAGCTGTGAAGTCCATCTGCTCCTGCTGATACACACACATACATCTACCCCCAACCTGCCTTCCTGCAAACATACACACGCACTTTCCCTCGTAATCAAACATTTTAAGTATTCTGCCTTGAAGCCGAGTCCTACCAACAAAATTTTCGTTATGTGTAAGCATAATTCTGAAGGACTGGAAAATGGTAAATATTATCCTGTTATATATAAAAAAGTGTGACTGGACAGATCCAAGTAACTATAGGCCAGTAAGCATAACGTGCATCACAGGAACAATAATGGAAGGAATTATTAAGGATAAGACAGAGCAACACATGGCAAGAACAGGATTTTTACTGAGCAGTCAGCATGGGTTCAGAAGATGAGTGCCATTTTTACCAACATGTTGGAATTCTATGAGGAAGCAACAAAAGGGTATGATTAAAAGGAGCATATGATATTATTTATCTTGACTGTCATTTGACCAGGTGCCATATGAGGTGCCACATCAAACTAAAAGATGTAGGAGTTAAAAGTAATGTTTGCAGATAGGTGCAAAATTGGCTCAGACACAGAAAGCAGAGGATTATGGTGCATAGAACCATATAAGAACTGGCTGATGTTAAGAGTGGTGTTCCACAGGGATCAGTGCTGAGACAGCTGCTATTGTTAATATATATAAATGATTTAGATAGGACTATAAGTAACAAGCTTGGTTAAGTTGATGATACCAGATGATACCAAACTAGGTAGATTGGCAGATAATCTGGAATCCGTTGAATCATTACAGAAGGATTGGGACAGAATACAGGCTTGGGCAGATTTGTGGCAGGTGAAGTTAAATGTCAGTAAATGTAAAGTATTAAATGTAGGAAGTACAATGTTAGGTCTGAATACACAATGGGAGGTCTGAAAATCAAAAATACACCTTATGAGATAGATTTAGGATTCATAGTAAACTCTACGCTATCAACTTCCAGACAATTTTCAGAAGCTATTAAGAAGGCTAACAGAATGTTAGGTTATATAGCACGGTGTGTAGAGAACAAGTCCAAGGAGGCTATGGTCAAGCTTTACAGCACACTGGTGAGGTCTCATCTGGAGTACTATGTGCAATTTTGGTCTCCAGGCTACAAAAAGGACATAGCAGTGCTAGAAAAAGTTCACAGCAGGGTGACTAGGCTGATTCTAAGGCAACAGAGGATGAATTATGAAGAAAGATTAAAAGAGCTGAGCCTTTTCAGTTTAATCAAAAGAAGCTTAAGAGAAGACATGATTGCTTTTATGAAGGGAATTACTACAGTGGATCGAGACTGTTATTTTAAAATAACTTCATCTACAGCACAGCACACATTTGGAAACTTGTTAAGGGTAAATTTTACACAAACATTAGGAAGTTTTTCTTTACAAAGAGAGCCACAGACACTTGGACACTGTGGCAGACAGTAGGACATTTGGGACTTTCAAAATCAGACTTGATATGTTTTTAGAAGAATTAACTGGATAGGACTGGCAAGCTTTGTTGGGCTGAATGGCCAGTTCTCATCTAGATTATTCTAATATCCTAATGTTCTAAATATTGCCTCCTCTGTTTGTCAGGGAATCTCAACTCTTTTAACAAACAGTAAGCCTTACACAATATATAGAGATAAGCCTCTAGGACTCTTGCACCATAAACACCAGTGTTGCACAGGGCTGGGTGCTGTCCCTTCTGTTGTTTTCCATTTGCACTAATGACTGCACTTCTAGATACCCAATAGTCAATAGTCGATGATATGTCCATAGGCACAAACTTGTCTTAAACATTAGGAGTGAACAAGAATTTTAGACTAATAATCATTAAATCCTTGAGTTTATAGATTAATCACTGGTATTGAAAGATGCAACAGCAGAGGACTGCAGTAGTGCACTAAAAATTGCAATGTGTTTGAGGAGCCTGGTCTTCAATATAAAGCAAAGCAGAGATTTTTGATACTTGTTGAAAGGTATAGTAGCCTGCTTTGGAGTTTTTATTGAACTTTTATTTATGAAATTTGGAATCACAAAAGACCAATTTAAATTTCTTTGATTGAAACTTGTATTTGTAGTGTTAATTTTACATACACCAACAAGAAGTCAAGTTAAGGAGCATGCACTGTTACTGTGCATTGCCGCACCCCACCACACGACGAAATAGCTCAGGATACTGGTTGGCAACCTCCCCCAGACAGACAAGCGGTTCAGTCCCAACCTCCAGAAATTACCTTCTATCTGCCGCTGTCATGTATTACGTGGGTGACCCCTTGGCCTGGTCCAGCCACTCGGATCCCCAACAATGAGGATCCTGTGAGCTGGATCACCCTCTGGGAATCACACCACATGACCTTAGTGTCGTAACTGACACTCCGTCACAATGCAGGTAATGTGCCTTATTCAGGACTCCATGAGCAATCGCTCATTCGACACAAAGTCAAACCAGCGGTACCCAAGGATTCTCCGAAGAGACACAGTACCAAAGCAGTCCAGTCTTCGTCTCAGGTCACTGGATAGCGTCCATGTCTCACAACCATATAGCAAGACAGGAACCACCAGGACTCTAAAGACTTGGACCTTCATCCTTTTGCATAGATATCAAGAGCACAACACACCCCTTTCTAGCGACTTCATGACCCCTCCATGCTCTCTCAATCCATCTAAAAACTTTAGTCAGAAGACTGAATGTCACTTCACCATTGACGTACTGCCAAGGTAAGTAAACCTCTCAACAAGGTTGACACTCTGCAGACAGACACAGCTGATGGCTGTGCCTAAGATGCCATTAAAGGCCTGGATCTTGGTTTTCATCCAGGACACTCGCAAGCCCAAACACTCAGACTCCTCGCTCAAACTCTAGAGCCCTGATCAGAGCCTCCATTGTCTCCACGAAGATCACAGCAACATCAGCAAAGTCAAGATCATTGAATCTTTCTTAACCAACATATGCCCCTCAGCCACTGGACCCCATGACTTTGCCCAACACCCAGTCCATACAAGCACTGAACAGAGTAAGAGCAAGAACACACCCCTGACGAACTCCAGAATCAAATACAAAAAACACAGATGCTCTGCCTTCACTCTGCACAGCACTCACAGTACCAGTGTACAGGCCGGTCATGATATCCAGCAAATTTGAGGGGATCCCGTAAACCCTCAGGATGTCCCACAGGGCAGCTCGATCAACTGAGTCGAATGCTTTACGAAAATCGTCAAAAGCTGCAAAGAAACTCTGCCGATATTTGTGTTTCTGCTCCATGAGAACCCTCAGTGCCAGGATGCGGTCAATGGTCGACTTCTTAGGCATAAAACCAGACTGCTCCAGTCGCTGGTAGGTGAGTAAGTGATCCTACTAAGGACAACCCTAGCAAGGACCTTACTGAAAGCAGTGTTATCCCCCTGTAGTTGTCGCAATCCAGGCAATCACCCTTCCCTTTCCAGATAGGGACAACAAGTACCATTTTCCAGTCATTTGGGATGATGCCAGTCTCCCAAATGGAAGCAAAAATTGCTTGCAATGCCAGGATGACGGCCTTATAACCAGCCTGGAGAAGTTCACCCCAGATATCACAGATCCCTGCAGCCTTGCCTCCCCTCAGCTGGTTTACCACCTGTGCAATCTCAGTGAGATTGGGTGGTTCACAGCTATTTGCAGGATCACCCTTGAGAACCATGGACCCAGAGATATCCAACGTCTTAGCCAGAGGATCAGCTTTGAGCAACTGCTCAAAGTAACCAGCCCAGCGTGTCACAACTACAGTGTCATCCGTTCCGTAAGAACTGTTCCATCAGCCACCCTGACTGCGACTTTCCAAGGAACAGATTCGGATGTGCATAATGCTTCGATTCCCCTGTAAGCAGGATGTGGGTCGCTAGACCACGGATGGTATGTCACTTGCTCATAGATTCCTCTAACAAACACCTCTTTATCTGCCCTCTGAGCCCTCACAGCCATCCTTCTCAGTTCCTGGAACAGACCAGAGTTGCCACCGTGCCGTGCACTGTGACTCTTCTCAATGATATACAGGATGCCCTGTGAGATGAAACACTGGTAATACCAACACAACCCTCAGCAACCTTCAGGGTCTTGTCACGCAAGGTCTCCCAAATCATTGGATCGGCAGTCTCACCCAAATCCGCAAGTTCCTCACACAAACTCCATGCAAACTCAATAGAAACAGTCTGGCCAAGTCCGGGCTAATTTTTCTAGTAGATGGTAACCTACTGGGCCTAAGCTTGATCTTCAGAGTAGCAACAACAAGTCTGTGGTCAGAATTCACAAACTGGGCACTTCTGTAGACCCTGCAGTTTTGCAAGAGCCTCCACAAGGATGTGATCTCCTTCACCGCACCTCCACCATTGGAGTACCAAGTCCAACGATGCGGCTCAGGACGCTGGAACCAGGATCCAGCGATTCACAGCTCCTGACCTTTTGCAAAATCAAGGAGCATGGAGCCACTTTTGCCACCTACACCAACAACAACAACAACATTTATTTATATAGCACATTTTCATAAAAATAATGTAGCTCAAAGTGCTTTACATGATGAAGAAAAGAGAAATAAAAAAGACAAAGTCAGAATTAAAATAAGACACTAATTAATATAGCATAAAAGTAAGGTCAGAGGAGGATAGAAGGAGGAGGATGGCCAGGGAGGATAGAAAAAACAAAAAAACCCCAGACAGCTGGAGAGAAAAAAATAAAAGCTGCAGGGGTTCCAGACCATGAGACCGCCCAGCCCCCTCTGAGCATTCTACCTAACATAAATTAAACAGTCCTCTTTGTATTTAGGGTTCTCATGGAAGGACTAGATGATGATGGTCATGTAGACTTCTGGCTTTTAATCCATCAAAGTAGGAACATCATGGTGCTTTGAGTAGGTGGTGGTGGCGCAGGTCGCCACCACAGAAAACCGGGAAAAGAAATAGAAGAGAGAGTAGGGGTCACTACGGATTTTAGAGTCACCATGAATAGTTATGATACTAAATTGAATATACAGAGTATCAGGATTAAATTAAAATGAAGTTATGAGAAGGCCATGTTAAAGTAAAGAGTTTTTAGCAGTCTTTTAAAGTGCTCCACTGTATTAGCCTGGTGAATTTCTATTGGCAGGATATTCCAGATTTTAGGTGCATAGCAGCAGAAGGCTGCCTCACCACTTCTTTTAAGGTTACTGTAGCTCTTGGAATTCTAAGCAGACGCTCATTTGAGGATCTATGGTTACGATTTGGAATATAAGGTGTCAGACATTCCAATATATAAGATGGAGCAAGATTATTCAAGGCTTTGTAAACCATAAGTAGTATTTTAAAGTCAATTCTGAATGACACAGGTAACCAGTGCAGTGACATCAAAACTGGGGAAATGTGCTTGGATTTTCTTTTCCTAGTTAGGATTCTAGCAGCTGTATTCTGCACTAATTGCAAACGATTTATGTTTTTTTTTGGGTAGTCCTGAGAGGAGTGCGTTACAGTAATCTAGTCGACTGAAAACAAAAGCGTGAACTAATTTCTGTGCATCTTTTAATGATATAAGAGGTCTAACTTTTGTTATGTTTGTTAAGTGAAAAAATGCTGTCCTAGTGATCGGATTAATATGCAATTTAAAATTCAGGTTACAGTCAACAGTTACCCCAAGTCCTTTACCTCCGTCTTGACTTTTAATCCTAATACATCAAGTTTATTTCTAATAACCTCATTATATCCATTATTGCCAATCACTAAAATTTCTGTTTTCTCTTCATTTAGCTTGAGAAAATTACTATACATCCATTTAGAAATACAAGTAAGACATTGTGTTAGTGAAACAACAGAGTCTGGGTCATCAGGTGCTAATGATAAATACAGCTGCGTGTCATCAGCATAGCTGTGGTAACTCACGTTATGCCCAGAGATAATCTGACCGGAAGCATGTGGATTGAAAAGAGCAGTGGACCCAGGATAGAGCCTTGTGGAACACCATATAGGATATCATGTGTCTTTAAGTTGTAATTACCACAACTAATAAAGAATTTTCTACCTGCCAGGTAGGATTCAAACCAATTTAAGACACTTCCAGAAAAGCCCAAACATTGACTAAGGCGATTTCTAAGAATGGTGTCAAATGCGGCACTAAGATCTAAGAGGATGAGAACAGATAAATGGCCTCTGTCTGCATTTACCCGCAAGTTATTTACTAATCTAACAAGTGCAGTTTCTGTACTGTGATTTTTTCTAAAACCTGACTGAAATTTATCAAAAATAGCATGTTTATTGAGGTGGTCTTTAAGCTGCATAATGACTGCCTTCTCTAGAATTTTACTTAAAAAAAGGCAGGTTAGAAATGGGTCTAAAATTTTCAAAAGCAGAGGGGTCAAGATTATTTTTCTTGAGTAGGGGTTTAACTACAGCAGTCTTAAGACAGTCTGGGAAGACCCCCGAATCTAATGACGAGTTTACTTTGTTAAGAATACTATCAATTTGCACGCCGATACTTCTTTAAAAAAACTTGTTGGTATTGGGTCAAGGATGCAAGTGGAGGGTCTCAGTTGAGAAATTATTCTATGTAAATCAGGTAAATCTATCCTGGTGAAAGAATTTAATTTGTTTATAATGGAGTACTGGGGCTTAGGAGGATCCACAGGATCCACAGACCAATGGGGACCGAGACAATCATTATAGCCAACCCTGCCAGTGCCAGTGGTTGCATTGAAGTCACCCATAACCATAGGAGTGTCACCTCGCGGGCACCCATCAACCACTGAGCAAAGTTGCAAATAAAATGTTTCCCTCATCGAGATATCACTCACCACGGTTAGAGCATACACCAACACAACAGACAAGGCACCCAGGGAGTACCGTAATCTGAGTCTAATAATACGCTTGTTGAAAGAAGTGACATCGGACACCATAGGAAGATGCCAATCCACTACAGCAACAGATACTCCCTGAGTATGACAGCCATCAGAGTGACCAGACCAATAAAAGCTGTATCCAGCAACAGAGATCTGGCCAGTCCCAGTTCTGCGCACGTCAGAGAGTGCCGCCACTGAAATCCCTAGTTTACGCTGCTCCTCCAACAACAGAGAAAGATGACCATCATGCCAGAGAGACAAAACGTTCCATGCTTCTACCCAGATGGGCCGGACCTTCATGATGCGAACACCCTTCCTGTGGGCGGCTGCAGCAGAGCTACTCCCGCAGAGAGCAAAAAGGAGTCTTTTCTGTCATTTCACAGTTGTGTGAAGTTTTTTACGGTGGCTGGAGTGCCAATCCTGCCACCAACCCCCATGATTTCCCTGCAAGTTGGAGGACTGCTTGCAGGGCTGGATGCAGTTTAACGTCATATCCAGGACCAAACAAACAACAATAAGCCAAAAACGTCAATAATAATCTTTCAACCATTGGAGTAATGAGTAACAGGCATAGCAAAATAAAATCAAGCAATCAACACTAACACCTGGCTTTTAATTGCATTGCATTCCCACAGTTGTTCAATCATATTGAGATCTGGGAAATTTGGAGGCCAAATCAGCACCTTGAACTATTTGTCTTGTTCATCAAACTATTCCTAAACAATTTTTGCAGTGTAACAGGTGGCACTATCCTGCTGAAAGAGACTACTGCCATCAGAGAATACAGTTTCCATGAACGGGTGTATGTTGCCTGAAAGAGTCTTTAGGTAAATGGTTTGAGTGAAATTAATATCCAGATGAATGCCAAGACCCAAAATATCCCAGTAGAACATTGCCCAAAGCATCACACGGCCTCCGCTGGGTTGCCTTATTTCCACAGTGCATGATGCTACCACCACTTCTCTGGGTAATTGACGAATATGCACCCATTCATCCACATGATCGAAAATGTGATTTATCAGACCAGGCCACCTTCTTTCATTGCTCCAAGGTCTAATTCTAATGCTCCCATGGCAATTGTAGAAGCTTTCGGTAGTGGACAGGGGTCAGCATGGGTACACTACTCTGACCAGTGCACAGCTATACAGCCCCATACACAACAAGCTGCATAGTCATGCAGTAGGAAGACACCAGACCATACACCCAAAACAGAAGACGATCCAGGACAAAACAAGACTCCACAAGTATCAAATGGGAAGGCAAAGAGACAGACAATTCCAGACACAAAACACAAAAGACTTTTTCTCTGCAGAACTGGCCCCCTTTTAAATGTCGCACTGGCCTCCTTGTGCCCAGCAGCCCCTGCACCCTCAGCAGACAAAAAATCAGAGTCACCGCAGGGACTGCTGGGAGTTGATGTTTCATTCCCCAGCAGCACTGCTACAAGTCCTTCTGTGGGATCAGAACAGACAGGCTAGCATTTGCTCCCCACACGTATTAATGAGTCTTGGGTACCCATGACCCTGTCTCTGTTTCACCAGTTGTCCTTCACTGGACCACTTTTGGTGGGTACTAACCACTGCATACAGGGAACACCTTACAAGACCTACCTTTTTGGAGTTGCTCTGACCCAGTCATCTAGACATCACAAATTGGCCCTTTTCAAAGTCACTCACATACATAAGCATACCCATTTTTCCTGCTTCCAACACACAACCTTCAACAAGACTGTTCACTTGATGCCTAATATATATTAACCATCTTATCCCATCAAAGGTGCCAATGTAACGAGATAATCAATTACTCACTTCACCTGTGAGTGGTTTTAGTGTGGTTGATCAATGTATATAATTTATTTATTTTATTCTGTTATGCTCTGTTTAACAGTATCTGGTTGATTTTGTATTTAGTACACTTACATTTATTAGAAATGATCATAGTATTAATTAATGATAATCCAAGTAAATGTAGTATATGTTTGTTTTTGATTAATCTGTTGAAAGCACCTTAAGTTGCATGTAAATGTATGATTAGGTGCTATATAAAGTTATTATTATTATTATTATTATTATTATTATTATTATTATTATTATTATTATCTGATTAGATGCTCAATTGAAAACTTGCTCTCAAATGAGGAAAAAACTGAATTTATACCAAACTCTTTTCCTTCAGTTGTTAGCATTTGCTCATATCATCTTTATCCTGAACAAGAATTTTCATTGCATTCTTACGGATCACAGATCCTGTTTGTCTGCTTTAGCAATCAAATAGTATCACTGGCACAGCATGAAGAATTTCTCATCTGTGGTTAAGACAGTATTTCACTTCTCTCAAGTGTAAAACAATTGCGCACACATTCATTACTGCTTTATTGATAATCATTCACTCTTCTCTGCACAGTTATGTAATTATAAAGCTATCATAATCTAACATCATTCTCTATTTTTTTGATAGAAATGACAATAACCGACCAATCTTTTCAAAGTGTAAGATTGGTGTCTTAATTGCTTCCTACTAGGAAATGACAACTTTGTTAAATACATATACTTTAAGATTAACTTTTTTAAATCAGACTAACACTATTCCAATTATTACATGCACATGTCTGAGGGAATCTTTCAAGGAGTGTCTGGAAGCATCACACAAGGCAATTGAAGAAATGGCATACCTTTTATCAGGACCTGATGAGCAGTTTTCATGCTCACCTCCTCCAATATTTACATAGTTGCCAGACCAATCCTTAGGCTAACCTGGGCTATAGCCCTGAACCCTGTGGGCTACAGGGGCCCCAAAATTAATCAAACTATGGAAATAATTTTTTTTAAAGAAATATACCTGCTGTTAGATGAACCGATTAAGTACTCTTTAACCCTTTATTGTTATCACTTAGATAAACTATCCATCGCTCATCACACTCAACATCATTCTTGAGTTTCCTAGTTTCTGATGAACACCAGCCAGTAACGCAGAATTTGTAAATGTGAAGTATGTGTTATAATAATGGTATTTCTTGAAAAATGGAAAGTGACAGCATGCCAGATAATAGTTCTGGTGATAGTGAAAAATACAAGGTTGATGATTTTGTTCAACAGTTAAACTATGATGCTTTTTCTGAATATCCATGGTGTGACAAGTGTGCCAGTTAACCTGTTTTTGATACATATGAATTTCAAACTGTTCATAAGTGATGGTATATACTTATTACTGATCCAGCAGAGCAAACCCCCCCACCCATCAACATCCAAAAATTGACCTTTTCAAGGATTGAAAGTTACTGATGCCCGTATATACAGCTCAGAGTAGCCCAACAGACACAATGAGCTCAAGAAAGAAGAGAAGAGAACTGAAAAACATTATAATTATAATTATATTAGTAGCACGATGTGGACACACAGCAACATAGCTTTCCTCAACAAGCAAAGGAGCTTTCCACTTCTCTTTATTGTAGCCAGATGGTCCATTTATCCATGCCACTGAAAGTTCAAGTAAGACTAAAGAAAAATGATTTCCACAGATTTAAAATGAGAGAGTCAGGAGATTCCCAGCAAGAGGCTAAGAATAGTTTTGTAGAGTTGGCACTCAAATAGAATAACTTCTGCTGGATAAAGATCAGGATAAGAATACAGAGGAGCAGAAAGGGAAATATATATAAGGCAAATGGGAAGTATTAACATAAAAATCGAAGACGAGCAATTACAATGCAGAAATATCAATCAAGAAAACATAGACTAGAGAAATGTTATCTTCAAAATATGTGAAGACAAATGTATAGAAATGAATGAAGACTGTATATCAAGATGTAATTCAAAGGCCTGAAATTAAAATGTGCTGGTCAACAAAACCTTTACTTGAAACACTTTATGGACATTCAATCACAAATTACAAAAAGTTCACACTGAGAACAATAAACTTTTATGGAGCTGCAGAAGTGTCTTAAAAATCTGTTCTTATAACACATGATGACTGAAAAGAATAATAGCATGGGTAAAAAATCTGTCCCAAACTGCATTGTGAAAGGGTGTATTTAAAAAGAAAAAGGATGTCCATTTCATGATAAATTAACTATCTGAATTTTAAATCGCATATTCATCAGACCACTAGGACAGCATTTTTTCACTTAAGAAACATAGCAAAAGTTAGACCTCTTATATCATTGAAAGATGCTGAGAAATTAGTTCACGCTTTTGTTTTCAGTAGACTAGATTACTGTAACGCACTCCTCTCAGGACTACCCAAAAAAGACATAAATCACTTGCAACGAGTGCAGAATGCAGCTGCTAGAATCCTAACTAGGAAAAGAAAATCCAAACACATTTCTCCAGTTTTGATGTCACTACACCGGTTGCCTGTGTCTTTCAGGATTGACTTTAAAATACTGCTTATGGTTTATAAAGCCTTAAATAATCTCGCTCCATCTTATATATCGGAATGCCTGACACGTTATATTCCAAATCGTAACCTTAAATCTTCAAATGAGTGTCTCCTTATAATTCCAAAAGCTAAACTTAAAAGAAGTGGTGAGGCGGCCTTCTGCTGTTATGCACCTAAAATCTGGAATAGCCTGCCAATAGGAATTCGCCAGGCAAATACAGTAGAGCACTTTAAAACACTGCTGAAAACACATTACTTTAACATGGCCTTCTCATAACTTCACTTTAACTTAATACTGATACTCTGTATGTTCAATTCATCATAATAACTATTCATAGTGGCTCCAAAATCCGTACTGACCCCTACTCTCTCTTCTGTTTCTTTTTCCGGTTTTTGTGGTGGCGGCCGCGCGCCACCACCACCTACTCAAAGCATCATGATGCACCAACATTGATGGACTGAAAGCCAGAAGTCTACGTGACCATCATCATCAAGTCCTTCCATGAAAACCCTAAATACAAAGAGGACTGTTTGATTTATGTTAGGTAAATTGCCCAGAGGGGACTGGGCGGTCTCTTGGTCTGGAATCCCTACAGATTTTATTTCTTTTCTCCAGCCTCTGGAGTTTTTTTTTTGTTTTTTCTGTCCACCCTGGCCATCGGACCTTACTTATTCTATGTTAATTAATGTTGGCTTATGTTTATTTTTTATTGTGTCTTCTATTTTTCTATTCTTCATTTTGTAAAGCACTTTGAGCTACATTTTTTTGTATGAAAATGTGCTATATAAATAAATGTTGTTGTTGTTGTTATTTAAAATTATGAAAGGATGATTGAGGATGAGATGTAGCAGTAGTCGTAGCAGTAGTAGTATTGTCTCATGTACATTTTAACCTTGCATCTGGCATTGCAAGCCATACTGCTAGCTAAACATTTCATGTTCCATACAAATAACATTATATTTATGGAATGATAGATAGGTGGCAGAAGTAGTTTTAAAAGTTTGAATGAGTGGGACTGTGCAGAGTCAAAACTGAAAGCAGCTTTACTAATGAATGCAATATAAAAATGCAGTGCATTAATAGCACTTTGGATTTTCCACAATTTTCTTAGCTTTTTTTGAAATATACACAGTTTGAAGATGACACTAACTGTAAAAAAACAGCTTGGAGTTCTGGGTACACAGGACATTCTGTCTCTCCAAACTGTGGTATTTTTGAATTGCCATACACTGTTAGCTGTGCCCTTATGATTAAGCAGCACCCTACACAAACCTTCAGTACTCTTATATTTGTCCTTCACTTTCACAGCTCCTGTGGTGTTTAAAACCACAAACTGACCTACTAACAAAAAATCAGATCCAAGTTCTCCTCATTTGCCAAGTGCAGCCAAAAATGACAGGATAGGCAGCATGAACCAGCTCCACCATTTGAGAAACTGGTGTTATTATGCAACTGAAAGAGCTCTGAATTAAATAAAAGTGCTTCAAGCAGTGTCTACCAAAACCAGGTCAGGGATAGAAAACATTACAATTTAATAATACAACTCAAACTTATTAAACCCAATTCAGGGTCAGGGTCAAGAGGGAACACTGTCCACTGGAATGGCATTGGATGTAAGCAAGAAACCAACCATGGTCAAAGCATCTGTCCATGACTGCAACAACCTCATATCCAAACCTACAATTTACAATTTAATAATTCGGCAAAACACTTCATGATACTCACATTCTCTCTATATTTAAATACCACAGTTAATTTAAAGATATTACAGTGATTAAATAAAAGCTGATATAATTTATTTAGGCATATCCCCAAAATTTTCATTCGCATTCAATATTGCAATACTGCTTAAACAAGTAAATAAAGAAAAAAAAAAACAATGGATTAAGTACATAAAACAACCAAATGCAGATAAACATTGTGTTATATAATGAAATAACTACCCTCTCTCTGTCTCTAAAAGCCCTTTCCCCAGCCCTTCAAACTAATATATATATTGCATACACCTTAAAACAGGCCAAACTGGCAAGTGAGAGAGAAGCTTTTAGACTTTACAGGCTCTTTAAATATTTTTCCCTGCAATCTCTAAAACTAACAGGTTTGCCATCATGCGGAACTAAGGTTCAGACAGCTTTTGACCACATTTTCAGGACAGCCAAATGAAAGAAGAAATGTATCAAAGATAGCTGCTATAGAATAATTTATAATAAAAAGTATAATCCTTATACTGTAATTTATATAACCTGATCTTCCATGAGGCACAGCTTCACCACATGCCTTTGTTGCTGGGGTGTGGCTGAATTAATTTTTTTTTTATTTCGCCTCATATAATTTCTTCTATTAGGAATTTGTTAGCTTTCACATACCCCTTGGGGTCAGGGCGCAGGGTCAGCCATTGTACAGCACCCCTGGAGCAATTGCAGGTTAAGGGCCTTGCTCAAGGGCCCAGCAGAGTAGGGTCTCTTTTGGCAATAACAAGGATTCAAACCGGCAACCTTCCGCATACCAGCACAGATCCTCAGCCTCAGAGCCACTATAGTCTATAGTCATTTTAAATTGTTTACTATAGTCTAATGCCTAATTATCTGCCGACTATAGTCGTTTTAAATTGTCATATTTTTTCGCTGTATTAACTAGAGATGGTCATTGGCATCAATAGTTAAAGGTCAGCCATTAGAGCATTAAGTTTCCAGTATTAACTCTGTGGCTTCCATCCTGTCATTCACCAACAAGTAGACAGCTAGTGAAGAGTTCAGTGATTTGAGTACCGCAAATGAAAGTACAGATGAAAAGAAGAATCCTAAGGTCTGTATTTTTGTTTTATATTACAGCTTTTATGTGTATGTGTTTTACTCTACATATTAATTGTAAAAAGTAATTGTACTTGCTTATCTTCAGTTTTCAATACCTGAAAATTAAATATGAAGAGCAAGCAAATCCTCTGCAAGGAAATTCACAAGTGATATCCCCCATGGACTCTATGATGATGCATTCTTTGGCAGGTTGTAGGAGCTGGTGATCACAGGGATAAGAACCACCAAAAGAACTGTTAAATGTTGGACATGAAGAAAAAATCATAGGTAGTGTCACTATACATTGATTTCTAAGCACTGAAATACAAATTATAATAAATAGGTAATAACATGAGAAAGAAAAAATATATCATGTAGGTTTACAGCATTGTGGCTCACAATAGTGGGATTACAGCAGTTTTGCATTTGCTCATGTTTTTTCACCAGCTAACCTAAAAATGTTAGTTCATCAATCTAATGGATATTATGAACAATATAACCTGAAACTACTAAGATTTAAATTGCTGTTATTTTGTTTCTTGACATTTTTTTCTTTGGCTTTCAGTATCTACCACTGGTGCCTTTCTAGTTCTTCATGTCTTTTATTTGTCAAAATCCTTAAATAACTCACTTTTGCATGCTTTCTACCATCCATATATTTAATTATATGTTATTGTTTTTGAAATAATAAAATATGATTAATAGAATGACACCAGTTTTGAAATGTAGATCTTTTATTCAGTAAACTATGTTCCAACAATCAGCTTAATGCCAGTGCACTTTATTATTATTTTATTTCTCCAAGCAGTGCCAGGTGAATTTCTGAATTCTCACACAGAATCAATGCAATGGCTGGCAAGATTTAGAGTAAACAGTTGAAATAGCCACATGTTCGAAGTGTCATTGGAATGTGCCACCAATCTAATTCTGAATATGCATACTCTGAAATGAGCCTTATTTGGAATATGTTATATTACTGTCATTGCTTATTATTATTATTTTTTTACTATTTTCTTTGTATAAACTTTAGTAAACTTTCCTTTAAGAAATGTATCACTAATGGTGTTTGACTAGTAAATGAGATTTGTACAACCTTCTAATGATGTTGAATAATGGGTGCCACATGTTTGAGTAGAATT
Source organism: Polypterus senegalus (assembly GCF_016835505.1). NCBI lineage: Eukaryota > Metazoa > Chordata > Cladistia > Polypteriformes > Polypteridae > Polypterus > Polypterus senegalus. The sequence continues at coordinate 120,087,492 of NC_053159.1, read as the reverse complement.
TAACTTTCAAATAGTATTTGTTAATTACAAACTTTTTTCCACTAACATTACCTGTTTTGTACTGGAGACTGCATAACAGACATTGTAGAAATGCAAACAACTTTATAAAACAAAATTTTTAAAATGTTTTTGACTGTCCATATCATCCATTCATTTTTGCAACCCATTGAATCTGAACACAGGGTCACGGGGGTCTGCTGTAGCCAATCCCAGCCAACACAGGGAGCAAGGCAGGAACCAATCCCAGGCAGGGCGCCAACCCACCACAGGACACACAAACCCACACCCACACACTAGGGACAATTTAGAACCGCCAGTCCACATAACCTGCATATCTTTGGACTGTGGGAGGAAACCAGAGTACCCGGAGGAAACCCATGCAGACACGGGGAGAACATGCAAACTCCACGCAGGGAGGACCCGGGAAGCAAGACCAGGTCTCCTAACTGTGAGGCAGCAGCGCTACCACTGTGCCACCATGCCGCCCTGTCCATATCATTGAAAGGATAATTTGGATATACAATAAATATTTTTTTTCTTTTGAAAGATGTGTTTTTCTCTACTCTTAAAACTGCAACATTTACTAGATTAGTATTTGAATGATAAACCAATAGTGGTGATTTCAGTTGTATAGACAGAACAATGGTAAAGGTTCGAAATGAAACTGGTAACCATTATTTGTCTGCCATGGTCGAGATTAAGGACTGCACCATATTATCAGTACAGATGGTACCGTGAAATATTTACCTTTGGTACTTGTTCAAAATCTCATGATATAAGCAATGGGTAGTGCTGCTGCCTCGTAGCTAGGAGACCCGGGTTCGCTTCCCGGGTCCTGCGTGGAGTTTGCATGTTCTCCCTGTGTTTGCGTGGGTTTCCTCCGGGTGCTCTGGTTTCCTCCCAAAGACATGCAGGTTAGGTGCATTTGCGATTCTAAATTGTCCTAGTGTGTAGGGGTGTGTGTGTGTGTGCCATGCGGTGGGCTGGTGCCCTGCCCAGAGTTTGTTTCCTGCCTTGTGCCCTGTGTTGGCTCGGATTGGCTCCAGCAGACCCCCGTGACCCTGTAGTTAGGATATAGTGGGTTGTCTAATAATGCTGTGCATCAAAAGTTCAATAAATAAATAATCCATAAAGGTGAGTGAACACGTGCAGGTTAATATTAAATCAAATAAATACTCCATAAAACAAGGTTAAAACCTGGCAGGAATCTTCTGTTTAACATCACAGTCCCCAGTGCTTCCATTTAAAACTGACATCTCTCTGGCTTATCCTATTCGCATCTCACACTACGGCGAGACGTCTTCCAACAGGCACAGACAACATTCAGTCCTACTTGTGTCCCCACTACCCATCCCAAGGCAATCCACAAGGTGCAGCTGAGCATCCACTTCCTGCTGCCCTCACTGGCCTTACGGAGGAGTCCTCTGGAGTAATGCATTGTTCCTGCTCCCATGCTCAACAGGAGCAACCCTCAGCCTTCTCGAGCGCTAGCCACATGCTCCTTTCCCTGGGGCTCCATTCCAGTCTGCCTGCTTCATCCTAGTGTGCCAGCTCTCACTCACTCCTGCCCTTCTGTTCACTCCTTTAACCTCCACTCTCTTGATCCTCTCCTTTCCTTTCGTTCCCCTTCTGTCCTATGCAGGCTACTTATAACTCTGCTCATTAACTGGGTGCAAGTACGAGGAAATGTCTCCTCCATGACCCCATTGAGGTGCCAGGCTGATGTGCCCTCCTATGCACGTGTATGCAGCATTTTGCCTTTACCTCAATTAACCACAGATCGAAATGCACTTGCACACACCCGTACCTGACTGGAGTCCTGCACGTTTACGGGGATGTGATTACTTATTTAGAAAGTCGCCCTGCACCACGAACCACTCATTACACAGTCTCTGTCTCAAACCCCCTTCACTACCAGCCAGACCTGTGAGAAAATAATGAAGAGCTATCCTACCAACACTCAAGCCAACATTGCAGTGATCTCCAAAATAAACCTATCAATCTCCCCAACCCAATCCCACACACCTGTTCAATGTAGGCTCATGTATCCATACCAAGATAAGATTTACATGGTGTGAAGGACTTCCGGGTCCCATGCCCGGCACGGACGCCCCTGCTGCTTATGTTCCGGGGGAGCCACCATGGGCACACCAGTACCTCCACTGAGATGCTTGATGGCAGTCTCCATAGCTGACAGTGATTCCCCAACCACCCGCAAGGCTCCATGGGAAATGGAGTTCTCCACAGCCTGGTTGGGGGCTCGGATGGCCGCTAGGGGGGAGCTGCATGGACTCAGCAGCCTGGCTGGACGAATCTTCAGCCCCACCCGGAGGGGCAATTAGGACCAGGTGGTCAAGCACTTGGAACACTTCCGGATGGGTTATAAAAAGAACCAGCCACCACCACTCGAAGAGCCAGGGTCGGGAGGAGGAGGACTACGCTTGTGGAGGAGTGGTGGTAGAGGAAGAAGAGTGTGTTATGTTGTGATTTAGTGTTGGTGCTTTGGGACTGTGTTTGGGTTGTGTGGCACAGGGAAGACGTGTCCCACAGTTGAAGAAAGAAATAAAGTATTTGTACTTTTTATACGTGCCTCCGTGTCTTTCTGTGTCGGGTCAGGCGCCTATATAGCGCCTTTGTTACAATGGGCACTTACTTATATGGGCACTTGAACACATTGCAATGAAAAATAACAAAGAAAACTATTTTATGACAAATTAACAACCCCAAAGAAAGGCACTGGGCCATGTAGGAAAGTAATTTAACTTGGTTAATTAATTATCAGATTTTCCTTCGGCAATGCTAGCAATTAACTAAATAATTTGGCAAATCTTAAACATTATTTTCCTTACCTCTCTCTGTAGGAGGCAGTCTCTGGTCATTACAATTACTTTGTATATTGAGGTAACTTAAGCACACTCATTTTAAGAACCGGAATATTAGATGTATTAATAAACACAAGGATTATAAAAAATATGATAACTACATATATATATATGACAAAAAGACAAAACACAAGGCAGACTAGACATACACGCATATATCAGAAGAGGTTGGCTATTTACTGGCTATTTAAAATTCAAATTTATCTTGGCTTATATACGGTAAATAATTTCTTTAAGGATGGTTTCTGATGTTGTGTGGGGTGTTCTCTCCCTTCCTTAGTAAGTTGTGGTGTCGTCTGCAACTTCATAGAACAAAGCATTACTCTTTCTGGCACAACAATTTAGATCCTTAAGTTCCTTTCTTGAAGTCATGGCTGCTTCTCAGTCGTGTCAGACTGCGTTCAGTTACTGCCAAGGAGATTATAAGCTTTCAGTTCCCTAAAGAAAGTGCAGCACATCAGCTTTTAGTTTTTAAGACAGAAGCCATTTCAGAAAGTTAAAGAGGTCAATTTGGAGTGTGCCAACAGATTTTCCTCCAGAGAAATGAGTACAGCTAGCATTTTTAAGGAAGAGCGGTATTTGTATGCAACACTTCTGCCAAACCTGGAAGTGCTGCTGGAACTTAATTGAGAGGTACCGAGAGCACTTCCGGGTGCAGTATAAAGGAGGCCGCCTCACTCCAGTAGACGAGCCGGAGTCGGATAGAAGAGGACGGGGCTTGCGAGGAGAGGAGTAGAAAGAGGAAAGTAAAGGACTAAGCAATTAATTTGGGTTTCTGCATTGTGTGCGCTAAAAGAAGAAGAATAAACATGGCTGCTTTTGGACTTGTGAGTCTGTGTATCTATCTGGGTAGGGCTGGTTTTCTACAGTACATATATACAGTGGACCCATGAATTACGAACTCAATTCATTCGCGAGAGCTGGTTGTAACTCAAGTTGCTTGTAAGTCAAGACTATTTTTCCCATAAGAAATAATAGAAATACCCAAAATTCGTACCTCCACAGCAACACTTACTTAACCTTTTCATAATAAAAAAGGGTTGTATAATGTGCAAAAAATTACCAAAACTTAGGGGTGGGAGGTATGACCAAAATTCTATATCACAGTATTTTTAAAAATTATACCGGTTTCACGGTATCCGACGGTATTTTTTTCCTATGCATGAGCGGATGTTAACCACATTTTCCACTACAACTACTGCAGTAGACTGGCTAAGAATAACCTATTCCATTGTCATGAGCATTGTACATTGTACAAAAAAAACATTTTAATGTGCACACAAGTATTAATACAGATTTGCATGGCCCCAAAAAGTGATAGTTTTCAAGGGGGTGGCACTAATGAAGAGAAGGAATCACATTGCATGACAGATGGAGTCAAAATATAGAACCTTTTTATTGAACAAAATTTTGACAACATATTTTCAACCATCCAAAGAGGCATTTAGACTTAGTAAAATATCCAGAGGTGCTTGTCAAAAGTTGTATTGCACTGAACATGTCTTAGAAAAGGAATAGTAAATATTTTTTGTAAACCAACTACACTTTCTGTTAATGTTAACAATCTCTGTCCACTGACATGTTAAAGTGACTTTTTAAACAACTTAACCACCATTAAACTGAATACTATTTAAACTAATAAATAATAAAAATAAAATAAATAATAGTATTATTACTGACTAATGACTGGGAGCCCAATCGAATTGGGCTACAAATTAGACGTTTGTGAAATCCATACTTTCTCTGCAAAGAATTATTGTTTAAAATAGACCTTTTCGGCCGATGTAATGATGAGTTTCCTGTTTAAATGGGGTTGCGAGATGTAAACTCAGCTCTTCAGCGCACCTCATTTGATTTTTTACGGCAAACAAATTTTCAAAACAAACCATATTTTACGACTCTAATCAGGATCGGAGTAATAATTATGTTGGTGTGGTCATTTTAGATTTGAGATCGGCTAAAATTTAAACAATGACCGTTGTTAATACCCAGCTATCATTACTCAGCTTGCCAAAAGATGTCAGAAGGACAGATGCCAAAACCGAACTGCCCAAAGATAGATTTCAACGTACCAAGCAAATGGCAATACGTTCTAAATTACGGTTCCAGAGCTGTCGAAGGGTTTAAGTCAGTCGACAATGTTAGTCCTGGAAAGCACACCCCACCAAACCAACATTCGAAAAACCAACCGAACTTACTGTTATCTGCTCGAACCAACATTGACTTACTATACTCGGCCATCCAGCGGCGTCACTGAAGCATTCGAACATTCTTAGCCAATCATGCAATACTACATCCGTGTTTGCCACATTATGTTCTAACTACAGAGGCAGAGTCCCATTGCATGCTTCTAACTTGTATTCAGTCAAGGTGTTGACGCGAACACCATACATATGGGGTATTAACGTGAACACCATACGTACGGGGTATTGACGCAAACACCATACATACGGATAGTATCAAATTATATATAAGGATAGTTGCACTATTACTTCAAGACTTCAAGCCCAGGTGCATTACACAGTTTTCAACAGATTGTGCAACTTGGTGATAACATCTTTACTAACTGAACCATCATTTAGGCAAACTGCATTATTATGGACCTTGCTTCAAGCTAAGCTATATACATAAATAATAAAACTACAACTTGCATTTATAATCCTACTAGCAAAATACCCGTGCTTCGCAGCGGAGAAGTAGTGTGTTAAAGAAGTAATGAAAAAGAAAAGGAAACAGTTTGAAAATAACGTAACATGATTGTCAATGTAATTGTTTTGTCACTGTTATGAGTGTTGCTGTCATATATATATATATATATATATATATATACACATACATACTGTACATACACACACACACATTATATATTTATATCTATATCTATCTATCTTTTTGTATATCTATATATCTATCTATATACAGTGGGATGCAAAAGTTTGGGCAACCTTGTTAATAGTCATTATTTTCCTGTATAAATTGTTGGTTGTTACGATAAAAAATGTCAGTTAAATATATCATATAGGAGACACACACAGTGATATTTGAGAAGTGAAATGAAGTTTATTGGGTTTACAGAAAGTGTGCAATAATTGTTCAAACAAAATCAGGCAGGTGCAGAAATTTGGGCACCACAAAAAAAAAATGAAATCAATATTTAGTAGATCCGCCTTATGCAGAAATTGCAAACTCTAAACGCTTCCTGTAGGTTTCAATGAGAGTCTGGATTGTGGTTGAAGGTATTTTGGACCATTCCTCTTTACAAAACATCTCTAGTTCATTCAGGTTTGATGGCTTCCGAGCATGGACAGCTCTCTTGAACTCACACCAAAGATTTTCAATTATATTCAGGTCTGGGGACTGAGATGGCCATTCCAGAACGTTGTACTTGTTCCTCTGCATGAATGCCTTAGTGGATTTTGAGCAGTGTTTCGGGTCGTTGTCTTGTTGAAAGATCCAGCCCCGGCGCAACTTCAGCTTTGTCACTGATTCCTGGACATTGGTCTCCAGAATCTGCTGATACTGAGTGGAATCCATGCGTCCCTCAACTTTGACAAGATTCCCAGTCCCTGCACTGGCCACACAGCTCCACAGCACGATGGAACCACCACCAAACTTTACTGTAGGAGCAGGTGTTTTTCTTGGAATGCTGTGTTCTTTTTCCTTCATGCATAACGTCCCTCGTTATGCCCAAATAACTCAATTTTAGTTTCATCAGTCCACAGCAACTTATTCCAAAATGAAGCTGGCTTGTCCAAATGTGCTTGAGCATACCTCAAGAGGCTCTGTTTGTGCTGTGGGCGGAGAAAAGGCTTCCTCTGCATCACTCTCGCATACAGCATCTCCTTGTGTAAAGTGCGCCGAATGGTTGAACGATGCACAGTGACTCCATCGCTGCAAGATGCTGCAAGATGATGTTTTAGGTCTTTGGTGCTGTTCTGTGGGTTGACTCTGACTGTTCTCACCATTCGTCGCTTCTGTCTGTCTGGAATCTTTCTTGGTCTGCCACTTTGAGTCTTAACTTAAACTGAGCCTGTGGTCTTCCATTTCCTCAATATGTTCCTAACTGTGGAAACAGACAGCTTAAATCTCAGGGACAGCTTTCTGTATCCTTCTCCTAAACCATGATGGTGAACAATCTTTGTCTTCAGGTCATTTGAGAGTTGTTTTGTGACCCCCATGTTGCTACTCTTCAGAGAAAATTAAAGGAGGAGGGAAACTTACAATTGACCCCCTTAAATACTCTTTCTCATTATAGGATTCACCTGTGTATGTAGGTGTTGTGATGTGGGATTTTGCATATAACTTGATAAATGTTTTGTATGTCTTTATTTATAATTTAGGCAAACCAATGTAATTTAGTGGTACCTTGGTGAGAGGCATTCTTGTTTATCCCCCCCATGTTTTACGACTTTTCTTTGTAATTTTACGACAGGATTTGGGGGATGTGTCTTAAACCAGTTTGATGAGCATTTCTTTGCTAAAGTCTTTTCCCCCATCCCCCACACAAAGCCAGGTTAGTGTAATATATGGTCTTGGGGGGCAGGAGATAAGATGTTCTATTTCACCCATTGGTCTGAGGTATGGCTGGTTGGAATTTGCTTGTCTCAGAGGCCTTCAAGTACCATGATATCCTATTCGCTGTAGGGAGTTGGACAGAAAACCTATAAATTTTCTTGCTCAACATTCTCTCTCTCTGACCCACATATGATGAAGAAGCATCTCTCTCTCTAAACAACATATGATGGAAGAAGCATCTCTCTTGCTAACCTGTGATGATGAAGACAACACATTGAAGAGCACAGCTCAGCAGCCATATTGAACAGACATGTGGCTGAAAGCTGAGCACCAACAATGCCTTAACTAGAGACATTTTAAGTAACTGCAAGTCTGTGTGCCACCTGAATTACACATCACCATTTTATCAGGTTGTATGGTTGCCAATATTCAAATGTACTTTGCATTTTGTTATTATTTATGAATATTATCAGTAATACATTATTTTATGTGTAACTTAACTCCTGCTTGTCTTTTTACTACATCTAATTGCCTGAGGTTATAGATATAGAAGGGAAGGTGGGGATTAGTTATATGCAGAGGTAAGTCTGTGAGATTAGGTATTCTAAGGCTACATATTAATAATACAATAGGGGACAGTAGAGCAATATATATTACTCTACCAAGATAAAACAGTAGGTCAGGTGTCACTGAGCTTACCAAGCCAATTTGAGTTCCAATAATTAGTTCTAAAAGTTTTGAAATCAATAAAATGACAACGGTGCCCAAATTTATGCACCTGCCTGATTTTGTTTGAACAATTATTGCACACTTTCTGTAAATCCAATAAACTTCATTTCACTTCTCAAATATCACTGTGTGTGTCTCCTATATGATATATTTAACTGACATTTTATATCGTAACAACCAACGATTTATACAGGAAAATAATGACTATTAACAAGGTTGCCCAAACTTTTGCATCCCAATGTATCTCCAGGCAACAGACATGACTCTTTTTTTTCTGCAAAAGTTCTTCTGTGTCATCATGTTCAACTTTATCGTCAGCTACAGCTTCAGTTTCAGAATGTTCTCTGTCCATATTCACCACGCAATACCTACACTAACACTACCTATTTAGCGGTGTAGCAGTGAAAAAGAGCCCCCACACAACACCTCTGTGATTAGCGGTGTATCAGTGAAAAAGGTCCCCACTTGAACAGTTTCCCCCTGCACCACGTTCCGAATGTCATTTAGGCAATTTAAACCGGTGTTGCGGTGTAAGAAAAATCCATATCATAACAAAAATAAAAATGGTTTTCGGTTTGAACTAGTATACCACTCAGCACTACCAAAAACACCAATAATTTTTCTAATGTACTAACCAAAAAGTTATAAAAAGTGCCTAGCCTACCAGAATCAACAATTTCATACTGTATTCACCATTTAAGTTGACATCTTTGGCTTGCAGGAAGGGAGGAGGAGGAGAATGAAATGGAAGGTGGTTATTGATTGGAAGGAGCTTCCTTATACAAATCTTTTCTTTGTAAAATTGTTGAGATGGTGGATTTCGACATGCTGTACATATTAGCGAGATCGGTCACACAAATACCACTCTCATATTTCCGCACAATTTCCTAATTAATAATTTTCACAATTATCGAAATAAATTATATAAATCACTGCACTGACCGAAATTACGTCCACAAACACATGTATCTGGGCTCCGACTGATGCTTATGAACGCTCTCAGCTGTTTGTTTACAATCGCACAAGTGGATACACGTGACCGCATTCGGGTCGTAACTCAAGACATTGGTCGTAATTCAAAACAAAAATTTTGGTAGTAAACCAAGTTGATGGCATGTCAGGCCAGTTGTATATCGAGGGTCATCTATATATATATATACACATACATATACATACTCTCACACAAATAATTCAAATTGGCAATTAAACGCTGAAATGTAAATATATCTATACTTAATAGGTTTTAATCATTTTAACCATTATTGCACTACAGCTTTTTTGCTGTTAAAATATACATTTACTACAATATATTAATACAGGTGTGTTTTTTTCTTCAATGTATCAGCTACTAATTCATAATTCTTGAGATGTAATTATATATATGGATTACCATTTTAATTATGCAATACTTGTTTCTTACCAAAACCTGCTCTGTATGACAAAGCAACAAATAATAAACACAGTACAAATCTTTAAAATAGCAACAAATGTATCAAATGTTCCCAAGTTGGTTATCAAGAAGACACCAGGCTAACATGTTTAACAGGTTAACAAGTAAAAGACCCATTTTGCTGTTAAGCTGACATTTCTCTTTTCCAAATTGAAAATATAAACTGCTGAACTTAAAATAAGATTGCTTTCCAAACTAAAATAGTGTCCATTTTAATTAAGGGAAAAAATAAAATAGTCTCTCGCAAAACAACTACCGTAATACCTTGCCTAAAGGAGCACTGAAACGAAAATACCATAAAGCTCAGAAACAGGGGCTGAAAAGATTTTTTCAATCAAGTGTTTTTTTGTGAAAATCGTCCGATTTAGATTAGTTGCCGATTGATTGGAGAATCCCTAATTTTGTGCGAACCATGTTACCCTATTTGTATTTGCAGTTTGCATGTAACATTTATTATTTACTAGCAAAATACCAGCGCTTCGCAGCGGAGAAGTAGTGTATTAAATAAGTTATGAAAAAGAAAAAGAAACATTTTAAAAATAACGTAACATGATTGTCAATGTAATTGTTTAGGTCACTGTTATGAGTGTTGCTGTCATATATATATATATATATATATATATATACACACACACACACACACACACACACACATATAAACATATATATACATATACACATCTACATATATATATACATATATATACACATATCAACATATATATACACATACATATACACACATACATACACACATACATACACACACACATATACACATACATATCTACATATATACACATATATATACATATCTACATATACAGTATATATACACTTACATACATACATACATACATACATATATATATATATATATATATACAGTACATATCTACATATACAGTAGATCCCGGAATACAAGCTGACCCAGTATATTTGCCGATGACCGGTATTTAAGCCGACCCCCTTCTCCAGGCAAAATTTTCTAAATTTCCTTAAAAGTGTCTCTTCAGGTATATTTATAATGTTTATCGGCGAGAATTTGAGACTGCCGGCATTTTCGATCGAAACCAGGAAGTGATTGCGGAGAAGTTTGGTAAAATGAAACATTTGTGTTGAAACTATATACGCAAATACGTACATCGGGTGGATTTCGGAGACTCGTTATAAATTTGATTAACTTAAATACGCAATACAGTGGACCCTTGACTTACGAACTTAATTCGCTCACAAAGGCTAACCCATAATGCGTTCCAAACCTACCACTGCAACACTTACTTAACCTTTTCATAATAAAAAAGGGTTGTATAATGTGTATAATTTACCAAAACACCAATAATTTTTTTAATGTACTAACTAAAAAGTTATAAAAGTGCCTAGCCTACTTGATTAAGCTAGGAGAATGGCGCACGCATGGTCGCAGCGCTCAGGGCTCTCCTTTTCAGTGCACTTTTTTGTTGTTTTTGTACTTTTTTTTTGTCCTTGTTTGTGCACGATCGGTTCGGCGAACATCCGCTACACCCGTCAGATCCTTATAGACATCGGTGTCCAGAGCCATACATCTGAGTGTTTTTCATCACACGCACAACATCCCAGACAACATAGCGAGACCAGCGGGCTCTCCGTGGATTGTTGTCGGGTCTAGGAGACGACACAGACGGAGGAGGGAAAGAAAGCAGAAGCAGGGCCGCGGTGTTATGCTAAGGCTAAAAAACAACCATACAAGCCCTATACAGAACTTTTTTCTGCACTGAAGGAGCTGCTTTTAATCTCATTGTAGATGTGTATAGTGACAATAAAAGGCATTCTATTCTAGAAACAATATCATACTGTACTCACCATTAAATTTGACATCTTTGGGCTACAGGAAGGGTGGAGGAGGAGATATTTCCACACAATGTCCATCTTCGTTTCGATTGTGATCGCTTTCTTTACCTTCTCTTCCTTCCTTAGCAATTATGTGTCTTGCCTGCATGGTCTTAATGAATTATATATATAGGTAAATCACTGCAATGACCGAAATTACATCCACAAACACATGTATCTGGGCTCCAACTGACGCTACTAACGCTCTCGGTTGTTTGTTTACAATCGCGCAAGCGGATACACGTGACCGCATCCGTTTCGTAACGCAAGATGTTGGTCGTAAATCAAAACAAAAAATTTCATTTTAAACTTCCCGATAATTTATTATAAATTTTATTAATAAAATTAACAACTAAAACACTTTTTTGAATAAATTCTTTATTTAATTTAAAGTACCGGCATGCAAAGTTACTTCTTCATCTGAAAGATGGCTCTGTGGTTTCATCATTATTTACTTTCGTATTCATCGGCAAAACCGGCATTGCGCTGGAAATCTTGAATCTGAAATGATACTCGTTGTATAAACCGACCCCCAAACTCCAAGCCAAAAATCTAGGACGAAATTCTCGGCTTATATAACGGGATCTACGGTATACAGTATATGCTGTATATAGCAAAATCCCCACGGTTTGCAGTGATGAAGTGCTGCTTATAAATTTTTATTAAGAAGAAAAGAAAACCTTTTTAAACTGAGGGAAAATATACCAATAACTATTTGTTAAGGATCTCTTTGTATACCATGTTGTCAGTTCAGCACTCCGGTTGTAATATGACCAAGCTGTGCGAGCTTACTGTTGCGAATGCAACGTATAGTTGTCCAGGAGAAACGCAATCTTGCCTCAAATCAATGGCAACCTTTTGTAGGGTCTGTCCCTGAGACTTATTAATTATCATCGCGAAGCAGAGCCTTACTGGAAATTGGAGGCATTTGAATTGAAATGGGAGATCAGAGGGTATAACGGTGACGCGAGGAATACATTCAGAGTGTGGCGCTCTGCTGTTTTTTTGTGAAGCTGCATTCACACAGCTTCTCCGCTGTTTTATAAATGAACGCCATATAAGGCTGTCCTTTCTTCTTGCTTTGCGGTTCTGTACTGTTTCATTGTTCGTTTATTACGATTGTTATAGTTATTGTGTAGCTATTTGAGACTTACTTTACTGTTCAGGTACCCATTTCCTTTATTTAATCCGCGGCTTCTCCGCTATTTTTTGTTCGTTTATTACGATTATAGATATTTATTGATTCCCTTCTTTAGCTGACTGCCTGCTCATATAAGGCGCTCCGCTGGTTTTTTGTGAAGCAGCCTTTACACAGCTTCTCCGCTGTTTTATAAACGAATGACATATAAGGCCATCCTTTTTCCTTGCTTCGCCAAGGAAGCAGCCTTTTTATTTAATCTCCGCTGTTTTATTGTTCATTTATTATTATTGTTATAGTTCTCTTTGTATAGCACGTTGTCAGTTCAGCACTCCAGTTGTAATATGACGAAGCTGTGCGAGCTTACTCTTGAGAATGCAACATATAGTTGTCCAGGAGAAAAGCAATCTTGCCTCAAATTAATGGCAACCTTTTGTAGGGTCTGTCCCCGAGACTTGTTACTTGTCATCGCAAAGCCAAGCCTTACTGGAAATTGGAGGCATTTGAATTGAAATGGGAGATCAGAGGGTATAATGGGGATGCGAGGAATACATTGAGTGTGGAGAAACTCTAGAGACAGCGTGTGTATTAACTTGTGAATTTTTCTGTGAGTATTTGGTGGCAGCGTGATGAAGTTGCTTCCGCAAGACTGCGTTAGCTGTGGAGCTCAGCTCGGAGCATATTCTTTTCCTACCTTGTCAATTGTGTAATGCGTTTTTTGAACAGGTTTAATTCATCGAAGTGATCACTCGTACTGCGTTCAGTCAGTTCACGTGAGCTGCTCTCTTGTGTGATGTTGCGATGTCCACGGCTTTATTTAATGTTAGCTAAGACCCGGCACTTAAAAGTTTCTCGCTACAGCAATTTTAACTCTGTTACAAAGTCTCGTTTATACCTTGTGTCTTTTCATTAAACTTGTATCTTGCGAATAAAGTATTTGTCGAAGGCATGACAAACGGCAGCAGGAGCGTGTCTATAAACTTAATTTAAACTTACGGTTTACACCGTGCTTTGTTTCCGCAGTAGCTGCACTTATGAATATGCTTGTATGTGTTTTTTCTTCAGCGCTCTTTGGAGCTCTTCCTTGTTTTCTACGTACTGCGTTCACAGTCAGTTGACGTGATTACTTGGGAGGCGTGATGATGCCACACGCAACTCCATCTGCCATGGCCATCGAGCTGCAGTCTATTACAGTATATGGATAAAAATAGGTTCCAGTTATGACCATTACACGTAGAATTTCGAAATGAAACCTGCCCAACTTTTGTAAGTAAGCTGTAAGGAATTAGCCTGCCAAATTTCAGCCTTCTACCTACATGGAAGGTTGGAGAATTAGTGATGAGTGAGTGAGTCAGTGAGTGAGTCAGTGAGTCAGTCAGTCAGTCAGTCAATGAGAGCTTTGCCTTTTATTAGTATAGATACTTTCTTTATGAAAAAAATATTTATTAGATAAAATACAAATCCAACAGCTCGAAATTCTTAGTGTAGAAGAACTTGATAAACCTTTGACACATTTAGAAATACAGGATGCCACAAACTCACTTCATAGTGGAATTCTGCAGGCGCAGATGGTTGCCAAGTGGAATTTTTATTAACAATGTTTATAGAAGCTAAAGAAAATAAAATCCTTCCACAAACATTCCACCAAGCATTAATCACTATATTTCTCAAAGAAAAATAAAATTTACTACAAGGTGCATCATATAACCAATTTCACTCCTGAAAAATGATGTTAACATGCTAGCTAAAGTCTTAGCTTTAAGGACTGAGTAAGTGCTTCCCTCAGTAATATAATGAGACCAAACCATATTTACAAAAGGCAGACACTCAGCCTCAAACCTTCAGTACCTGTTGAATTCTCACCAGCATGGTGTTCTTTATATTCCCTGCCCTATACCCCAATCAATGCAACTGTCAATTTACCGTCAATCTAGTTATAACCATCTACTTAAAATACAGAATCAATGCAGGATAGATTTTAAAATAAAGAAGCTCTTATCTGTTGCTCCTACAAAAGACAATCTCCTTCTTCCACCTTCTCAGACCTACTCAGTATTACCTTATGGAAAACACTAGGGATTAAGTCTCCCCAGACAATGTTATTTGCATGTTATCAAAAATTAAGCTCCAAATTTAACTTTCCATCTACATACTTTTTTCCTACACACAATATTCTACAGGGCACACACATATCTATTCCAAAGGCTAAATTGGTTGCCTTCATGCAGACTCAATACAGAAGTTGAACCATATAAAAAATATTTCAAGGAAACTACCCTTCAAAGGTCTTAGGGAACAACAGGAAAATTCCAATAAGCATCTCAGAAAAGGAGTGGAACTCAGCCATACATACTGTAGACTACTGCACCAAACACTCCATAATTCAAGCAAAAGTCTTTCATCGATCACATTACTTTCATATAAAATTGTCTAAAATGTACCTAAGGCAAAATCCAATGTGAGAGTGTTGACATCCAGCTCCAGCATCACTAGGCCATATATTTTGGGAATTAACTAAATTAACATAATTTTGGACCAAAATCCTTACATATTTCTCAGCCCCTGTGTTACATTCACTCCTAATTCATTAACAATAATATTTGGTCATCTCCCAACTGGCATTAAACTGAGAAATCGATAGTAATAACCTGCCCCATGCTACTAGCATGCAGAATTATCTTAAGAATCCTATCCTTCCTTCTACAAGTCAGTGGGTAAGCGACGTTTTATATTATCTCAAATTAGTTATATGTTGTTTTGCTTTTTTTTGCTCTGTATTTCGAATTTTTATTTGTTTTCTCAGTATTCATTTTGAAGTAAATGGTATGTCTGTTATCTTACTAATATTGGTTTGATTAAGCAGCATGCCATTGTAATGTTCTTTTTGAAAAAATTAATGATTAATTTTATAAAAAGAAATGTTTCCCCAGATGGCTCACAATTACAGCCTATTAGGCACCAATATAAGTGTGAAAGAAAAGTTTTTAAATATTGAGTTTAAAGCCAAGAATGTTACTGTATAGTTAGAGTATATCTGAAACACCTTCACTAAAACATAATTTATTACTGAGATTTTCTCATCTTTGAAATAAGTTTTGTTACTCACATCACTTTATTCCTTCATAACATCTGTGATAACCTTTCGCCCCCAGGGACATGTTTACTTGAAGCTAGTTGACATATGGTTTGAGTACTCAGCAAGCCAATAGCATCATGCATATATTTTACTGATACTTTTATCTTCTAAGGGTAGATAGGTAAATCTAAACTTATTACTCAATATGTATTATAACAAAGTATAAAACAAAATACAGATGTATATATTAAAAAAAAATAATTTTCAATATTTTAGTACAGATAATATTTTGAAATGGAGCAACAGTTTAGATCAGGTTTGACTGATTTCTGATTGCATTCAGGCTGTTTGGATTTTACGTTTCTGCCTGTGTGGGTTGATTGGTATAACAGCATGTACATAAGTGTGAATCATAAGAGACTGACATCCTGACCAGTGTTTTTTTTTGTCTTGCACTACATGCTGCCAAGATAAACGTGTAATTCTATTCTATAGTGACAGGTAGAAAACTAAGATTCTGCACAGTAGCTGTATAGCACAAGTAATCCAGAATATTATTAATTACTTGACTGAATGATGTGAAATGCTGTTACCAGTTCAAATATATATACTGAAAAATAAATGATGATTTAATAAATAAACCATACATATCACAGCAAAATATTAGTTTTATATGAGGGATCATCTAGTAAATGGATCATTCTTAAAAATACGCTCACTTTATTCTGAGACACATGCAAGTGTGCCCTTAGTACTGAAACATATAAATTTTTTCCTTATTTGTCATATTATATGTCTGAAGGACACTTGAATTTTAACTCATTCATAAGTTACAGTATATCGCACAATGAAACACACACATACACTCTATACTAAAATGCCTCATATAACACGCATATTTTTAATAGTAAGATTGTATGAAACTTTACAGTTCTGTGAAATTGCACTATACCTGAAACTGACTTAATTTATAAGGTATTTGAAATTAATCACCAACTGGAAAATTGAGGAAGATGCAACTTTATTGAATTGTCCTTTTAATATTTCTGAGACAGCTTATATAGGCTATATGAATTTGTATTTATGCCTGAGTACAGCATTCCTTCTATGTGGAGCAGCAATAATCAATTACATCTCATAGTGTTGCAACATTGCCCCCAGAAAACTTACTGGGTATTTATTTATTACCTCTTGTCTTAATACAACAAACAATCCAACATCATTTTCAGAAGTATGATTAAGAATGGCTTTTTGGGAACTTAACTTAGACAATTTATTTTTTACAGAGGGATTCTACAAAATAGTCAAATGTATAAATATGGCTGAGTAATATGGCAAAAAATCATTGTGATAAAGAATTATTTTGGAAAATGATCATACTCATACACAGTATACAGTAAATAAACCTGAAACATGACATCCAGGAAAAAGACAATGCAAGACACAACAAACAAGTATATATACTACTGATCAAAGGTTTTAGAGCACCCCAATGTTCTTCAATAATCGGTTCAATTCCAAAGAAAAAACTGAAATGACAGTTAACTGTCAGTGGTTAAAAAATGGTTTAGGCTATCAAAAACTGAAACATAATGTAATTTTCTGAGTTTTACAGAAGCTGCTTTTTTTCAGTGAACATGCAATGGGTTAGTAACTTATAGCTTTTCCACAAAAATGGCAGTTAATTAAGCCTTCAAAGTTCCTACAGGTGTCCCAACGTTTGCTGATTACTTACAAACCCTCTGTCTACATAAAATCAGTTAGAACAAAATGCACCACTACACCCATTGAAGAATTACTGTACTTGGACAATAAGTAGGAAGTAGTATACAGTATGTGCCACCATAATGCTAAGAAAAAAAAATTATTAAAAGAAGCCAGCCAGACTATTATAACCCTCAAAAGTTAAATCGTCAAAGAAAGTTTTAGTGTCAGTGAGAACAGTTTCCTCTACCATGGAAAGGAATTTGGAAACTGGAGGAAACTCTGACAGGAAAACAGGTCTGGTCAACCCAAAGCCACAACAATATCAGAAGACAAGTTTCAGAGAGATGACAGATTGCATGACAGGTGCTTCACCAAAAAGTCTTCACAAAAAATGACTCTACAGATTATTATCCGTATCCAGGATAATATTCAAATTATTTTTTCAAATGTTAAATAATTATTGATATGATGATATTGGCCAGCCCTACTTGTACATATGCATTATGGATCAGATTCTTGTTCTATTACAATAATGTATTTAAATTTTTGTTATTTTCATGAAGGAAAACTGAACTAATCCTTACATAAGAGGCAGAGCTCTGGATGGAATGCCAGTATAACACAAAGCACAGTCATCCACATACCCACACAGGCACAATTTACAGTCCGTGGATATGAAGTGCAAGGTAGAAACCAGCTCTGGTTGGTGAAGCAGTCTATCATAGAGCACACTTATGTGCAAACATCATGACGCAGAAAAAGTGTGCAAACTCCACACACAGCGTGACCACACTCTGAAATTAAACTTGAGCCCCTGAAGCTGCGAGACAGGAATGCTAGTCACTGTCTACACCAAATTGATTAAAACAAACTACAGTAATCCCTCGCTATATCAAGCTTTGACTTTCGCGGCTTCACTCTATCGCGGATTTTAAATATAAGCATATCTAAATATATATCACAAATTTTTCGCTGGTTCGCGGATTTCTGCGGACAATGGGTCTTTTAATTTATGGTACATGCTTCCTCAGTTTGTTTGCCCAGTTGATTTCATACAAGGGACTCTATTGGCGGATGGCTTAGAAGCTACCCAATCAGAGCATGTATTACATATTAACTAAAACTCCTCAATGATATAAGATATGCTTCCCGCGCAGTGCTTGATTGTTTGCTTTTCTCTCTCTCTCACCCTCTCTGACAATCTCTGTGCCTGACGGAGAGGGTGTGAGCAGAGGGGCTGTTTGCACAGAGGCTGTTTGCTTAGAAGATACGGACACTCCTCTAAAAAATGCCGCTTTATCGCGGTGCTTCGGCATACTTAAAAGCCCAAAAGCACATATTGATTTTTTGATTGTTTGCTTTTTTGTCACGCGCGCACTCTCTCTCTCTGACATTCTCTGTTCCTGACACGCATTCTTTGAAGAGGAAGATATGTTTGCATTCTTTTAATTGTGAGAAAGAACTGTCATCTCTGTCTTGTCATGGAGCACAGTTTAAACTTTTGACTAAAGGGTGTTATTTCTGTTATGTCTAGAGGGCTCTAATAATGTTAACAGTGTGGGAGAGTTTATAAGGGCTTAAAATATATAAAAATAACCATACAAACATATGGTTTCTACTTCGCGGATTTTCATCTATCGCGGGAGGTTCTGGAATGCAACCTCCCCGATCCAGGAGGGATTACTGTATATATAAAAAGTACATGCCTATGATATCACCAGCTGCACATATATAATCAACACTTTAATGAGATAAAACAATATTTTTTATAAATAACATAATCTATACTAATAAAAGGCAAAGCCTTAACTGACTCACTCACTCACTGACTCACTGACTCATCACTAATTCTCCAACTTCCTGTGTAGGTAGAAGGCTGAAATTTGGCAGGCTCATTCCTTACAGCTTACTTACAAAAGTTGGGCAGGTTTCATTTCGAAATTCTACACGTAATGGTCATAACTGGAAGCTATTTTTCTCCATATACTGTAATGGAGTTGAGCGCGATGGTCGTGGGGGCGGAGTTTCGTGTGACATCATCACGCCTCCCACGTAATCACGTGAACTGTCAACACAGTACGTAGAAAACAAGGAAGAGCTCCAAAAAGCGCTGAAGAAAACATGCATAATACAATTGAGAAGGCAGTGAAACAATAAGAAGTGAGCGACTGACACATACTGTACAACCATATTCATAAATGCAGCTACTTCGGAAACAAAGCACGGTGTAAACCTAAAGTTTAAATTAAGTTCATAGACAGGCTGCCGCTGGCGTTTGTCATGCCCACGGCTAATGCGGGATACAAGTTTAATGAGAGGACGCAGGATATAAACAAGAGTTTTGATCACTTTGTAACTAAGTTAAAATTGCTGTTGAAGGGCTGTGCTTATGCAAATTCCGAGAGACTGTCTTTGTGGGGGGATTGACAGTTAAGGCGGGTGGGGGAGTCATGTCATCATCTCCCCTCCCATTCACCTCATTTCGCTCTGAGCTAAGCTCCGTAGCTAACGCAGTCTTGCGGAACCAACTTTGTGACGCTGCCACCAAATACTCACAGAAAAATCCACAAGTTAATACACACGCTGTCTCTAGAGTTTCTCCACATTCTGAATCCTCCAGGCACTACTTACAAAAGGTTACATTGACAATCGTGTTACGTTATTTTTAAAATGTTTCCTTTTCTTAGAACAAGCACAGCTGAGAAGCTTTGATGCATGTGCTCCATAACGCATTAAAAAATAACGCATTTAATCACACTTTGCATTCCAAGCAAAGGGGAACTTCTCTCAATGCATGATTTCCTGGTTCACCGATTACATTGATCAGCTCTTCCCGATTCATTTTACCCTCTAGAGTTTCTCCATACTCTAAATCCTCCAGGCACTACTTACAAAAGGTTACATTGACAATCATGTTACGTTATTTTTAAAATGTTTCCTTTTCTTAGCACAAGCACAGTTGAGAAGTTTCGATGCATGCGCTCCATAACGTGTTAAAAAATAACGCATTTAATCACACTTTGCATTCCAAGCAAAGGGGAACTTCTCTCAATGCATGATTTCCTGGTTCACCGATTACATTGATCAGCGCTTCACGATTCATTTTACCCCCCACCCCCTTGGTTTGAGAAGAAGTATGAAAAAATATGAAGTAAACGCAGGAAAGCAGATCACCAATTGAAGCTTTATGAATAATGGATACTTTATTCCCCATCAATAATTGTTTTAGTAAAGCCATACTCAGTGTAATCCCCCTTCCATTTTATAATTTTTCTGCGACTAGCTATGATTAAACGAACGGTAAAAAAGTAAGAGCAAAGCAAGGGCGACTTATTCAGGCAGGCAGGCGACAGCTCAATAGCTCGAATTTGGATATAAGTAGGTTCTATTTAGTCGCCAGAAATATCTTTGGTAGGAATGGAAGTTGAATTTAGTCTTTAAATTTCTATGGTGAAGAAATTTCGAAATTCTACGCGTAACAGTCATAACTGGAACCTACTTATGTACATATATACCGGCCATAGCCTGCAGCTCCGTCGCCGTGTGAGGCGGAGTTGCGTCTCTCATCGTCACGCCTCCCACGTAATTGAGTGCCTGCCCATATAAGGCCATCCGTCAGCGGCAATCCAATAGAAACACTCTACCGCTAAATATTCGCGGGTTTAGGGCTGTGCTTATGGAAACGAAGATGAGATGGTCAGGGTGGTGTTTGGCACAAACTCAGCGAAACTGCGAGAGAAACTTTTAAGTGCCGGGTCTTAGCTAACATTAAATAAAGCCATGGACATCGCACGACATTGCACAAGCACAGCTCAGAATCTTTGATGCATGTAGTCCGAGCGGTTCACGTGAACTGACTGTGAACACAGTACACAGACAAAAAGCAAGAGCTCCAAAGAGCGCTGAACAAAAAAGCATTACACAATTGAGAAGGCAGCTTAAGAATATGAAGTGAGTGACGCATACAAGCATATTCATAAGTGCAGCTACTGCGGAAACAAAGGACACGGTGGACAAAGTTAATGTGCAGCTAAAGAAAGATAGTGTAAAAAAAAACAGTGCATGCAGTGTGTGATGTCTCAAATAAAGAGGAAGACGAGCCTGTTTATTGATGCAGTAAGAAAGGAATCGATGAATGAAACCTGATATCTTTACAGCGGTTGACAAACACAGAATGTAACTTGAACACAACACATCCTCCAAATACGAACCTGATTGAAAGAAATAATGATAATCAAATCCTTGATGACAGCTACACTCATAACAGTCACAAAACAATTACATTGACAATCATGTTACGTTGTTTTTAAAATGTTCCCTTTTCTTTTTCATAACATCTTTAACACACTACTTCTCCCGATCTACATACTGTAAATAAATGAACCACACGCCGTGGCACAACACAAGAGGCTTCGCCACTAGGGCTGACATCTGAGGTTCGATTCCCGAGAGGGGGTGCAGTGAGTGTGTACACCTGATGAATCCAGAATTAGGGCGAAACACGTTTGACATACTCTTTGCATTATTTGACAGTAAAACTATTAATCTATACTAATAAAAGGCAAAGCCCTCACTCACTCACTCACTCACTGACTCATCACTAATTCTCCAACTTCCCGTGTGGGTGGAAGGCTGAAATTTGGCAGGTTCATTCCTTACAGCTTCCTTACAAAAGTTGGGCAGGTTTTATATCGAAATTCTACGCGTAATGGTCATAACTGGAAGCAGTTTTTCTCCATTTACTGTAATGGAGATGAGCTTCAACGCCGTGGGGGGAGTTTCGTGTGACATCATCACGCCTCCCACGTAATCACGCAGTACATAGAAAACCAGGAAGAGCTCAAAAAAGCGCTTAAGAAAACATGCATTATATAATTGAGAAGGCAGCGAAACAATAAGAAGCGAGCGAGTGACATATACAACCATATTCATGAGTTCTGCTACTTGAAACAAAGCACGATGTAAACCTACACTTTAAATTAAGTTCATAGACAGGCTGCCGCTGGCGTTTGTAATTTAGTGCCTGCCCATATAAGGCCGTCCGTCAGCGGCAATCCAATAGCAAACTGCCACGGGTAAATATTCACGGGTGAAGGACTGTGCTTATGGAGAGGAAGATGAGATGGTCAGGGTGGTGTTTGACACAAACTCAGCGAAACTGCGAGAGAAAGTTTTAAGTGTCAGGACTAAGGTAACATTAAATACAGCCACGGACATAGCACGAGATGGCACCAGCACAGCTGGGAACCTTCGATGCATGTACACCGAGCGGCTCACGTGAACTGACGCAGTGCACAGATAAAAGGCAACAGTTCCAAAGAGCTGAACAAAACCGAATTACACAATTGAAAAGGCAGCAAAAAATATGAAGCGTCTGATAAGCATATTCATAAATCCAGCTACTGCGGAAACAAAGCACACGGTGGAAAAAGTCAATGTCCCGCTAAAGGAAGACAGTGTAAAAACCCGTGCATGCAGTGTGTCAGGTCTCAGATAAAGAAGACGAGCTGTTTATTGATGCAGTAAGAAACGAATCGATGAATGAAACCTGTCATCTTTACAACGATTGACAAACACGGAATGTAACTTGAACACAACACATCCTACAAATACGAACCTGATTAAAAGAAATAATGATAATCAAATCCTTGATGACAGCAACACTCAGTAACACTCACAAAACAAATACTGTATATTGACAGTCATGTTACGTTATTTTTAAAATGTTCCCTTTTCTTTTTCTACCTTTTTTAACACACTACTTCTCCGCTGCGATACGTGGGTATATATATATATATATATGTATATATATATATCCCGCTCTACATACTCGAATAATGGATACTTTATTCGCCATCAATGATTGTTTTGGTAAAGCCATACTCAGTGTATTCATTAGATGAACGGTAAAAAAGTAAGAGCGAGGGAGGATGACTCATTGAGGCATGCAGGCTGTAGTGCGTCAACTCTATCTGAATTGCGCGATCACATTTGAAAAATATATCTTTTCAAGTTCTATTTAGTCCATATGTGTCAAACTCAAGGGCGGGCCACATCCGCGTGTAATTATATCCGCCCCGAGATCATTTTATATACTGTATTATTGTTATTAAAGCCGGGTATATGAAGCGCTGGTAACACAATAAACTACAGATCCCATAATGCAGCGCTTCAGCTGCCTTGCATCAGGGTAACCTGAATGCAATTCAGAAGATACAGAAAACAGCATAATTAAATAAGAATCTGACACTTCAGCGGACGTTTTAACCGTGCACAATCACAAAGTGATTTCAAGTGAAGCTGCTTTTATGGGAGACACAAATGCACCAGTTCACCTTGCCCCACTTTCCCTGTTGCCAAGTAATGTTAAACCAAGTCGTCACTACGGTGTTCCCAAATACGCACTTTGCTGATAAACTGAGCGCACTGAGTTTGCACGGCGCTTTGGTGACTTTGATGAACAAAAAAAGTCCGTCTACATGCGGCTCGAACCTTGTGCATGTTTGGTAGCACATATCTGTGTGAGAAGCTCTTCTCAGTGATAAAGACTAACAAAACAGCACACAGGAGTCGCCTCACTGATGAGCACCTGCAATCCATCCTGAGAATCTCCACAACACAGAACCTCACACCAAACAGAAACGAACTTGTGGCCAAAAAGATGCCAGGCGTCCAGCTCTAAAATGACATATGAGCAAAGACAACTGAATGATTTGATTTGTTATTGCACGTAAGAGCGGAGTCAACCGTTTTAACAAACAGCGTATTGCACTGATCTGAAATAGCTGTGTGTGTATATATGTAGATATGTATGTATATGTATATATATGTTTATATATGTGTGTGTGTATATATGTATATATATATATATGTATTTGTGTGTATATGTATAGATATGTATATATATATATATATGTTTATGTGTGTGTGTGTAAATATATATATATATGACAACAACACTCATCACTCACAACAGTGACAAAACAATTACATTGACAATCAGGTTACGTTATTTTCAAAATGTTTCCTTTTCTTTTCATTGCTTCTTTAACACACTACTTCTCCGCTGTGAAGCGCGGGTATTTTGCTAGTATATATATATATATATATATATATACACATATATTATATGTACACACACACATACATATATATCAGCGCTTCCCGATTCATTTTACCCTCGCACCCCCGTGACGGACAATGACGATTTCGTACCACCTTGGTTTGAGAAGAAGTATGAAAAAATATGAGGTTAACGCAGAAAAACAGATCACCAATTAAAGCTTTATGAATAATGGATACTTTATTCGCCATCAATAATTGTTTTGGTAAAGCCATACTCAGTGTAATCCTCCTTCCATTTTCTAATTTCTTCGCGACTAGCTATGATTAAATGAACGGTAAAAAAGTAAGCGCAAAGCGACAGTGGCTTATTGAGGCAGGCAGACGAGAGCACAATAGCATGGCGGCTCGATGTAGTGCGTGTCAAGTCGATCTAAAATGTGCAATCAGATTCGAAAAAATATATCTTCTAAAGTTCTCTTTGGATATAAGTAGGTTCTATTTAGTCGACAGAAATATCTTTGGTAGGAATGTAAGTTGAATTTAGTCTTTACATTTCTATGGTGAAGAAAAATTTATGCAATAATGACTAAATTTAACTTACATTCCTAAATAAAAATTAATAAATAATATACGATAGTTCATAATACCCATGCAGCACTAAGTGCACGTAAGAGCGGAAGTCATCCGTTTTAACAAGCAGCGTATTGCACTGATACGAAATAGCCTGCATATTTAATTATTTAGGAACGGATAGATAAATTAAGATTTTGTACAAATAATGTTTTTCATTTTTCTTCCTCGATGGATTCTGGCACCCCCAGCAACAGCTGCTCACACCCCAAAGGGTATATATATATATATGTGTGTGTGTGTATATGTATGTGTATATATATATATATATATATGTATATATGTGGATGTATGTGTATATATATATATATATATGTATATGTATATACAGTATGCATATGTTTGTGTATGTATATGTATGTGTGTATATGTATGTGTGTAGATATGTATATATATGTGGATGTATGTGTGTATATATATATATATATGTGTATATGTATATATGTACATATGTATGTATATGTTTATATGTGTGTGTATATATATATATATATATATATATATATATATATATATACATATATATATGACAGCAACACTCATAACAGTGACAAAACAATTACATTGACAATCATGTTACGTTATTTTCAAAATGTTTCCATTTCTTTTTCATTACTTCTTTAACACACTACTTCTCCACTGCGAAGCACGAGTATTTTGCTAGTACAATCATATTTGTAAAAAAATTATTTTTGAACGACAGGAATGTTTAATTCAAAAATAAGCTTTCACTTATAGTTATAATATGTCACACTACAAAACTGACATTTTTGAGCCCAGGAGTCCTTTCCAGTTTATCTTGTGCATGAGATGGCTGTGTTTCTCTTGCTAGCTTAACTGTTTCTGAATACATCTTTTCCTTTATTTTATGAAGCTTCTGGCTGAATCACTTCAAAAGTAGTATAAAATGTTTAATTGATTCAGCAGTATTAGTAAATCTGAAAACAATGTTACACTAGATAACTGAGGCACATATGTTCCACTATAATGAGCAGTGTCTGTTACTACTATTAATACTACTACTACTACTACTACTACTACTACCACCACTACTTGATACAATTGCATTTCAATCTGCATGACAAGTTCCTTTTAATTTAATACTAGGGGGCTTTGCCCCCTGCTCATTTTACTCACTAACCTGCCAACCTGTTCTACACGCCAGCTACTTTGCGTCTCTGCCACTCGCATGGATTTCACTTTCACCAAACAACAAATCTTTTAATTCTCACGGACATGCATCTTCATTGGGAAGAAACACTACTTTTCCCAGATGGCACACGAATTAGATGATCAACAAGTCTCTGACTTAAAGTTTAAATACGAACAATATATTTGATCTTTTTTTGCTGTTCTGTTATTTCACCGAGTAATAATTTCCATTTGTTTGTGCTGATGCAATCTTTACTATCATTTCATTGAGGCTTTCATCATCTCTAACCTGCTCTGCATGTGTATCGCGCCATCGTTTTGGAACCTCTTTACGACGTTCTACTTTGCTATCTAGTCTTTGTCTTTAATTTCTGGCCCCGGGTGTGGTTAAATATCTTGGCACAAAGTCTTGTCTCGCAGGAATTGAAAGTATCTCTCTGAAAAAGTCAGCCCAGGCTAAAAAGTCTCATCTTGTCCCAGGATTTTTTTTTTTTATATAACAGAGAGATTTCATCATGATATTCATCCATCAATCTTCCTAACCCGCTTATCTATGGCAGGGTCTTAGGGAAGCTGTAGCCTATCCCAGCAAGCATTAGGCACAAGGCAGGAACTATACCAGGACAGGGCACCAATTCATCACAGGGCGAACACAAACCTGGGCCAATTTAACAAACACCAGTTCACCCAACCTGCATGTCTTTGGATGGAGCACTCAGAGGAAACCCACATGAAAACAGGTAGAACCTGCAAGCTCCAGGATGTGAACCATTGTCTCCTTCCTGTAAGGCAGCAGCACTAACGCTGCATCACCTCTTAATTGTGACAGTTTATGTTTAAAAAAGGTTGAAGCAAGCAAGCAGAGCCATAAAAGTAAATCCCCTGTAAAAGCAACAGACGTTAGGATTTTAATGTACGTCCTACTTTAATCATGAACAGTCTTAAACATTGGCCAAAGTCTTTTATTAGAACACTTTGTCATCTGATAGCAAATACTGTACTGCAAGCACAGTCAGTTGTTTTTCTGTTTCTTTCTGAAGCATCAAAGAGGACAGTCAACCCACTACTCAACACAATGGGTTCTTTGCCTCTATGCAGTGCAGTTTAAAGATTAATTTACTAATGTCTTATTCAGAGTGATGCTTTCAGTTTATTAATCCAAGTTCTTTATTCAGACACCTTACCGCCTAACAATACTTTTCAGGAATTTTTAATTCATTATACCACTGTCCATTTTAAACATAAATTGCTTATAGGAAATATAATTTCCATAAGTATGTGTGTGTGCATTGGAAAAAGATCAACATTACAATTTATTTTAATAAAATAAAACCACAAAGGCACAAATGCAGCATAATTCAAGTATATGTAAACTGGCAAAAATGCTTCTTGATAATCTAAGAGAGATGGTTTGCTTCCAAGTTTCTTGTGTACAAATGTTTCCACTGCTTCTATACCACCTCTTGTCAAAATGATCCCAAATAAATTCCAAAGAGAAACATCAGAAATCATCATTTGTTATTTCTGCCTTGGACCCTTACTACTGTACTGATTTCAACCCCATGATAGAAATGCTTTCAAACAAACAAAGTCATGACTAATTAACTCTTAAACATCTTTCAGTCTTTATTGTAAGGAACACATCTAAAAGTGTACATCTTTACATACCACTTTATTATTTAATAATATCATCATTACACAAATCACTGGAAAATTTCAAATATACATGGTCTCTCTTGCCCCAATGTATGAATTACCCCTAAATCCCTACTTCCACAAATACTTTGGCATTTATGAAAATAAAATTAGTATACAGTAAAGCGAAGTGTCATGTTAGGTTGAGGGCCTGCACATGCAGATTTAGGCTGGTGAAAAAAAAACTACTGAACAGCAGTTTGGTACAGAATTATGATTTCAGTACCTTTGTCATTAAAGAGTTCATCGTAGCTATTTCTAGTACCAAACTGAAGAAGCAAAAGCTATATAAAAGGTTTGATGAACTCCTGGTAAAATACGCAAAATACTTTCAAACAGTAGAGAAAAGTTTATGAAAAATGAAGAAAATTAATATCTGGCAGTATGAATATTTTAAACTGAAATGTTAATGCAGGGCTTGCACATTATATGCTGTGGTTTTGTCAATGTCAACTTTGTTTAAATATTAAGTATATACTGTAAATGTATTCACACCTAGCTCCAAATCTGTACTCTAAATAATAAGACATCATTAGTTAAATTGATAAGAGCATCTAGATCAGCTTCTGTTTGAAGAATACATGCACAGAGATAAAGATGGAATGTTTTTACTGTTCTTATAAACAGTATAAAACAGCAGAACTTTGTTTTTTTCTTGCTATCTTAAAATGTGTGAGCCTAAGAAAATACTTTGTCATTTTCTAATAATACAGTTTCATTTCAGTTTATATGCATTGGTACCTGTTTCGTAGTTTTCAATTTTATTTCTCAAAAAATGCCTGTTTTGTCTATGTTTTAGTTTAACAACATAATTGGAATATTCATCAGATTCTGATATAATATATGTAAATAGGTATTTATACACAAAAGCAGATGGCAAAGGTACAAACAGAAAATCCATACATCACTTATTAGGATCCAGGAAAGATGACAGGTAGTTTTTCTGTGCCTGTGTTTTAAACAGGCATTACAAGTACATATCAATTATTAAATGGAGAGACAAAATAAGTGGAATGGCAATTGAATTAGGTAAATCTGTATGATATGACAGTGTGATAACAAAGCAATCAAATCCTCATGGAGTTCTATACAAAATAAATACTGACTGCTATATGTTTAACGTTTCCAACTGTTCAGGAGTCTACAGTCTTTTACATTACAGTACTTTAGTTAAAAATATTAATAATAATAATAATATTGAAAAATAAAACAGAAGTTCCGCCAGTATTACATTTTTCAAATCAGACCTAATACATCACTTGCATTGCTGTCATACAAAATGTGTTTCCTTCATAGGGATTTCATGCGCTGGAATGCAGTACATGTAATTTTGAAACTGTTTTTGCCAATTTGTACACGTGAATGTACACTCATGTTAATGATTGTATTAGTCAGTAACTATTACAATCTCTGAAGGACCTCCAAAGGAAGTGAATAACAGACATCGCATTTTCCTGCATTACATCTTGAAGAACAATAAATCAACCTGGGTCAGTGTGTGTCTCTCATTCAATTAAAATGTATTCAATAGTAAGGATGCACTGTTAAATTAACATATTCAGAAAGTGATTTATTAAAGAAAAATCACCTTAGCACAAGAAAAAAAAACAATGTACTGCAGAGAGTTCTTTTCCTCCATACTTACAGAAGATTTATTACAATGATATTATATCAAACAGGCTTCACAAAACCTCCTTGGAAAGATTCTAAGGTGAACCTTACACAGATTCACAGCTACGAAGATCACTGTGGATTTTACTTTATTAAACAGCCTCAAAATGTATTCTTTGGATTTTTTTATATTTTACTGTGTTACAATAAGTAATCTTTACTTCATTTTTCATAAAGCAACACAAAAAATACAAATTGTGAAAGTAAAAATCAAACCTTGCAGATTCTTAAAATTAGAGAGGTTATTGCTATTTATAGGCACCACTACAATAGTAACAGTCACGCTTTTATGTCAGAAAAAACCCTGAAAGAATCACCCCAATAAGTTTTATGGGGATTATCCTACCTACAACACTCCACCAGAGCATTCACCTGCTAAGCTGAAGGAGTGCATTTCTAACTGAGGGAGCAAATAGGAACGATCCTTACATTACAGATTTCAGCCACAGTAAATAATGCGAAAACTCGGTCAACAAAGACATCATATCAAATACCATTACTTTTTATTATAGGTTTTCAGATTACAATGTTTCTGTCCATGTTGGGTAAAACTTTCAGAAAACTGTGTGATTCACATTTTTCACTGCCTGAGGAGTGTTATTATTTTATGCTCATCCATTCACTTATATATCTCCTAACCCATTCAGTAATGTAATTATCAGTCGCAGGTCCCTGTATTTCATGATAAGTATATTTATATATTAAGAAGAGGAAAATTTGAGTATATGCTGGGCAGAGCACACTTAACCTGCCTTGCAATTACACAAGTAAATGCACAACAAAATGACATGAAAACCAACTCATAGATAGATAGATAGATAGATAGATAGATAGATAGATAGATAGATAGATAGATAGATAGATAGATAGATAGATAGATAGATAGATAGATAGATAGATAGATAGATAGATAGATAGATACTTTATTAATCCAAAACGTTCTGAGATTCTTTTGTCAAGTTCTCAAGAAAAGTGCATGCCCATTCCTTACAGAAGCTCAAACAAACACTGACAAATCATTACCAAGTATCTTTAAAAAAATACACTGCTAGGAAGAAAAACACCAATAATGGTAGTAAAACACTAGAGTGAACAGCAGCTGGTCTATGCTTTTTTAATTAGCAATCCTGGTTCACTTCAAAAGAAGTTTCTGAGTCGTTGTTCCTTCTTAGTAATTCAGATGCTAAGCTTTGCGATGTCATTCTAACAAACCTTTAATTGCATAATATTGCTCTGCTGTCATTTACAGTATCCCATTTTACCATGACTGCATAAAACTTCCACAAAAACTCTAACGCAACACAATCAAGGAGGGTCAGTGAAGTTGTCTGAAAATGAAATACTATATAGCAAAAATCAAATAAAGAATAAACACTTTAAAACATCTTTTTAAAATCTTTTCAATTTCTTGTTTTCAATGTAAAGTCAACATGTACAAGTGTATTACCCTCTATATTTATTAGAAAAAAGAGAAGAACATATTTCAAGGAATTTGTCAGATTCAGAATACATATGACACAGCTTGTGGAAAGACCCAATTGAGCAGTATTGTGAAAAAATAGCCCTTTAAGTGCCCTGTGGGGATTAATGTGGGGCCTTTGACAAAACTGATTAACCACATTAAACTACCTTTCTGTTTTTGGCAGGATTCTAGTTTACAAACTTCTCAACTCTAAGCACAAAGAGCAGCAACTCCAAATGCCTATCAGAATACAAACAACCTTTGCTCGTGGTCACCAATTCCTTCACAACACAGGGAAAAGACTTCATAACACAATGAGAAAGTGTAGGAAACTGATTTTTTTCATACACTGAAAAAATAGAATATAGGAACCATGCAAAGCATGACTTGCCAAGACATATTAACTGTAGTAAGGCTTTGTTCTGTTTGAACAAAAAGAAAACATTGACTGGGGTGATGTGGAAATGATACCATGTGCACTTTATCATTTTCATGTAAGAGTATATTCCACATTCAAAGACACACACACACAAACAAGTGCACAACTTGTAAACATTTAAGTTTATTCAACTTGTTCAGCCTCATCAGCACACAGAGTATCTGAGAAATCAACTCATACTGAACCTAACATAAAAAAGCTGAAAAGCTTTATTTTAACAATGAATATATATGAATAATGCATTGAGGAACAAGTTGACAGTTTCAGTAAATTAAGTTTAAAGAACAAAATGTCTTTGTTTTGTTTTGTTTTATCTTATGTTCAGAATATATGTTAAAACAATAATTCTTTGTGTACCTTACCTTGTGAAATCCCGTTCCTGCCATGGCAAAAGGTTATTATTGACTATAGGGTCACATCAAGCCTGAATAATACTTGTTAGTACAGAAACTATTAAACATTCAGATTTTCAGATGCTTTGACTGACAACAATAAATACTACATACAAATACATATTTGTTCTATTGCACAACCCCCTTAATATCCCACAATCAGAAATATTTCTGAAAGCAAATTTTGTAAAACACCTGGGAAGTCAAAGGTTACTAGCACTTAAAATAGTCTGATTCAAAACACCCAGGGCAGGACATGTTTGCCAGCAGAGTCCGCCACTCCACTGTGTGAATAACCTGATCACTATCCTGAACAGGTCAATAATCTCATACCACAAGAATAAATGAAAGAAATGTGGGGAAGACATCTCTCTGGGCTGTACATAGCACTCTCTACCACCCATAAATCACTTTTTAAAATGCAGATCCCTGTATTATGGCTGCTTACAGCATGTTTTACTGTGACTTACCTGAGTCCATCATATGCCAGTGGCACCCGAAGCACACCAGCCTCCCCATTCTGTATGCTGCTCACACAACAAAATGAGAGCGGAGAAGCTTGTTTCAAACCCTCTCTGCCTGTGGTACTCACAGCCTCCATCCTTCACAGCAGCCGCTCCAAGTGTAACAGGCTGTCCCTGGATAGCTAAACCCTCCCGCCCCTAAGACTTGGGCTTCACCCAAAACACAGCTGCCACCGGAAATCCGCTTTTAATATTTCAAGGTGCACATTGACTACTGTGTGCTTTGTCAAGCACAATACTGGACAAGACTTAGGCTCGTGGCACCTGAAAATGTGTAAAACAACCAGATAAGATGTGCATTACTTTCAATCGTGGGACATGTACTAATATTGCAACTTCATCAAACCTACACTATAAACATGATCATTTATATACAAGTATATTATAATGTATATATAAAGTAAATAGTACTGGCTGATTTTAACATTTATTTGTCTGTTAAATTTGTGTGTGGAACTCCAGTACCACTTCTAATGCATGGCTCTGACTAGCTCACTCTGCAGAAAATAACAAAGTGACCAAATGTTAAGAGATCAATAAATCTCCAATTTAATTCTACCTTTCATGAAATAAGATGTTCTAAAACACTGAAACAACTATTCACAAGTAATTATTACATTTTTTTTTATTTCTGTCCATACTCGGTTCTCATTGCCATGCTAGGAAACGAAATAAAAAAAAAATTCTGAACAATGCGTATAACTCATAAAATGGCTGAGTTCTGTTAGTAATCACTTGAAATCAGACGACCATTGAATAATAAGCTCACACTATCTGGATTCTTGTCTGTCTCACAGATGAAGCTACAGCAATTTACTATGTTTGTACACAGATGACAAACAGTTAGATATATACTCTCCTACCAGAGGTTAAAGTTTATTATACACTATCACTCAAGGCTTCCGTGCTATAAATTCTGGCTTTGACATGAAAGCAATTACATCCTAAATCTTAAAGTGTTCAAGACATATACATGTTTAATTTGGCAATTTTTTTTTCATTTCTGTGTATATATATATATAAAATATTATACATCAACAATACAGGGAATAACTAAACAATATTAGTTTGCTATTTTTCATAAATCACTATTTTCTAAATACATTTGTTTACGTGATATACAACTACATTTCATTGCATACTGTTATCCTTCTTTTTTTCAATTTAATGAATTCTTATACTTGCCAAAAATGGAATAGTTACATAATATACAGTACCACAGTAGATGCAGTTACAGAGACACACATTCCTAGTACTGCATATAAAAATAGGTGGGCTTTGAATTCCTTGCTGAATTGTAATTTTATACCCTCCGTCCTCTCTATATGTGCTTTATTATTTTGGCGCCTTGAACCATATTATTTTATGTATGTATGTTTGGGTTCAAGATAGATAGATAGATAGATAGATAGATAGATAGATAGATAGATAGATAGATAGATAGTACACATTGCATATATAAATCCATACACAAGAATAGATATATCTTCAGTGGAAATGCCCGCTCTTCCCAAGGAAGGGACGCGGCACCCTGAATACGTGCGCCCCTTACAAAGTACGCTGAGAACAGGTGCCCCCTCTTCCTTCTCAAGAAAGCGGTTATGTGACGCTGGACAAGAGGAAGCCGCGAAATCCGCTGTTCAACCCGTTAGTGCCCTCCACTAGCAGTGTCCAGCAAGCGCACTGAATAACGCCTCTAACAGGTGCGATCCCGGCTGGAGAGACTGACCACTTACCTTTTTTCTTCACTGACAGATTCCCAAGGCACACGAGGAGGGGAGCCCGACGGCGCGGGCGGTTAGGGGTGCGAGCTAGACTGGGCGACCCTGCGTTTATCAGCTCAGACTATTGTTCCATTCCTTAGGCGGATCTCCTGTCTAGATGGCAGCTGGTCAGTCCAGGTACGGAGGGCATTTTCAACGCCCCATGTCTAAGCGCACCAGCGGAACACGAGTTGCTCTGCTTTTGGACTCCATTAATCAATGAAAGCGTTCGTGCTGTCCACCAGCATCCTCAAAGCTTGGAAACTTGCACGGCTTACAGCTTTTTACCAATTCCTCGCGGCGTCAACGAAATAGAACCAAGGACCCCTGTTTTAGGTCCGTTCCGGGAAGATCCACTGTCATTGAAGAAGACCCACTCACTATGGCTCTCGGTGGCCACGCTTCTGTCCTCTGCGCGCGCAACCCGTTCCGGCGCTATACAGCGCGTGCCCCTTCCTTTAGCGCGCACACCAGTCCGCGCCCGACAACGCGATGGCAGGTAGGTACTCGCTCACGCGCCTCCCGCGCGCGCACCACACTTTAAAGCGTTTTCTTTCGCGGTTGGTTTACGTCGCTTTCACAGGCATCTCAAACACATTCATTTCTCTGTATGTATAAACGAAGGTCGCACCATTAGGTTACAACACGAAGCGACATAAAGCGTGGTCCCAATACATTTATTGTGTATTTATGTTTCTTCTGCTCTTGTAGCGCGCTTTTGTTAATGTCATTGCCATATGCATGGGACGTGCGGGCAATATATGTGTTGTATTATTGAAATGTATATGTTATTCCACTCTAGGCAGCTTGCAGGAGGATTCATCAGATTATCGTGTAGCTATAGTAGATATTTTTGTTGTGTATACGTAAAATATGAGACAGCAACATGGTATAAAATACTCTATGTTTGTTAGGACAACGCATTTGGGAGGGACTTGAAAGTTGTGCATTTTATATACTTTATGTGTTCATTGTCTATGATTGTTATATAAAAAAAACTGAAATACAAAATACATTCAGTATTTTTTCTGTCATTTTATAGTGATGTATCAGTATATTATTTGCCCGACAGTGTAAAATAAATATGAGTGCATATCTGATACATGTTGGTGGGTGGTGAGGAAGGCTCAGTGCTGGTGGGTGGTGGTGAGAAAGGCAGAGTGCTAGTGGGCAGAGCTGTGGAAGGCCAAGCATGTTTGCCTAATATTTGCATGTACAGTATGCTTATCCAATAGTGGTTATATATTTATGACTATGCCAGACTACTGATGTGTTTTGTAAAATGCATCCTTCATATGTGCAATTTGAAGCTGTGACACATAAGATCTGGGTTTCTATTATACATAGAGTTGGTTTTTGCAATATACTGAATATGATGTGCTCAAAATGTGTATTTATCCTTCCATTTTTCTATACCCACTTTCTCCTAGGGTCACAGAAGCATATTTATATGTAAAAAAATGCAAGGCATAAAGGATCGATTTAAACAAACACCTATCATTGGTCAGCTTTAAGTCATTTTATCAATTTAATAGCAGTCTGTCTTTAGGATCTATAAGTAAACATGAAAAAGGCTGCATGAACACAAGAAGAGGAGCAGATGACAAACTGCTTTAATCAATAACCGTATCAAAGTCTACAAGTAGTGAGTTGTTTGTTTTGCCACTATGCCACATGTAATATGGATGTATGCATTCATGTTAACACAATTTGTTTAAATATTTATATGCAAAACGTATATTTAATGGTTATATACTCTGAAATACCTGATTATGAGATTAGTGTGTTTTATTTATTAAACCGTGTACAAAATGTGTTCTGTCTACATGTACTGTATCTATCTGTTTGCCAACTCACTTATCCAGGTCAGGATTACCGGAGGCTGGTAACTATTCCGGCAGCACTGAGAGCAAAGCAGAAGCTACTTCTGGAAAGGCACTAGTCTATCACAGGGCAGACTCAGTCACACGACCAGTTCAAAACTGCTAGTTAACACAGTCCAAACATCTTTGGGATGTGGGTGGAAAACACGGGCAGTGTCTGAAATGGAATTAGAACCCTGGATTTTAGAGTTGTGATGCAATGTTGTGTAATGTAATAAATAGAATACAAATACAGTTACATTCAATTTATATTAATTTTTAAATATACTGAACAGAAACTATTTTTTATCCTTACCCATTAATTTTATTTTCTTTTACTTTTCTTTTTGTCCTTGCCTACAGGAAGCTTGCTCTTATTACTCACTATTTTATTCTGGTAAACTAGAAAGAATTTCAAATAGTACTATTACTGACCTGTTAGTACTGTAAAATGTGGGAGACTACCATTATATTTCACAAGAACCGGTCATACTGCCTTCAGTTAAAATGACCTGCCTACTTCTTAACCGTATGATATCTACTTAAACTACTAAATATACAGAGTTGTAGTTTGCAGGAAAGAAATGGAGTCTAGGTAGACAGAAACATAACAAAAGCGTACGCAGCAGTTTTCTGATACCTGTTCCTTGAGTGCATTAAACGTCCTTATTGGCGGAGCCCCAACAAGTAGGTCTTCAGCTTTAGAAGACACTAAGCAGATTCTGAGACAACACATATTATGATTGCTCAGCAGGGAAAATGATGTAATTTAACTTTCATTCTAATGTTTCACCATTTTTTTTTTCTTTTTCAGATGCATGTTGTCCCTGTCTAATATACAGTAGCTGTATTACAATTCTCTCTCGCCTCCCTCAGCAAATTTTGAGATTTCAGCACTGGGCTTGAGCAATACACCCCCCTCCAGACCGACAAATGCTCAATCCATCTGTGATCTCCGCTTCACCCTGTGACACTGCGGTTTATGTGTCAGATCCGTCAAAGTTGCTGCAATAGATTTAATGTTTCTGATAAAAAATGAATTGACCAATCTTGAATTTCACAATGTAATTCTTTCATGATTTTACAGTCTACTGGCAACATTGTATGCCAAAAATGTAGTATCTCTTGCTCATAGTATGCATTTCTTTGTGTCATTTATTATGTTTTATCATTTGTGTCACAAAAGCCATATACACCCTCATAAGATTATAGCTTTGGTGATGTGACAGCTAAATCAGGATAAGACAGTGATAGGTAATAATGTACATATTTTCTGTTTTCAGACTTAAGTAAGCACATTCCAAACCTATACAAAGGTAATTTGCCATAATCTGACATTTGCTAAAGTCATTCTGATTATCTCATTATCCAACCCGCTATATCCTAACTATAGGGTCACGGGGTTCTGCTGGAGCCAATCCCAGCCAACACAGGGTGCAAGGCAGGAAACAAACCCCGGGCAGGGTGCCAGCCCACCGCAGGTTATTCTGAGTATCCAAAAGTCAATTCAGCTGCCCTTTAGGATTTCCTTAATGTTTTTTCTGACTGCATATCATAGCAAAAACCATGGTGTTAGTAGACGTGTGGTATTTTATTGTTGAAAGGTACAGATCAGGAAAGAATATAAAATAACATTTTACATAAAATAAATCATGAAATACTGTGAAGAATACCACCGGGGAAAAATTATTCTCTATATTCTCAGCAAATCTGAGCTGCGAGCTGATGGTGGATGGAAGTCATTTCTCACAAAAAAAAAACACCCACGCCTGTATCATCTAGCAGTCAATGTGGTCTAGTGTCTAAGCCATTGGACTTTAAACCCCAGGGGTGATGGCTTAATTTTCAGTCTTTAGCAAGTCATGTAAGCTGTCTATCTTCTTATTGTGAAAAATATATAAAAACAATTGTACTGTGTCTCAAATTGCAAAGCTCCTTAGGATACATTTCACTATACAAAGTTGACCTGACCTTTCCTGGAATCACCTCCAAGATTGTGTGTTTAAAATTATGGATTCAGACCACAGATAGATTAAAAAAGTAGCAAGCTAGACATAGAGTAGGTAAGGGAACAAAATTTCACAGATTATGTATTACAGTATTCATGAATTTATCTCAGCTTGGTGGATGTCTAACAGAAATGGCCATACATCACATCCATGGATATTTTTAATTACTTTCTCTTGTCCTTTGCAGTCTGTTTTACTCAGAATAAGAAACTGAAAGAACAGTTCAGTATTTTAGTATCTTTACAGTAGTATGTTAACTTAAGTTCTTTTCCATAAACATACTGGACGACTGGATGCTTGTATGGAAATGGTGGGCTGTTGCTATACTACTGCTCAAGGGAAACAGCTTCTGTTTCTGGATGGCAATGCCATTCACCTTCAATTTTGTTTTCACAACGCACATGCACACAATTTGATTATAACTATCCATTAATTTTCTATCCCAAAGCCAAAGTAACCCTAAAGTTACATTTGACTACCTTTGTTGACTTATGCTCATTTAACATTACTGAACAAGAAGGACAAAAATTATGTCCTGATTTTAATCTTGGAAGTCAAGTAATTTTCCATTTTAGTTGGCAGAGTTTGTAAAATGTTGCTATATATTTTTTTAAATGTATCAATTTTACTGTTGCCACATCAGCAGCCTCTGAGGGTCTATAATAAAAGGGTGGTTTCTTGTTCATTTTAAATAGTGTTTCCCTATAGCATTTGGACCTTGTTTCAACAATTCACCCACTGGGCTATACAAAATTTCTTCTTTTATAATTTTTTATTACACTTCTAATTCAGGTATACCTTCCACATTCTTGGCTGACTCTTCTAAACAAGTCTATGTCCTTTGGGTGCCTTAATTTCATTTTGATTGAGTTGTCACTTCAGTAAAAGAAATGTAATTATGAGCCCTGTTCCTTCCAAGGTGTACACAGTTTCAATTAAAGTAATTGCACATCAGTTAAGATCTACATTTGTAAATTTGCTCAAATGCTCATATTTTGTTGGTATTCAAATGCATCTCCCAATATTTCAGAAAATATAGGTGTACCTACTCAGTTCCCTGTATGTATTATTTTACTAAT
Organism: Polypterus senegalus; assembly: GCF_016835505.1. Taxonomy (NCBI): domain Eukaryota; kingdom Metazoa; phylum Chordata; class Cladistia; order Polypteriformes; family Polypteridae; genus Polypterus; species Polypterus senegalus. The sequence continues at coordinate 120,048,383 of NC_053159.1, read as the reverse complement.
GAACTCCAACATTGAGTTCACCCCTATAGAAAGCATTTCATTTCCTTTTGATAAACTTACCCTAGGGTCATTACAGAACTGTTAATGTTAGTGGAAATCCCTATAACTATCATTTTATTCAGATTAGTACATTATTTACTGATATTCAAGGTTACTTATATGTTGGCATATTTGTGACTGTGTTGTTGTCCTCCCTTCGGTTGTGGATTACCTCAAAATTGTACTGTGATGTAATACTTCTCTGTTTAGATGAGTAATTATTTGTCCAAAGATGGACTGATCAACCTGATCTTATTTTTCATTTTCATAGTTGCATGTTTATTACTCGCTTTTGTAATAAATTTCATCAGGATGGCATTTGCCAATGGTGCTATTACAGTAGATCAGGGGTTCTCAACATCGGTCCTGGGGACCCCCTGTGGCTGTAGGTTTTTGTTCCAACCAGATTCCTAATCACTGACAACACCTGATAGCACTGATCTCATTTAATTAGCTGGTATTTTTTTTTCTTTTATTCGACATTCAAAAAAGCATAGCGGCATGATTTTTACATTTATAAGACATTTATAAATATTTCTGCCTTTGCTATAGATTTAAATGCTTAACTCTCTTTTGTTGATTTAATTTTACTTTGCCCTTTATCTGTGCAGTTTTTCCCCTTTCATTGTATCTTAATAATGACAACTTAAAACGAGCAGAGCAGAGACCCAGGCAAACAACACTGAACAATCAAAGGCTGCAGCTACTTTAGAGTCAGACACACTAATTAGTACATAATGGATTAATTAAACAATTAGAACACCTAGAAAAGTAGAATGAAAATCAAGATAAAAATACTGTTAAAAAGAAAAAAATACATTATTCCTATATAACTGCTTGGTACATTTTAAGATTTTTTTGGTTTTTTTAGCAAACTTAGTTTTCTAATTAATATATTGTTCCTTAAACACAGAACTTGGGAAATATCAGCTCACTTAATTAGCCCAGGAGTTCAATTAAAAACAGAAGCTGGTTGGAACAAAAACCTACAGTGACAGGGGGTCCCCAGGACCGACATTGAGAACCACTGCAGTAGATAATATATTAACATATATATATTTTAACATGGCGGGAGGATACAACTGGAGTATCAATGCACTGAATTAATTTTCTAAGACAAAATAAGTTATTCCTAATCCAACGAAAATGCCACATTCCAGCTTTTTCATATCTTTTATGCATTTTGTTTACAAATCATAGAGTACATAACTATTCACAGTGCCCCAAGCCCTGTTGCTGCTTTTTATGTCTTTCAATTGTTTTTAGATTTGCCTCATCTTCCAAGGATGTTGTGCAGCTGAGGGAGCATGTCTCTGTGATTCCTGAAGAAATCAATTTGTTTTCACTCGTTGTTTTGCTTGAACTTGTTTCCTCAGTCAGAGCCATGGTTCCCTCTGCTGATTGATAAAATGCCTGTAAGAACTGTTAGAATAAAGTTTACATTTTTTACATCAACACACAGATATTCAGTTGCTGTTTATACCCACACTTTTTGTATTTTGATGCATTACAGACATTAGATTTGCATATATTATTTTCTCATCCTACAAAATGTACTTTATGGATTGTTGCACCATCCTTATAGAAGAAAGGCAAAATATTAAAAGTGTGTTTAAATGACCTATACCAAAAATATTAAGTGCAAGTTAGTGGTACAGCCCTGAGTTTGGTACTTGTTAAGGTTATTCCAGTATTTTACATGTATGTTTTTATGAATATCTATGTATGATATTTCAGCAACCCCCAGGTACCAGCATCATATGCATTGTAAGATTTAGGGACATACTGAGCAGCGTCTACTTAGTTAGTATGTGTGAAGCAGCACCTGAAATATGCCAAGTTAGATTATAGTGAATTTGCTGTGGTGAGGTTCTAAAGGCTTGTCCATTTTACTTCGTATTTCCTCATTTGGCTGACATCTTTATCCACGGCAACTTAAAACATTTATGATACAACTGGTTACATTTTTTTTGGTTTTCCAATTGGAGTACAGGTAGGACAAGCGACTTGCTCAGGGTCACACAGTGTCAGTAACAGGATTTGAACCCACAAGCTCAGGGCTTGAAGTCCAATGCCTTAAACACTTCCCCACACTGCTAGTTTTGGGTGCCTGTAAAAATGCATTATGATAAATAGTCTCACATTGTGTGTAAATAAAGAAAAAAAATTGGACACCTATAACATGGTTTATTCACAGAAAAGAATCGTGGGCAAATAGTTTGTATGTGTGTGTACAGTATGTCGCAGTGGTGTCTTGAGTCTGTGACTTCTTTTTCCTGCAGTTTGCACTGGCCATTTCTATCTCTTTCTTTCTCCTAGCAGTTCTAATCCCACTGCAGTCAAATGATAAGAGGAGTATGGGAAATAAAGAACAATCTGGAGTGAAAGAGCTTTGCAGTGTGCCCTGTGCAGTCAAAGCCGTCAGGTAAACTCTTCCCCTTGTTTTTGTCTAGTGTTTTATGGCCTTCTGTTTGCCTTTTTGGATTCTGTTTTGGTCTAATGTTACTGGAAAGTTTACCTGTGCTGTGTTGTGTCCTTTTGTGCTATTTGACCTTGGCCAGTTTTTATTATAATTTATTTATTGTTTTATATTTGGCTGATGTCTATAACCAGAACAACTTTAAAGGTCAGGACATGTTGCAGTAGTTGCAGATTTATTTACTGATGGAGCATAAGCAGGTTAAGTGACACAATCAGGAACATGCAGTGTCATAGACATGACCAAACTGCACAGACAGTCTTAGGGTTTAACGACCAGTGCCTCAACAACTACATCATACTCTTTATTGGAATTCAGACTTTATTAAATATTTTGTAAATGTTATCTTTCCTGGCAATGACCCTAAAGTTCTTTTTTCTTGTACAGGTCTGCATTTTCACCTAGGTTTGTGTAGCCATCTGTATGTGGTGGGACACATTTCTTCTTTACATGGCTCAAGATAAAGTACCTTTGAAGCTGATGTTAGGAGTTTGTGCTCTAAAGGTGTGACTGACTTTCCATTGAACAAACACTTTTTATCAAAAACACATCCTATGGTTCATATTTAGACTAATTGGAATTCTATTTGGGTGGCACGGTGGGGCAGTGGGTAGCACTGCTGCCACACAGTTAGGAGACCCACGTTCACTTCCCGGGTCCTCCCTGTGTGGAGTTTGCATGTTCTCCCCGTGTCTGCGTGGGTTTCCTCCGGGTACTCTGGTTTCCTCCCACAGTCCACATGCAGGTTAGGTGCATTGGCGATTCTAAATTGTACTTGGTGTGTGGGTGTGCGTGTGCGCCCTGTGGTGGGCTGACACCCTGCCTGGGATTTCTTTCCTGCCTTGCGCCCTGTGTTGGCTGGGATTGGCTCCAGCAGACCCCCGTGACCCTGTAGTTAGGATATATTCCTCATGAAAGATTGTGTACAGACACTGCATAACATGAATACATACTATATTCTTAGTTGTTTGATTTCAGTGTTTTGATGGTGAATTCCAAGACCTTCAGGTGGTTCTTGAAGTATGAGTATGGTCTTCCCAGCCGAAAGATCACATAAGACAAAAGCATTTAGTATTGGGTAGAATGGTAGTGCATTGCCACACTGCTGCCTTATAGCTTTAAAAAAAGAGTTAAAATCCTGATTTTGTGATAGGGCACAAAAATTGGCAGTCATTTTACATGAAAAAGGTAAATGTCTATTTCTGCTTTTCTCATAAAAAATGTGGCTTTGTTGCCTTGTTTGGTAAGGTGCAGTACATCTGTTACTCAAGCAGTGGATGATACAGTAGTTTTCGATCTTTCAGACCATTGTGATGTTGTAATATAAATTGAATGCCTTGTGACATTCTAAGCAGAGTACACCTATCCAACTAAATTTTACTTGGACATTTGGTCTCTTTATGGAAGACAGTCTCTCAATATTTATTTGAATTAGCTTATTCCTTTATTCACTGCTTTCTTAAGATTGATGATAGGGCTTGTAACTCTAGGCTGTCTGAGTGCAAAGTAACATCCCTTTCTTTCTTATTCAATGCCCGTGGGAAGGTTCTCTGCCAGTGTAATCATTTAACAAAATATGTATCAATAATTTACAATAAAGCATAAGTCACTTTACTACAGGCTAGAAAAATAAATTGACTGGTAATTTTACAGAGCTTCTATGTTTATCTGGTCATGCTGCTTGTGTTTCCTTGTTAAAGCACATTGCCTAAATTTGCATTTAAATCACTGTATTAGACAATCGTGTGTTTGATGCAAAAAGGCAAATCAAACCTCTGATGGCATCCTTAAAGGTAGAAATGCAGCAAAGGTGTTGCCAACAGAAAACAAATTCTTGGTTTCAGTACATGTTTTACTTTATAGTGGGTTTGTTTTGTAGTTATATCCTTAAATACAGTATAATATTTCATTCACCATAATTAAGTAAGTGAACCATGATCCTCATGTAAATCACTCAGCACTAGACCGTCTTATATTATTATACAGTATTATTGTATACAGTTGTGAACTTATCGCAAACTTAGGATGTTGCAGAATGCATAAGATAAGAAGGCCTAGGTCACCTAATCTGTGACTTTCCAGTTTGTAAATGACAGTGGGCACCCACAGGTTTAGTTTCTTCTAGAAAGCTGTTAGTTGTTTTCATCCCCTATGTTGTCAGCTGCCAGTATCTCTTCTTATGTTAACAGACATTTATATTGGCATGATATTAATTTCTGTTTTTTATTTGCTTATTATGGCATTTTGTGTTTAAGTTGCACATTTTGCTAGGTTTAGTACTTTACTGTTGTACTATTATAGTGGTAAATATATGTACGTGCTCTGAGGTTAGTGTGCTTATGATAGGCTTTGTGAAGAATGTTATACAATAATTAATTGAATATAATGGAAGTAGCCTACTAATTTAAGGAGTTAAGTTATATACATTTTTTAGAGAGAGAAAATTAGTAAAAAAAAAAAAACACAGCTACACAACACTTTAATGTAGGTGCCTAAGAAAAGTATTCACCCTTTTGGAAGTTTTCACGTTATTGTTATACAACAGTGAATCTCAGCAAATTCAATGTGTCTTTTTTTGGCTTTGATCAACAGAAAAAGACTCTTTAATGTCAAAGTGAAAGCAGACCTTTGCAAAGTGGTTTAAATTAATTACAAATATTGAAAGAAAAAAAATGAGTAGATGCACTATTGAGAATGTGTGGACAGGACTCTGTCAGCTTTGCATATCTTCTTTGCGAAGCTACTCAAGCTCTTTCAGAATGCATTGGGATTATGAGTGAACATCCATTTTCAAGTCCAGCCACAATTTCACAATTTGATTGATATCTGAACTCTGATTTAGCCACTCCAGGATATTAACATGGTTGTTTCTAAGCCATTCCTGTGTAGCTTTGCTTTGCTAGTCTTACAGGACTTCTTTATTTTTTGCTGCCTTCATTTTACCTCCCATCTTCAAAAGCCTTCCTGGAGCTGCTGCAGAGGAGCATCCCCACAGCATTATTTGGCCACCACAAAGCTACTCCTCTTCTTGCAATTTTTATACATTTACCCATTACCTGACTTGTGCTTTTCAATCACCTTTTCACAGAGTTGCTTGGTATGCTCTTTTATCTTTGCTGTTTAGGGTAGGCCTGGCCTGGTTCCAGTCCAGACTACTCTCTGTATGGCTATGAGTTATCCTTATGTCCACATAGATTTCCTTTCACAGTCCAAAGACATGCAGGTTAGGTGGACAGATGGTAAATTGGCAGTGGTGTGCATGTGTGTTCACAATGTGTTGGACTGGGACCCTGCAAAGGGATTGCTCCTGCCTTGTACCTAACGCTTGCTAGGATAGGCTCCAGCTTTCCCATAACCCTGTTTTGGATAAGCAAGTGTAATGGATGGATGGATGGATGGATGTGTAGATTAAGCTATTATATTGACTCACCACAAGTTGGACCTTCCACATACAGGGGCAATTGTACTACAATCAATTGAAACCACAGAAAGGTGACCTCCATTGAACTAGCGATGGAACTTCTAAAGGCAATTGGCTGAACCTGTGATGATTTAGGTGGGTCATATTATAGGTGGTGAATACTTATGTGAGAAATTATGTTTTTTCTATTTGTAATTAATCTAGCTCACATTACAATGATCCATTTTCACTTTGACAGTAAAGAGTGTTTTTCTGTTCATCAGTACTAAAAAAAAGCCACATTAAATCCACTGTGATTCAGTGTTTCATAAATGTGAACACTTCAAAAAGAGTGAATACATTTTACAGGTACTGTAAGTTTCTAAAAAAATGGTTATGTAATATTTTTTGTTTATGTATTATTTTACCAAATGAACAGACAAAATGTGTATCAACTGCCTTACAGATGCAGTGTTATTGACTACAACTTTTAGAAGTATTACCAAATAGAATTGTTTTTGAAAGATTCCATGGACTAAGCGAAAACATGAATGTGAGTGTGTACATAAGTGTACCTGTGATGAACTGCCAGTCCCCTCCAAGTTTGGCTCCTGCTCCTTGCGGCCAGTGCTCTCAGAATTGTCTCTGGTTTCTTGAGACCTTAAAATATAAAATAGGTTTCAGTAGGAATTAGGATTCAGTAAATTCATGATTGGCATGTATGCTTGTAGTAGTCAAAGCAAAAAAGGTATTCCTAAACCTGTTATGGTTGCCCTGTTATGCAATTTTTAAATTAATCCACACACAGAGATTTGCATTTGTTATTTATACAGTTGCTTTTAATACTGTATAAGGATGCCAAATATCTTCAATTTCCAAAAATGCTAATAGAATAACAGATTAAAAATTATACCAATTAGCTGTGCTTGATACTGAGTATTGCAATAAAGCATTCTTAAAATGTAATACTAGTTGAAGCTACAGCTATAGATCAGTGTTCTTCAAAATCATCAATTAATTTTATATAGTGTCATACACATCAAACAATACCCAAATATTTGTTTGTTTGTTTTTGTGGACAAACAAAGTTACAGTGTAGTATAATACTAAGAAACTCATTAGTACCTTGAAATTATAACTGTTTGCACCCATCCATTGATTTTTTTTTAAACTTGCTATTTACATTGCAGGATTTTATTGAACCTGAGTCTGTTCCAGGAGCATCAAATGCAAGACAGCAGTCAACTCTGAACCTTATAGAGGAGGACAATCCATCACGGATTGCAAACACACTCACACAGATTAATTCAGAGTCACCAAGTAATCTAAACTGTGAATCTTTGGGATGTGAGAGGAAAATAAACTACACAGATAACACCTAGGAGATGAGGACAAAATGCGAGCAAACAGAATCCAAACAGCTAGACACTGGATTAGGAATTACACCCAGAACTACTGAGCTGTGAGGCAGCATTGCTCACCACTGCCCGGGGCCATCCAAAAGTAGATACAAGAATGTTGTAATGAAAGAACTTTGGGACATTTGTGAATGTCCTGACATCATGAAGAGAGGACAATGTACTGTGGAAACACAAAAAATGAAGCAAGTGAACTGTAGCATGGTAAATACAATGCTATCAATCTGGGAGAGTTTAAGCAGGAAGTATAGTTGTAGAAAGCAAGAGAGAAGAGTTGGCATTCATTATCTCTTACAGTTGATGCCTCCATACTGCAGTAGTTCACCAGAGCAGAAGCCACAAAAGTTAAGTGAGTGCAAATTATTGCTGGTGTTTCTCTAAATTTCAGTTTGTTACAATAACATTTTCTTAGTTAGCATTACTTTATTTTTAGCACTTCAAAGGTAATGCTGCACTAACCTTGAATTTAATTTGATGAATCTCCGTAGAACACAGAATAATTTTCACCTCCGTTTTAGTATATGTGTGAGAAAAGGTAGGTTTTCAGTTGTACTTCCGGATTTAGCTAAACATCCAGGTAACTGTACACAAGTGAATGATATCAAATGAATTAGTCAATTTCAGTGCAGTTCTGCTTAATACTTTGTTTATTTTATTCATTGTATATCATAACTAAAGCTGAATACATGAAACAAGATAAGGAAAACAATTACATCAGTACATTGAATTTAATCGATAGGGCTATTTATAAAATAAATCTGATGCTTACCATTCATGAGATTCAAGTCAAGCAATTTTTGATAAACAGTAGACCTGATATATTGCAAGAAATACTTAAATCTCTTGTCTGCAATATAAAGAAGAAAGAAAAGTAGATAGGTCACCCATAAGCAAAGAGATTGATATAACTCAGGGATAGACGATGTTATTTAGAGAATAAGGTAACATCAGTCATTTTTTCTATACTGTACATTTCCTGAACTCATTTAAATCAATTCAGGTTAAGATAACAGATTCTATTAAAAATTATAGTAGCTTCTAATCTTGGCAGGAATGAAAAGAGAGTGATCATGATTTACTGACCTCATTGTCAAAAAAAAGAGCATTCTCCTTTTTAGATTTTTTCATATTTTACCATGTGTGAAATTTTGATGTATTTAAATAGCCTTCTTTCTCATTTGTGGACACTTAAGCTTTCCTTTTTCTCTTTGATAACCTTCTTAATGAGTTTTCTCCTCGCCTGGTCATCATTTATGGAGGGAAGTCTTGATCTATGGGTGTCTTGGTGGTGCCATTTTTTTTGTTTCTTAATAATGGCCTTCACATTGTTCCATGATGTTGAATGTGCTGCTTCAGAATCCTTTTCTATCCCTCTCCTAATTTGCAATTAAGATCCCATATATTGTTTATTAGCTCCTCATTACCCATGGTTATCATTGCAATAAGAAACCTAAAAACATTCAGGGAATCATACAGGAGCAGCGGATTTAATGAAGGGCAAGTCAATATCAACTTGAACCAATGTTAGAAGGCAAAATGTTTTGGTGCCTGATCTGGAATATGGTTAAATCTGAACACACCTACAAACCTATTAAAGAGGGTTTTACATTTCACATTTTTATTTAATTTCCTAAAAAGTATCCATTATTTTAAATATTGTTTGTTACAGGAGTTTATTGAAGGTGAAAAAGATCTTACATGATGTAGGTTCCTGTTAATGAGCATCTGTGGACTATGTAACTACATCAACTAAAAACAACACTAAACATACAAGAAAACACAAGGGCACTTATCTTGTGCCTCTCTCAACCAGTTTCTTGCTGGTTCTTCGTAAAATAATGAAATCTTTCTCATTGGTCACAATTCAATTTTTGGTTACTACATAATTTTGTTTCATGTTTTGTTAAATGACTTACAAGGGACCCAAGCATAGAAACATTTACAAAACCTCAGAGTACAACAGTTTAGAGGTGTTTTTGTTGTTCTCTCAGCATTACTCACCTTTTTGACATTACATTGTGTGTGTCTGTGAGACTAGCAGCATTAGAGCTGCCGCTTTTTACTTTTCCTTAGTCTAATAATCTTTATTGAACATAGTGGTGTGAACCTCGAGCCATATCTTGCTTACTAGTTTAGTCTAATCGGTGTCTGGTAGAACCCAAGAGTGTTTAGATCTGGATATACAGAGTGACTCTTGTCAGATGTAAGATTTGGACCTTGATGTGCAATTTAGTTGTACCAAAGATTTGAAGAAAGATAATTCCAATCCTCTTCCCTCATTACTTAGGGACTGTCTGTACAGATGGCAGTTAAAGTCTGTTCTATAGGCCTCGGCACAATGAATAGAGTGTTCTGTTAATGCTAGAAACCCCAAAGCGTGCGAAAATTTTCATTCTCCATTGTCACACGCGTGTGAGTAGGAGTCAACTAAAGGGCCTGAATAATGGCAATTCCATGTCCAACCAGGGGGCGGCAGGGTGCACCAACTGTCCCTCTCAATCCCTTGCAGACCATTCTCGGGAAATACCACAGGGTTCCGGTGCCTCCAGTGACATCACTTCCTGTTCTGGTGTCTCTGACGACGTCACTTCCGGTCCCGGCACCTCAAGACTCTGTCTTGTAAACATCTCTTGAAAAATACCTTTTTGCAGCCAGGATATATTATACAGGTGGCTGCGCCAAACCTTTATAATGTCTTTTCGTCATTCTTGTTACTCCATGAAAAGCCTACTTTCCCCAAACATATGCAAAGAAAATCGTTTGTCCTTATCAGCACAGCAGCTGCCTGCCAATAACTGACTTTGTTTTGCAATTGTGTCAATTAACAGCACAGAACTTGCACTGGCCCTTCCCCATTCAGCCAGCCATTTGTTCCTCCTGACACTTTTCCACTGTCTGTTTAGCACCACCAGCTTGAATCCTCTCACTTACAGCTGAGAGTCTGCATTGAACATTTTATATGGCAAAGACTTGTAAGGAGATATATTAGTAATGATATATCATCATTTGAAATGCATACATTTCATGTGTGTTTCATGTCTACAATGATCAGTGTAAATGTGCGATGAAACAAGAAATGTTAGGTCTTGTAGACACAAAGTAAATGTTTGTGTTTATTATATCAATTATAACAGCTTGAATGTGAGTTTTTACTTTTTTGATAATCACGTTTCTGTGACGTCAACCGGCACACAAACCTAAATTGCCGTTTAGCATTAACTTTCGCAACTAACAACCATATACAGACTGTTACACAACAAAAATGTATTTATTATATCCAATATGATTGCTTACATGTGAAACACACACATACATGAAAACATCTTTATTTGGAAAAGATATTTGGCATTTCAGCAACATCATAAGAACAATTTTTTTATTCACTTTTAATTTTGAATAAAAGTGCACTTGTTTTGTCATTTTGTGAAGGTGTTTATTTTATATTCCATGTCTTAATTTGAAAATGATATTTGTACTTCACATTCACAGTAACAAAACAATTTGGCGTCTATCCAAGAACAAAATCAAATGAAAAGAAATCATTCAAATGATATGTCACTGTGAGTGTGTAAAGACTGTGAAGTTCAAATGTCAGTCGGTACAAAATAAAGACATTTGCAGTCATGTGTGTGTTTGCATGTTTCATTTTCAAATGAGTGTATTTGATATAATAAAAATATGCATTTCACCTTAGTCTGTAACAGATATACAGTATTATAATAGGAGCCCACGCTGCCCCACTTTTCTGGATGGGGAAGGTTGCTTGTAACAGTGTCACTCCCTGTACTTTCTTGCAACACTCCCAGTGTCTTCCTGCTCTTCAGCCTTTCAGCAGTCTGGAGGAGGCACAAGGGTGTATATATGGTTGATTGACATAGAATCTTATGAAGGACTATATTCTGGTAACCATTCTGGTTGCTTTTTTCCTTTAACAGCTGTAGTCAAAGATTCATACAAAAATGTAGTTTTAAGCTTTATAGCTCAGTGTCCTACAAATAATTTGTCTTAAGTTTCCAATTAAACAAAATGAAAAGGAGTATTTTATTAGTCTTGTTTATCATGGCTTCTGAGAGTGGTGACATATTACATGTTGGTTAGACATACAAGTAACAATTTCACTTTGCTCCATACATGTAATATATACTAGTACTACTACCTTTGTCCTTTGAGCAATTTGCCTTTCATGTTTCTTCAGTAGATTTCGCTCATCTCAAAACCCATTTGCAATTTAGCCCAGTTCATAAGCTTGTGAATCCATTTTGTTCATGTTCACTTTTGGAGCTTTGCTCTTAGCTCTCAATTTCACCTTTTCAAATATTTTTCCGAGTTCCTTGTGCTGTGTTTTTTTTCTTAACTCTGCTTTGCCTAACTCTCTTGTTTCTTTAATGTTTGTTTATCTTTCATTCATTTCAACTTACTTTCCAAATTCTCATATTCTGATTATGCCACAACTGTCCATCACTGTCCACCATATTTTTATGTAAGTCCAAACACTCAAGTGGCACAGGAGCTAAAGCCTAATAGATGATATTAAGTAAATGTCTTGAAGTTCCTTTCAGGGTTTGAAAGGCTTGTAAAGTCACAGTGGAAGTCTAAACAGAAGTAGAAAGGTCCCAGGATATTTAGAAGGAAGCCTTGCTCTAATCTGAAATACACTATGGTCTTTTGAGAAAATTCATATGGGAAAATGACAATGTTCCAAAACTTCCAAAATAAAAGAAGCCGAATTTCCTCTCCTAATTCAACCAAGGATGTGAGACAGGATGTCTGAGTAATTTTGCAAATATTGAAGTGTCTAAATGTGCAAGCCATTACAGACTATTCCAAAAGATTAATTTCCACCAAAGGTGCCCTGTCAAATCCTGACTGATGGAGAGGGCGGTGTTTACTTGCAGAAGCACTTATTTTGTATTTGCTTAATTATAAACTGGCATATAAACAGCTGCATGATGGATGCTAAGTATATGAAACCATAACTGCAGTACTTCACATAATTTTATTCTCCCTATTCTAATAAGTAGAGTTACAGGAAGGCCACACAAGAGCTACTTGACTTATTCTAGGGCTTTGAACTAGGACAAAAGATTTTAAGAGCTGGCTCTTTTTATTCTAAGCAAATTAAATCTAAGAGAAGAAACATGCCTAGGAAGTGTTTAAAATGGCAATGGGTACAACTACTAACAGCTTATTTTATAACATGTTGTTCAACAGTGGTGGCACAGTTGTAGCACTGCTGCTTTGGAGTAAGGAGTCCAGTGTTCATGTCCTGGGTCCTTCCTGTATGAAATTTGCTTGTCCTCCTCATGTCTGTGTGGGTTTCCTCCAGGTGGTTCCAATGTCCAAAGACATGCAGGTTGGGTAGATCGGTAACACTAAATTGGCATGTCTGGTGTGTGTGTTGACCCCACAATGGACTGGTGCCCTGTCCAGCATATGTCTCCTGCCTTGTGCCCTATGCTACCTGGGATAAACTCCAGCTCCCCCCGCAGTCATGTTCTGGATTGTTGGTGAGAAAATAACATGACATCTTTTCAACAATGACACAAAGGCATAAATGAAAAATGAGCAAGATTAAAATTTGCTCATCCATCCATCCATTATCCAACCTGCTATATCCTGACTACAGGGTCACAGGGGTCTGCTAGAGCCAATCCCAGCCAACACAGGGTGCAAGGCAGGAAACAAACCCTGCTAGATGTTAGAAAATATTTCTACACAAAAACTGTAAAAACATTGAACAGGTTACCAAGAAATGTAGTTGAATGTAGCACACAGGGGTAATACTTAACTTGGTGGAAGTTAAGTAGAAACTGGCATGCCGTTTACATTTGCAGAAGGTGGGCACCTCTGTCAGAGAGGATATTCTTATTTGGTCTTTCTGGTTGTTACTGGTTATCTGTTTACATTTCTCTGCTTTAATAATATTTGGTCAAAAAATAAAAAAGAAAGTTGGCATGCCATTTTGGCCTGAATACCCTATTTTGTCTAAACGTATATTCTGATACTTAAAATCAGAAAAATTGTGTTTTTTGTAATTTGATGGCAAAATCAAATCAAAATCGAGTCTGATAAAGTCCAGTCAAGCGTCACTCTAGATCCTCCAGGTGAGGCCCTCTGAATCAGATACTCTTTCAGTAAGTCTTCTATATGAAGTGACATTAAGCACTTTAAAGCTTATGAATCAGTTCTTGTGTAGATTTTCTGAAGTATTCTCCTCTTTATGTCTTGCACAGATCTCTGTCAGCCATAGAGTCAACTCAACAGTCTGCTGCATCTTTCATAGCAATCACTATCATGAGGAACTCTAGATAAGATTGAGAATTTGGTGATCAACTGGAAAGCCACTGATTGGTGTACCTGGTGGGGTCACAAAGAAAACCCCTTAAGAATAAATCTAAAAGAAATAGCTGATTAGAATAGGAATGAAAATTATACTTAAATGGAACAAAAGAAGAATCTTAAATATGCCTTACAAAAAGTGACAATGTGCAACCCATTGTCAAGAAAGCTGATTAAAATTCAAAATCTTCCAGGCGTGCCATAATTCTCGGAAGGCTCATGTGTAACTGGGAAGAACAACTTGCCTTAATCCATAAAATCCCTTTTGCAGACATCAGGGGGAAAAAAATAAAGCATGAAAGAAGTAGCTTCCTAAAATAAAGACAGTTCCCTGGGCCACCTGGGGGCACCACAGCATTCAATAGTAATTGCTCTGGGATTTTGAAGGTCTTGCATGACCTTTAATTTACATAAAACTTTAGTCAGACGTGACACCACATTTTTGGATTAAAAGCAGCAAACACTTGCCTGAATATTCTCTATGATTGACTTGTGCAAATCTGCAGAAAGATAAAGCACAGAGCCAAAAATAGAGAATATTGCGCTGCTGCCGGCAGTCAATCTCATTATGCTAATGAGCTGCAGACAAAAGAGGTGTTAATATAATAAGAAAATCATGGGCTATACATACAGAAGTGAGGGAAGAGCAACTAAAACCCAGCAACAACGGGGCACAGGGCTCTTGAGGCAAAGGAGTGGAACTGCGGGTTCAACCCTCAGCTGCAACTCATTGTGGTCAACTTGTATTTTTTCATTTTTAATGTTTGCAACAGGATTTTTGATATTTAAATTTTCTTTTATTAAGCTGAGAAACAAATATATCGCTATTAAATTAAAGGGGGTATTTGACAACAATACATAAAAACATAATACAGTATGTGCAGTGCAGAAAAACATACCGAGCACGATACATCATAGAAAATAATACAACAGTGTGCAGAATGCAGTGCAGTTGTGGCACTCCTCTTGAAGTAGTGGTATTGTCATGTGTGCGGAGTACAGTGAAATTCTTACTTACATGTCTGGTCAGCATGTGGCCTTGGCATTTTTGGTTCAAGTTGGCTTGCTGAGATCTGTAACCAAACAATGTTTGGAGTCTCTGCCAGTCGACAGTTCCTAGTCAACTAGTAAACAATGGAGTGGCATTATCCTAGTATTGGCACAGAGGTCTCTGTCTTGGCTGACATTCTTGGCTAGGCTGTTGTAATGAGGAGCAAAATTTGTTCATGTTCTTAGAGAACATTGACAACATTGATCACAAAACACCTACTTTCACAAGTATTTTTCCTGGTTGAATGAACTACAAATTTCAAAAGGTTAAATTCAACATATTACTATTTATTCCTTTGGAATTGAGGGCACATTCCCATCTGGAGATGTAATCGTGCAACCTGGAAATATAATCTGTCAAATCTGCCTTCCTTGTCAACAGGAAATTATGCATTATGATGTAACTGCAATGTCTATCCTTGAGAAGTAGGCCACTTAAGTCTTGCTTCCATTTGACAGTTTTACCACAATGAAAATCTAGAGTTGAGGTCTAAGATGCAAAAGTATTTAGTCATAACTGATAATAACTATGAACTGCAATAAATTTTATGGGTACTTGGCAAAAGATAATTGAAAAAAGAAATAAAATAAGCAACAAGCATTAAAACAATCACTATGGATTGGAATTGGTACTGTATGACCTTAAATGAATGCAATCTGGGATAAGAATATCATGTAAAATGTTTTGGATAGGTATCTTCTATTAAAGGTACTATATGATAGATAGATAGATAGATAGATAGATAGATAGATAGATAGATAGATACAGTGGTGTGAAAAACTATTTGCCCCCTTCCTGATTTCTTATTCTTTTGCATGTTTGTCACACAAAATGTTTCTGATCATCAAACACATTTAACCATTAGTCAAATATAACACAAGTAAACACAAAATGCAGTTTTTAAATGATGGTTTTTATTATTTAGGGAGAAACCTACATGGCCCTGTGTGAAAAAGTAATTGCCCCTTGTTAAAAATAACCTAACTGTGGTGTATCACACCTGAGTTCAATTTCCGTAGCCACCCCCAGGCCTGATTACTCCCACACCTGTTTCAATCAAGAAATCACTTAAATAGGAGCTGCCTGACACAGAGAAGTAGACCAAAAGCACCTCAAAAGCTAGACATCATGCCAAGATCCAAAGAAATTCAGGAACAAATGAGAACAGAAGTAATTGAGATCTATCAGTCTGGTAAAGGTTATAAAGCCATTTGTAAAGCTTTGGGACTCCAGCGAACCACAGTGAGAGCCATTATCCACAAATGGCAAAAACATGGAACAGTGGTGAACCTTCCCAGGAGTCGCCGGCCGACCAAAATTACCCCAGGAGCGCAGAGACGACTCATCCGAGAGGTCACAAAAGACCCCAGGACAACGTCTAAAGAACTGCAGGCCTCACTTGCCTCAATTAAGGTCAGTGTTCACGACTCCACCATAAGAAAGAGACTGGGCAAAAACGGCCTGCATGTCAGATTTCCAAGATGCAAACCACTGTTAAGCAAAAAGAACATTAGGGCTCGTCTCAATTTTGCTAAAAAAACATCTCAATGATTGCCAAGACTTTGGGGAAAATACCTTGTGGACTGATGAGACAAAAGTTGAACTTTTTGGAAGGCAAATGTCCCGTTACATCTGGCATAAAAGGAACACAGCATTTCAAAAAAAGAACATCATACCAACAGTAAAATATGGTGGTGGTAGTGTGATGGTCTGGGGTTGTTTTGCTGCTTCAGGACCTGGAAGGCTTGCTGTGATAGATGGAACCATGAATTCTGCTGTCTACCAAAAAATCCTGAAGGAGAATGTCCAGCCATCTGTTTGTCAACTCAAGCTGAAGCGATCTTGGGTGCTGCAACAGGACAATGACCCAAAACACACCAGCAAATCTACCTCTGAATGGCTGAAGAAAAACAAAATGAAGACTTTGGAGTGGCCTAGTCAGTCCTGACCTGAATCCAATTGAGATGCTATGGCATGACCTTAAAAAGGCGGTTCATGCTAGAAAACCCTCAAATAAAGCTGAATTACAACAATTCTGCAAAGATGAGTG
This sequence comes from Polypterus senegalus, assembly GCF_016835505.1. Lineage (NCBI taxonomy): Eukaryota > Metazoa > Chordata > Cladistia > Polypteriformes > Polypteridae > Polypterus > Polypterus senegalus. The sequence goes on along the minus strand of NC_053159.1, from coordinate 120,031,607 downwards.
GGCCAAAATTCCTCCAGAGCAAGTTATCGCAAACGCTTGATTGCAGTTATTGCTGCTAAGGGTGGCCCAACCAGTTATTAGGTTCAGTGGGCAATTACTTTTCACTCAGGGCCATGTAGGTTTGGATTTTTTTTTCTCCCTAAATAGTAAAAACCATCATTTAAAAACTGCATTTTGTGTTTACTTGTGTTATATTTGACTAATGGTTAAATGTGTTTGACGATCAGAAACATTTTGTGTGACAAACATGCAAAAGAATAAGAAATCAGGAAGGGGGCAAATAGTTTTACACACCACTGTAGATAGATAGATAGATAGATAGATAGATAGATAGATAGATAGATAGATAGATAGATAGATAGATAGATAGATTATAATAATGAATGGAATTTATTTGATATTTATTCAAATGGAATTGTGATCTTTTGACCCAGTTAATGCACATCCCTAAAGAAGCACAATACAATACAAGCAATACATTTTCATGACCAAATTAAACTGAAATTATAAAACCATAAAATACACATCAGAGGACCTCACTCAAACATAGCTAGTCATTACACAATAGGCCAATAAATACTAAGTAGAGCGATCAATAAACTGACAGAACATATGCCTTTGCCATTCGGTCATACTATAAGAAAATTTATTATCATAACATAAGCAGTTATTAATTTTTGATAACATGATTTTAATGAGGATAGCCAATGCAGAAAGATCATCACTTAAGGCCATGATTATTCAGAACCAAAGAAACCTGATTTTACTTTTATCTACATTGTCTTTTTTCAGTGATCCTAGATATACAGAGATTAAAAATGGATCATACAGTATCACGATGTGAAGTATCTATAAAATCAAGATCATGTTAAAAAAAGACAGCACAAGTGCTAGGTAGACCACATTCGATCTGTTTGTTTCTATTGGTCATATGTTCTCATTAACGTCACAACTACTACTGTATCTCAGAGGGGCCATCTGGACTTGTGGACAGTTATCATAAACTTTTCACTTCTGTGTAAAAAATAACACTTACACTGGATTAAGGAAACAAAAGAATGGCAGAAGTCATTTTATAATCATTCATGTCTTGGTTGCAAACCTCTGAATAATTAGACAGGAGTGATAGGAAGCACTCGTATTCCATTTGATGATAAAGCAGACATGTCTGACCTCTGTTCACCAGTGTCAACCTTGTGAGTTTGGTGACTCCGTGGACAAGCTCAGTGGACACTTGTTTGAAAAGGGCACTGTACATCTGCCCACAGTAACATTTCTGTTCTCGTTCTCAGGCAAGAGGAAGTGCCACCCCAGCCACTTGATATCACTTCTGCTCCTTCCTGAATAAGCTCCTTCTAGACCTTCATTTATACAACACCCCGACACAGGAAGGTCAGTGGAAAATGTCCAAGGATGCATAGTTGTCATGATCCGAGGCTAACTTTAGAAACAGAAGGTATTATTTTTCCTTTTTTTATTTTTACAAAGCCTTTAATTTTTTGTTTCAAATCTTTGCTGAATTAAATAGGTTATCCCATCTGGGACCCCAACACTTTTTTTTACGTTTCTCTCTACTTTATTAGCATCAGCCATGAGGTTCTTCCCTTGAAAGAGTCTGTAGCAAAAGTTTGTAGCAGAATTCATTCCCATAAACTTGTACATGGAGTAAAATGTAAGCTCCTGCCACCTATAGTCAGAAAGAAATTAATAAATTAATAAAACATGTTTTAAAATATCCCACCAATATGCAGGTGTTTTCTTTGCTGTAAGAAAAGGGCCTAACTGTACATATATTAGTCTTGTGTCACATCTTCACGCTTTTGCTTTTTCTTTCTAAGGAGACCTTGTAATGTTGTTTCATTCAGAATTTGTCTCTATTAAGTATCCCAGCCATAGTGGCCATAATTCTTAATATGTTGTGCTCCTCAGTGACTACTGAGTGGACTTCATGCAGTCTCAATGAATTGCTGGCAATGTTCTCTATTTGCATAATTGATCTACTCAGCATTGCCTGGAGTCGCTGCCAATCCAGTCTCACAATTGACGACATCATTCAAATTACATCTGCAATATTAGCCCTTTGTATTTGCCTCTGAGCTACTCCACCACCTCACAGTATCTCTTAACTGCAATGTTCTGTGTGCTGCTCAGTTTTTCAATTGTCCTTGCTTGTCTTACTTCACCCTTTCTTGCACACACTAATTCCTCTTTTGTACAAGACCAATTGCAAACTGAGCAATACTCCAGAAGATGTCTACATTTATGCACACTATTTGTATCACCAGATATTTCCTGTGGGTTTAAGTTAATCCACTGATTTGTGTAAGTTTTAAAGAGTAGAGTTTACTGTCCAGCAAATATGCCCCTAGCTTTATTTATTCTGTGGCAGAGTAGGATAGCACTGTGCTCAATAGGTTAGTGATGTAGACCAGATCAACCCCAGTTTGTCATGAAATTGAGTCTTCACAAAGTAAGACAAGGAACAGGCCAGGAACTTAACAAACCTGCCCAGAAGATGTGACCCGACATTTGCGCGATAGACATATAAGCGGCGACAAAATAGCGTAGATTAAAACGCGGCGTCAAAATCGCGCAGACAAAATCGCGCCGACAAAATCATGCCGACAAAATCGCGAAAGTTTCATTAAATATGAATTACTAGTTTAAAGCATATATAATAATGTTTATTTTAGAAGTCAATATTATGAGACACGGCATGCAGATAGTCCTTAAGATCACGCCCTGCATACGTAGGAAGAATTGCAGCAAGACGTCTTGATAGTTGAGCGTATTTAGACTTGCTGGCTGCCTGACTGCTGGCTGGTAATTCCGCTTTGTATATAACGCGTTATGCCAACCCTCGACTGAGTTACTTCTTCGCGGCATGCCATCATGATGTTATAACAGTTATAACCTAGCACATAATGTGTACATAATGTGCACGTACGCGTCCCACTCTCTTGGCCTCTCTCACCATTTTGTCATGGCGATTTTGACGGTGTGCATTTGTCGAAAACCAGTTAGCGGGTTTGTCGGCACTCATTTGTCCGTTGCGGTTTTGTCGGCGCTCATATGTCTATCGCGGTTTTGTCGGTGAACTCGCAGAAGATGCTCAATTTAACTCAGCCAGGCCACAAGTACAACCTGCTGACTTTAGCCAAAGCAGGGTCCAACAAAGAGAAGCTAGAAAAAATGCAAAATGTCCACAATTCTATCAAAAAAAACATAAGAGAGAGGATAACAGTCAACCCCCAGCTTGTGAGTAAAATCACAACAAAGGATCTTTATAAATTAAACATTTATTTAGAAAAAAAATTTGAAAAATTCAAAAAGATGGTCATCAGATCAAAAAGAGTCAAAAGGAGTTGCCTAAAAGACAGTCCTACAGGAAACATGTCCCAATATACAGTCCAGATGAATAATCCAAGAGCGGAGAGAGTATAATCTAAACAGAAAATAATACTTCCAAATACTCCAATCAAACAAATGATCTTCAGTTTTTGAAGGATTCACTGGAAATAGTAGATGAGGCCTGGAGTGCCGGCCTATTGCCATTGATTTGGCTAAGAACATATAATCACAAAGGAAATAGAAGACCATTTGTCTGACACCGCAGATTTTTTAGCAAGAATCAATGATATTGAGGAGGATATTTTTTTCTTTTATAATCTAGTTGATGGCGTTGCTTTTGCTCAGGACAAAATTTTGTACCTGTTAAAGCAATATGCTATCCACGCTGTGGACAAGAGTCCACGTCACCGCACCTAGGGCACACACTGCCAGTAAAAGCAAAAGTTGAGGACTTTTGCTACAGAATGCTTTCAGCCTTTTTCTCCAGTTTTTCATATGGCTACAATCCATCCACTCACCTCAAGGTATTCTGCTTTATTTGAGCAATCTCCTGTTTCTATATTTGCTGCCGTAAGTAAAGAGCCGATCAAACCAGTACGCTGTTTGCAGTTCTGGACCCTCTGCCATCTCCAACCACTGCTTCAGTTATGTGTAATCTGTCTTATTTTCACCCTGGTTGCTATTTCTGAACCCGTGCTACTGGCTCCAGTGTCCTTCCGCCGGCTTGTAGTTATTTTTCGCAACCTGAGAGCATGCCCAAAACACACGAAAACTGCTGAGGCCACACTGGAGCACCTGAAGAATGCCAAGGCCACAAAGCCGTGTTCTGAGCAGGTGTTTGCTTTACAGCTTGAAAGTCATAAATCAACATGGTTGCCAGGAAGCTCCACAATGTGATCATGGCTCCAGTGCCTTGTAGTTCAAAAGGTTAGTAGCTAAACAGAGTACTCACTTTTTCCAACTGCTGGGAGATGCCCTGTTGACATCTGTGTCCCCAGGAGGGGGCACCATGCTCAGGTTGCTGTCTGTAGTAACCCCAGGAGGGGGCAGCATGTCCGGGTTATGGTCAAGAACGTTAGGGACACTAAAGGTGGGTGTAAACTTTAAACACTCAACCCTTAGTTTGCATGTTTCAGCCATGTTATCCCTGCTAAGAGATGCCCCGCTGTCGCTGCCTGAGTCCCCAGGATTGGGTGAGGTCAAATCACTGCCCGAGTCCGCAGGACGGGGCACAGTCAAGTTGTGGCCTGTCTTGTCTGCCTTGCTGAGACCACCAAGAGGTGGTTCCCACCCCCTTGTCTCTTCCGCCCTGCTGAGACCACCAGAAGGTGGTGCCAAGTCACCAGTCTCATTTGCCCTGCTGAGACCGCCAAGTGGTGGTCTGCCCTACCCAGTTGCCCAAAAGGAAACACCATATAGTAATGTCCAGCCTGTTTTGTTTACCCTGTTGGGACGACAAGAGGCGGTGGACTGTTTATTTCACTCACTGTGATGTTCTCAACCTTCTTACTTATTCAAGTCTTCTCTTCATGTCCCTAAGGGGGGATTGTGTCATTTATGGACAATTTGTACTTTGTGAAGGGGGTTGGGGTGTCTGGAAGCCACCCCTTGAGGAGGGTGTACCATTTTGTTTCAGCCAGTATTTCTCCCCTGGCTGGGTTTGTGTTTCTTTGTTTTTATGTAATTTGTTTGCACTCATGTTTCTTTTGTTTATTATATACGTTTTTCTTTGTGCTTATTTTTAATTGAAAGACGCCTAGATTATGTTCCATGTGTTTTGTGGGTGGTTCCCCAAGGGGCGGGGCCACTTGCCAATCACCACCAGGAACTGCCCTCCACCCTACATATTGGAGGGCCTTCCATAGTTGCTGGAGGATCATTTTGAATGCGATAGGGAGTGTTATTTGTGTCTACTGGTCTTTTTTCTTTATGATTTTCTGGAATTTTCTGAACCTGTGCTTTGTATTCAACTTCAACTTTGCATTTTGTATTTGCACTTGGGTTGCTGTGGATTGCTTTGCCTATTCAAGCAAATTCCTTTTTGCTTTAAGGAGCTACTGAGAGTCTCTGTTAAAATAAATCTTTTATTTTATAAAGATTATTCACAGCCCTTTTTTGTTTCTAGTCAAGGTTTTGACGGTATTCCACCCCTAGAGGGCAACTTTTTTGGGACTTGTGTGCATTTGGGACTCCTGAGTCATGGCATTAAGGAATAAATAAACTTGGAGAGACAGCACTTAATTTTCCAATGACAAACAAAATTAACAATTTAAATAATATAAAAATATGAAAGATTATAATACAAAACTACGGTGGGCTGGTGCCCTGCCCTGGGTTTGTTTCCTGCCTTGCGCCCTGTGTTGGCTGGGATTGGCTCCAGCAGACCCCCGTGACCCTGTAGTTAGGATATAGCAGGTTGGATAATGGATGGATATACAGTAATACAAAAACAAACATTATAACACATAACACACCTGCTGTAGACACCGAGGGTCACATTTGGTAACTCATATACTGAGGAAGCTCCCTTCCCCACCAAGGGCTCTATATGGGCCTTGACCAGCACTGTAACTTTTATCCTTTGTGTTTGAGTGCATTTTAAACTTGAAAGGGGCTAAGATTCCTATGAGATTATTCAGTGTTCCCACTCTTTATATACTGTATTTATAGTTATTTATTGGTATAACTTCACAATGTAATTTGTTGTGCAACACTTAAGGGCTTAAGTGACAGTAATGCAGCACAGAATCCCAACTAGAGTAGGTAAAGACCATTACAATCCTTGGTTAGTCACACAAGGGCAAACAAAGATTTGTGCTCTGAGGAGCATAAAAAGCACAGAAAGCAATGCGTTCAAATCCCAAAAATGAGTGCAGTCCCAAAACGAAATCCGAAAATATAGTCGAAAAACAAAGCAAACAAGTGAAAAAAGAAAACAGAAAATCAGTAATAATCAAAAAACAGTAACAAACACATTGGGACTCACCAGCTACCTAGTGCTTTCAATGAACTGCCAGGATCTGTGGATTTTCCTTAGCCTTTATTGGGTCTCCCTCTTGAATGACCACCTACAAAACTCATGGCACATAGAAAATGATACACAGACATATAGAAATAAATGATCAAAAATAGTGACATAAACAAATGAATCAACAATGAACAAAACAGACATACAGTATAAGAGGAATTTGAACCCCCAGTTAAGGGATGGCGGGCTGGGGTGAACATTACTATGTAGTTGCACGATTCAGTTTTTTTTACTTTATACAGTTCTAAAACAGTTTGCTTGTGGCACTATATAATCAATTTACAGCAGGAAAATACAATAAATGTGTTTGCAATTAATAGTTGTAAGAAGACGTACTGTAGTAGTACAGATCCTTCTGTATTGATTTAGTTGCCTTCTGTGTATTTAATAATATGCATAATTTAGTGTCATCTGCAAAATCAATAAAAATATTGTGTTCATTACTTTATTTAAATCATAAGGTGAAATTAAAAAGGGCCCAAGCTCCTGCTTTGATCCCCACAGGATGCCCTTTTGTCTTCTATTAATCAGAAGATTATATTACAATCATAGCCTGTTACTTGCCATGTTTCATATAATTCTGCACCCAAATGTACTCCATACTCTGAGTCCCAGTTCCTTGTAATTTGAAAATTATACTTTCATGAGGTACCTTATTGAAAAGCTTTTTTGAAGACAAAGTATATGCAAACGTAATTTAGAGGGAATGGACAGATTGAAGAAAGCCCCTTCCACATGTGTTCAGGAGAGAAAACAAATCAACTCCGTTTATTACAAAGGCAAAGGCTTGTGCTGAGTAAACCCCATTACCTCTGTGCCGTCTCAAAATCCCCATTCACATAAATAAAATATCATCCACATCATCTGATAGACTTCCTTTGAGAAATGTGCACTGCCTTGAGCCATCGATTCTCTGTCCTTATTCACATTCCAATTTAAGGCTGCCATTGCAATGTTATGTTCATTTGTGATTTTCTGATGATGATGTGGGGTTCTAAATATTTCATAACATTTTTACATTGTAATATGAAGCAAGACAGCTCAAAAATACGCTTCTGAAAGGAAATTTATGACTACCATTATGATTAAACCAGCCTTGGCTGTACTTGTTCAGTCACATAAGCAGGTCTCGTTCACACTCTGCTTTCTTCTTTGTCACCTGCAGAAGTTCTCCAATGTCAGAAGATCTTGACTTTCCCACCTTGAGATCAGGGATGCAGCCACAATGCCATAGATATGCTGATTTGGGTTAACACAGTTTAATCTTTTAATGCACTTCCTCTGATTGTTTGCATTAATTGGCACAAAAAGGCTAAAACGCAGGATTTGCTGCTCCTGTCTTGTGAAATCTTCCTACTTTCACTCTAATCCACCCATAATGAGTTGACCCCAGAAGATGGCAGCTGTGCACTAGAGCAGACTTGCTCCCATTTTGTGATGCCTCACACACTATTATTTCTAGTTTGCTTATATATTTGGTAAGAAGGTGTCATGAATTGGGAAACTAAGATTTCTTTTTTGGTGTGAAATAGATATTTTCCATTTCTGTAATTCTATTATACGTATCATGTAGCCATTTTGTAGCTTCAGCATTTTTATTATTATTGGGTTGCAGCGCGGTTTCTATGAGGCCCTGCCAAGTGCTCAGAACAGTGTCCAAGATAATTATGGATGAATACCTCAAACAACCTCATTGTGTTCTTCTGGTTACCAACTCATAGCATTCCATTTTTTGACTCAGTTTATGGGTTCAGTGCCTTGGTTCTGATGACAGCTCTTTCTTTGGCTAACGAATTTTAACAATTCTTGTTTAGGTTTCACTATCTGATGTTAGATGAGGACATTTTAGAATTTTAGATATTGACTCTCATCAGAGTTTCTCAAATACACGTACATCTCCTGGTCCATTTACCACTTTCCTCACGAGTGCTCACTAACTAACCAGCAGGCAATTGAAAGAGGTTGGCTGGAATTTAAAACAGCAGGTGAACGTGATCTATGCTGCGCCCAGCCCAGCCATTGTGGACACTCATAACTGGCATAGTATGAATCACAGAGAGTAGTGACAATCCTTTCTTGCGGACATCATTTTGGGCTCTAGAAGTGCACCATCAGTTTTTTTTGATCAGCTTACTTTTCTATAGTCAACCAAGCATCTCCAGTTGGGTTTTAGAGTACTCTTTAGGGGTATCTCAATGTTTTGTTTTTTTAATATCACCTTTCTTCAAGAACAAGGCTCAGTAACATCCAAGGGATCTCCTGGTGGACTATTCAACTTGCTGGAAGCTTAGCAGCATCAGCTGAGGAAATCTCCAGGTGGACTTTTTGAGATTTGTGAACACTGAAATATTTTTAAGGTACTTTCCTGAATTGATTTTCAGCATTGATCAATCAGCATGCTAGGGAAGGGAACTTTTGGTGAGCTTTGATCATCTTTATTTATTTATTAATTTTAAAGGTCTCTCAACTGTTTCAAAGGTAGTCCGCCTGAAGGATGCTTTGATGCATCAGACTTACCTTTGACCATTGCACAGTAAGCTGGCTTCTTTCAATATTTATATCTATATGCATTTAAACTAAAGTTAGATGTTCCCCTTAATCTCTGTATGAAATGTTCAGCACACTTCAGTGTGCATCTAAAGACTTTGCAAATGAGAACTCAGATTTTATATTTAATTTAAGATGTACTTTGGCCCTACGGCAGTTAATAATAAAGGCGCATATCACTCCCAGGTAACCTTGTCTTCGAATTCCAATTCTGTCTCCTCCTAAAGATGAAAAATGATAATTTATCTGAGACATAATTTTACCTAGCAGGCAATCCATTGAATATAAACAGTTTCTATTAGGCTATGTGTTTTATGCAGATGAATAAGATAATTCAGTAATCTAAAGCATAATATAGAGAGCAGTGACCTTTTGCTGGCATATTAAACTTTCTTATAATCAAGTATTTGGGCACAATATTCTATTATGAGAATTATATGAAAAAAATGGCATCTCATTTGAATTGTAGTATGCTTGTAAACATGTTCACAGTATCCTCTGAAAATGACAAAATATGTGAGTGAGGAACATAAAAACAGAATGAAAAATTGAAAAAGCAATAACCACCATGTGAATTAATCACTGTGTGCAGCAGACGCCCAGAGGCACTTCTGACGTACTGCTCTTAAGTCTTCAACTCCGCTGCAACGTGGCTAAAACACATAAAAATGAGCGTATTTGCTTAAATTTAAACAACGGTGTATACATGCTGCATGGTCTGAGGCAATCATTCTAGGCACTTCATAAAAATCTAATTTCACTGTCACAAAAGGGTAAAACAAGGTACAAAGATCCCTAGTAAATTAAAAACGGCTACCTGTCAATGAACATCCAAGGAGAATGTTTTTATTACAGTTCTTTTCATGCTGCACTTCACATGAAAGGTTGAAATATGGTGTCTCCTCCTTAGCCATTAGAGAATCTTGTCAGCAGTGCCACTGCATTCTTTTATTTCTGTTTGCATTGTAAAGCCATTTTTGTGGATGATGAAAATGGAACAAAATGTATAAAATAAAGACTGTTTGCTAAATATTTACAGTATGTCTTCTTTCAAAGACCCCATACTTCTCCATTTCTCACAAATCACACAGAAAAGCTGGCCAAAAAATAATGGAGGGACATCTGTAATGGGAAGTGAGAGCAGAGCAAGGCTAGTGTAGAAGTCAAGTGGTCTGCTTGCTCAGTTGGGAAAGGGACATTCCCTTTAGTAAACATTTGCTTCTGCCTCGGAGACCCTGGGTTTGCTAACTGTTCATGTGAGGATGTAAAACAGAGAGGACGAGACCTTGAGCAGTTCCAATCATTTGTGAAGACCGGATGCTCGTATCAAGGCTTAGGCTACTTTCTGCTGCTGGGATAGGCTTCAGCCCTGGTGATTCTACACTGGACCAAGTGGACTGAAAACAATATCAAATATAATTAATATTGATGTGTAATATGGTCCCCCATGAAGTCACAGTCGAGTTCATGTAAGAGAAGAAGGGAATGACAGCATGCATTAAGTCTGGTTTCATCATTCAGAATTCGAACCTCATTAAGAATCTGACCTCAGTGCAGACAGCACTCTGATTTGGTGTCATTACTTGTTAACAGCATCCTTAAAAACAAGTCAAATGTCATTGAATTGTCCAGCAGTTAGATTTTGGCACTGGTTACTTGATCGTTGGAGACTTCTGGATAGAAGCCAACATCTTTCAAAAACCACTGTGAAATATGCAGTTTGCTGCAGAACGTTTTAACTGCTTCTCACTAATATTTTGTTTGTTACAATACACCTCGGCTCCCAAAGCTGCACTCCCTGCTTACTGTAAAGACACTCCTATGAAGTACCCCATAGATATAACAGCAGTCTCAGAAGGGAGCTTATCCTGACTCCCTAAATCATCCAGCCATCCATTATCCAACCCGCTATATCCGAACTACAGGGTCACAGGGGTCTGCTGGAGCCAATCCCAGCCAACACAGGCTCAAGGCAGGAAGCAAACCTCAGGCAGTGCGCCAGCCCACCACAGCTTCCTAAAAACAGTAAGATGTTGCAGATGTTCTACCAGACGGTTGTGGCGAGTGCCCTCTTCTACGCGGTGATATCCTGGGGAGGCAGCATAAAGAAGAAGGACACCTCACACCTGGACAAACTTGTTAAGAAGGCAGGCTCTATTGTAGGAATGAAGCTGGACAGTTTAACATCTGTAGCAGAGCGACGGGCGCTAAGCAAACTCCTGTCATTCATGGAGAATCCACTGCATCCACTGAACAGTGTCATCTCCAGGCAGAGGAGTAGCTTCAGTGACAGACTTTTGTCACTGTCCTGCTCCACTGACATACTGAGGAGATCATTCCTCCTCCACACTAAGCGACTCTTCAATTCCACCAGGGGGAGTAAATGCTAACATTACTCAAAGTTATTGTCTGTCTGTTATACCTTCATTGTTATCACTCATTAATTTAATATTGTTCTTTATCTGTATGCTGCTGCTGGAGTATGTGAATTTCCCCTTGGGATTAATAAAGTATCCATCTCTATCTATCTAAATCTAAATATGATATTAGAAATAACATAGTATATCCCCCCAACACTAAGGATCCTCCTAAACCCCAGCATCCTGTTATAAACAAATTAAACTCTTTCACTAGGATAGATTTACCTGATTTACAAAAAATAATCTCAATTAAAATCCTCCACCTGCATCCTTGACCCGATACCAACAAGATTTTTCAAAGAAGTATCAGGCGTGCTAATTGATAATGTTCTGGACATAGTAAATTCGTCACTAGATACTGGGGTCTTCCCAGACTGTCTTAAGACTGCTGTAGTTAAACCCCTACTTAAGAAACATAATCTCGACCCCTCGGCTCTTGAAAATTTTAGACCCATCTCTAACCTGCCCTTCTTAAGTAAAGTTCTAGAGAAGGCAGTCATTATGCAGTTAAATGACCACCTAAATAAACATGCTATTCTTGATAAATTTCAGTCGGGTTTTAGAACAAATCACAGCACAGAAACTGCACTCGTTAAAGTAGTAAATGACTTGCGGGTAAATGCAGACAGAGGCCATTTATCTGTTCTCATCCTCTTAGATCTGAGTGCTGCATTTGACACCATTCATCACAACATTCTTAGAAATCGCCTTAGTCAATGGGTGGGCCTCTCTGGCAGGGTCTTAAATTGGTTTGAATCCTACCTGACAGGGAGAAAATTCTGTTAGTTGTGGTAATTACAACTCGAAGACACATGATATCCGATATGGTGTTCCACAAGGCTCTATCCTGGGTCCGCTGCTCTTCTCAATCTACATGCTTCCGTTAGGTCAGATTATCTCAGGGCACAACGTGAGCTACCACAGCTATGCTGATGACACACAGCTGTACTTATCAATAGCACCTGATGACCCCGATTCTATTGATTCACTAACACAATGTCTGACTTGTATCTCAGAATGGATGAATAGTAACTTTCTCAAGTTAAATAAAGAAAACTGAAATCTTAGTGATTAGCAATAATGGATACAATGAGGTTATTAGAAATAAACTGGATACATTAGGATTAAAAGTCAAGACGGAGGTAAAAAGCTTAGGGGTGATTGTTGACTGTAATCTGAATTTTAAATCATATTAATCAGATCACTAGGACAGCATTTTTCACTTAAGAAACATAGTAAAGTTAGACCTCTTATATCACTGAAAGATGCTGAGAAATTAGTTCACGCGTTTGTTTTCAGTCGACTAGATTACTGTAACGCACTCCTCTCAGGACTACCCAAAAAAGATATAAATCGACTGCAACAAGTGCAGAATGCAGCTGCTAGAATCCTAACTAGGAAAAGAAAATCCGAACACATTTCTCCAGTTTTGATGTCACTACACTGGTTACCTGTGTCATTCAGAATTGACTTTAAAATTCTGCTTATGGTTTATAAAGCCTTAAATAATCTCGCCCCATCTTATATATCGGAATGTCTGACACCTTATATTCCAAATCGTAACCTCAGATCCTCAAATGAGTGTCTCCTTAGAATTCCAAGAACAAAGCTTAAAAGAAGTGGTGAGGCGGCCTTCTGCTGCTATGCACCTAAAATCTGGAATAGCCTGCCAATAGGAATTCGCCAGGCTGATACAGTAGAGCAATTTAAAACACTGCTGAAAACACATTACTTTAACATGGCCTTTTTATAACTTCAATTTAACTTAATCCTGATACTCTGTATGTTCAATTCATCATAATAACTATTCATGGTGGCTCTAAAATCGGTACTGACCCCTACTCTCTTTTCTGTTTCTTTTTCCGGTTTCTTTGTGGTGGTGGCCTGCGCCACCTCCACCTACTCAAAGCTTCATGATGCTCAAACAATGATGGATGGACTAAAAGGCAGAAGTCTACGTGACCATCTTCATCAAGCCCTTCCGTGAGAACCCTAAATCCAAAGAGGACTGTTTCATTTATGTTAGGTAGAATGCCCAGAGGGGACTGGGCGGTCTCATGGTCTGGAATCCCTACAGATTTTATTTTTCTCCAGCCGTCTGGAGTTTTTTTGTTTTTTCTGTCCCCCCTGACCATTGAACCTTACTCTTATTCGATGTTAATTAATGTTGATTTATTTTGTTTTCTTATTCTGTCTTTTATTTTTCTATTCTTTAATATGTAAAGCACTTTGAGCTACTGTTTGTATGAAAATGTGCTATATAAATAAATGTTGTTGTTGTTGTTGTTGTTGTTGTTAAATCATGTCTGCACAAAGACTCAATGTCATAATTATTGATGAAGTGGGAGCAGTTACACTCTGCAAATAACAAACTCCCCTTTAATTTGTGTTCGCCGCTGTAAATTACAATTACAAGTCGCACACTACCCAACCTTCTTTAAACTCAGACTTTCTACATTTCTGCCTCACCATCAACTGGATGTCTGTTTTGTTTGTGTTTTGTTTTTGGAGGACTTTTTTCACTTTTTGGAATTGTCCTGGATAAAACGTCTATCTTCATTGGTATTTCTTATGTAATAGCCTTTTACACAATTCTAGCTTTCCAGCTAATTTTGCTCAAATTGAAGAAATGTGAACTACTTTCTATACCATAACACAGCAGAGATATTTATATTTGATAAAATAAGGCGTCAACCTAACTCATTTTTCTATTCAGGTGGTCTTTACCAGTTCCTAAAACATTTAGAGTCTAAAATTTTAGACCTTTCTATTCATTTTTCAGAATGTTATTTGGTGTTGAAAAGGTGAAGAGGAATAATTGGAAATATGAAAAAGGGAAAAATAACCATATATGTTCTGCCAACATTTAGACACTGGCAAAAAGTAATATTGAGAGAATGGACTGGGAGGTGAAGAAGATCAAAGTCTAATTCACAAACCAAAAAATCTTTTTGATTACCTCTAGCAAGGTTTCTGCTTTAATACATCGAACAAAAAGCACACAAAAACATGTTTTAGTATCTTTAAAATCCAGAGTCTTGGATAAAGACAACAGCACACTGCCATCTTAAATACTGGTGAGATGGTGACATTATACAACACAATTTCTATATGGTGGCACTCATGGGGTCCTATGATCCTTGTTTCCCACTCAGCTCTTCTAATGAATGATGTCTGGTGATACCATCTCTACATGGCATCAAATCTCAATCCAAACTCATATCTTGTGTGGTTTCTAGCTGGTGGAACGAGCTGCCCACCTTCTCGAAGCACTGACTCCTTCAGTCTGCTTTAGAAGATACTCTTGCTCTATGAATATCTGTCTGATTTGATAACGGTTTTGAAGTGAGGTTCTTCGCAGCTAAGAAAGGAGTAGCTAGTCTTGTGTTGTTTTTTTGGCTTTGACCTCTTCACTTGACATAATTAATTTTGTAAGCTTGTCCTGTGCACGTATTTCAAATCAATCTCCAGAGTGATGTTTACTCAACTATGTTGACCTCTTTTGTAAGTTACTTCGGATGAAAATGTCTGCTAAGTGAAAGAATATCAAAGTAAACTTCAGGTGGTGATGCACTAGCAACATGACTGATTATCAATAACAAAAAGTGCCCAAAATGACATCACTTGTATGCAAAAGGGTAATGTGATCAAGAATTAAAATAACAACAATTAAAGCAAAAACAAAGGGGATCATAAAAATAAAGTGAAAATAGAATCAAATGCAAAACCTTATAAAAAATGTAAAGTCTCAGAGAAAAATACACAAAAGATAAAAAAAAATCAAAGTTTAAAAGAATTACTGAATAATTGAAACCACAATGTATCACTAAGTTGTTCTGCTACTACACAAAAGCTATTTAAAGCTAGTTATCGGGCATCTTGATGCAGATACGCTGCTGTGCAGTATGAAGTTTTAGCCACGATTACAGTTAAAAGAGGAGTTATAATTGAGTGCCTTTATGCATTCTGCTTGCCTGTTGCCCACCACTGAGAAATGTGTTCAGGATTACATAAATAATGTACAGTACATCAGCAGCAATTCCTTTATCATACAAGGGAGACTTAGCCAGGCTTATATTCAATTAAAGGACATTTCTATCTGTAATTTGTTCCATATAATCGTGTTACCATCCCTAAAACACTTCAGAAATCTCCCTTTTCCACAAGGTTCCCAATAAACCCTGGTTGCTGTCATATGGAGATTAGTAAGCAGAGATGTCTTGCTGCTCATAATGCTTTCCTATTCTTTCCGGATACAATAATGCTGAGAGCATGATTGATTAATTCTATTTTTTTCCTAAATGAATATTCAATACTTCCGGTGAAACATTATACACAGTGTGATGATTCACCATGTAAAGAGTGGTGCCCTGTCAAAGTCTTAGAAAGGCAAAGTTTACTGAAGTAAGATGTAAGCAATTAGTAGTGATAGCCCACCTTTATATCCAACACAAACTCATAATCCAGTATGGAGCCCACCGGGTTAGGGATGAGGAGCAGTTTTTGTACACCAAATGGAGGTCATGTGATACACAAAGCTTCAAAGACCAAGACTTAAAGTTCATTACACAACTATACTTCCTTAAGTTTACTGTTTAACATATCTTTTAAGTTACATAATATCATATTCTCAAAGCCTCTTAATCTAATTTATGGTTACGGTTGGCCAGATCTTATCCTGGTGGCACTGGGTGCAAGACAAGAAACAGCCCTGGATGGTGTACCAGAACACTACAAGACTTACTCACACACTAAAGAGCAATTTGTAATATCCAGTCAACCTGACATCTTTGGGTATGTTGGAGGAAAACACAGTACCTGGAAACAAACACACAGACACAAGAATGTGTCAACTCTGCATGGAAAAAAAAACCAAGAGTTTAGGAAATTAGATCCTTCAGGCAGCAGAACTGGAAGTACAGGGGGCATTTAAAACCCCAACATTTGTGTTTATGAAGGCCCTATTTCTTGGCTTATGGAATCTGTACAGTAGGCACTAATTAGCAGATTTAACATTTATTAACTATTAGCTGTGTAAGCCTGTGCTGTAAAAAAGCCTGACGTCCTAGAAACTATTGAAATCATCAGAAAAAAAATTGAAATACAGAGTCGTGGTTTTGTTTCATGCTCGCCCCCTTTGTTTATCGGCGGCTAAGCAAGTTTCTCTCTCATTTTTCTTTCCTTGCCGGTTTCACTTTGGCGACAGTCTCGCTTTCTTTCAGCTTCATGCTGTAGCCTTGTCCTTCTTTCTTCTTCTGACTCGTCAACTGGGCCGCCTTGCAAGCTATTTGAGCTTCATGCTGTAGTCTCGCACTTACGGGCCGGACAGATAGACACACACACTTCCACGCATAGACGTTTATATATAAGATGCTTTTAAACTGAACAGCCAAAGAACGCTGTGGCAAAAGCAAGCAAGAAATGTGTGTGTTGACAAATGAGTAATATTTTCTCCATTACATGTATAGTTCATATATAAATACATTTTTTTATAATATATACGCCTCTTATATATTGTGTTTTACCACTAAAAAGTCATGTTATTTTTTGAGAAATAATAAAAATGAAATCTGAAAAACAAGCAAAACAAAACTATAACACAAGAAGAAACACTATACACAAATATAGTAAATGCACAAAAACCATGTACAGTACATTGAAGTGTAATAGTCATGTGCAATGTATAGTGTTAAATTATGTGTAGTCCCTTCTAAATTTCCCCCATGGAACAAGTAAAGTACTATCCATTGTCACAAACTCGACTCAGAGTCATAGAAGGGTTTGGGGCAGCCACCTGTGTAATTGGTTTCCTGGCTGCAAAGTCGCAAAATTGTATACAGCACTGATGTGCACAAAACCGAGTCCAAAACAGAACTGAGGGAACAGGGAAAAGGTGGAGGCTTTTAAAGGGGAAGACAGGAAGTGAGGTCAAAGGGGTCAGGCTCATAAGGGTCTTCAAGCATAGGCTTGTGCCCGGACGTGATATCACATGGACCGGAGCCGGCAAGGACTCCTTCCATAGGCTCAGTCCCGGAAGTGACGTCAAGAGGTCCAGGTGGAATCTCCCGTGAATGGTCTGCAGGAAAGGAAGAAAAAGAGTCAGTGCACTCTGCCACATCCTGGTATAACTCGGAACTGCCCTTACTCAAGCCCTTTAGCTGCCTCCCATGCACACGTGTGTGACACCGTCTATCGACAGTATCTATCTATTCCTCGAAAAAAGTCTGAAAGCGACACCCATCTATATGTGGGTTATTAAACTTGACAAACAGTATCTTGATTTGGACACCTCTAACTCTGTAAAGATAGTATCTACTGTCACGCCTCCTGAGTTTTGGTAATTTTGTCCCGAGCTTTGCAATTTTTTAATAAAACACATACTTTTTATTTTTCTTTTGAAAATCGGTGAACTTAAATAATTTTTTATATATGTGCCCACCTGCCAGCCTGAAGTAACCACCCCAATAAAGAAAGCTTAGCTTACCGACTCTGCCTCTGGAGATAACAGTGCTTTGGCAGCCCTCTTTGATGACACGATGACAATAATTTCCTGCAATGAGGAATGTCATTGCCGCTGAGCTTTCAAGAAAGTCAAGTGTAGCTCTAGCATTATATTAATGGAGTCAAGGAGGAGCTGAAAAAATCACAAAAGAATTCAATTTACCGAGGACATCAGGTGATTCACATTACACATTACAGCACTGAAGTGCCAGTTTGCTGATCTTACTTTAAAATGAATGAAGTTAAAGGATAGGGGAAAAAAGAAAAAATGTCTGCATAGTGATGCACAGGGAAAACATGGAAGACCACTGGATTTTCTGATCAAGCTGTAGCCTGTTGTACTATCACATCCTTGAGATTTCACATCAATTGCTGAAAAATGTAAACTGACAGGAATTCTAATTGACTGAGACCAATTACACTACTGAAAAACATTAACTAAAACAAATATTCTCCAGATCTGAGGATTTCATCTTAGCTCAAAAGGTTCCAGCCATGATTTTTTTCAGCAACCTGTCACACTCAAGACATCTTAAAAGGTCTTTCACCTAAACAAAAAATAAGGTTTGCTTCTTCCACATATCTTGTTCTATTTCTGTCTCCAAATCAGATCAATCCTGAAGATGTGTAGCATGGTGTTGTCAACCTCTTTACTCATAGTATTAAATGTTACGCTCTTCAATCCCTGACAATGAACCAAATTTCCAGATTTTAGAGTAGTCTTAGGTCTAACTTTACTTTGACCTTTCCTCTGCTCCTGACATAACATCTTTAAGAATATCTCACCAATATTCACATATCCTTACCATTAACACATTCAGTTTAAATACATAAACTTCATATTTTAGCTCACAAAAGGGTTTTCCATTGGGACCTTTGTGTAATCTATGCTCTATTAATGCCCCTTGCAACTTTATTCACATGTTCTGAGAGACTGCCCCTGTTGCTTTCTTCTAACTCTCAATTTATCTTTGAACATTCATTAGTTGACTCATATTTTCCTCCTCGTGGATTTATTGGTGTTCTCTCTTTCGTCTATACAACTTCAATTTTTCTAATTCACAAAGTAGTTCTTTTGTCACTCTGGTCATCCTGTATCAATGGGTCATCCAATGTCACTACTGAGAAATTATTGGCCACTGATTAACTGGATTGGAATGTCCTATTACCTATATTTCCTTTAAACTTTGATCACAAAAATATATAACTTTCTATACTTCTCTCCACAGTGATTGTCCAAGATGGAAAAAAATAAGCAACTAGGTGTGCCACTGGGAAGGTCAATTTGTACGTATACTGGCAAAAAAAGAGACTGTGAATACCTGGAAGAAAAGGTGAGTTGATTAACTTGAATGTCAGCACATTTGACGCTGTGCACTTTTGTTCTGTGCTCATAGTCAAGCCGCCACCACCACCACATGTGTTAGTACCTGGGCAGAAGAGAGGAGAGTTGGAGTCTGCAATGTCACCATACTCTTGACTTGTTCTCTAATGAGGATTTGTTTAAGGTATTTCTGGTTGATTTTGGTTTCGGGATGTCTCCCCCTGGTAAGTGCTTACTTGACAATATTATTTAAACTACAATATTCATCTGCGGTGGGCTGGTGCCCGGCCCGGTGTTTGTTCCTGTCTTGCGCCCTGTGTTGGCTGGGATTGGCTCCAGCAGACACCTGTGACCCTGTGTTAGGATGTAGGACTGACTGACAATATGCATTCTTATCATAAAGCTTTTTACTTTTTTCCTGATTAATTCCCTGGTTACACCTTCATGATAAAGAGCCTGTCAATGAGTCTGGTTGAATGTTCTTGTTATTTTTCTGTAATAATCAATATTTTCATTATTCATAAAGACAAAGGCATGGCAAAGCTATTATGTGTCACATTTAACAAAAAAGCATTGTGCTTCACATCATTTGCCATTTCTCCACATTTAAACCTTGCTATCACTCTGTTAGAAGGTTGTCTTTGTCTTTTCTTTCAGTAATACTTTTTTTAGTTGATTGCAGTCTGGCTTTTTTTATTTTTGATACTTGTGAGACTTTTCTGTCTTGCATTATGGCCTTTATACCTCTGCAAATTGTAGGCTGTGATGTCTTCATCCTTCCACTCTGAAGGCTACTAGAGATTTCAGCACCTGTCCTTTCAGAATATTTTTCGAGCTGCTCAGATATTTCTGTCATTAATGCTTCATAGCTAGTGGAGTTTAAATCCTGGCCTGGTCTCCAGCACTGTGAAGTTGGTTTGTTCTCCCTGCATCTGCTAGTGTTTTTTTTTCCTTCTCCATGTACTATGTGTTATGAAAATGATATTTAAATGTATAAAACATTTAGAAATAAGTATATTCTTGCAGTAGCTTTAAATAATTAACTCTGTTTTATTATTTCCTTTATTCATTTGGCTTTTTCTGTGTAGTTTGCTCCCTCATTGGTTCACTGTTAATGACAAATAACAATGAGCACAGCAGACATGACACTGAATGCTGTGTCAGACCCACCAAGGTGCTCATTAGTCAGTAATGGTGTGTTAAATAGCCAGACAACCCAACAAAACAGAATGAAAATCATGATAATGAAAATATTAAAGCCAAGTTTCTAAAAACATTATCCCATGTGCCATGCATAAATTCTTGTTAAATTCTAAAAAAAAATACCAAACTAAGCTTTGGAGTTTCCACATTGACCCCAAAACATCAAAGTAGTTAAGTAGGCTAGGGGGGTCAATTAAAAACAAGTTGGTTGGAACAAAAAACAGTAGCCACATGGGATCTCATAACTGAGGTTGAGAACCACCGGTCTAGAGAGTTTTCCAGAAGTATCAGGTACAACCCAAGTCGAGCTTTAGATACATTTACTCAGACACTCAATAGCAGACATCTGACCAATTAAAGGCAGTCATTGCTATCATTTCTCCACCTAAGCTAGTTTTTCCGATTAGATTATAAAGTGGTTCTTGGACACCAGTTGGTCTAAGACATCCCACTATTGCACTTGTGATGGCCTCTGTCTTTGCTGCTGTTGAACCCAAATAGCATTGCCAACCTATTTAAGGTACTATATTTAAACTCTTTTTGATTTATTAATATATTAATTGTAACGTTCATCTACATTCATTCCTGCACAAAGCCAGATTTCCTCTTGGGGACAAATAAAGTTCTATCAATTATACTCTTCTACTCCTCTCATCCCTGGTCCATGTGGGAACACGCTGAGAAAATAAGGATCACTCAGGGCCGGATGGAATTCATGGTTCAGAGGAATGGGAAAACTATGGAATGTTCATGTGTTACAAAATGTAGTAAAATGAATTGAGGTAGCCTAGTTCAGGGGTCACACAGGTAGATTCATTTTCTGGTACTCTGGTCTTCCTGTTACATGAATGTTAATTAAGTACCTTTATATAGCGCTTTTCTTAATACTCTGAGCACTTTACATAGAAAATGGGGAGCCACTTCAGCAACCTGCAATGTGTATAATCCATCTGGATGATGCAGCCATTCTTGCGCCATTGCGCTTACCACACATTAGCTATTAGGTGGTGAAGGGGTGAGACAGATCCTTAGCCAATTAGAGACAGGGGTGTTTTGGGGGGCCAGGATGACCAGGCTGTCATGGGCAATTTAGCCAGGATATTCTGCCCTTTTTGAAAAATCCCCAGGTATCTTATATGACTACAGAATGTCTCATCCAAAAGATGGCACCATTTTTACAGCACAGTGACCCCACTCACTGCACTGGGACATTGAGATCCATACAGGGACCACAGGCTAAGCTCTCATGATAGCCTCACCAACACCTCTTCCAGCAGCAACCCAAACTTTCCCTAGTCCAGAATTCCTAGCTTTAGGTGGGTTACCTGTTCTGAAATATGGACAGTATGGCTGCTGGCTATGTTAGCAAAATTGAGCAATAAACTGATTGAGAGCCAGTATAACAATAAAATTCTCCTTAGGTATAGAGTTTAAAAAACATGTAGTACCTGGATAGGAGGCATGAGAGGAATGATGGATGGACTGGCCAACTGGACGAAAAAATAACATTGTGCCCAGCCGGTATAAAATAATGGATGGTCCAGCAGAAGCCAGAACTTGGCAGCAGTTCCATTAATAGGGCAGGTGGCAGTCGAAACACAGTTGGGCAGTTGGGACACCTTTAGGAGTCCCTGGGTGTCGATAGAGGGTGCTGTCGGTCGAGAACCTCCCTACTCTTTTTTACAGCCCAGAAGTACTGCCAGGAAGACACAACATAGCACCAGAAGCGCTCCTGGGTCCGACTTAAAAGGGAGCCCACTGCCTCACATCAAAGAGTCAGAGTCAGGAGGCAGCAGGCAACACTCAACTGGAAGAGAAATTGTGTAATTATTGTGTATCTTGCCTGATTTCTGGAAGATGCTTTGGAGTGAATATTCTTTACTTTAATCTATTAACATGTGGTGTATTGATGTGTCCGTCGTTTGGGACCCTCTGGCGCCCCCTAGTGGTCACAGGTGCCACTTGTAAATGTTAGTTTTATTGCCTGGTTTTAAGCCTGAAAGTGCAATAGACTAATGTTCTGACTTGTATGCATAAAGGGAGTGCATAAAGTTTTCATGATGAGCTAAATAACATTGGAAAGCATGTCAAAATGAAGCTAGTTCAGTTTCTGCAGGTCTAGTCAAGGGTCATAAGGTACGTGAAGTCAGGGAAACCTTGAATCAATTGGAAATGGTCTCTGGACCAATAAATTGTCATTTTCTTTCTGTTTAATAACTTATTACAAAACAACCTTTTTAACAAAATGTTACTTACCTTTCCCAATCTATTAATGAATAATTGCCACAGTGTTATTTTGTAACACAAATTTTTAAAGATAACTGTTAGCCAGCTTATGGGGAAAAAAAAATGACGCTGTCCGTTACACGCACGTTCCTGGTGGCCAGTCGGGCTGTTAAAATGTTTAACAGAAAATAATAAAACACTCTGGATTCATTATTAGAAAGGAGTCAAAGTGTAGCATGCAGTGCGCAAACATAACAGCCTACGTCAGCAAAATGCATGCACCATTGCAATACGCCACTTAAAGTCTGAATTGTAAAGATTGGATGGATGCTTATGATGAATTGTTTTTTCTAAACCCTATTTTTAGGGTTGCAAGGAGTCTACTCCAGCAGTGTCATATACAAGACAGCCATAAAACTCATTTTAAGTAGCCGCCAGGCCTTGTCAACTAAGTTAAGTTCATGGTCTGCCTGTTATTTGGAATAAGTGACATTCACGGTTCATCAGAAATAAATGGATGTCATTTTAAGTCTTCAAGTGTGAACCTATCTTCAGGCATGGCCTCCCCTCCTTCTTCAGAGTTCTGAGTATACAATACGTCAGCTCTGGATCGGCCAATACACTGAACATGGGCAAAAATCTGAGCAGCAGTCAAGAGCCTTCTATTTTATTCAAGGCAGGCACCATTTTAGAGCTGAGAGAAGACGTGGTGTTTTTACAGAACTCGTGTTGGCCCATTGGTTTAGCGCACATTATATCCATTTCACGAAAACGGATAGAAGCAAACGCAACTTTAGCACGCTCCAGTGAACTGGGTCAGGGAGCACTTATTAAATCATGAGCTGTCTGAATTTTAAATTATCTGCATGGTTTCGTGCATGACGCCATGAAATCAGTTAATAAAGTTGGATTGATTCTGCAGTGACGGAGCTGTGCGCATGTCTCCAGCTTTTATTATGTAGGTGTGGAGCTGAAATCTCCCTGCCCTGCACAGGCAGGACGAGGCACACTTGCTGCCTTTTATTGCTTAGGATTGAAAAACAAAAAAAAAAGTTAAAGACATGAGGGCTAAATTCTTAGCTCCGTGTATTTTGAAATTCTGCCTTTTGGGAAAATGATGACTTTATCTTGTTGCACCTTCTGACTTCGGCACAGTGGTCTCATAAAACAGGACCCCCACGACACAGTAAATGACCACACTCTTTTTATTCAAGGTGACTTATACAGCACATACAGTAACAACTGTTTTCCAATGTTGACACACAGCCAGGGTAATGAATCAGCAGCACAAATGAGACCCAGACAGGAACTGAACTGGCAGACTAGTGTCTTAGCCACAACACCCTGTGTCCCATCCTAAAGTGTGCTCTCCCTTCTACCGCATGTTTCTCAACAGGTTACAGAGGACCTGCCCGTCCACTTCTCAGCCCGTGGCCTTTTGAACCTCTTTATTCTTCCCTCTCCCAGGTTATTTGGATCATATTTGAATAGCAGGGTGGCATGCTGTCTTTGGAGTGGGGGAATGGGATTATGCCAGAGCTTCTACGCCATAGGCCGGGCACATGGACACTTGCCTCGTTGGCCAGTCATAACCTAACAAACGGCGATGTATGATGTGATGTAAATAGGAGTTCCCGATGGGGAAAATAAAACAGGTAAACCGAGCTTAACTTAACTAAACTAGGATGTGGGCATTTTTGTATTTTTCAGATATGCGTTTAAACTGCCACCCGTCTGATTCCCAATTTTTACATCTCACTCATAAGTCTTTAGAGAATTCAAATGCCAAGTGCATCATCTTTCATTTTTTATCATAAAAGTGCAATAAAGAAATTCACAGTTTTTGAATCAGTTTGTATTAAAATCTATTAAGTAGGGATTTTGAACAATTCATTTTAGGGAGGCTCCCATATAAAAAATGGAAACGTAAACATGAAGATGGTTTATGTCAGTGTTTCTCTACCTTTTTGGTGCTGCACCCCACTTTTTCCTTTATACAGTAAGTGTCTTTGCGACCCACCAAGGGTGAATTAAATATAATTGTTACCTCCTTGGTAAGTTGAGCACAATCATCAGAGCGGTGACTCCCCACGACCCACTACAATTATAAAAAAAACAGAAACTCACGTCATACCGGCAGCAGCCCGTGACCCACTTGGTTGAGTGACAATGGTTTATGTTACTTTTTACATTCAAAAACCTTTTAAAAATTTACTGTCCTAAGCAGTAGCATTTTTGCTATATTTGTAGTGTGGCCCATACCAGAATTTTATTTTATGTGTGCAGACTTCTCTAATGTTAACATGAATGCAACTGATCTGGTCATCTTTTGCTAATGACTAGCGAAACATGTCAAAAAAAAGCAGACAATAAAATCTTTGGCATCAGATCACTGTGGTAACCTTTGACATTGTCATCATCTGCCAAAATATAGCAATATAGCAATATAGATTTAAACATTAAGTAACTTAAGAAAATTGCAACCATCTACTTGGCTAAACTGACCTCAGGTTTAGAACTGAACCATTTGAGGTGAAAAAAGACAAGCGAAAAGAACACTCTGACTACATACACTGCAGGACTCGAACACAAGGCTCTGGGGCTCTCCATTTGCTGGGTGAACTAACATGAAGGCAGTCATGCCTTGAGACAGTGTGAGGCTGACAAAAACAACTGAAAAAGAATACATTCCTGATATGGGTTTGCTTCCTCCCCGTCGCAAAAAATACTTCCTTTTAAGGGAGCAAATGTACTGGACTTTTCATACCTCTTTGCTGACTTATGATACATAAGCTTCAGCTGTTAAAAGCTCGAAATGGAAGTGAAAACTTGAGATTAGAAACAACAAAAAAAAAAATGTATGGAGTGCAGCAGCCTTGAAGCCCCATCACTAAACCAAAAACTCCAAGCTGCACACGAAGCCAAAGAACACTGGTGGGCCAAAGCATCCACCACAAAGACAATTTCACATACTGCAAAAACCAAGGTTTTTCAACATAAGAAATTACACTGAGCATATGATGGAAAATTGGATAATAAATTGCTTAAGATGAAAAATCTGAGAGTGGATAGAAACATTTTAATAAATAGGTAAAATTACTGGGGGAGGGATTCTGCACATCTGGTGGAGTTGTGCCTTACTGGCCCTTAAAACACAAATGCCATCGATTCTAACTTCTACCAGCTACGGGTTGTTTTCAGCTCTCTGCTGTTTCATGCGTACCTCGGCGCTTGGTGTATTTTTTTGGCTCACTGGCTGCGCCTGACATATCATTCACAGAGTCTCAATTGAATCATTCTCTGCGATCAAGTTGCAGGATTCTCACTCACTATACACGTATGATAAAGCCATTTGTAGTTTTTACATCAACCCACCATCTATTAATTGTGGTTTCTGTATAATTAATTTAAGAGAGGCTTCTAAATATGAACAGAATAGTGAACATCAAGGTCTTTTCTGTCCCTTTATACATCCAACAGGCTAAACTACAGTCACTCAAAACTAAACCGTATAAAAATGTACTTTTCTAACTTTGAACAAACCTTTATTGTTTTCAGCTTCACACTGCCTCCATGCACACCCTAGTGCAGACTTTTCCGACTCACTGACTGCACCCAGCAGATATCGTTCACTGATTATTTGGATTACAAACTGAATCCAGTGTTTTTCTTGTTAACAAAAACTAAAGTGAAATATGCTGTTAACAATCATTAGCTGAAATACCCGGCGTTGCCCAGGAGGAAAATAAAGTTTTTTTTTTAAATTGTTTGAGAAAAATAGATAAAAAAAACACACACCTTTAAAAATAAAAATAAATTAACAAACAATGAAGACTCACTAATATGCTTGTCCTGCAATGTTGTATGTATGTTATCATCCAGTTGACACTCGGAACCGGCCAACTCTATTTAATTTCAAAAGCAACAGGGCCGTGGTGGTGCTCATACATAAAGAATGCTAGTGGTCACCTCCAGTTCGCCCTCTGGTGGTCGTTCTGAGTGTCAGCTGGATGATAACATGCATACAAGACTGTAAGATCACCCCCAACCCTACCCAGAAGGAAATGTGTTGGGGTTGATTTCACCCTACAGTATTTTTAGTTGTCCAATGAGAAACATGTGTACCAAATTTCATGAAAATCGCTCCAGCCATTCGGAAGTGATGGTCACACACACATACATTGATTTTTATATATATAAATTATAATCATTTCATCCACTAAACCTAAAATAAAAATGATCAAATGTCTAAAAACTAAAATAACATGATAACAAGAAAATAAAAAATAATAAGCTAAATTACTTTTTGTAATATGGATTTTTACCACACTGGTATAAGTGTGCATAGTTGCCGGTCGTAATGTTTGTGCTGTCACTGCAGCCGTTCAAATCTCATTGCATTTCGTTTGTTTTTGTTTTTTTTCCCCAGCTAGCCGTTCGTTTTCCCTTCTAGAACTGAGAACGAATACCCAAAGCTTCCTCACTTGTGAGTGACTTCTGCTCTGGATTTCATTGGCCAGAATTGACCGTCAGTCACAGATGTCCCACTAATTGTCAGTGGCTGGCAGCTTTCACCGAACTGTGAGCAAACGGCACTAAAACATGCCACCTGTTCCCTTGGAAGATCCTGCTAAGTAGAGCCATCAAAGATTTGTCAAGTAGCTTGAATGGCCAAATGACAGAAAAAAAATGTTATTTTTATACACCAAAGAAGATAGGAATTTTAGCAACTGACATCTATGAACTGCACCTCCAATTCATGGCTGTAAGTATTTGCTTAATAGGTTTACTATTTGCAAAAATATTAAAGTTTTAAAGTCCAGCTTTGATATCCTAATTATTATTATTATTATTATTATTATACTAGTGGGGATGCCTGGCTGTCACAGGTTGGAAAAATGTGAAAGTTTCCATTTATTATTTGGTAATTAATTATTCAAATATTGCTTAAAAGTCAAACTGCTACTATTAATGAATAACGGATTATTGATGCTACAAATCATTTAGAGTGCCTTATGACACCCAGCATTTTTTCGTTTCGCCGTTAGGAGCAACAACGGACAAATTCTTTCCTGACCCTACTTTGGCTCAGGCAACTTATAGCTGGCCGTGTGAGCAACATGGTTCTTTGAGCTAAACTCCAGTGACTTTAAGTGATTGTCCTTGAACTTTATTTAAAGACAATGCAAATGCAAAGACGTTCTGGAAATTCAAGTCATATGAATTCGAAAGAGAGTTCATTGGAAATTATATGTATACGTAGAATGAAAACGTCCTCTTCCTTTCCGATTTCGGTTAGAATAGTACAAGTGGATGACGTGACAATGTTGCTACATTTCTCGTAACCTTGTTATATAGTTTGGTTTTTTTTCAAATCAGATTAGAATTTACTGTTTTAGAGTTTTCCTTAATTTTTCAAGTCATGCTCACACATTTACATTTTTTTTAATTAATCACTGAAACTGTAGCTTTTGGATATTTACTCTTCCTCGCACTTGGTGATTGCATTGTGATGAACATACGGACAGACAAACTTTCTTGCTTATTTATTACATTCCATAGTAATACATGGTAATCAAACAAGCATAAACTGATAGAATAAAAAGATCCCTAAATGCATGCAGCTATAGCACAGTAATCAGTTATGGATGTTTATTAATGCCTCTTAGAAAAAAAAATTGAATTGCCTTATTTTGCAAAGATATCGCTTGCTTGCTGGCTTTAACTTCACTGTGGCAGATTTGTAACATTTACAGTGAATGCTATCAACCGAGTCGAAATCACACATACAGTGGGATGCAAAAGTTTGGGCAACCTTGTTAATAGTCATTATTTTCCTGTATTATCGTTGGTTGTTACGATAAAAAATGTCAGTTAAATATATCATATAGGAGACACACACAGTGATATTTGAGAAGTGAAATGAAGTTTATTGGATTTACAGAAAGTGTGCAATAATTGTTCAAACAAAATCAGGCAGGTGCAGAAATTTAGACACCTTTGTCATTTTATTGATTCCAAAACTTTTAGAACTAATTCTTGGAACTCAAATTGGCTTGGTAAGCTCAGTGACCCCTGACCTACATACACAGGTGAATCCTATAATGAGAAAGAGTATTTAAGGGGGTCAATTGTAAGTTTCCCTCCTCCTCTAATTTTCTCTGAAGAGTAGCAACATGGGGGTCACAAAACAACTCTCAAATGACCTGAAGACAAAGATTGTTCACCATCATGGTTTAGGAGAAGGATACAGAAAGCTGTCCCAGATATTTAAGCTGTCTGTTTCCACAGTTAGGAACATATTGAGGAAATGGAAGACCACAGGCTCAGTTCAAGTTAAGGCTCGAAGTGGCAGACCAAGAAAGATTTCGGATAGACAGAAGCGACGAATGGTGAGAACAGTCAGAGTCAACCCACAGACCAGCACCAAAGACCTACAACA
Source organism: Polypterus senegalus (assembly GCF_016835505.1). NCBI lineage: Eukaryota > Metazoa > Chordata > Cladistia > Polypteriformes > Polypteridae > Polypterus > Polypterus senegalus. The sequence continues at coordinate 120,002,565 of NC_053159.1, read as the reverse complement.
TCATCTTGCAGCAGATGGAGTCACTGTGCATCGTTCAACCATTCGGCGCACTTTACACAAGGAGATGCTGTATGCGAGAGTGATGCAGAGGAAGCCTTTTCTCTGCCCACAGCACAAACAGAGCCGCTTGAGGTATGCTCAAGCACATTTGGACAAGCCAGCTTCATTTTGGAATAAGGTGCTGTGGACTGATGAAACTAAAATTGAGTTATTTGGGCATAACAAGGGGCGTTATGCATGGAGGAAAAAGAACACAGCATTCCAAGAAAAACACCTGCTACCTACAGTAAAATATGGTGGTGGTTCCATCATGCTGTGGGGCTGTGTGGCCAGTGCAGGGACTGGGAATCTTGTCAAAGTTGAGGGACGCATGGATTCCACTCAGTATCAGCAGATTCTGGAGACCAATGTCCAGGAATCAGTGACAAAGCTGAAGCTGCGCCGGGCTGGATCTTTCAACAAGACAATGACCAAACACTGCTCAAAATCCACTAAGGCATTCATGCAGAGGAACAAGTACAACGTTCTGGAATGGCCATCTCAGTCCCCAGACCTGAATATAATTGAAAATCTGTGATGTGAGTTAAAGAGAGCTGTCCATGCTCGGAAGCCATCAAACCTGAATGAACTAGAGATGTTTTGTAAAGAGGAATGGTCCAAAATACCTTCAACCACAATCCAGACTCTCATTGGAACCTACAGGAAGCGTTTAGAGGCTGTAATTTCTGCAAAAGGCGGATCTACTAAATATTGATTTCATTTCTTTTTTGTGGTGCCCAAATTTCTGCACCTGCCTGATTTTGTTTGAATAAATATTGCACACTTTCTGTAAATCCAATAAACTTCATTTCACTTCTCAAATATCACTGTGTGTGTCTCCTATATGATATACAGTATTTAACTGACATTTTTTATTGTAACAACCAATGATTTATACAGGAAAATAATGACTATTAACAAGGTTGCCCAAACTTTTGCATCCCACTGTATCCATTTAGATTACTAGTACTGATGGTTTAGCCTGGGCAGAGACTGGTGGTACACAGCGCCCTGAGCTCACGTCTGGCTGATAACGTGGTCAGTGTCTGTATGGAGTTTGCATGTCCTCTCCATGAGCATGAGGGCTGAGTGTGCATACCTGCACAACACTGAACATTTCACAGAAGGATATTAGAAGTGCCTCATTAAGCACTTTCAGCTGCCAAAAATACTGCCCATTTATTCCAATATCTGTGGTGGTTAAATTACATTCAACCAGTTTAGGCACACAGGGGGCAGTTTGTTTGTTTTTTTTATCTTTAATTAATTTGCAAAAGTTTCTGAAAACATGTTTAGACTTTGTCATTATGGGTTATTGAGTGTAGATTGATGGCAAAAATAGCAAATGTATCTATTTTAAATTAAGTCTCCAACACAATACAAGAGAAGGGGTCTGTATACTTACTGAGTCCACTGGATTAAGGAGCAGTTTGAAAATGCAATTATTAGTCATGAGTTGTCCCCAGCGTTGAGACTCAAATGGAGTTTTCACTCCTTTCACCAACCATCCTTGTGTTCAATGCCTGCAGGGAGAATGGGACAAAGTTCTGCATCCTCCATCACCACTACAACTGCATTACGCTTACAGCCCCCCAAAGCTTCAGGCGGTGTGCACCCCCTGTTGTGGTACTGCGGGGGGATCATTCATAGAATTGAGTACACTGTAGCCAAACCAGGTTGGTGGGGTAAGCATTGATGAAGTAGCCCAGCTTCAGTTCACAAATAAATTAAATTAATTTCTGCCTCCATTTTATGACTGGCCTCACAATTTGGCAAATGCCAGTAGCTGTGAAAAGTTCACATTTCTATCGTAGTTCTCTAGAGGGTAGAATCAGCCAAGAAGCTGAGCCACTTGTCACTTTGCCAGGGTGCAATCTTTGTCTTTCCTGTTTGCTATGATCAGCATCTTCTAGTATAGAAAAAAGACTTGTGTTGAAATGTCAAACCTTTCATTTGAAAGCCCATCCTTCATTTGTCAATTCTTGTCTCCTAGCTTTATATTTGGTTGTTCCCATTTCTCTACATAGCCATTACCCATGCAGTGTTCCTTGTTTACATTAAAGCGGTGGCCATTAGGGACCAGACTTCCTTATCAGCACAGGGCCATAACCATACATCACGAATGTCTGAGACTCCAGGAGCTCTTTGCAATGTCCTAATTGGAATACTTACACAGAAGCCAAAGAATTATAGCGGAAATTAAGACAATCGCCTCTCATAAATGAGAGATAAAAATTATACAGTGGGCTAAAACTTGAGGATACTGGAGATTAGAATCAGACTGAACCCATCCCGAGTCCCCTGGGAGAGACAGGCATACACTACATAATGAGGATTCCTTCTAGAAGGTTGGAAAGATGCCTGAAAACATGTTGGGATGTGCAGGTGCTGTCACTTTTGATCAAGATGTTTCCTGCTATTTTGATTTTGCCTGTCCTTGCACGTCTGCAGTCTATGGGGACAGAGCAGAGCTGTGCTTACATGTATGGGGCTGACAGCTGCAGGAGATGCAACCAGACAGGCGATAATCACTTAACAGAAAGCCACCGAGTTTTTTGCGATCAGAGGAGCTCGATCCCGCTGGAACCCCTTCTCAGGCCAGTGCTTCTGTGAGATGTGCTGTAAAAATCGAGACCTCCAGAGACACAGACGGACGCCAAGCAGTCGAGCATTAAGGAGCAGCGTGCCTCACTGCCTTTCTCTTTCACATGCAGACCTTCTGCTGCAAAGCACACCAACTGAACAGACGGCACTCTGTAGATACTAGCATGGCTGTTTCTTCTGATAAAAATTCCTCAGTGTATTTGAGTTTGTTCTTTCTTGCCACTTAAGTAAGTTACATAATAGCTAAAAAAAAGTAATGCTGAGAATGTTTCACAGAATACGAGGCAAGGCAAAAAACTGATGCATATAGTAGTAAATAACATATGCGTATACAACATCTCAAACAGTTTATTTACTCTTGCAATGTGTTACAGATATGGATTGATGAATTTGAAGCACTCCCATTAAGGGTGGTGTGGTGGCTTTGAGGCTAGGGATATGCATTGGCAATCAGAAGGTTGCCAGTTTGAATCCCATAAACGCCAGAAGTGACCCCACTGGGCCCTTGAGCAAAGCCCTTAACCTGCAATTGCTTTGTCCAGGGTATGACATTAGTCTGCATCCAGGCCTGCAAGCAGGTCCTCCAACTCACAGGGAAAACTCAGGGGTTGGTGGCAGGACTGGCACTCCAGCCTCTATATAAAAAACGTCACACTGCTCCAGTGTAGTGCTGTGGTGTCACCTGCTGCACTCGGGTCCCAATCCAGGTGGTTCATCATGCGGTGGGTATGGCAGTGTGTTACCAGCACATGCTCCCAACCTGCTGTTATTAAAATAATCATAGTTCAGCTGCCTCCCAGCTCCACAGACCTGTGTTGACTCCATGTCAGCCACTTTTGATCAGTCCCATGCCCATTCCAGGTTTTTCTAGTTAATATGTAGTATTAAATTGGTCCAGTATAAGGAATTGTGGCGATGATCAGGCAATGGCATTTCATTCAAGGCTGAACAATTTGTGCCTGATTCTTCTGAGTGTTTAGCTTCTGGTGACCCTTCAGTTTTTTCCAAAATGAAAATGTCATATCTTCAATGTAATATAGAAGTAGCGGTCGAAAACATAAGTCAATATAGAGTCAACTTTCTTAATGGAGCAGTGCCTACCATGTGTTGTTTGATCAGCTCATCTACAAAGAGGAGTAGAATCCATCAGGACACACAAACACTCCATTACTGTCCACCAAGACAAAAAACATGTCAGACATTGCTGAAGACAAGTGATCTCACAAATAGTCCATCTGAACCTGACTGCGGTATTGTGAAAAGGCACAGCATTTGACAGATGCACATGTTTGGCATGACTGGAAGCAAGCTGCAGGATCCGTCTCTGCTTAGTAAGGCAGCATTGTTAGGTGGGATTTCTGCAGGTTCTTGTCAGTGGATGTGCAGACACCCTTCAGTCTTATTGGCTCCTCACTGCCTATTGTGTTTTATTCTATTGAAACTTTGTTTTCTTTATTATTTTAGAATGGAGAACAATGTGTGAGTAAGATTCCCTGGGTTACTATGAGAATAACCCGAAGAAAAAAAATTCAGGACTCCTTGCTTGTGTTATGTAACCTCATAAGTTTAAGAGGAGCCTTGTGGTGGATCGCAGTTTAACTGGAAAATTACTATGGTTAACGCTGCAATATAGAGAATAAGTCTATGTATGTCTGGCTAAGCAGGAGATTAGTTATAAAAATTTTAGAATAAAGAAAAAAGTCAGCCGATTCTAATTATTAGTGATTGGCAATGATCAGAAAAAAGACTGTTTGGAGCATTAATGTTAGCAACAGTGCTTATTGCTATCTACATAATGTTGTGAGTTTGATGTCATCAACCAGCGTGTATTTAAGAAGGTCTACTGTTAGATCAAAGACTAACAAACTGTACTCATTTTGCTACTGTAGTTAGAGGAATGAAACCCAAGCCAGTGAAGGCATTTTTAGTTTGAAAGTCTTTTGTTTCCTACTTTGCATTTGCTTCTTGTTGTGGTTTTAATGTCTTGATTTCTCAGACTTCTGGTTAATGATTTCCTGTCTGTTCCTTAAAAATGAGTTTCCCTTTACCTTGGATGCCTGCCATTTCCCCAGTATCGACAACTATTCCAAATAAAACTTCTGTTCTTATAAAAGACATAGTGCATCTAGGCAGCCCTGTCCATGATAAGCCACACGTCCTTCTTCATTGTGCTGCATGGCAATGCAGCTATCTTACCCATGCTGGCTTAAATCTGAAAGGCACCAGTGCTATGAGAACAGCAAACTGGAATCCCAAGCGCCCATATTTGGCGTGTTATTCTATGTGAAAATTACCTTTTTCGGCCTAATTCTTCAGTTAATTTAGTGTTTCAGTCACTGTTTACATTGCTGCCTGTATCAACAGTAACTGACGAATTAAGTTTTTCCTCTTTTGCAAATTCAGCTCGGTTAAGCCCAGACTCAGAAACCAATGTGGACAAGAATGGATCTCTGATCTTCTGATTCTGTTGCTAGATGAAGAGATCACTATTACCAAAGAGAAAGTTATTGCAATCTATGAAAACATGAGATGCAAATGGAAGATTATGGTGTAAAACCCAAAAGCTGACAACATCTAAAAAGAAAAAAAATATATATATATATATGCAGTGCATCCGGAAAAGTATTCACAGCGTATCACTTTTTCCACATTTTATTATGTTACAGCCTTATTCCAAAATGGATTAAATTCATTTTTTTCCTCAGAATTCTACACACAACACCCCATAATGACAACATGAAAAAAGTTTACTTGACGTTTTTGCAAATTTATTAAAAATAAAAAAAATTGAGAAAGCACATGTACATAAGTATTCACAGCCTTTGCCATGAAGCTCAAAATTGAGCTTAGGTGCATCCTGTTTCCCCTGATCATCCTTGAGATGTTTCTGCAGCTTAATTGGAGTCCACCTGTGGTAAACTCAGTTGACTGGACATGATTTGGAAAGGCACACACCTGTCTATATAAGGTCCCACAGTTGACAGTTCATGTCAGAGCACAAACCAAGCATGAAGTCAAAAGAATTGTCTGTAGACCTCTGAGACAGGATTGTCTCGAGACACAAATCTGGGGAAGGTTACAGAAAAAATTCTGTTGCTTTGAAGGTCCCGATGAGCACAGTGGCCTCCATCATCCATAAGTGGAGGAAGTTTGAAACAACCAGGACTCTTCCTAGAGCTGGTCGGCCATCTAAACTGAGAGATCAGGGGAGAAGGGCCTTAGTCAGGGAGGTGACCAAGAACCCAATGGTCACTCTGTCAGAGCTCCAGAGGTCCTCTGTGGAGAGAGGAGAACCTTCCAGAAGGACAACCATCTCTGCAGCAATCCACCAATCAGGCCTGTATGGTAGAGTGGCCAGACAGAAGCCACTTCTTAGTAAAAGGCACATGGCAGCCCACCTGGAGTTTGCCAAAAGGCACCTGAAGGACTCTCAGACCATGAAAAACAAAATTCTCTGGTCTGATGAGACAAACATTGAACTCTTTGGTGTGAATGCCAGGCGTCACGTTTGGAGGAAACCAGGCACCGCTCATCACTAGGCCAATACCATCCCTACAGTGAAGCATGGTGGTGGCAGCATCATGCTGTGGGGATGTTTTTCAGTGGCAGGAACTGGGAGACTAGTCAGGATAAAGGGAAAGATGGCTGCAGCAATGTACAGAGACATTCTGGATGAAAACCTGCTCCACAGCGCTCTTGACCTCAGACTGGGGCGACGGTTCATCTTTCAGCAGGACAACGACCCTAAGCACACAGCCAAGATATCAAAGGAGTGGCTTCAGGACAACTCTGTGAATGTCTGAGTGGCCCAGCCAGAGCCCAGGCTTGTGTACATGTGAGTTCTCAGTTTTTTTATTTTAATACATTTGCAAAAATCTCAAGTAAACTTTTTTCACGTTGTCATTATGGGGTGTTGTGTGTAGAATTCTGAGGAAAAAAATGAATTTAATCCATTTTGGAATAAGGCTGTAAATGTGGAAAAAGTGATATGCTGTGAATACTTTCCTCCGGATGCACTGTATATATATATTCACTGTATATATATACAGGTAAATTCCATTACAACAAAATATTTTTATGGTCCTGACAGTTTTCCCATATGACACAAGTCTATAGAAATCTCGTTACTACGAAGTACATTCAGCAGATACTTTCATTACATGAAGTGCCCAAAAGATCTTGAAATGCCTGAATGAATCAGCACAGAGCAGTTAGTTCTGTGGCCGCAGCTCAGTTGTACACAACAATCCCCAAACAGAAACATTGTAAAAAAAAAAAAAATTCTTTCTTCAAACTTTCCTCGTATTGTTTTTTTGTTGTGTATTGTTTTCTGTGGTTTTCAGTGATACCTTTTGCTTATTGCTCATCAACATTTGAAAAACAGCAATTTGAATTTAACTCATTGTCACCCTCTTATAGAAATAGCAGACATGAAAAAACGATAACAGTTTATATTAGAAAAAAAACTTTTAATTTTTGCAGCTTTCGACTGTGGCAAAAAGAAAAAAGACGTTGCCAGTGAATTTGGAATTTCACCATCGATGCTATCAACTTCCTTGAAAGACCGAGCAAAAAAAGAAGAAAAATCTCGGGTTGCAAACGTATGTGAACTGCTGCATTTGAAGATGTCGAAAAAGCAGTTTTTATGTGGTTCAGTGATGCTCGTTCAAGAAACATTCCTATTAATTCGGCACTCATTCAAGAAAATGTGAGGTTTCTAAACTCTCTTGGGACCTCCCACAACTGGACAGCACATCGAAGAGCGGCAGAAGAAGGGGCCCGAGTTGCCTGGAAAGCTTGCATATTGTAATCTTTTTAGTTAGCCAATAAAAGGTGTCATTTTGCTTGACTTTCACAACTTTCATAATGGCTAACACGGTACAACACCCAGGTACTACAGCTATGATATGTAAATGAACCCAAGAGATAACAGCAGCAGTTTTCTTCGGACTAATCAGACTTGCTATGGAGAGCCTTGCTGCTCACATAGTAGGTCTCCACCGGTTGGTATAAATAAAGGACATATTTGGATTTCATTTATAGTGATGGCTCAAGACTTTTTTTATTTACTAAATATTTTCTACAACAACCGATTATATAAAATTACTCAACACTGTACTTCAGAGTCCAGGAGCATGACCATGTCATCTTAGTCCTATTTTTGAATGTTTGGTGTCATTTTGTGACATTTTGTATTGCTGTGGCCATATTGTCAGCAGTTGCTCTGACCATTACTGGTCATATGACACAGAATTTAGATGACAGTCCCTTCTATAAATCACATCAGCTCACAGTGCTGGATCACATTAAAACTGACTGACTTAATGGGGGGCGGACAGTAAGAGGAAAAGTCAGAGTTTGTTTCATTTATTCAGCTTCGATCATCTTCCTTTAAGACCTTCGGTTCAGGTTTTGGGTTCTTCAATTTTTCTGTCTTCTCTGGCATTCTCTTGTCTTTTTTCTAAAGATGCCTTGCACTCCCTGGTACAAATCTAAAAAGTATTCAAAGATTTGAGACTCGGCCATGCTCTGCCAAAAATAAATGTTGTCACACTGCATATCAGACTTATTGGACCAATTCCATGTATCACCAGGAAACACAAAAGTTCGTTTTACATTTGCCATAGCACAGGACACAGCACAGTGCCAACCTCCTGAATGAGGGGCGTTCAGGGATTTACACACAGCAGCGTCAGAATTTGTTGGGGTCCCAGTGCCACCAAATGTTATGCCCAAGAACAAAAATGTACTTTATCAAGTAATTCTTTTATGAGACGTTCCACGTTGAGGCCCAACACAATGACTACACGTTTTCCACAATCTTACACTGTGAAAAGCTGGAGACCATCTTCTTTTGTGATCTGTTTTTTGAACCAGTTTAAGAAGCCATTTGGCAGCAGTATCAGACTGTCACAGGTCACCCTAATGGACATGTGCATTTACTCTTAAAAGGTTAGTTTAGAAATCACTAATCAACCTGACTGGCATGTCTTTGGGATCCAGAGGGAGAAAACACACCAAGATACAGAGTAGGCAAGCCGGAGCTGTGGGACAGAGCTAAACGCTGAGCCACTGTGCCCCCTGTACTCCCAAAACATAAAGACTGATTGACTGAGTCTAGACAGCCCCAACTCCCTTCGGTATCTTGGCTCTTTCATTCTTCTGCAGCGCATAACCTTCAAGAGAAGGTCATGAAAAAGGCGGTGGGAGCAGACAATCAGCTACAAAAGCACAGCAATAGCTTGCATGGCTTCAGTGCCTCACATTCATGGTCACCTTAGCTGTCTGTCCTTCCTGGGTGGAAAAAGTGGAGAGACTTGAGCGGAGGCTCCTGTCCATTCAGCCGGTTGGCGTGCTTTAAAGTTGGCCGTCCTTCACAGCAGCTGAGCTGATGAAGTGCTCGACATTTCTAACACATTTCTAACTCTCTCTGTCTCAGCACTACTGCTTTCCTGCTTTGATTTTATCCACCTTAGCATTGAGTCATAAAGAGAGAGTTAGTGTTCAAAATAAATAAATAACATGTACAAAGATTCTTTCCTGTTGTAGCCTTTAGCTCTTTTCTTTTCGATGAGCAAATCAAGTCTAGTACTGGGAGCATTTTATTATTAGCTCTCCTTTTATTGAATGAGCTGTGATCCTCTAGGGCTGCCTGTGAATGAGCTGCTCAAGTCCAAGATCCACTGGGAGCCACTGAAACATGGCTTAGTGCCCTTCTGCTCGGCGCAAGCACTCATATTTCTAAATGTCTTGTCGATGCTCCCAGGTCTGTGCTTTAATTCCGTGGTGGAGATTTTTATAATGAAGCAGGAGAAACTGTGGGACTTGATGTTATCTTCTAAAATATAAGCCCAGTTTTAATTAAAACTACCGCTATACTGATACCGCTACCCGTGTCTCACTGAACTGGAATGGGCAGGTTGGATGTGAACTCTCAAATCGGGGGGTCATTGTCTGACTATCCTTCCTTCTGTGACGACAGAATTGAACATCACTTGTGCTTGTTTTGTATACTGCTGCCTGTTGTCTCTCCACTCTTCTTTTTAATTTGAATGAATTAATGAGAAAACTGCATGCAAATCCTGCTGTAATCAAAACTCAAACTACTTTGTCCCAGTGTTTTACCCTGGCTGGGACAGCAGCAGGGCTTTTTCCATTTTATTCTGTCATTAAAATGCATGACATTGTTACAGATATCTACAAGATGATCAGCCCTAACACTACACGAGAGTTCCCGAGGTCACTTTAAATCAGCCAAGTCTAAAGACCATTCACTTTCCAAACAGCCTTTACTCGCATGTGATTGATCGATTAGGCCAGTAATCCACATCGTTAAGGAAATGATGGCCATTAAGGGACTCCGTTTCTAAAGCAAGCCATTTCTAAATGGCTTCATTTAACAACTTTAATTTATAATTAGTTTTTGTGTAGAAGTGCCATGTCTTAATGACTCTTTTAATTGAACATATTACTTAATTAGTGAATAGGTTTGAGTTTTTCAAAACTGCAAGAAGCAAGTAATAAAAGATGGCCTAAGGGATCACATGGCTGGAGGCTATCCAGGGCTAGGAGTGGACAGGTTTGCCATAGTGCTTGTAAAAACAGGCCTATCGTGTATTTAAACAAACTTTATAAACAAAGCAGCAGAAGAAAATATAAAAGAGTGCTGATGATGATACAGAAACATCAAGGTGTGAAAAGAGAGAGTGGGACCTTCATGCTGCTGCAGTCACGCCATTGCCATTCTCATCAGTCAAGGCTCCTTCTTCCACTCCTCTTCACATGACACAGCAGGCTAAGTCTGTAACACCATCAACGACTTGTGATTCCATTATGGAGCATCCATCCAGGTGAGTCCATAAGGGCCTTCTGTCTCCACCGCTCTTCTGTATTTTATATGGGTAAACCAGAGGACTTGAAGGTTAATTTAAGAACCAAACTTTCATTTCATGGCCATCTCAAGTCTGCTCACTATGTTGTTTCTTTGATCACTCCAAATATTAACAGTGCCATTGCTACCTCTACACAGACAGATAAAAAGAACTTCATTTATCCAGAGGGACAACTTAGCATTTTACCACAACACAAAAAAAAAAAAAAAAATTGCCACAAACAACAAACCCCCTCAAATATACACAGGTCAGGTCAGGTTGGGGAGCATGCTGTGGCCAGGTGTTATGTGGGCATTGTCCAGCCGCTCTGGTCCTCAACAATGAAGATCCTGTGAGCCGGAACCCCCTTCGGGGAATTGCACCACATAGCAGTAGTGCTGTAACTGACGCTTCCTCACAATGCAGGTAATGTGCCTCATTCAGGACTCCGAGAGCAACCACTCATTCGACACAAAGTCAAACCATCTGTACCCAAGTATTCTTTGAAGAGACACAGTACTGAAGAAGTCCAGCCTTCGTCTCAGGTGACTGGATAATGTCCATGTCTTGCGACTCTAAAGAACTTTGCATAAATATTGTGAGTGCTACACACCCGTTTCCAGTGACCTCATGACCCCCCCACCCCATGCTCTCCCAATCCAGCTACTGACTTGATAAGAAAGGTCACTAGAGACATGATTGTCATGCCAAGGTAAGTAAACCTCTCGACAAGGTTGACACTCTCTCCACAGACTGACAAACTGCTGATGGCTGTGCCCAAGAGGTCATTAAAAGCCTGGATCTTGGTTTTCATCCAGGACACTCGCAAGCCCAGACACACCGACTCCTCGCTCAGTCTTTTAAGAGCCTCCATCAGAGCCTCCATTGACTCAGTGAAGACCACAGCATCGTTGGCAAAGTCAAGATCAGTAAATCTTTTTTCACCAACAGATGCCCCACAGCCGCTGGACTCCACAACCTTGCCCAACACCCAGTTCATGCAAGCATTGAACAGAGTAGGAGCAACAACACACCCCTGACGAAACCCAGATTCAAGTGGGAAAAACACAGAGGTCCTGCCTCCACTCTGCACAGCACTCACAGTACCAGTGTACAGGCTGGCATTGATATCCAGCAACTTCAGGGGATCTTGTGAAGTCTCAGGATATCCCAAAGGACAGCTGGACCAACTGAGTCAAACACTTTATGAAAATCAACAAAGGCTACAAAGAAACAGGATGCGGTTGATGATAGACTTCTTAGGCGTAAAACCAGACTGCTCTGGCCACCAGTAGGTGAGCAAGTGATCACAGAGCCTATTGAAGACAACCCTAGCAAGGACTTACCCGGCACCAAGACCAGTGTTAGCCCTATCTCCCTGTAGTTGCCATAATCCAGGCGATCACCCTTCCCTTTCCAGATAGGGATGACAAGTTCCGTTTTCTAGTCATTTGGGATGCAAAGATTGCTTGCAATGCCAGGACAGCCTTACCACCAGCCTGGAGAAGTTCACCCCAGATAGCACAGATCCTTGCAGCCTTTCCCCCCCTCAGCTGGTTCACCACCTCAGTGAGATTGGGTGGTTCACAGCTAATTGGTGGATCAGCCTAGAGAACCGTGGACCCAGAGATGTCTAACATCTTAGCTGGAGGTTCAGCTTTAAACAACTGTGTGTCACAATTGTAGCGTCATCCGTAAGAACCGTTCTATCAGCCACCATGACTGCGACTCTTTGAGGAACAGATTCAGATGTGCATAATGCTTCAGTTCTCCTGTAAGCAGGGCATGGGTCACTAGACTATAGATGGTGTGTCACTTGTTCACAGATTCCTCTAACAAATGCCTCCTTATCTGCTCTCAGAGCCCTTGCAGTCGTCTTTCTCATTTCCTAGTACAGACAGGAGTTGCCATCAAGCCATGCACTGTGACTCCTCTTGATGATTTCCAGGGTGCCCTGTGAGATGAAACACCTCCTTCTGTGAACACTGGTAATTTCAACATAACCTTTGACAACCTTCAACCTATGAAGAAGGAAAACTTTTTCCTTTGCAGTCCCAGTCCCAGTAAAGGCTTTATGTAGAAGTATTTCTGTTTTTTATAAAGGTCGTAGCACTTCTTGACACACTTCTGCTGAATTATTTGTTGATTAACAGTCCTCAAAGTTAATGTGTCCAAGAAAGGATGTGCAGCATTGTTCATAATGGCACTCAGTTTTGTTTTAATTCTATCCTTTGCCTTTGGAGTCAAGAGTGTGTCTTATAACTGAACTTTCCTTTTCAGTTAGCTTGTTAATTCAGGGGCTACTCTTGAAGCCCAACACACCACAGCACAGAAAATCATGCTGGCCATCACAGAGTCATAGAAGTCACTACCCATATTATACAAACAGAGTTTCCTAAGAAAAGAGAGCCTGCTCTGCCCTGTCTTCTACAGTTCCTGTGTTCTGAGACCAGTCAGCCTATCATTAATGTGGAGCCACAAGTACTTATAGGTGTGGACCACCTCAACATCCACTCCTTGAATACCTGACCGATCATTGACTTTCGCTGTGCCCAAGAGACTCTATCACCAGTTCCTTCTTTTTTTTCTGATTTTAAATTGTTGTTCTTTCTTTCTGCACCAAGAAGCAAACTTCTCCGCTTGACTCTTATACTCTGTCTCATCCCCTTAATCTATAAACCGCACAAGTGCAGAATCATCTGAGAATTCCTGCAAGTGACATGACCTGGTGTTATATTTATAGTCGGAAGCATAAAGAGTGAAGAGAAAAGAAGACAGGACTGTTCTTGAATCTCACAAACTGTAGTCTGCCGGACAGATAGTCCACTAACCTGAACACCATAGCATCATCCACTTGTATATCTCTCAGCATTGCTCTTAAAGGAGATGGCTGGATGGTACTGAGGGCACTGGAAAAAAAAAATTAAAAAACAAAATCTCATCAGTGCTGCCAGGTTTGTCCAGGTTAAAATAAGCCTTGTGGAGTAGACAGATAATTGCATCTTCCACTTCAATCATGGTGAGAAGTTCCCGTTCATGTAGTGCACACTGATACCCTCAAATTCATGTCTCTTATTTTGAGGGGTACCATCTGGGGCTATTAATTATTTCAGCATTGCAGAACATTTAATCATAAGACATTTTAAGCGTGTTACGAGGCCCCGACATATTTACTCTGATTTATGAGCGTTCAGTGCAGCACTAGACGCCGCCAGATTGTCACTCTGATACACTCAAGCTGCTCTGCCAGCGCAAAGTCACCCAGTTACAAGGGCACTCAGATCAAACGTCTACTTTCATTGTCGTGACAGAGATACATTATTCAACGGTTCAAGAAAGGCCAAAAAGCAGTGCTTTGATGATCGAGCCCAGCATGACAGTCTTAACATACTGTAGCTCAGATGAAAGATTCCAACATCCAGGCAGCATCGCTCAGTGTTATGACAGTCATGCGGATCTGAACAACATATTGAAAAGCTGCATAAAGCATGAAGACAAAATAGTGCATGCACACCTGGACAAGCCATGCCATTCATTATCCATTTGAAAATACTGCAGGAGAGCCAACGTTCACGAGGCCTGCCATCTCAGGCAGTGTTTAATATGGCACCTCTCACCAGTGCTGCACCTCCCCCTGTCTTGTCCACTTCATGGTTGGTATTTGCATAGTGGTACATTCTTTTAAAAGATGACCTATAGTCTGGTGGGCAAACACTAAAAGAGTATCCATTCACAACATGTAGCGACATTAGTCTTTGGAATTGTCCTCTGGGGGTGTTTTATCTTGGTAGAGTAATATATGTATTGCTCTGCTTTCCCCTATTGTATTATTAATACGTAGCCTTAGAATGCCTAATCTCACAGACTTACCACTGTTTATAAGGTATTAATATATATGCCTTATCCCCAACTTCCCTTCTATATCTATAACCTCAGGCAATTAGATGTAGTAAAAAGATAAGCAGGAGTTAAGTTACATTTAAAATAATATACTAGCAGAATACCCGCGCTTCGCAGCGGAGAAGTAGTGTGTTAAAGAAGTTATGAAAAAGAAAAGCAAACATTTTAAAAATAACGTAAGATGATTGTTAATGTAATTGTTTTGTCATTGATATGAGTGTTGCTGGCATATATATATATATATATATATATATATATATATATATATACACACACACACACAGACACATATATAAACATATATATAAATATATATATAAATATATACACATATATATACAGTTATATATATATATACACATATACACACATACATATATATACATATACATATATACACATACTGTATATACACACACACACATATATATACATACTGTATATACACATATACATATCTACATATATACTGTATATACACATATATATACAAATCTACATATATATATCTACATATATATATATATTAGGTGGGACTCGATTAAAAAAATTAATCCAATTAATTAGAGGCTGTGTAAGAATTAATCTTGATTAATCGTATGTAATCGCACACGTAAATTTGCCCCAAATCGCAAATGTTTTTTTTTTTTTTTATTTAAAACGGTTTTAGTGGGCGACAGAATCAAATAATAGACATGGACATGAATATTGTAAACTGAAGCTGTTTTAATTTCTGAAAAAAAAGCTTTTAAACTGCATTTGAATTCAAAACAGAAACAAAAATATCATCCCTGGTTAAAATTGGGCAGACTTAAAAATAAAGTGGTAGTTTAAGTAGTTTAAGTACATTTTCAGAATAGTATTGTCTTTAAATAATAATAACCAAAATTTCAACATAAAGTGCAGTTTTTCTTCTTAAAAAATAAGTCAGAAACATAAAAGGTAATTTGACCAGCTTACTCTTTAAACTCTGAGTAACATTAGCCAAAATTATTTTGTACATTAGGCTAAAACAGTGTGATCATTGAACATTTTGTAATTAGATGTAATTAGAATTACTAACGGTCACGGAAGTCCAATGATCCCCAGTGTGTTTTCAGTGTGCACAAAACCATGCTTTTATCAAGGCTTCCTGGAAGTCGAAATGATCAGTCGTAGGAACGCGCTTTATTCCGACTCTAACATTTTTGTAGCTGTGATGTGTGCATCAGTGTAATGGATGTACCAGGAAATCATGCATTGACAAAAGTTCCCGTTTGCTTGGAATTGAAAGTGTGATTAAATGCGTTATTTTTTAACGCGTTATGGAGTACATGCATCGAAGCTTCTCAGCTGTGCTTGTGCTAAGAAAGGGAAAATTTTAAAAATAACGTAACATGATTCTGCGTTAACCTAATATTTTTCATACGTCCCAAACCAAGGAGATGCGAAGGTAAAATGAATCAGGTAGCGCGCGTACATAGTCAGTACACCCCCTCTCGGGAATCGAACCTCGAATGTCGGCGTTAGAGGCTTAAGACTCTACAATTAGCCACAGCGTGTGGCTTGTCTATGCTAAAGTATGTATTGTAGATCGGGTATATATATACATTTATATATATACCCGTGTACGCAGTGGAGAAGTAGAAGTTATGAAAAGAAAAGGGAACATTTTAAAAATAACGTAACATGATTGTCAATATACAGTAATTGTTTTGTGAGTGTTATTGAATGTTGCTGTCATCAAGGATTTGATTATCATTATTTCTTTCAATCAGGCTCGTATTTGTAGGATGTGTTCAAGTTACATTCCGTGTTTGTCAATCGTTGTAAAGATAAGAGGTTTCATTCATCGATTAGTTCCTTACTGCATCAATAAACAGCTCGTCTTCCTTTTATCTGTGATGTGACAAACTGCATGCACGGGTTTTTTTTACACTGTCTTCCTTTAGCAGGACATTCACTTTTTCCACCGTGTGCTTTGTTTCCGCAGTAGCTGCACTTATGAATATGATTGTATGTATAAGGCGCTTCATATTTTTTGCTGCCTTCTCAATTGTGTAATTCGGTTTTGTTCAGCACTCTTTGGAACTGTTGCTTTTGTCTGTGCACGCGTCAGTTCACGTGAGCCGCTTGGTGTTCTTGCATCGAAGGTTCCCAGCTGTACTGGTGCCATCTCTCGTAATGTCAGCTAAGACCCGCACTTAAAACTTTCTCTCGCAGTTTCAATGAGTTTGTGCCAAACACCACCCTGACCATCTCATCTTCCTCTGCATAAGCACAGTCCTTCACACGTGAATATTTACCGGCAGTGTTTGTATTGGATTGCCGCTGATGGACGGCCTTATATGGGCAGGCACTAAATTACAAACGCTAGTGGTAGCCTATGAACTTAATTTAATATAAACTTACGGTTCACGCCGTGCTTTGTTTCCGCAGTAGCTGTACTTATGAATATGCTTGTATGCATCATTTGCTTCATAATGTTTTTCTGCCTTCTCAATTGTGAAATGGCGTTTTGTGCTGATCGCTGTTTGGAGTTCTTCCTTGTGCTCTACGTACTTACGTAGGAGGCGTGATGATGTCACACGAAACTCCGCCCCCCGCGGCCATCTCCAACTCAAGACTCCATTACATTATATGGAGAAAAATAGCTTCCAGTTATGACCCTTATGCGTAGAATTTCGAAATGAAACCTGCCCAACTTTTGTAAGTAAGCTGTAAGGAATAAGCCTGCCAAATTTCAGCCTTCTACCTACACGGGAAGTTGGAGAATTAGTGATGAGTCAGTGAGTCAGTGAGTGAGTCAGTGAGTGAGTGAGGGCTTTGCCTTTTATTAGTATAGATTATTGATAATATTCATAAATAACAACAAAATGCAAAGTACATTTGAATATTGGCAACCATACAACCTGATAAAATGGTGATGTGTAATTCAGGTGGCACACAGACTTGTAGTTACTTAAAATGTCTCTAGTTAAGTCATCATTGGTGCTCAGCTTTTAGCCACATGTCTGTTTAATATGTCTGCTGAGCTGTGCTCTTCATTGTGTTGTCTTCTTCAGTTGTTAGCAAGAGAAAGATACTTCTACATCATTACAGGTTAGCAAGAGAGATGCTTCTTTCATCATATGTTGGCTAGTAAGAGATGCATCTTTCAGATGTTAGTAAAAGAGAGAGAATGTGGTTGAGCAAGCAAATATATAGGTTTTCTGTCCAACCCCTACAGCCAATAGGACATCATGGTACTTAAAGGCCTCTGAGACAAGCCAATTCCAAACAGCCATACCTCAGACCAATGGGGGAAATAGAACATCTTAACACCTGCAACCCCCCAAGACCATATGTTAAACTAACCTGGCTTTGTGTGGGGGATGAGAGAAAGACTTTAGCAGAGAAACCCTCGCCAAACTGGTTTAAGACACATCCCCCAAATCCTGTCGTAAAATTACAAATAGACTAAGTCGCAAAAGGGGGAGGGGGGGGGATTGGGAAACACTAAATTACATTGCTTTGCCTAAATTACAAATAACGACATACAAAACATTTATCAAGTTATATGCAACAGGGGGTCACACAACAAACTGGAACCTACAATATGGAGTCACTTCACAAACGCCAAATAAGACTGAACACCACAAGGGAGTCCAACGTCCTGACCAATAGTGATGGGCAACTTGGGAATGATTTGTTCTTTTTGAACTACTTGGGGGCTTTGCCCCCTGCTGGCTTCGCCTGCCCAAGGCCCTTCCCCACCCTCTGCTACGCACCAACCACTTCGTGTCTCTGCCGCTTGCATTGTGAAGAGGGGGGGCTGAACGCAGCCCAAGGAGACATGGTCACTCCTTTAACACACCCCTCTGAAACGGTGATACAATGGGAAACACATAGTTTTTTTTACCTCCTCTTTGCTCAATCAGCTGCTCGTTTGCTGCTCCTGCTGCTGCCATGCCACATGATCTTCATTTTGCGCGGCACACTCCTGTCATATCACCTATGTCCATGTATTCAATCTCTTTTCACTTTTACCTTTTCAATATTGCACTGAATTTTGATTCTGTGTTTGGAATTCCATCGTGACCACGCTACGTATAACTGCCTGTGAGTGAATATCATTTCTTTCTCTCTACAAGAAGTGTGTCTGACCAAACCACGCAGGACTTTTTGCGAATCACTTTGCATAAGCTCTTGTCTCGCAGGGCTTCCAGCCCCAGGCGTGGTTACATCGCTTGGCACAAAGACTTGTCTCGCAGGACATGAAAGAGTCTCTGAGACAATCACGTCTTGTCTCCCTCCAAGATTTTTTTTTTATAATAGAGAGACATTTTTTAGTGAAGCAAATCACAGAAATGAATAAATCAATTCAGCAGAGCTCATCAGGGGTCCTAAAGTCCATATGTGTCCTGTGTGATGCCCTCAGCATCTTTTCTTTCGCCGACGCTGGTAGATGTTTAAACTGCATGTGTAAAAAACACCTGACTCATAAGTCTTGACTCACTTCACTTAAGATTCTTTTGAGTTCACACTATATTAATACCGGTGAATGAAAACTCTGTCACTGATGATTTTCTCTTTCATCATACAAGTACAATACCGTAACAACACATTTATAGTAGAATGTATTCATTGTTTTGTTCAATTTTTTATTGGAATTGTTTTACACTGAACATATAAACAATATTAAAACTAATAAATTTATGTCCCTTTTGTGACTTCTAGGGGACGTACCTGCACCCTAAACCCCTGAAGAGACACAATAAATAATACAGACACAAGTCCCGGGCATAAACAAATAGTTTTTGCACAATTGTCTGTCAATACAGACTCCTCTGTTGAATACACCTACGCTAAATGCTTTCCTCTCCCTTCTTCTTTCTTTTCATCCACTGCTCCTCTGTGAACTTTGCCCTCTTCCACCTGACTTCCTTTATACCAGACCTGGGAGTTCATCCAGGCAGAACATCCTTAAAATGAAGAAACTTTCTCTTCACAGCTCCCTCTTGAAGATCCCTCGAAACTCAGCAGGCCTGGCCATCAGAACTACAGTCCGAGTGTAGTATATGCATGTGTGTATATGGAAGACCCACCAGAGAGCTACTGTCACCTGGCTGGGGGAATATACAGAACATGGCCCCAGGAGGTGTTCCTCATTTCACTCTTCCGGGTGGGTAAGGAACCATCCATCTTGGCGCAGAGAGAAAGGCAACCCTTGTCTTCTATGACACTTTGTACGGTCAACAAATTAGTCGCACAAAACTGAACCTTATAAAATATTATTGTAATTTCTAACAATTATTTGCTTTGAACTTTAGTGAACACTTTTATATGACTCATTGGCTGCACTAGACATGTGTCATTTACAGATTCTTTTGAGTTCAAACTGAATCATTACCCGAAAACAAGTCATTACTCTTGAATGAGTCACATGACTCTCATTCACTTGTGATTCTGAAACATAATGTCTTATCTCAATTATGCACTTTAAATGTGTTGACGTGCTTTGTGCACTGAAACAGGACAATGTCATATAAATTATCATATTAAATATTTAATTATATACTGTAACCATGAGGTAGCAGCCCAAACCACAGACACAGTAATGCCCAAACACAATTCTGGTTCAAATAAAATAGATTTGTTTGCCTCCAGCACCTTCTTTATACAATCACCAGCCAAAATACACAAATATAATAATCTTTCCACCTGCCATAGAGTGTTGCCCACTGCCTCTTTACTTTGAGTCCATTAAGTGAGGCTGCAGGTCTCTTAAATTTGACCCAGGAACTGCTTCCAGCGTCACACCCAGGACACTTGGAGTACCTCCAGGTCGTGTGGAAACCAGGGCAGTCCTCCTCCACCAGCGCCCTCTGGCAGTGCCCAAAGACCCAGACAGGACTGTGTTTCCAAACTCCAACCCCAATGCCACCCTGTGGGTGTTCCTAATTAGGTTCTGTGGAAGAAAATTATGAATACAGACACCCACCACTGGAATGCCCCGATTTAAGCAATAAAACACAAGCAGGAGAAAGCGTCAATCGTTATTCTTTGTCTGAGTCTTCAACAAGGTAATAAGTGTATTACATGTTAGCCACATGTCAGTCACATGCTGCAAAGAAAAAAGTGTTCTCTGCGCTATATTTATACAATTCATTGATTCACTATTCTTTAAAAGGAATTCATTACATAATCAGAAAACTTTTAATATGATTGGCTACACCTAGTTGCTAATGGGACATGGCAGATGTTGATACCTTAGATCAGGGGTTCCCAAACTATTGGATGTCAAGTACCACCTGAAGTTAAGTGAGTTGCATTGCGTACCACCCACACCTTGTTGAAAGGGAGGGAAATCTGAATAAAATTTAAAGAATTGTAAGAAATTATGCATAAAATTAATGAAAAAATGTGTGCATGTACATAAATTGATAAATTCCGTCCTGAAACTAAATCCTGCCTTCGGCCTGTATGTGACACGGTTACCGAAGACGAAATGGTATCGGCTTTGTGCTTTCATCTAGTGACCAAAAGCTCAAACAGTGAAGAAGTAGAAGTTGACTTCCGCGAAATGAAATTATGGTAGCGTTAAATGAACTAAATACTGATTCGAATAATAGGTTTTATTTATTCAGATAGCGAAATTTCACACCACACTAAATTTGGGAATCCACGTATTATTGTATTTAAACAGTTTCATTGGTTTTTGCTCACACCAGGCTTGTCATAAAGGGTTTTGCACAGATAAATTAAATTTCAGGGACTGCGTTGCGTACCACCTGAAAAAGCTCCGTGTACCACAGTTTGGGAACCGCTGCCTTAGATGACCACAATTTGATTGATAGTCATGTTTGTTTAGGATGTACGTGACTTTTTGAATGTATATTTTTCATTTTTATTTTTATTTTAAGAGATGTGTGAACTTCACCACATACATCTTGTTTTCCAAAAAAGTAAAGAACAATGGCCTAATTAATTTTATGATGCAGCTTTTCCAAAACAGGAAACATAGTACTATAGAAGAATGGTTATGCCATAAATATAACATTTTCCTTTAAGGGGTTATATAAAATAACAAGAAATACATTTATCATAGTGAATAATAAAATAACAGCGTCAGCTTTTAAGCATAAGGTCAGAAGGATAGGAGACTCCGACACATGCCAGGTGTACACATAGAGCTGGGTTCAAATTTAACTCTTACAGTTCAACCCTGAGGAACACTGCCACCTGTCATGTGGAGGAATGAACTGCTCCCGGTATGGCTGAATCCATCCTTTATCCCAGCCGGCACGTCTGTACTTCCTCCATGACACATACAATACATACAGACTTATATTTATTAAATTATATGTGTGATGTAATCAGAGGGGAACCCCCTGCTCTGGACTGTACGCATGTGCCAGCATCTAATCCAAAAAATAAATCGCACAATTCAAATGAATCGAATGAGTCGATTCACTTAAACGGGTAGTTTGAAAGAATTGAATCAGTACCATGAATCAAAATGCCCACCACTAATGATAAAACTGCAGATCAAAACCTTCTTCTGGGTTTACCAAGTTTTTTTGGAGATGGTTGTGTTATTATGAGCATAATTCAATTTTTTTTTTTCATAGCTGCAAGGGTCTATCAGCTCAGAGCCCCTAACCCGCCACACTGCTGTCTTGTGTCTCCATCCTGACTGACATGTCATGCCGCGCAACACGATTTCCCCATTCCCATTCTTAGAAGGCCTAGTCAGCAAAAGGGAAGGCTGATCACAGCCTGCATTACGGATTACTAGTCCCCATGAGCCCCTTGTCTGACATACAGATTGACAGATTCACAGGAGGCCATGGGGAAACAAGACCATTGAAAATTCTGAGCAAAAAGGGCACAAGGAGGCCAGAATTGTCTTCCAGCACCATGCAAGCCGAGTGGTATTTGTGTTTGACGCTGGGGAGAGGACTCTCTAAAATAATCTGTCATCCCTTTACGGATAAAAGAAGACCAATTAAGGCCTTGTTATTGACAAGTGGCGCACAAAGAATGTCAAGGCGGCAGCTTTGTGAACAGAATTCACCGAGGTACCTATTGATTAAACTCTAGGAGACACTGTACATTAAATTAGATTTGTGCTGCAAGTCCTCCCCTTGGGGGCCTGTGAATTAAGCATCCTTTGTTGCTGTGCAAAGCCTGCAATCTGAACTTGAAAATCAATACCACCCTTAGCATTTAAAACTCCGCCAGCTTTGGGAAGGTCTGTGTGTGGCATCTGTCACAGCTCCTCTGCATCTTGCGATTTCCAACATCTGTAAGTAACATCTAAATCTAGGGAATTTGTGGGAGCTGAAAGCCTATCAGCACTAGCGCTCAGATCGATGAAAGGCAATTATTCCTCCTTTCCGGCACTAATAGGCTGGTGTGCGGGGCAATCGAGTAATCACTTCTCACAAGACTTTGCATTTCTGTGCCGTGCCGGTGGGCCAGATGACAGCTGGATGTTGAGAGAGGCTGAACAGAGCACCTTCAAACCCACAATGACTCCATTAAGATACACAAAAAGATGATGCACCTATCAGAGGAGGTCTGCCAGCTGTCCCAAATAATTTCATTATGGCAGGTCGCAGAAATGACACATTCTTCAGAACAAGCTGTGCTTGCTAGTTGCTCGGCAGAAATCACAGCTTCTCCGTCTCGGCCAATGCAATTTATGTCTCTGTTAAGACACTATTGACATGCCGTGCCTCACCTATTGCTGGGTTCCACAAAAGGGTAGCAAACTTTCATTCAAAATTCAAAAACACAAGCAGGCAGCATTCCTTTCCATTTGACGTTAGGTAATCAATAAGAGACTAAGTACACAACAGCCCGCGTCCTGCCCTGTCCAGATTCACCCCTCATCACGCGCACAGCACTCGGCGCCGCGTCCACTGTCGGAGATCCCCCTACTTGGTTCCAATCAGTTAGATCACGGGCCTTTTCGGTGTACTCTCCTTTATGCTGTACGGGGTCGGCTCTACTCACCTTCCCTGCTGTACTACTCCAGCCAAAGGATCCAGCGTCGTGCCGTTCTGCCGCAGCATGCAACGTCTGTAATGATGCGACCGCCTTCCCCTCCAGCTTCTGCAACTTTACACGGAGAGCACTCAGCACCTGTAATAATGACCCTATGGACTGAAGGCACTCCTCAAGTTCGCGTAGGACCGCAGGCAAGGACAGGAAATTAGCCGACGGTGAGCTTACCTGTACGTCAACAACACACGCCGGCGACTTCTTGTGGGCCTTTTCCTCCAGCCGAATCGGGCCCTACCCTGGCCCAAGATGGACATTTCTTGGTCCTGCCTCTCTCCAGTCATCGGCGGGCACACAAGACACACCGTTCAATCCCCTGCCTGTCATGGGCAGGGACTTCTGGTCCGCGGCCATTTTGATCTCCCTCCTGGTGCTGCGACGAGCCTCCGGGCAGCTCCGCAGCTGCCGCGGCTTTCTGAGCGACAGCGACTCCTCTCAGGCAGCTCTCCCTGCTGCTGCCGTGTCAACGAAGCACCGCGGATCGACCTGCGGATCTGGGCACCCCCTGCCTGCAACACAGAAAACACACGCGGCCCCCCAGGTCCGGTTGCTGGCAAGCAGGGAACTTACCTCCCGGGTCCTGTCTGTCCGAGGAGACATCCTCGGCGTGGCCTCCCTTGGCGACAGGCCATCCCGGGCGCCTCCAGCGATGGTGTGCTCGCAGGAACCCGCTGTCCTCTTGCTCCGTCCGTTGTCTTCTCTCACCAGGGGGAAACGGCTCTTATGCGGACCGGTGGCGGTCCGTGGGGTGAATCCCTCTCGCATAACTGTGTGCACACCACTCCCGCGGCACGTGGGAGGGCTCCCCTGCTGCTCCGGACCACCCACAACGATTTTTTTTTCTACAGGTCCCCACCTTGAACCAGGTGGAGCATCCTGCCAGCTATGCCAGTGTGGAACTAGCCCCGGACACAGACAGATAGACATGTTTAATCACCACCACACGTTTATTTACACTACTATTTACAAGTTCAAGTGCACACATAGAACCCCAAGATACTCCCCCAAAGTCCAGGCCTCACACACTCTGCCTTACTCTTCAGGCCGCCTCCAGTCTCTTCTTTCAGCTCTTATCCTCTCCTCACCCGACTCCAGCCCTGAATGAAGGGAGGCGGCCCCTATTATAGAAACCCGGATATACTCCAGGTGCTTCCCAGTAATCTTCCACCGGCACTTCACAGTGTGGCGGAAGTGCTGGCTGTGCACCCGGAAGCACTCCGGGTGTCCCTGGTCCTCTTCTCCCCAGCACTTCCGAGTGTGGTGGAAGTGCTGAGGGGTCCAGGGCTCCAAAGGCAGCAGGGCGCCCCTTGCCGGTGACCACGGGCCCATACAGGGTTGAGCTTCCAAGCAACCAGGGCGGTTGCCCCCTCATGGTCTGGAGGAGGCACAAGAATTCCTCCGGTCCTCCTGGGCATCCCGGCTGGGTAGCAGCCCCAGACACTCGTCACAGTCTGTAACTTCACCAAGTGTTGTATCTGTGCCAGCATCTTGTCCAAGGTTTGTCCCTTCATATGTATCTGATGTTAATACTGTTTAGATAACCAGCACCTCCCCAGAATCCTCCCACTGGACTTACAGGGTCCAGAAAAAGGATGAAGAAAAAAAAAGATTTCAAATAACCTCACAGTTAACAGTTTTGATGCCATGGAGGTTGGATCATTCATCAGAATCTTCTTCCATTACAAATTAGACTATCAATCAGAGTGGTGAAGGTTGAAATCAAGTTTTAGCATCGGGTTATTTGTTTAAATCTTCTTGACAGATCTTGACTCAGACAACACTGGCTCACAGACAGACATCACAACGGGAGAACATGTTGAGAATTCAGACTAACTGACGTTATTTATAGTTTTGCTCCACAACAGAACAGACAAATTGTTGAACCCTGGTGTGCTGATGCCAACTTGGCAGCTGTTAAGGGTTGTGGAGAACATGAGCACCAGGACAAGTCAACAACAAGAGCAGCATTTATTTCTGTAGCACATTTTCATACATACGTTGTAGCTCAAAGTGCTTAACAAGATGTCAAAAGAAATTGTTATAAACAAAAAAAGAAAAAAATAATAAAAATGAATAAATAACTTAAAAAAATCAAAATATACCTAAATAAAGTAGAGTTCTTGTATATAGATTTGACTTTTAAGAATGAGTCTGACAATAAGGTTAGGCAGTCAGGAAAAAAACCTCCAGAGGTGATAAGCTGCAGAAAAATATAAAACCTGCCGCGGAGTCCTCTAGACCAGGCATGTCAAACTCACTACCATTGGTGGGCCGCTTTGACTGCCATACGTGCGTCAGCGGGCCGCACTGTAACAAATACTATTATATAAAGTTACTGTAGCTTTCTTTCCAATACTGAAAATTTTAAAAAATGTAACACCTAAAGTTTAAAGTTTAAAGAAAAGCAATTTATTTCCATACAATCTCCGTACAACAGCATACAATTAGAGTCTTAGCCTCTTAGCTAGGTCCTTATATTATTATGTTATATTCATTATATTACATAGGAGTCTTACAGTGTGAGATGTATTTCTTTTATCCCGACAATTGGCATCTCTTGTTAGTAACCAGTTCTTCAATATCAGGCTTGAAATCTTGTGCAGCTGCAACATTTATGAGGGATGAAAGGTGCTCGACAGTAAGTCTTGAGCGATGTGGGGTTTTGGTAGCTTTCATTAACAAAAACAATTGCTCACAAAGGTAAGTGCTTCTGAACATAGACAGTACTGTCGATGCCAACTTATTGATCTGCACATACGAGGGTGGCAGGTAGGCATGCAAGTCTGGCACACCAACTTCGATGTATTTTACCTTCAGAATAGAATCTGACTGCAGTTCAATCAATTCCATTTGGATATTCTCAGGCTCATTCTCAACGTTGTAAGAGCGCAAAGTCCTGAAATCACGAAAACGCTCATTGAATTCATTGCTCACTAATTCAAGTTGGAAAACAAATCCGCCAAAAATGAAATTTTACTTTACTAAGTTTACTTCAAAGTCTATATTGTAAAATAAGCCGATATCAAAAAACCCCCTGACCTACACTAATTTTACAAACTCAAAATCACAAAAAATTGTTAATAAACAACTCACCAACTTCTCGCGGTCACTTCAGATCTTCAGCTGTAGTTTGCACTAACTGTTCACTACAATACTAGCACAAAATTACATAAAACTAGAGCCAAAAAATGTGAAAATATGCAAGTTATTACTACTCGTGATGGTCAGTTCTGCCCAGTGGCCAGTCTCAGCAGCCCAGCCAGCAGTGTAGCCTGCCAGGCTGCTGCAGCCTAGCACTTCAGTTTCGATGTCGCGGCTCATTAACTTTGGTCAAGGCTCGTGAGGGGAGGAAGTGTCATGCCTAGGGTATCAAGGAGCTGACGCCACAGCTGCAACTATACTAGCAGATGACGTTTCCTGTATCATAATGCCATGGGAAAACACACTTTTGTCAGAAGGCGGAAGTAAGAAAAGTCAAGTAATGCCGAAGATGCAGAATAATTCAATCACAAACAATAGTAATCATTTTGTACAAGTTCAGTGCTAACTAGAATCTGTCATGCAGGCCTTGTGTTTGACATGCCTGCTCTAGACATTTTACCAAACATAAATGCACTTAAGTGGTTCCTTACTGTTTTTAGGCTTCGTCTAAGAGGATTAGATGCAAAGGGTCTCATGGAGATTTGGGGGATTCACTTTAATTCAAACATCACAGGCGGCTGCACAGGACTTTGATCAGGTGGTGCCGGTAAAGTTTTGAAAAACGAAAAAGAAAGCAGAAAAAAGTAAAGATCAGTAATGATTGCAAATTCACTACAGAATCTATAGTCATTTTATTTGCAAGTCGTCCCTCACCTTGTCTTGTCCCCCCTTTCTCCCAATCGCAGTAGGGACGATCGTTAGCCACCCTCCGGCTCACATCCTCCAACTGTGGCCAACTCGTCCTGACTACTGCCTCCAAGACAGCACCGCTGGCTGCAATTTCTTTTAACTGCCTTCAGCTGTGTAGCTCCTGTCATCTCCATTTCCACCTGCTCCCCTCATTAACCTCCTGATATGGAAATGGCGCCACGTAATCACAGTGCTCTGTTTTAAATCACCCATTTCCAGCTACTGGATAGTTTTCTAGAAAGCTGTGGAACACGTGAGGTGCTTGTGGAGAGTTTGCTGTCAGTCAGGTAGCTAAGCTCCACTCCGGCTGAGAGTGTTGTAAATGCTGCAGATCCCTGACCCCAGCCGATCAATGGGCGCTGCTGCCCGCCTCCACAGCCTCATATGTATCCACAGTCTCGTCACCTGAAGCTCATACTGTTAAGAAGTTTTGCAAGGGATTTTGTATAACGTGGAGCTATAAATTACAGAGGATGCCTACTCTTTAATTTACACAGCTGTGTGCTGCCTCTCCATTTGTGAATGGTGTTCCTCCTTACATTAGACGTTTTGTTTAGCAAGTTTTGTTAGTGGTGCTATAAATTGCACAGGACGGTGACATTTCACTAGCTGTGCAATTTTGTCTTTTCACCAGTGAGATCTTGATATGAGCCTTTCAGACACATTTTTCAGCTATGAGGAGTTTGAGCTTAAACTTAAAAAGTCCTCAGAAACGCCGATATTCCAGCGCTGAGGTTAAGAAGACAAAACATAAGAGCATCAGCAGATATAAGAAAGATCACAAGCTATGATGCAGTGGTGAAGAAAAAGCAATGGCGTCTAATGCTGGCTTTGGAGTATATCTGAGAGCAAACAACCAGGCAAGACTTCCCGAGAGAAGCTGGGAGCTCCCATACACAGACAAAATCTCACAAAATTGGATGAAAATAATAAAATAATCTTACAGACAGACCTCAGTATGTGCGTCTCGGGAACTGCAGGTGTGACATTGTGGTGAGCAGCACAGGAGCGCCGCAGGGGACTGTACTTTCTCCGGTCCTGCTCAGCCTATATACATCAGACTTACAATACGATTCGGAGTCCTGCCATGTGTAAAAGTTCGCTGACGACACTGCTATCATGGGCTGGAGGAGGAGGAGTATAGGAACCTAATCAAGGACTTTGTTAAATGGTGCGACTCAAACCACCTACACCTGAACACCAGCAAAACCAAGGAGCTGGTGGTGGATTTTAGGAGGCCCAGGCCCCTCATGGACCGTGTGATCATCATAGGTGACTGTGTGCAGAGAGTGCAGACCTATAAATATCTGGGAGTGCAGCTGGATGATAAATTGGACCGGACTGCCAATACTGATGCTCTGTGCAAGAGAGGACAGAGCCGACTATACTTCCATAGAAGACTGGCGTCCTTCAACATCTGCAATAAGATGCTGCAGATGTTCTATCAGACGGTTGTGGCGAGTGCCCTCTTCTACGCGGTGGTGTGCTGGGGAGGCAACATAAAAAAGAGGGACGCCTCATGCCTGGACAAACTGGTGAGGAAGGCAAGCTCTATTGTAGGCATGGAGCTGGACAGTTTGACATCCATGGCAGAGCGATGGGCGCTGAACAGGCTCTAGTCAATCATGGAGAATCCACCGCATCCACTGAACAGTATCATCTCCAGACAGAGGAGCAGCTTCAGCAACGGACTGCTGTCACTGTCCTACTCCACTGACAGACTGAGGAGATCGTTCCTCCCCCACACTATGCGACTCTTCAACTCCACCCGTGGGGGTAAACGTTAACATTATCCAAAGTTATTGTCTGTCTGTTATACCTGCATTTTTATCACTCTTTAATTCAATATTGTTTTTTATCAGTATGCTGTTGCTGGAGTATGTGAATTTCCCCTTGGGATTAATAAAGTACCTATCTAAAAACACAATAAATAAATAAGTAAATATATAAACCTCTGCAAGCACACCATAAAGCAAACAATAAAATTTCAGTTTGTATCTGTCAGCATAAAACCAAATACATTTGTAGTGAGGACTACGGCCTGGCTGATAATACTGGACACTGACATACTTGCTCTCTATATAGGCATCAATATCAGTAGATTATATTATAATGCTGAAACTTATCAAAATAAAGTTAAGTGGATTATGTTTTTAGTATAAATGGCATCAGTTTAAATAGTCACTCACACTGGCAGATGTGCACAATGACAAAAAGACAATAAGCCTGAACATGTAGGTGCTAAACAATTTTGGCAGCTTCAAAACGCTAAACTTCAGCACATTAATCACCTCTGGGATTGAAAATAAGGCAAAGTTATTCTTACAAAGGATACATAAAGTCATTCATTTGCTTATTGTCATACCAGAAGTTCACAAGTTTCCTGTTAAAATGTTCTTATTCCATTCGGATGGTTTGTGCAAGCAGACCATGGCATTGTCCCTAATAGTTTGTAGACCAGTGGCAAGCTAGAAGAGTTTATAGTGCAACAAAGAGCAAAGTGTTTAGCTCCACAGTGTACACAGTGTTTCTTAAAGAGTGTCCCTGGATGAATACATGGAAGTTCAAATTGTTTCATTAAAAACACAAGCCAAATAAAAACCATTATCTTTAGAGAGATCACATAAAATCAATACATTAAAAAATAAAACAAACACGCTAGTCCTCTTGAAAGCACAAATTCTGACCTGGAGTGTCACACAAAGTCCAGCCTTTCCCGGGTGTTCAGGTCAGATCCAGCAGCCACCATTGCCCATCCTACACAGAGCAGCAGCTTTACTTCGCTTCCTCCTGGACCTCATCAGCCACCATTTCTGCCTTCACTGCTTCATCAAAGTCACTCAGAAGATCCAGAGCTCTCCTCCGAGCTGGATCGCTCTTGTCAATCTCTGTCTCGTCTCTGCTGTAACCCACACAAAGCTCGCACCATCCTGTTGCACTTTCGCCTCTCTCAAGCTCATTCTCCTCCTCCTTCATTTCATTTCTTCCTCCAAGTCCAGTCATTCTTCCCAAAGTTCTTTCTCCACTCATCTTATTCACCCCTCTCCTTTTAGCAGTGGGCCACCAATCTCAGCTGACGCCCTTGCACTTGCCCTGCCGTCAAACGGCAATCACCTAGTTAAGGCAAGTGCACATGCATGCCAGCTGCAGTTCACTATGAGGGCAAGAAAAACCTAAAACACTTAATGAATTACCCACAAAAGTATCTCTTTGCAACACAACCCACCGCATCCATGTTTTTCTACATTTTCCTTCATCTTCACCCCTGCCAAAATGGCAGCTACTCTTAGTTGCACAAGGTTTTCACTCAGTCACTAAGATTCTATTTGTTGCAAATGTCAGACGTTTACCCAGAAAAAAACGTAGAAAGTTTTGCTCTCAAATAGTTGGTTTGTCTTAGTATGCCATGGTAATTGCTTTATGAATTCCCTACACGGCGAGTCTGAGGATAAGCATATGCCCCGCATGAGCGTCTGTTTTCTTATAAAAGTGACATGCAGGTCCTTACTGAGTCTTATTTTCCTCAATAGTGCAGAGACTTAACTTTCTAAGATATATAGACCTGTCTGTATTTTGCAGTGATTTCTGGGTAGAATCCAGTAAGGGAGCTGAAATCCTCTGCTCTCACAAAGAGTCCTCCCATGTTACTCTGGAGCAAGTCGATCACTTTATATGCAAATAAAACACGTTGCCAAGCTGCCTTACTAGCTGTGACTGTCATTGTATTATTTCTTTTCAAACTGCATACAAAGACCTCTTCAATCACCTCGTCATTTGTTTTTCTAGCCACGTGTATAAAAGTTCAGTCCTTTTCTCCTAAAAAGGCAGTGCGGCTCTTTAAACCGATGCTTCTTCTGCCTAAACGCGTTACACTTAAAGATGGAATACTTAAGCCAGCGGTTCTCAAACTGTGGGGCGCACCCCCTGTTACAAGGGGGGCATCGAATAAACAAAACATCAAAATTGATTTTTTACATTTTTATTTCAAATTTAAATTTGCAAGCATATAATCACAATGAATGCATTATAACTAAAATTAAAATGAAACATTTCTAAGGCATAGATCTAATGACTAACTGACGAGCGGCGCCGCTGCTGCTGCTGCTGCTTTTATAGTCACGTAATTTCAATCCAGAAAGTTCGAGACGTATCTGTATCGGTCGCGAACATTCGGGTAACAGTAGATCAGGTGATAATGCGGCACAACTGCACCACATTGGCAGCATAGCCAATATAGCCAAATGGAGTTAAATAATTTACTGCGTATTGGGTTATTTTCATGATACAACTAACAGCGGACAAAAATATGTTCGTCTCGCGCAGATTGACTTCATCGGTGTCCTCGTTTACGAGATTTGTAAATATTAAAACATATTTAATAGTTTCTTTACATAAAAAAATAATTAAATAAGAATAAATAATTTATTCTTTGTTTTTGGGATTAGATTTACTACCAAAAACCATACAAGGCATTTTAACAGTTATTAAAGCAATTAAAAAAAAATTGCAACTATTTCATCAAAGTTAGCCGAACACATGCATATCTTATGGAAGTAAAAATGATAGGATACCGCGACACCACACGAGTA
Source organism: Polypterus senegalus (assembly GCF_016835505.1). Taxonomy (NCBI): domain Eukaryota; kingdom Metazoa; phylum Chordata; class Cladistia; order Polypteriformes; family Polypteridae; genus Polypterus; species Polypterus senegalus. The sequence continues at coordinate 119,970,641 of NC_053159.1, read as the reverse complement.
TCATACCTTTGTTAGTTGTATCATGGGTTATTCTCATCCATCTTAAATTATGCAGGGGGCGCAGAGTTATTCCAGGTAGAAAAGGGGGGGCGCGAAATACGAACGTTTGAGAAGCGCTGGTTTAAGCAGACAACTGCAGAAAGTGAAAAAGAAAACTTGGGCAATCGATGGGCATTTCAACACATTCCAGTGAATCAAGTCACTAGGCTCAGCTCATGAGAAACAGACGGATCTATCGGCTCCCAAACAGCTTTTTATTCAGTATAAGTATCATTTTTTTTAAATCTCAATAAAATTTTTCAATATTTTAACTTACGATTGGTACCCTTAAGTTGTTTACATTTTTAAAATGCTTTCAAATGTGACTTTTTTTGTAATGGCTAATCATGTTGTTTTCTAGAATACTTACTTCGCTTATTCTGCGCTCTGCTCTTTTGTGTTTGTCTTCAGAGTCTGCTAATGTGAGAGGTTTGTTTCAATCTTATGAGAGATATGCAAATGTAAACAGTTTTACAAACAGACAGGTATTATTTCTTTCAGCAATCATAATTTGTACAAATTAAACTAACAACATTCATTAAGTAAAACAAATGTAAAAATATTCAATATTTAATTTAACCTTCTTAGCATTAGACTTGAGTGTCAGTCGTGCAGCAGTACAGATGCATCTCACATGAGACCCAAGGATTACTCAGTCTGCCACCAGCATTCATGCCGGGTATTACTCGGGCAACAGTATAAGCGCCAGGCCCGAGCCTCAAAATGGCGGCTCATAAGAAACGCCTCTCGTCAGCAGTCTTCAGGCGGTAAAACTGAAACGGTCAGAGAACCCAAAAGTGATCCTGGGAGTCCGAAAGTGACGCTCGTATCACTCACACATGTGCAGTGTGTTGTTCAGATTATTGTTATTTGTATCATTATTATACTTTCTACAATTCTAACTTTGCACTTTTAGTGTTTTGCACGTTTTACAGTAGAAAGATGAGATTCAATAAAAATGTCATTTTACAAGCCAAAAAATGCAGCACTTGTTACATGTATTTTTGAGAAAAAAATGTAATGCTAAGGAGGTTAATGAATGCACACATCTCTCAGGATATAGTATGCGCGGATTCTTTCCTTTGTTTATTTCTGCCTTATAAAAATTCTTGAACCCTATATAATTGTCCGATGAGAGTGCATGACTTTTTCTTGTTTATTATTTACAGCCATATGAAAAAGTTAGGGAACCCCTCTTAATTCTTTGGATTTTTGTTCTTCATTGGCTGAGCTTTAAAAGTAGCAACTTCCTTTTAATATATGACATGCATTATGGAAACAGTAGTATTTCAGCCGTGACATTAAGTTTATTGGATTAACAGAAAATATTCAATATGCATCATAACAAAATTAGGTGCATACATTTGGGCACCCCAACAGAGATATTGCATCAATACTTAGTTGAGCCTCCTTTTGCAAATCTAACAGCCTCTAGACACCTCCTATAGCCTTTGATGAGTGTCTGGATTCTGGATGGATATATTTTTGACCATTCTTTTATACAAAATCTCTCCAGTTCAGTTAAATGTGATGGCTGTCAAGCATGGACAGCCTGCTTCAAATCATCCCATAGATTTTCGATGATATTTAAGTCAGAGGACTGTGACGGCCATTCCAGAACATTATACTTATCCCTCTGCATGAATGCCTTTGTAGATTTCGAACTGCGTTTTGGGGTCATTGTCTTGTTGGAACATCCAACCCCTGCGTAACTTCAACTTTGTAACTGATGCTTGAACATTATCCTGAAGAATTTCTTGATATTGGGTTGAATTCAACTGACCCTTGACTTTAACAAGTCCCAGACCCTGAACTTGCCACACAGCAGGATGGAACCTCCACCAAATTTGATAGTAGGTTGCAGGTGTTTTTCTTGGAATGCTGTGTTCTTCTTCCACCATGCAAAGTGCTTTTTTTTTTTTTTTTTAATTTTATTGCAATCCATACAAAGCAATCAAGTTTTTACAAAAAGAAAAATTGAGTTAAGAACAGGTCGATCCCCACCCCTGAGAGAGAGAGCAAGCCAAACGGTGTAAAATTTAAGGCTTGTAAACATACCTAAATTAATAAATTCTCTGTGCTTCATGACCTTATTTTAAAATGTTACTGATTAGATCCTGCCATGTTTTGAAAAAAGTCGCTTTTTGTTATGACCAAATAACTCACTTTTTGTCTCATTAATCCAAAGCACTGTTCCAAAATTAATCTGGCTTGTCTAAATGAGCATTTGCATATAACAAGCGATTCTGTTTGTGGCGTGAGTGCAGAAAGGGCTTCTTTCTCATCACCCTGCCCTGTTCTTTGTGCAAATTGCGCTGCAAATTGTAGAATGATGTACAGATACAACATCTGCAGCAGGATGTTCTTACAGGTCTTTGGAGGTGATCTGTGGGTTGTCTGTAACCATTCTCACAATCCTGCGTATATGCTGCTCCTGTATTTTTCTTGTCCTGCCAGACCTGGGTTTAACAGCAACTGTGCCTGTGGCCTTCCATTTTCTGATTACATTCCTTACAGTTGAAACTGACAGTTTAAACCTCTGAGACAGCTTTTTGTAGCCTTCCACTAAATCATGATACTGAAGAATCTTTGTTTTCAGATCTTTTGAGAGTTGCTTTAAGGATCCCATGCTGTCACTCTTCAGAGGAGAGTCAAAGGGAAGCACAACTTGCAATTGACCATCTTAAATACATTTTCTCATGATTGGACACACCTGTCTATGAAATTCAAGGCTTAAAGAGCTAATCCAACCAATTTGGTGTTGCAAGTAATCAGTATTGAGCAGTTACATGCATTCAAATCAGCAAAATTACAAGGGGACCCACATTTTTGCGCAGACTGTAACTGAAGTCTATTAAGGGCATGATAGGAGGCACCTATTGGGTTGAGTAAAGGTTTGAAAGCAGAACCATTAGAGGTCTCTGCGTTTGAACACGGGGGGTAACAGCACGGCCGGTGTGACAGGCAGGAGCGTACAGGTAATGGTTATAGAGCTAGTTTTGACATTTCACTCTATCCCCCATTGAGAAGTGAACCTCAGATATTTGCCGATACATTTCATGTTAAGCACGTCACAGGTGATCTGGTAGCAGAATAAAATAATTGGTCATCGTTGTTGCCCACATATCAGTATCGCTATATATCAGGCACCAATGAGAACAACTGCGAAAAGTCAATATATATTCAAACAGCACTGAGCTTAAAAGAAAAAGTCTGCAATCTATATCAAAATTTGAGAAGTATATATATCAATGTGCATGACCAGTAACAAATGACAAACCTTTTATGAGTTGTAGTGGGGAGGAATATTTTTGACAAAATTAAATAAATAAATGTAAACTGGAATGTGACATCCTGTGTCTTTCATTCTATGTACTGAATGGTATGCCTGGGTGGGCGTCCTGTTCTGGATGAGGCAGGGTTCCTTACCTTAATGGGAGGCCAGTCCTTCAATGACACAAGAGACAGTTGTAAGAATTGGCCCGGCTGCAGAAGATGCGTGCAGCAGTGAGTACCCTGGCATCCTGGCAAGGCTAGACTGAGGAACAATACCCAACTGGGAAGCCACTGTAATGGAAGGACAGGGGTAGACAACCTTGCAGGGCTACATGGTAGGTGTCAACCTCCCTGGGTGATACTACCTGGGTGGTTACACACAAGGCACTTTGGGAACTGTAGTCACTTAAGGCAGCTTTGTGAGGTTTTTTTGGGTGCTGCAGGGATCCATCATCCCTACTTTGTGGAAGTTCTGTTTGACTCTGAAGTGTTTCCAACAGGCAATACCCTAGCAGCACAAGAATTCCCATGTCCATAATAAAAGGAGTCAATCTCCCTAATACAGGCGAGTTGGAGTCGTGTGGAAGGAGGGAGAAAGACATAAGGTGAAGAATTGCATTGCATTGGTGATTTTTCAAAGCCTGTTTTGTAAGGTACTTGTAAGAATAAACCTTTTTATTGTACTGGGACTTGTATTGGCCATGTATATATATTTATATATTATATAATTTTTTTTTTTTTTGGGTGTTGCAGCACCCCAAATAAATATATGTATTCTCACACATGTGCAATTAGGAGGCAGTCAAAAAGCCTAAAGGTGAGTGAAATATCACAAGACGAGGGTTTGTCACATGGTACTTACCTGAATCTCTTCATATCTCAACAGGAAAACCGAAGAAAAGTAATCACCTCCATTTCCGGGTTCCAAAAAGGCCACCATGATGTCACTTCCGGTGGTCCAATATGACATCATATCCGGTTATTATGAATGACTTCACCTCCAGTTCCTCCATTATGATGTTGTTTCTGGCTCCTGCATTCAACATCACTACCTGCCAACCATTTCCTGTTCCCATAATGCATTTTGCATAAAAACGCCATCTTGTCTCATAAACTTTGTCAAATGCTACAATACAGTACTTTTGATTATTTACTTCACTATTTTTGCTTAATTTTTGTCCGTAGGACAATATACAGGGACAGTCCCCAAAACTTTATTTTTGTGGAGTTTCTTTTTTCCCCCACAATATATATCTATACTAATAAAAGGCAAAGCCCTCACTCACTCACTCACTCAATCACTGACTCACTCACTCACTCAATCACTGACTCACTCACTCACTGACTCATCACTAATTCTCCAACTTCCCGTGTGGGTGGAAGGCTGAAATTTGGCAGGTTCATTCCTTACAGCTTCCTTACAAAAGTTGGGCAGGTTTTATATCGAAATTCTACGCGTAATGGTCATAACTGGAAGCAGTTTTTCTCCATTTACTGTAATGGAGATGAGCTTCAACACCGTGGGGGCGGAGTTTCGTGTGACATCATCACGCCTCCCACGTAATCACGCAGTACATAGAAAACCAGGAAGAGCTCAAAAAAGCGCTTAAGAAAACATGCATTATATAATTGAGAAGGCAGCGAAACAATAAGAAGCGAGCGAGTGACATATACAACCATATTCATGAGTTCTGCTACTTCGGAACAAAGCACGATGTAAACCTACACTTTAAATTAAGTTCATAGACAGGCTGCGCTGGCGTTTGTAATTTAGTGCCTGCCCATATAAGGCCGTCCGTCAGCGGCAATCCAATAGCAAACTGCCACGGGTAAATATTCACGGGTGAAGGACTGTGCTTATGGAGAGGAAGATGAGATGGTCAGATTGGTGTTTGACACAAACTCAGCAAAACTGCGAGAGAAAGTTTTAAGTGCCAGGACTAAGGTAACATTAAATAAAGCTATGGACATAGCACGAGATGGCACCAGCACAGCTGGGAACCTTCGATGCATGTACACCGAGGCTCCGTGAACTGGCGAGTGCACAGATAAAAGGCAACAGTTCCAAAAGCTGAACAAAACCGAATTACACAATTGAAAAGGCAGCAAAAATATGAAGCGTCTGATAAGCATATTCATAAATCCAGCTACTGCGGAAACAAAGCACACGGTGGAAAAAGTCAATGTCCGCTAAAGGAAGACAGTGTAAAAAAACCCCGTGCATGCAGCGTGTCAGGTCTCAGATAAAGAAGAAGACGAGCTGTTTATTGATGCAGTAAGAAACGAATCGATGAATGAAACCTGTCATCTTTACAGCGATTGACAAACACGGAATGTAACTTGAACACAACACATCCTACAAATACGAACCTGATTGAAAGAAATAATGATAATCAAATCCTTGATGACAGCAACACTCAGTAACACTCACAAAACAAATACTGTATATTGACAGTCATGTTACGTTATTTTTAAAATGTTCCCTTTTCTTTTTCTACCTTTTTAACACACTACTTCTCCTGCGATACTGGCGGGTATATATATATATCCCGCTCTACATACTCGAATAATGGATACTTTATTAGCCATCAGTGATTGTTTTGGTAAAGCCATACTCAGTGTATTCATTAGATGAACGGTAAAAAGTAAGAGCGAGGAGGATGACTCATTGAGGCATGCAGGCTGTAGTCGCGTCAACTCTATCTGAATTGCGATCACATTTGAAAAACATATCTTTTCAAGTTCTATTTAGTCCATATGTGTCAAACTCAAGGGGCGGGCCACATCCGCCCGGTGTAATTATATCCGCCCGAGATCATTTTATATACTGTATTATTGTTATTAATGGCCCGGGTATATGAAGCGCTGGTAACACAATAAACTACAGATCCCATAATGCAGCGCTTCAGCTGCCTTGCATCAGGGTAACCTGAATGCAATTCAGAAGATACAGAAAACAGCATAATTAAATAAGAATCTGACACTTCAGCGGACGTTTTTACCCGTGCACAATCACAAAGTGATTTCAAGTGAAGCTGCTTTTATGGGAGACACAAATGCACCAGTTCACCTTGCCCCACTTTCCCTGTTGCCAAGTACTGTTAAACCAAGTCGTCACTACGGTGTTCCCAAAATACGCACTTTGCTGATAAACTGAGCGCACTGCGCACTGAGTTTGCACGGCGCTTTGGTGACTTTGATGAACAAAAAAAGTCCGTCTACATGCGGCTCGAACCTTGTGCATGTTTGGTAGCACATATCTGTGTGAGAAGCTCTTCTCAGTGATAAAGACTAACAAAACAGCACACTGGAGTCGCCTCACTGATGAGCACCTGCAATCCATCCTGAGAATCTCCACAACACAGAACCTCACACCAAACAGAAACGAACTTGTGGCCAAAAAAAGATGCCAGGCGTCCAGCTCTAAAATGACATATGAGCAAAGACAACTGAATGATTTGATTTGTTATTGCACGTAAGAGCGGGAGTCAACCGTTTTAACAAACAGCGTATTGCACGGATACGAAATAGCTGTGTGTGTATATATGTAGATATGTATGTACAGTATATGTATATATATGTTTATATATGTGTGTGTGTATATATGTATATATATATATATATGTATTTGTGTGTATATATGTGTGTGTATGTATGTATATGTGTGTGTATATATGTAGATATATATGTATGTATATATGTGTATATGTATAGATATGTATATATATATATATATTTATGTGTGTGTGTGTGTAAATATATACAGTCATGTGAAAACATTAGGACACCCTTTGAAAGCATGTGGTTTTTTGTAACATTTTTAATAAATGGTTATTTCATCTCCGTTTCAACAATACAGAGAGATTAAAGTAATCCAACTAAACAAAGAAAACTGAAGAAAAGTCTTTTCAAGATCTTCTGTAAATGTCATTCTACAAAAATGCCTATTCTAACTGAGGAAAAAGATAGGACACCCTTGCCCCTAATAGCGAGTGTTACCTCCTTTGGCTGAAATAACTGCAGTGAGACGGTTCTTGTAGCCATCTACCAGTCTTCGACATCGGTCTGAGGAAATTTTACCCCACTCCTCAATGCAGAACTTTTTCAGCTGTGAGATGTTTGAGGGTTTCTTGCACGTACAGCCCTTTTCAAGTCACCCCACAGCATCTCAATGGGATTCAAATCTGGACTTTGACTTGGCCATTCCAGGACTCTCCATTTCTTCTTTTTCAGCCAATCTTTGGTTGATTTACTAGTATGTTTTGGGTCATTGTCATGTTGCATGGTCCAGTTCCGCTTCAGCTTTAATTTTCTAACTGATGGTCTCACATGTTCTTCAAGCACCTTCTGATACACAGTAGAATTCATCGTGGATTCTGTGATGGTGAGCTGACCAGGTCCTGCTGCAGCAAAGCAGCCCCAAACCATGACACTTCCACCTCCATGCTTCACAGTTGGTATGAGGTTCTTTTCTTGGAATGCTGTGTTTGGTTTACGCCAAACATGTCCTCTGCTGTTGTGTCCAAATAATTCAATTTTGGACTCATCTGTCCAAAGAACATTATTCCAGAAGTCCTGGTCTTTGTCAACTTTATCTCTGGCAAATGTCAGTCTGGCCTCGATGTTTCTCTTGGAAAGCAAAGGTTTCCTCCTTGCACACCTCCCATGCAAGTTAAACTTGTACAGTCTCTTTCTGATTGTAGAGGCATGTACTTCTACATCAACAGTAGCCAGAGCCTGCTGTAGTTCTCGAGATGACACTTTAGGGTTTTTGGAGACCTCTTTTAGCATCTTGCGGTCTGCTCTTGGGGTGAACTTGTGGGGCGACCAGTCCTGGGCATGTTGGCAGTTGTTTTGAAAGCCCTCCACTTGTAGACTATCTTCCGGACAGTGGAATGGCTGATTTCAAAATCTTTGAGATCTTTTTAAATCAATTCCCAGACTCATAGGCTGCTACAATCTTTTTTCTGAAGTCCTCTGACAGCTCTTTTGTTCTCACCATGGTGCTCACTCTCACTTCAACAGTCAGGAGCACACCAAACTAAATGTCTGAGGTTTAAATAGGGCAAGCCTCATTCAACATGCAGAGTAACGATCTACTAATTATGTGCACCTGGTGTGATATACCTGTGTGAGATCTGAGCCAATTTAAGAGGGAATACATGTGAGGGTGTCCTATCTTTTCCTCAGTTAGAATAGGCATTTTTGTAGAATGACATTTACAGAAGATCTTGAAAAGACTTTTCTTCAGTTTTCTTTGTTTAGTTGGATTACTTTAATCTCTCTGTATTGTTGAAACGGAGATGAAATAACCATTTATTAAAAATGTTACAAAAAACCACATGCTTTCAAAGGGTGTCCTAATGTTTTCACATGACTGTATATATATGACAACAACACTCATCACTCACAACAATGACAAAACAATTACATTGACAATCAGGTTACGTTATTTTCAAAATGTTTCCTTTTCTTTTCATTGCTTCTTTAACACACTACTTCTCCTTTCTGGCTGGTATTTTGCTAGTATATATATATATATATGTTACGGCCAAAACCCGAAATCAGTGATTTGTAGTGATTTTTTTTTCTGTACCTACGGACTCCAGTGTGAGCAGTTTCCTGTGCAGAATGGAAAGCTCACTTCTGAATTTGTATCTGAAAGTTTTTAAGCATCTTCTCACCTTGAGCGGACAGTCTTACATCAGCACATCGAATTTTGGCCAGGGAGTTCTCGCCACTTCGTGAAATGCATATACAATGGTCATTTCTAGTAATTTGGATTTTAGCCACACCTCTCGGCCAAAATACGAAATGGCCGGCCAATTTGGGAACTGGCCGACCTTCGGGTTTTGGCCCCAGCATATATATTATATATATATATTATATATATACTGTATATTGTGATGGACGGCCGGCAGCTTATCCAGGCTGACTCATCCAAGATGCTAGATGGTGTCCTCCCTGCAGCCTGGAGGTGCTCCGGATTCCCACAGGGCACCATGGAAGATGGAGTTCGGCCACACAGCCCTGCTGGGTGCCGTGGGTGCCATCGTGGGACGCTGCAAGGAGATGCAGAGATTTTTATTTTTCTGGTAGTCCGGAACTACTCCTCAGTCACGAGGACGGAGAAACAGAAGTACTTCCGGGCTGAAGAAAAATAAAAGTCTTCATCTGACCCGGAAGTGCTATGGCATCACATGGACAGAAGAACAGGAGCACTTCCAGGTCAAGGACTATTTAAAGGACTGGTTGAAACCCAGCAAGCTGAGCTGGAGCTGGGAGGGAGTGTGACGGAGCTGCTGGGAGTGGAGGATTGTATTTGTGTTTCTTGTATTATTGATTATTGTTTATGGTAGTGGAGGTCATTTTTTGGCACTTTAAGCCATAAATCGGGATTTGAATACTCTGGTCACCAGGTGGTTTTTGGACCTGCAGCCGTTTAAGTTCACCATCGTTTATCGCCGGGGCAACCTGCAAGCCAACGCTGATGCACTCTCTTGGGTGCACGACCTCTCGGTTCGGGTCGCCCGACCCAATGGGCATGGGCTGAAGGGGGGTCCTGTCATGCACGAGTGATTGGGGAACAGCTGATCGACCTGGTTTGCTTCGTAAAACGTTCCGCAGGGGGACAACGGCAGTGTACTAATCATTCTTTCTTTACTTCCTTAGAAAGGCTGAGTTGTTGCATCCTCAAAGAACACCCGGGCAGCTATAGAAAGTGCACACTTCCAGGTCTATTTCTTCCCTCTGCTGACCCGTGATGACGTCATGCTCCCTGAATCCACCACAACTGTCCCAGCATACCTCATGTCCGTCCTCCCTCCCTTCAATGTCTTTAGAGTTTTGTGAAGAAAACAATAGACGATTTTCCTTTACAGTATACATGGCTAAAACCCCCAAACCTTGATTACTGTTGTGTCTTTATTACTATCTATATATATCTATATCTATATATCTATATATATATATACACACACACACACACACACACACACAGAGTGACTGGCTGATTTGATTAAAATTTTATATTAAAAAAAAGAAAATGAGCTGAACCATGTTTAATATTTGCCTTTAATAATGCTGTAGCGAGTGGGACATTTCTAACAAACACTGCTTATTCCTTTTCTCCGCAGTGCTGACAGCGATCACACAGAGAAATTTAGAGTGCAGTTCTATGGAAATGAAGGTCATCTATAAAAGCGAAGTGAAAAGAGTAAAGTTCTGCAAAACGTAGAGAGGGCGCATTTAGCGAGTGCTATAAAGCTCAAGTGCTTGGCTGGTGCTACGACAATTTCATGCAACTGAGCCAGAAAGAGAGATATTAATATATTTTACCCGACTCCAAATTATCTGCAGCCTTGTGCACATGCCGAAGTGGAGACTACAATTCCCATCAGCCAGTGCACTGCTCCATACAATTTCATCAGCGCTCACAAAGTGTAAATAAAACATCGACAAAAGCGGCAGATTATCAAAGGAAGCAACTGCTGCATTTTTTCCCTCAACCACTTTGGGAGAACAACTTTATTGGCTTGCTGGACTACAGTGTTTATCTTGGACTACACCTTTTTGTCTCATCTTGGATTGTACATCATACTGTATATGGCAATAGTCTGAGATGAACTTTTTTTTTTTTTTGAACAGTGCATTGCCTACACTATTGTCCACTTACATATCGTCATTAAGATCACAATACCAATCAATGCTCAGTGTCAAGCGCTTTCTGAATACTATAGATTTACCGATGAAGCCTAGTCAGAATTGAACAGAATGAAGTGAGATTTTGTTTTTAGTTTTTTTGTGACGCTCAATCTTTAAACACCCAGTGAGCTCCCACAATTGAGGATCAAAGAGCTAAAGTGAAAACAACATCCAGAAAGCAGCACTGCTCATCAAACAGGAGATATGAGGGGTGCATTTATGACTTGGGGTGCCAAGAACAATCCAACAGCAGAGCTTCATAAAAAAAATAGGTTTATCTGTCGTGGGAAACTAAAGGTTAAAAGGTGTTCGCATAAATTTAGAATTAGAATATTTGAGTAAAGTTCACCAAAGACAGTGATTTTCTCAAACTTAGGAACTGTAAGTAATGTGACAGTATGTCCCCATAGAAAGGGATTATTTAATTGCCTTTTGTACAGATGTACACAGGAACTTCTCTTACTCGATCCGTTTAGACGGTGTCACACATGTGCGATTAGGAGACAACTAAAGGGCCTGAATAATGTTAATTCCATGCCTGACGAGGGGGTGGCAGGGTGCACTAATTCTCCCTCTCAATTCCTTACAGACCATTCTTAGAAAATCCCACTTAGTTCTGAGGCAGCCAATGACGTCACTTCCAATTCCGGCCCTGATGACATCACTTCCTATCCTTGCATTTAAAGGCCGTCATTTTAAGGCAGTAACCCAGTTCTTTTTTGGACTCATTCGTGTGAACATGTCTGTTCTGATCAATCAATTTTGCAGCCAGAAAATATTATACCGGTGACTGCCGCAAACTTTTCCAATGATTCTTTGTCGTTCTTGTGACGAGTACAAGTCACTCATATACAATACACAACAAAACAAGTGCAGCACAGTACAAATACAGAACAGAACACTTGCTAGGCAGCATGTTATTGGACGTTTAATGTAGGTCAGTGTCTGATTTACTTATTCCAAATATGATGCGCATTATTGAGAAGGACTGCAGAGCAGTAAACACCATCCTTGAGTTAAGAGGTGTCAGCTTTGATACTCGCATACCTGCGGCCTGACAACAGACTGTGCCCTGGGTGAATAGGCTCACCTCGAATTGCATCAGTCCTATTACTCCAGTGTATGGACTCTTGTGGGATGAATAAGGCCAGTGACACGCTGTTCCTACTTCACCACGCTTTGTAGTGATCACAGTTCCTGGGCTGTGGTGCTCTCACACCAGACTAGGAGCTATCCTGTCAGTACACTCTCAATAGTGGTGTGGGAGAAGCTCACCAGGATTTGTTTCTGCATACCACACTTCAAGCATCTGAGGATGTGAAGGTGATGTGATGGGCTGTGGTGTTTTGTGACCAATTTACTTTCTCTGAAATCACAGAAATTTAAAACAGCCCACTCTTTCCACCTCAATGTGGACTGTAAGTGGTTCTCATGTCCCCACCTGTAGTCCCTGAATCATTTAATCAGTTTTGGTTTGGTGATGTTCAAGGGGAGGATGTTGATGTCACACCAGTCAGACAGACTCATCATCGTTCAAAATGAAACAGATGGCTGTGGTGTAGTCAGCAAATGTATTGATATGGTGAGTTTCAAATCTGGCTATACAGTCACAAGTGAACAGTGAGTACAGCTTTGAGCTCAGACAGCAGTCTTGTGGAGGGAGCTCTGATATTCACCATCACTGGTAATGTTTTGCTGCCAATCCTAATTACCTGTTATAAAGTCTAGCATCGGGTGGCACGGTGGTGCAGTGGTAGCGCTGCTGCCTCGCAGTTAGGAGACCCGGGTTCACTTCCCGGGTCCTCCCTGCGTGGAGTTTGCATGTTCTCCCGTGCCTTCATGGGTTTCCTTCCATAGTCCAAATACATGCAGGTTAGGTGCATTGGTGATCCTAAATTGTCCTTGGTGTGTGTGCCCTGCGGTGGGCTGGCGCCCTGCCCGGGGTTTGTTTTCCGCCTTGCGCCCTGTGTTGGCTGGGATTGGCTCCAGCAGACCCCTGTGTTAGGATGTAGTGGGTTGGAGGATGGATGGATAAAGTCTAGCATCTAGGTACAGATGGAATTAGCCAGGCATAGTCCTCAGCGTTTGGATGGGCTAATGGTATTACAAGCTGAGCTGTAGTCAAAAAGTGGCATCCTAACATACATGTTCTGAGTACTGAGATGATGAAGAGCAGTGTGGAGGGTCTGTGATACAGCATCTGCCACAGACCGGTTTGTCTGGTAAGCAAACTGCGGAGGGTCCAGAGAGGCAGCGCCACTATGACATTAATGAAAGCACCGCACGCTACATAAAGAACGAAGCAGCAATCTGGAGTACCATATCTAAGTTTCTGTGATAGTGCCAAAAAGGTAATGCCCGTAAGGAATCAAAATATCGTCAGGATGGAATCTGCCTTGGCATTGTGGATCACCGACTGCAGGAAGAAGAACATCCCCTTAGACGGGATCATCATCCGTGAGAAAGCACGGAAATTGTAACAGCAGTTCGCTACAGGAGACAATGTAGCAACTTCCTATCACAATGTTCCTGAAACCTATAAAGAAAAAGCCAGCACAAAACCCCACCAGAAGATGACCCGTCCAAAGATACGACTTCTCCTGAAGCGCTGGAAGAAGAGGCACACCTGAGGAGTTTTAAATTCTCTGCATCGTACTGCACAGCTACTTCATCATCATCATTATCAATATCATTCATCATTGGCAAGTACCCGTACATTTTAGTGTATCTTAATTAAATTACTATGCATTTACTCTACTGATAACAAAGAATACGACAGCAAATATCAAAGAAAACACGCTTGCATGAATTACAGTACGTATAGCGGTAACATCAGTATTTTACATTCTAGCACCATGGGAGACATAACAGTATAGTATTGTACAGTATATGCGTTTACCTTTACATTCTGTTTTCAGGTAATGTATTAAAGTAATTTTTTAGGTAATGTATTAATTTATTAAGCGGAGTTTGCAACGAAATTAAAGTGCTTTGGGGGCATACTGTATTTAGAGTTTAAACTATAAAAATAGGCATTTAAAAGGCGTTTTTTAACCACATCCAAAAGTCGCAGTTTTTCACGATTCGCTGGTGCTCTAGGAACGTAACCCCCGCGAATTTTGGGGGTGTACTGTATATATTGCAGAAATGCTTTCTAAGTCCTTGAAACTGATCAATATTTTTTCCATTATTGAGGAAGGTGGGAGATGAGGAAAATTGGGCAGGTGCTGTTTAACAAAGTTTCGAATTTGAAGGTAGTGAAAGAAATGTGTTGCTGGAAAGTTAAATTTGGAGTGTAATTGTTCGTAGGATGCAAAAACATTGTCTATGTACAGATCTGTAAGTGATTTAATCCCAAATGTTTTCCAGGCATTAAAAACTGCATATGTTTGAGAGGGTGGAAGAAGGTGGTTCTCGTGCAGAGGTGCCACAGATAAAAGCTTCTCTGTCTTAAAATACTTCTTAGATTGGTTCCATATTCTGACTGAATGAAGCACAATTGGGTTATTAGTATATTGGCGATAACTTGTATTTATTGGGGTACAAAGCAGGGAATATAAAGAAGTACTGCAGGATTTTATTTTTATTGCAGACCAAGCCTGTGTATGTTAAGTCTATTTGTGTCCATGTCCAGGCTTTTATATGTTGTATGTTTGCTGCCTAGTAGTAAAACTGAAAGTTAGGTAGGGCCATGCCGCCTTCCGCCTTAGGTCGTTGTAGGGTCGCCCTTTGGATACGTGGACGTTTTGAATTCCAAAAAAATGAGGTTATGGTTGAATCTAATTTCTTAAAAACTGATCTATTAATGTACTGTATATTGGAATGTTTTGAAATAAAAACAGAAGCTTAGGAAAGATATTCAACTTAATGTTAATTCTTCCAGCTAAAGTGAGATGAATGGTTGACCATCTATGCAAGTCTTGATTAATATTTTCCATACAGACAGCAAATTTTGTTGATAAAGAGCTTTATATTTACTTGTGATATTTACCCCTAGATATTTAACCTGATCTGCGATGATAAAAGGGAAGGTGTCCAATCTAATATCATGTGCTTGAGAATTCACTGGAAAGAGCACACTTTTTTTAGTCAAATTAATTCTGAGAGCAGAGATCTTTTGAAATTCTGTTAGGACTGCAGGCACAGTATTTTGAGGGTCTGATATATACAATACCATATCATCTGCATATAGAGAAATTTTCTGTTCTAGTCGTTCTCTGATAATCCCCTTTAACTCAAAAGCATTTTGACAGTGAACTGCCAGTGGCTCAATGGCGATTGCAAACAGCAGTGGTGACAAGGGCCATCCTTGTCTGGTACCTCGTTCTAATTTAAAGTAGTCTGAATTAATGTTGTTAATACAAACTGAAGCTTCTGGATTGGTATACAGTAGTTTGATCCATGTACAAATGTTCGGGCCAAACCCAAATTTCTCCAATTTGGTGAAAAGGTAGTTCCATTTAACCATGTCAAATGTTTTTTCTGCATCCAATGATATAATCTCTGGGGCGTTTGACTTTGCTGGTGAATATATTACATTAAACAGGTGTTGAAGATTGGAAGCTAAGTGTCGGCTTTTAATAAATCCAGTATGGTCTTGTGATATTACCGAAAGCAGCACTTTCTCCATCCTTCTAGCTAGGACTAGTTGAAGATTTTTAATGAATACTCAAGGCAGGTCTGAGGCACAGGCCTGTAGTTGTAAAGTGCCTAATTCTATGAGTTTGTGAGGGTTTACAAACCTCTTGCTCAGTTACTTGGTGTGAACTCACCGGCCCAACCTGGAGATCTGCTAGCTTCTTTCATGTGTTTGCATTCAAAGTGAGCCCAGGGCATACCGATACTGTTGGTTGAGCGAGGCATCAGCAGAGAGATTGTCTGCTATGGAGCCTTTATATTTAAGGGTTGTAAGCCCTGCCACATGCGCCTTGAATCAGCACAGTCAATATATTAACATTATAGGCCCTTTAAGTTTGCCCAGTAGCCTTTACCAGTGAATATCTTAATAATTTGAACAGCTCTTTATTTCTAGAGATGAAGGCCTTTCTCCATTCTCCTAGCCTGTCAGGTTTATCTCTGGTAAACCAGGGATATGGGTTCGGAATAAAACCTGCATTGGTTTAGTTGCTCACACAGTTATTTGTGCAGAATGTGATCTAGTTTGCCACAGCCTCCGTATACTTGCCACGTCTGTAGCTATCTCTTCAAACAAGTCCCTGGTGAATGCCATCCTTGAACTCTTCCTCTAACCCTGCTTCACTTTTTTTTTTTTTCTTAAAACAGTAACTGGCTGTGCCTTTAATTTCCGTTGATAAACGGACCACAGCAGAATGGAAGTGTTTTCAGAGTCAGGTTTTAGGAACAGTTGTAAAGCATTGATCCAGTGTATTACTCTCTTATACTGTATAGGAAATGGTATATGCGGAGGACATTCTGGGATGGATGACTTCACAACACAACGGTTAAAATCACCCACAAGGACTGGGACCGAATCTGGGAATTTGTCTTTGTTTGGTAATGGTGCCTTGCAGTTAATTCAAGGCATTTGCACTTGCTGGAAGGTAAACGGCAGTAATAATAACTTCAGTCGTAAATAAAATGGTCTGCATTTAATGGAAATATATTCCACATTCACTTAGCAGAATGCAGATATCAGAGATATATATCTGCACACCATGTGTTGTTTGTAAGCAGACATATCCCTGCTTGGCGTCACTTACCAGGGGCCTCTCCGTTTTGTCCATTTTGTATACAGTGAATCCTGTATACAGGCATGAGCCATGTTTCAGTCAAACGGGATACTGAACAGCCCCTCATGTACCACTGGATGTTAATCCTGCGTTGGGTTTCACCCATTTTGTTTTTTAATATTTGTACAATAATAATATGATATGATGAAGCAGCTTTCTCCCTCTCTTCCATAGCCATCGCCCAGGCCGCCCTACCTGCCACTTGTCAGTCTGCTACGATGTGGAAACTCTTATCATCTGCCATTGAGTTAACTTTGAGAATCTCCAGAAATCTCACAAGTTTGTCAAGTTGTTTACATAAAACATTGAACTTGGTACGAATGTTCAAAAGTGACAGTCACTCATACTTAATGTCCATGCGTTATTTATATACAAAAGACAAGAAATGACAAAACAAAAAGAAACTAAACCTGGTTCAGTAGTGGGTGATATTTTACTTTCACAGAGGACTTACAATAGAAGTTTTTTTTTTGGTTGGATATGCCAACTCATCAAGAAAACCGGTGTGTGGTTACGATAAAAAAGCAGATTTGCATGAGCTTATTGGTAAGGAAGGAGTCAGGGATGTGGAAGCAAATCTATTAAGGTTATTATTGTTCACTGTACAAAGTTAGTTTTAGGTGATATCACTGCTGCGGTGCTTAGACTAGTATTCAGATAATCTTTTTCGTTGTACTTTGTACTTTACAAAAGCCTCTTGTGTTATTAAGGCAACTTAATCTAATAGGTGAGTTTAAATGTGAAAGCCACCAATTCATAGACAATAACAGTTCAAAGCTCAAAAGTGGTCCTTCATGTTGTGTCACACATCGGGCTTCCTGTAAAAAGTGCAGACAACAGGCTTATGGTGAAGCGTGCATTTAAATCTGACGTCTGTAAAATCCAGGTCAATGTTTCCTATGGTCGCTCTTTTGGTGAAGTAGTTCTGAAGGTGAATGTAATTTGTATACCCAAATAAACAAACAAACAAACAGTGTGTCAAAGAAAGAAAGAATAATGTGCAGATCAATCATACAGACAGACAGAGAAGATACAATGAGAACACTGTATCCAATGAAGATTCAGCAACATGACATGGGGATTCCAGTTTTGGAAGTTTCTTCCATTTGAACTAAAATCTTTTACATCTGTCAAGCGTTAGCATTCACAATGCTTACTCATGACCTACTTAATTGCTAATAAATTCCTTGCAGTCATGCCAACTGCTCTCGAGCTCAAGCACTCCAGTGCTGACTCTCTTCTATGACTCAGCGTCATGACATTAGTTTTTGCACCCATATAGAGCTCCAAAAAACTGATTAAGCTGCAAGCAATAAAAAAGAAACATTCTTACAGTCATCATGGTGATTATCCAATTCACATTTGTAATTTGTCATTAGGAGTGCATTCTGATTATAAACACAGTAGACATTAGAAAACCATCTGATTTAAGAACAAAACCATTTCATTTTGAATTTGTTAAAACCAAAGGGCCAACTATTCTATTTCTTAATGCTCCTGGATTTATTTTATTTCATATCACTGTTATAACCAATTAATTTTTTAGAATTTGCCACTTTTATTAACAAAATCTTTTTGCTTACTTCTGCCTAGGAGTCCCAAAGACAGCTTATTTTATTTTTTAAACAAACTCAAAGGATGGAATAGTCCACTGGGTTCAGAAAAATGAAGGCTATCACAAAATGAATCTTCACAAGACTGACATTTATTTGCAGTTATGATCAGCTTTATAGTAAAATTAAAAGTAATACTTGCACTAGATAAGGAAACACATGCCTCAGTTTTGGATTCATTCTTTAGCCCCAGTTTCACCACTGGCATTATGCCGACACCATCTTTTTGACCTTGAATGTTAAAATTTACAATAAAATAGAACCAGATCCCCTAAAAAATATAAAATGTAAACAACATAATAGCATAAAACTTTGAACAACAATTAATTTCATAGAATCCGATTGTAAGTCAACATCCAGATATGTCCTTAGCTTTATTCTTCCTTTGGAAGCGACTTTCTACAGGATCAAAGCCTCTTTCTTTAGCTCCAAATACAGCCCAAGATGGGGTCTCGGCTGTATAGTCTTCAGCAGTGAAGGTTTTTAATCCATTGCTCTTCTCAAACTCCTTCATTAACTCATGGAACCTTTCATAATTTATCCATGTCCTCCACTTCCCTTCAACTTTAAACTGAGAAAAAAAAAAAAGAAAAATCAGCAAGTCACGTAACTGGCACAAAGAGCATAGAATTTTATTGTTAGGCACAAAAGTATCTGGCAGATGGAATTTTACAATAGGAGAAGAATGTTCAACGGTAAAAGTGTCAGCAAAATTAAAAACGGGGATAAAACTACATGATGGCAGCTACAATTTGTTCCTGCTGTATGTAAACCGCATATGTCTTATTTCATTGAAATACTATAGGGTGGTCCAGATCTAATTATGCAATTTTCATTACACTATAACTTAAGTTTATTACACAGAAAAATCACCCGAAAAATCCCGGAAATGTTGGAACTGACAACATGAAGAATCGTCTTCGTACCGAACTAGAATCGTCCCCACATAAATCAAAGTAATCCAGAAGATCTGGATCTGCATAATTAGATCTGGACCACCCTGTAGTGATATCCTTAACAACACTCAAGCTGGCCAGAAACATAGAGCAACTACAAGAGGAGAAAAATGATCACATTTTCCTACTTACAAATAAAAGTAAAGCAAAGGCAAGATTTCCACATACCAAAGTTGCTATCGGGTTGAACTGTAAAGCCAATTCAGTCCTCACAGAGAGCCAAGAACAACACACTGCACAAGCCACTTAACCTGCTCTGGCTGTGAAGGCCCAGAGATTTTTTTCAGCATAGAAGTAAACTTTATAAAGTGTTATACTTTACTTGGACATTTCCAAATTAGTAAGATTCTGAGAATGCAAAACCTACGCAATACGGATTACAACTACCACCATGCTTAGATTACAAATGCATTAGGCTGCAGTTCTTAAACTATATAAGCAGATATAGTCTTATGTTGGTTAGTTAATACAAATCACTTAAAGAGCTCTAACACTCTTTCTTTCTCAAAACATTCACAACAGCGTGACTTTGCCATCTGTCAGAAGAGGAAATGTTAATAGAAAAGCAACTTGGAAGGCAGCCTGGCGAAGCAGACTAGGGCGGTGAGGAGGCCGGATGTGTGGCTGTGGCCCTCTGAAAGAGACAGTACACACAATACCATGATCATCTGCTAAGCCACTGTGCTGGCTCAAATCCCAGCTATTCAGGAATTAAGCACTACCAGGGTAAGTAAAGAATAAAAACACAGATAGTAAAGGAAAAATTAAAATGATGAGAAAAGAAAGCCACAGGTAGAAAAGGCTGGATAGTACAGCTATGGATCTGGATCATTTCTAAGTACTTTTGTTATTTAAAAAAAAAACAAAACTTTTTTCCACTTTTGAAAAATTATTTAGATTTTATTGTATTTCAGGTTTGAACTATAAAGTGTATTAAGATTCCATGTGATGATAGCTGGCAACAGTTATTAAAGGTAATGTATTTAAACATACGATATGCAATATAGGTTACTCTATTAAGCCTAAAAACAAGTCACATTTCAATTAAGGGTATATAGTACAGGATTCCAGGAAGCATAACATACATTAAAACCATAGTCACCAATGGAGATCCCAGCCCTACCAAGCTGGGGGGGCCTTGAACTATCATGAGCTAACACCTAACACCATTTGTGTATCACGGCCTCAAAAGATCATGGGTGTTTTTATAAAAAAAAAAAAAAAAAGTATAAATGAAACCTCTGCACTGTTTGTCTTAAGGAAAATGCATTTTTTCAAGATTTAAATAAGTCATCTGTTTACCACTGAGCTATTGCGATTCCTTCAGTTACACAAGATTAGTCAACACTCAAGCAGTGTACTATAGGGAATTATAGTAGATTTAGAGTTGTGTAATTTTATCCTATTTGGTGCTGTTCCAAATAATGTTATTAGGTGCAAATGGGAGTCCAGCACCATCTGACAGATAGCAAATATCTTTTCTTGGTGTGGAACACACCCAAAATGTGTGTCCCTGTTGAGAACATTACATGGCATTGCTCACAGTTAGGATTCTATCCCTAATAGATTTTCAGATCATTTCAATCGTGAAAGATGTGGGTGATACGGACTTTTCAGCTGAATAACTTTGTATGTACTGTGAAATCAGTTTGGTAAAGTCTCAAAATACTATAAATATTTTGATCAAAGGTTGTAAATATATTCTCAAAGGAGGGTCTCTAAAGATCCTAAAGCCAAATGAGGTCCATGACCAAAACAGTATTTAAATGAAAGCCAGTTAAAATACAAGATTATCATGTACTGAAGCAGCAGCTTGGCTTTATATTTTAAGTGAGTGTCTGCTAGTAAGTTGTAAGAAGTTACTAACAGCTCAGGCACAATGCAAAGGATATAAAGAGGAATATGAAAAATGTTTCCTTTCCAAACCTAGCTGTTTGTATTTCTGGTACTTTCCAATTCTGTCCATGGTTTCAAATTATAAATATTTGCAATCTGGTAATAAGGAGGAGTTATTTAATACCATGCAGCCCTCTGGTTTAGATCTTTACAACGCTATCTTTTCAAGGTGTGGACTTTTTATGTTTAAAATTACAATTGCTAAATCTACAATGGAATTTAACTTTTTTAAAAAAGGATTTGTTCAGTTGCAGTTGTTTAGCAATGCAAGGTTTGGAAGGATGCTGATTATTTGGTGGGGTTGAAGACTTCTCCCAGCTAAGGATATCTGAAGGCATAACTGTGTGATTTTGGGCTATACAAAAATAAACTGTATTGTATTGTATAACTAGTAATTAACATCCTTCTTATTAAACCCGCAAATTTTGCCCTTTCTGCTACTTTGACTTCATGATCCATAACTTTAGCTTACCTCAGTCAATATTCATATTGTATTTAACAAAGTTAAGTTCTCTTACATAATTACTGGTAAACAAACACATTCAACATGATAAGTTGCACAAATTAACTACATTTTTACCAAAACTGCACTTTGGATCTTACAGTGGCATGCAACAGTTTGGGTACCCTTGCTTAAAATGTCTGTTACTGTGAATGGTTAAGTGAGCAGAAGATTAACTGATCACCAAAAGGCATAAAGTTAAAGATAGGTTAAGCGAAAAAAAGAAGAAAAAAACAACTTAGAGGAGACAGTAGGCTATGAAGGTGCAAATCAAGAAGGCTCAGATTCAGTGCAGTTTATTATAAAAAGCTTTCTCTAGCTTTTCAACTGATCCTTAAGCTAACTGTCTTACACTGCAAATAGACTGACACTTATTTATTATAATATAAAATCTTTTTCAAAATTGCCACCTATGTCTGGATATTACATTATTAATTTTTTCTTATATAGTCAGTACAAATAGTACAACAAAATTAAATTTTTTTCAAGAAAGTTTTCAATCACACAGAAAGAAAATGTTCCAAAGGTTGCAATAAATGTCCTTTTGATATTTATGTTCACCAGTGATCTTAACTTAAAACAACGATAATTTCTCAATTACCACGTGGTAACAAAAATGTATAAATGGGGTGAATTAAAGTTCTTATATAACGAAGTACTACAAGGACAGAAACACAAAGTTTTAATGAGAATAGACCATTGTATGCAGGTCTATCTTAAATGATTTTTGGGAGGTAAGCACCTTTCCAACTAGTTTAGTGCATTCCACACACTTAATCACCTTGATAGTAATCTTGATCATTTATTCAAACTAAAGAAAAGGAATGGCATCTCCACAATAATCCTGAGGGACATCACTTTTATCATTACATAATTCTTAAAAAAACCTCTCTTGATAAAGTGATGCTTTCTCGTTTTAGTTCAATTTTGTACGCCTCTGCACAAAGCTACTTTCTTTCAGTGTCATTACTAGTTTTCTATGAGTAACTTTACAGTTCCTAATAAAAAAACAAATATCTTAAGTGCCAGTATGATCAAATGCTTTTGTTGCTTCTTCACAGTGAAAAGAGATTATCCAATGTAAACTCCTGTGGTCTGCTAAAGACACACCCTAACTTCCTAACTCTTGTCTTTATTCATTTCCCTGTACTGTATTGTTTAAAAAAAAAAAAAAAAAATCCAATATATTTAAAATTAACATCTCACTAGAGGACTCTTGGGAATATTGTATCCAATCTTAGGGATCTGCTTGAATTGAACTCTTCTATGCTTTGTAGTACCATTCGATCAAAGGAGAACTTCATTATTTTTCAAATCAAAGTTATTTCTTCACATTCATTTGCCACATAAAATTGTGTTCTAAAGTGAAGAGTGTTATATGTATTGATATATGTCTAGACATTATACACATATTTAAGAAGGTAAAAAGAAGGTAGAAAGCAAACCACTGGTGTGAGCTGCAGCCATTTTAAAAGGTGCACGTCACTTCACCAGCTACTCCGTTTGTCTTCTTCCACAGCAATATTTCATCTCCTTGGAGACTGCTTACTGCTGTTTGCAAATTAGGAAGAAGGAACTTGGGCCCCAAGGGCATGGATACACACACAGAATGTCATCGCCAAGCAATGATTTTTTGAGGCGGATATTACTGCCTCAATCTCAGACATACAGTCATGGCCGAAATTATTGGCATCTCTGGAATTTTCCTAGAAAATTCACCATTTTTCCCAGAAAATTGTTGCAATCACAAATGTTTTGGTATAAACATGTTTATTTCCTTTATGTGCATTGGAACAACACAAAAAAACAGAGAAAAAAAAGCCAAATCTGACATTATTTCACACAAAACTCAAAAACCGGGCCGGACAAAATTGTTGGCACCCTCGACTTAATATTTGGTTGCACACCCTTTGGAAAAAATAACAAATCAAGCGCTTCCTATAACCATCAACAAACTTGTTACACCTCTCAACTGGAATTTCCGACCACTCTTCTTTTGCAAACTGCTCAAAGTCTCTCAGTTTTGAAAGGTGCCTTCTCCCAACAGCAAATTTGAGATCTCTCCATAAGTGTTCAATCGGATTTAGATCCGGACTCACTGCTGGCCACTTCAAAACTCTCCAGCGCTTTGTCTTCAACCATTTCTGGGTGCTTTTAGAGTTATGTTTGGGGTCGTTGTCCTGCTGGAACACCCATGACCTCTGACGCCGACCCAGCTTTCTGACACTGGGCCCTACATTGAGCCCCAATATCTTTTGGTAGTCTTCAGATTTCATGATGCCTTGCACACAGTCAAAGCCTTCAGTGCCAAAGGCAGCAAAACATCCCCAAAAACATCTTAGAACCTCCATCATGTTTGACTGTAGGTACTGTGTTCTTTTCTTTGTGGTCCTCATTTAGTTTTCTGTAAACAGTAGAATGATGAGCTTTACCAAAAAGCTCTACCTTGGTCTCATCTATCCACAAGACGTTCACCCAGAAGGATTTTGGCTTCCTCAAATACATTTTGGCAAACTCCAGTCTGGCTTTTTTATGTTTCTGTGTCAGCAGTGGGGTCCTCCTGGCTCTCCTACCATAGTGTTTCATTTCGTTCAGATGTCAATGGATAGTTCAAACTGACACTGTTGCACTCTGAGTCTGCAGAACAGCTTGAATAAGTTTTGAAGTTGATTGGGGTTGTTTATCCACAATTTGGACTATACTTCGTTGCAGTCTTTTATCAATTTTTCTCTTCCGTCCACATCCAGGGAGATTAGCTACAGTGCCATGTGTTGTGAACTTTGATTATGTTGCATAGTGGACAAAGGAACATGAAGATCTCTGGAGATGGACTTGTAGCCTTGAGATTGTTGATATTTTTCCACAATTTT
This sequence comes from Polypterus senegalus, assembly GCF_016835505.1. Lineage (NCBI taxonomy): Eukaryota > Metazoa > Chordata > Cladistia > Polypteriformes > Polypteridae > Polypterus > Polypterus senegalus. The sequence continues at coordinate 119,946,035 of NC_053159.1, read as the reverse complement.
TGTTCTCAAGTCCTCAGACAATTCTCTGCTGTTCTTTCTGTTCTCCATGCTTAGTGTGGCACACTCAGACACACAACAGAAAGGTTGAGTTAACTTTTCTCCATTTTAACTGGCTTCAGGTGTTATTGTTATATTGCCAGCACTTGTTAATTGCCACAGGAGAGTTCAAACGAGCATCATATGCTTGAAATAAAACGATATACCGACAATTTTGAAAAGGTGCCAATAATTTTGTCCGGCTCATTTTTGGAGTTCTATGTGACATGATGTCAGATTTGGCTTTTTTTCTCTGTTTTTTTGTGTTGTTCCAATGCACATAAAGGAAATAAACATGTGCATACCAAAACATGTGTAATTGCAACAATTTTCTGGAAGAAATGGTGCATTTTCTGGGAAAATTCCAGGGGTGCCGATAATTTCGACCATGTATCATCTAACAACTATCGTGGCATCTTCTCTGATGTGAAAGCCTCCATTAATAACTGGTCCAAACTTTGTCTTTCAACTTCATTAACTCTGTGCAGCCTTTTACCCCCCTACTAAATACTGGGCCGAAGTCAGGTCACTCATTTCAAGGATCCTGTGAAATAGTAAGAGACCAAATCTTAAACATTCAAGCCTGGTTATAGACAGACTGAATGCAGGTGTATCACTCTCTGACCTAGCACCATACCATTGGACTTTTACTCTCTCTCCTATTTGGTCATGGTTGTGTCCTCCACCCATTCCCCACTGTGGCACCCTATAGAATCTTCCCTCGCTTTCTCTCCAGCTAAATCCTGTTTAGCTCCATAAAGTCTAAAGCTCCAAACTTTCCTTGGAACCTATTTTGTCATATGCCGTCAACATCTGGCACTGTGGGGAAAAGTTACTTGCTCAGGTAAATGGCACTCTCTTACTCCTATATTTCATAACCACGTTTTCTCTATATGTGGCCGGTATAGTTCTGTACACAATGAATTCTGCCTTTATTGTTATATTAAGGCAAGGTTTGTATTTCAAAATGTGACCCATCCCAGTAGTACCAGTTTACATCTACTCAAAAACACATTCTAATATCCCAGAAAACTACTTAAACAGGTCATTCATGTCTTAAAACTTGCACATTGTCTCGAAATGGTACCTGGCCCACTCCAATTCCCTGTCCAACTATCTCCTCCTACAGTTCAGTGACCAAGGACACAAATTGTTGGAATAACTGGCTCCTCGTGCTGATGTAGGCCTCCCATAAATAAAGTCTGTAATCTAAACATCAAGTAGGTCTAGCATGCCAAAGGCTTCATATAAACAACTTTTGGTGAAACACTTTTTTTTATGTGCAAATCCCATCAGCTATGCTATAATTCATTCAATTTACCCAAATCACAAATAAAATAATGAATGCCAGCTTCTAAGTTTCAGTTTTCAATTATATTAATTTTTTGTTAAGGATGTAACTTCATAGGCACAGAGAGGTCACTTTAGAAAATAATTTAAGAATCTCTGACAGAGTTTAGAGTCAAATTTATAGTAAATCGTATGTGAATTTCTACGATGTGTTACAAGAATGCAGATCCATTATTGAAAACAAAATCTCCAGCTTAAACGACTGGAAACGAAAGGCCAGATGCAGTTATTACATGTGATGTTGAATTTAACACAATTTTGGAATGACGGATAACTATTTTTTTCCAGTAAAAATAATTTTATATTAATTTTACATTTTTCTGATGTATTCCTATATACTGCTAGGTTATGACAAGTGGTTTCTGAGACTTTTCAGGTAGGATGGTGACGTGTTATATGCTGATTAGCACCTAAAAGTAAGAATTTCATTGTGGTCTGTACATGTGACAGTAATGAATGTATTAACCTATATGCCATCCTGTGAAGAAAAACTACCAACCTGAAGTACAGAAGATGACCATTTCACAACAGGGCATTTCTCACTTTGTTTTACTTTTCTTTACTGCACTTCAGTCCTGTTCTCTGCTTACAGCATCTGCTCCAGCATAATTCAGTTGGAGAGAATGGACTTTAAAAGAAATCATGCGTGTTTTTTCCAAATGGGATTATTTGAACTGATCGAAAGCAATCAACATTAAAAAGAAATCAAATTAAGTGCAATCCTTCATTTTAGTTTAAATATTTTTTTCTACAAGGGTGAGCCAGTGTCCCCTGCTGGATAGAAAACGACAGCGTAAGCAAGCTAAGTTGAGTGTTAAACTGTACTTAGATATTCAGACATTTATATATAAAAAAAAATAAAAAATAAAAAAAAACTAGAGCAAGACCCTAACAGCCTCAGTAATTAGAGACTTTTTTCAAAAGTGACTTTTCTTTCTAAGCTATGAGAAGTAAATGCTGTGCAGTTTCACTCTCACTACACTTGTTACAACTTACTCTAGAACTTTCAGTCAGGCGTTCATATTAGTCACAGTATAAAGAAACAGCATTAACTTGTGTTGTCAATGACATATTAACGCTACATTTATTATGCTGTCAGATTTAAGCACAACCTCTAACACCGCTGACCACCTTATTCCATTACAAAAGTTTAAAAATGACATGTGCTGTCCTTGTGAGGTTTAGTGCAATCATATTAAATTATGACAGTACTCTGTCATAATGTCTTAAAGGTAGATATGGTGTCCTTCAGGGCTTAGTATTCTAAATTTGCATGCTAACCTGTGATAAGACATTATATAAAACTTGCATTCTGGAGTAAGGATGTAGCTTAGTATTATCTACATACAAGTGAAAGCAAGATGATCATTTTACTAGGTCCTTAGCTGTGCCAATGAGCTCTAAGATTTCATGAGTGCTAACTACTTATTTTGAATTAAAAACAAAATAGAGAAATTTAATTAAAGAAGTTTTAAAGAAGAAAGGTATGGTCACTTTGAATCAGGATAAACATTTTTGCGGAATCTCTATGCATTTTAGGTTTTATCAATGTCAAGTCTATCGTCATCACTCTCACTACAATAATGTGCATCCCCCCACCCCTAACAGCTTAACAATATACAATTAAAGATGTTCTCTTAGTAACGTGGATACTAAGAAGTTAATTCATACATTTACCCAAACATCAACCCCACAGTCAAGGCGGATAAATTATTCAAACAGTAACAGGCAAGAAATTTGATTCACTGTGACTGGCACCTTATTCAATAAATCATCATACTGTTGCATATCATAAAGAGCACCATATTCACATTTTTTCAAAAATAAACAATGGTACTATTAACCAACTGACAAGTGAAAAGCACAACAAAAAAACAAATACAATATATATCAAGAGACAAACGGAATTTGTGGAAAGAATGTTGAAATTTTAAATGCCATTGTGAATTTTTAAAAGCCTCACAAAAACACAGCATTGACGCATTCTTTTGACTGAGGCTGCTACAGATTTGTTTTAATGTAACCAAGGTAGCTCTCTTACTTACTTTCAAGTCAAATCAGATGCACCTCCTTCTTAACACTACAAAAATGAAAATTATTCCTTCTGAATGTGTTCTGCAAATTCTACCCTTTTTACATGGCTGAAATGAATGGCTGAATTATTTATGGTGCCCTCTCTATAATTCAGCGTTCCTGGCATTGCACGGAGATTTAATTTACTACTGTTAGTTGTTTCATTAAATAAAGCAAATCAATTCATTTTTCCTTTATGAAATGCTCCATTAAACTAATTAAAAAAGGAGATGCTGTGCAAATGAGCTATGTACCCACTGCCAGATTTTCATCATAAACACTAATGTCTGGTCACTGATGCAAATGAGAAGATACATACAAAATATTTTAAAGTCTATCGACAGAAAAACAGCTAAGTGCGGCCTTTATGAATCATTATTGACCAAAATACAGTCAAAGTATTTGAACCCCTAGGAATTATCTAGATTTATGTCTAATTCTTATATAAAACATGGTTGTATCTTCATGTCAGTCACAATAATGAACAAACACAGTCTCCTATAACTAAAGATACACATATTTTCAGAGAATTTTTGACCATATTGAATAAAATATTCAAACTGTGAAGATTGGAAAAAGTAAGTGAACCCTAAACCAATGACTTTTTAAAAAGCTCATTGCAGTCAGAATTTAGCACACCTGGAGTCCACTTAATGAAACAAGATTGAGGTTTTGACAAGAAGCATATCCAAGATGGGAATCATGTCTTGCACAAAAGAGCTGTCTGAAGAGCTATGATAGAGAATTGTTAATCTACATAAGGCTGGAAAGGGTAACAAAGACATCTCAAAAATTTTAGATATTCATCATTCTACTGTTTGGTAAGTTGTCTATAAATGGAGACAATTTGGTATTGTGGCTACTCTGCCTAGAGCACAACGCAAAGTGCACCCTAGAGTGACAGCAAAGGACTTGATCATTAGAACTGGTTAACATCTCTGTTCATGAGTCAACTATAAAACATTGAACAAGAAAGGAGTCCATGGGAGGACACCAAGAAGGAAGCCACTGCTATCAAAAAAGAACATTGTTAAACGCCTGAAGTTTGCAAAAGAGCACTTGGACCACAACAGTACTGGGAAAATGTTTTGTGGAAGAAACGAAAATTGAACTATTTGGGAGGAACAAGCAGAACTTCATTTGGCGTAAAAAAAGGCACTGCATATCAACATGAAAACATCATCCCTACAGTAAAGTATGGTGGAGGGATCATCATGATTTGGGACTGCTTTGCTGCATCAGGACCTGGACAGCTTGCCATCATTGAGGGGAAAATGAGTTCATTCCTGACAAAGGAGGGCCAACCAGTTATTAAATACCAAGGTTCACTTACTTTTTCCACTACCACTGTGAACATTGAATGTGTTTGTAAAATAAAGACATGAGTAGAATTTTTTGTGTGTCATTGGTTTAAGCTCATTGTGTATATCAGTACCTGTGACTTAGATGAAGATCATATCACGTTTTATTTTATTTTATTTTTTTATTAATTTTATTACAATCAATACATAGCAATCACATTTTTACAAAAAAAAAAAGAATTATGCTAAGAACAGATCGATCCCCACCCTTGAGAGAGAGAGCAAGCCAAACGGTGTAAAATTTAAGGCTTTTAAAAATACCTAAATCAACAAATTCTCTGTGCTTTATAAAATCATTTCAAAATATTACTGATTAGATCCTGCCATGTTTTGAAAAAAGTCTGCACAGATCCTCTAACTGAGTATTTGATTTTTTCCAATTTTAAATAATATAACACATCAGTTTCCCACTGACTTAAAGAGGAGAGTTTGGGTTCTTCCAGGTTATCAGAATAAGTCTGCGTGCCAACAGTGTAGTGAATGCAATCACAGTTTGTTTGTCTTTCTCCACTTTAAGACCCTCTGGAAGAACCCCAAACACAGCTGTTAATGGGTTAGGAGGGATTGTGAGTCCAAGACTGTCTGAGAGGTAATTAAAAATTTTTGTCCAGAATAATGTTAATTTGGAGCAGGCCCAGAACATGTGACCTAGTGAGGCTGGGGCTTTTGCAGCGTTCACAGGTTGGATCATGCCCTGGAAACATTTTGAGAGTTTTAGTCGAGACAGATGTGCTCGATATATAATTTTGAGTTGTATAATTGTATGCTTTGCATATGGAGCTTGAGTGAATTCTCTGCATTGCTACTTTCCACTCCTTTTCTGATATATTAATTGAGAGGTCATTTTCCCAGTGTCCTCTTGGATCTTTGAAAGGAAGGGATTGTAAAAGGATTTTATATATTGTAGAGATGGAGTCTAACTCCTTGAAATTGAGCAATAAATTTTCCAGCGTGGATGAGGGTGCAAGATGAGGAAAATCTGGAAGGTTCTGTTTAACAAAGTTCCTGATTTGAAGATAGTGAAAGAAATTTGTAGCTGGAATGTTAAATTTGGAATGTAATTGTTCATAGGATGCAAAGACGTTGTCTATATAAAGATCTCTAAGCAAGTTAATTCCAAATTTTTCCAGATATTAAAACTGCATATGTTTGTGAGGGTTGAAAGAGGTGGTTCTTTTGCAGGTGCCACAGAAAGAAGCTTCTCCGTCTTAAAATGCTTTCTACATTGGTTCCAGATTCTAAGTGAGTGGAGCACAATTGGGTTATTAGTGTATTGCCGATAACGTGTGTTTATTGGAGCACAAAGCAAGGAATACAAAGAAGTACTGCAGGATTTTACTTCTATTGCGGTCCATGCCTGTGTATGTTCTTCTATTTGTGTCCAGGTTCTTATCGACTGTATATTTGCGCCCAGTAATAAAACTGGAAGTTAGGTAGAGCCATGCCACCTTCTGCCTTTTGTCTTTGTAGGGTCGCTCTTTTGATGCGTGGATGTTTAGAATTCCAAATAAATGAGGTTATTGTTGAATCTAATTGCTTAAAGAACGATTTATTAATGTATATTGGTATGTTTTGAAATAAAAAAAGGAGCTTAGGAAGAATATTCATCTTAACAGTGTTAATTCTTCCAGCTAGTGTGAGATGAAGGGTTGACCATCTATGCAAGTCTTGTTTAATTTTTTCCATGCAGACGATGAAATTTTGTTGATAAAGAGCTTTATGTTTACTTGTGATGTTTACCCCGAGGTATTTAAACTGTTCTGCAATGATAAAAGGAAGGGTGTCTAATCTAATATTATATGCTTGAATTCACCGGAAAGAGTACACTTTTATTCAGATTAATTCTGAGACCAGAGAGCTTTTGAAATTCTGTGAGTGCTGCTAAGACTGCAGGCACAGAATTTTCTGGGTCCGATATATACAGTACCATGTCATCTGCATATAATGAGATTTTCTGTTCCAGTCCTTCTCTGCTAATCCCCTTTATCTGATCAGTATTTCGACAATGTATTGCCAGTGGTTCAATGGCAATTGCAAACAGCAGTGGTGACAAAGGGCATCCTTGTCTTGTGCCACGCTCTAGTTTAAAGTAGTCTGAGCAAATGTTATTGATGCAAACTGAAGCTTCTGGGTTAGTATACAGTAATTTAATCCATGCACAAATGTTCGGCCAAACCCAAACTTCTCCAAAATAGTAAAAAGGTATTTCCATTCAATCATGTCGAATGCTTTTTCTGCATCCAATGATAATAATATTTCTGGGGTGTTTGATTTAGTTGGTGAGTATATTACATTAAACAGGCGTCAAGATTTGAAGATAAGTGTCGGCCCCTAATAAATCCAGTTTGGTCTTGTGATATTACTGAGGGGAGCACTTTCTCCATCCTTCTAGCTATGATTTTAGAGAGTATTTTAACGTCGTTATTCAGAAGTGAAATTGGTCTGTATGATGCACATTGTAATAAGTCCTTATTTTGTTTTGGAAAGACAGTGATTAGTGCTTGGCGAAAGGTTTGTGGAAGAGATTGGTTATCTCTGGCTTCTGTAAATGTTGCTAATAGGAGGGGAGCTAGCGGAGCGGAGAATTTCTTGTAAAACTCTGCAGGGTAGCCGCCAGGGCCTGCTGCTTTTCCACCTTGGAGTGACTTTATAGCATCCAGTAATTCTGATAATGACAGAGGTTTATCGAGCTCCTCCACACTAATAGCGCCAATTTGTGGTATCTGTAATTTATCCAGAAATGCATTAGATTGTATATTGTCTTCTTTAAACTCAGTAGTATATAGGGATTTATAGTAGTCTCTAAAAGTGTACATTATATTTTTGTGTTCGATGATTTTATCTCCGTTCGTGTTAGTAATTACCGAGATTGCGCTATGCATATCTTGCTTGTGAATTTGTTGCGCTAAAAGCTTATTAGCTTTTCTCCATGTTCATAATAATGATGTCTGGATTTGTAAATTAGTTGTTCGGTTTCTTTAGTTGTCAAGAGGTTTAATTCTGAATGTAGAGCCTGCCTCCTCTTATGTAGAGTCTCGCTTGGTAGTCTGGCATGTTCTTCATCTATTTTAGTAATTTCGCTTTTATCTCTGCTACTTTCGCTCGGATTTATTTCTGTGGGAAAGATATGAGATAATCTGTCCTCTTAAGAAGGCCTTAAGAGTTTCCCAGAGTATTCCTGCAGAGATCTCAGGGGATGTATTTGTCTCTAGAAAGAATTCAATTTGTTTGGATATAAATTCAGTACAATTCTCGTCAGCTAATAGAAGCGGATTGAGACGCCATCTGGGGTGAGTGTATGGGGCTAAGTAATTTCAGCTCCAAGATCATCGGAGCATGGTCTGAAATAACAATAGCATCGTATTTACAAGATTTAATCTTAGACAAGAAGTTATTATCTATAAAGAAGTAATCAATCCTTGAGTAGCAATGATGTACTGGTGAGTAGAAAGAATATGTTCTTGAATTTGGGTTTAAAACCTCCAGGGATCTGATAAGTTGTGATCAGTTATAAACTTTGTAATTATCTTTGCGGTGTTAGTTGCCGTTCCCCCTGTGGAGGAAGTCTTATCTAAAAGTGGATTTAGAACACAATTAAAGTCCCCAGCCATTATAAGTTTATGAGTGTTCAGATTGGGAATGGATGCTAATAAATTTTGTATAAATTCCTTATCATCAACATTAGGTGCATAAACATTTATCAAAATCATTTTACAGTTAGATAAGTCTCCCATGACCATCACATATCTCCCTTCAGGATCCAATACTACATCTGATGCTACAAATGGTACTGTTCTATGTATGAGAATTCCCACCCCTCTAGTTTTCTTTGTAAAACTAGAATGGAACATTTGGCCAGTCCAGTCTTTTGCAGCCGGAACTGATCCTTACTTAGTAAGTGGGTTTCCTGTAAAAATACTATTTTAGCATTTAGACCTGTTAGGTGAGAAAGTACTTTCTTTCTCTTTAATTCGTGATTCAGGCCTTTAACATTCCAGCTTACGAAGTTAACTGTCCCATCATGGAGACACTGATTCTGAGTTTTTGGTGTCATATTAGTCTTAACTGGAAGTGAAATAGTTTAGGTCTTAATTTCCTATTCCCCCAAGAGTTGTTGCCATGCAGCTTATTATTACGTTGATAGTTATAATTATAAAGATTGAGATGATAGATTAGATATAGATCAAGCCTGCTCTCTTCTCTTCCCCTTAACCCCCACCCTCCCTTTTGCCTCCCCAGGTGAGGCTAAAACCCACTTCATGCAGTCCCAGTCCTCTGACATACCCAGAGACAGAGCACGCCCAAAGCACATCAAGCCCCCATGCAGTGGGCTTTAAGGTTAAAAGATAAGAGATATCTGTTACCAATATAGTCTTTAAAAGAGGAAAAAAAAAAAAAAAAGAAAAGAATTTTGCACTTAATATATATACATATATATATATATATACATACATATATACATATATATATATATATATACATACATACATACATACATATACACATACACATATACATATAATCTTCATCAATTTTAGTGCATTAAGATGATATCCCCAGATAATAAACCCAGGTGATGGTGTTAAAGATGTGTCCAAAACAAGCATAACAAGTCTTAATGCAGTAATAGCAATAACAGCAAACCAAGGGTATGATATTGAACAGTCTCATTTAGGGTACACATGAAATAATTAGAAAAGAAAAAAGAGGAGGAAAACGTAATTAAGCACAATAAAACAAACATTTAGCGCCCTAGTAATACTAAGTAATGATAAGTAATAAGTAAGTAATAATAATATAAGAATATGAGAATATATGCTGATAAAAAAAACCCGTATTTTAAAAACAAATAGATCAGACAGTAGATTATTAATCCTAGCTTTATCATTTACCGCCATGACTCACAATTATGTATCAGAATAGTCCCGGGATCACGTTTTATGACCAATTCATGTAGTAAACCAGATAATTCCAAAGGGTTCACATACTTTTTACATCGACTGTAAATAAGGAAGTTAAAATCATCTGGATTTAAGTGTGTAGTGGAAAGGTTCAGAATCAGAAAAAACACTTGATCAATACTATTCATCAAAACCTTGCATTGGTATTCTGCTTAATTTTACATTGGTCGGTTTATAGTTATCTTTGTTGGTGAAGTAAGCAGTCAAGATTTTTTTTTTTATTAATTTTTGCATCATGCCCACAAAACAGAGAACATTAGAGTCAGCAATCCACATACAGTATTAAAATTCTGTCAAGATGTTCCTGTTAGTCAAACTGAGTAAGAGCAAGCATTGAAAAGTAAATGTTTAAAACACAAAGAAATCAGATTTAGATGGAATAAGGTTGCAAAGGAGAAAACACTGTCTACAAGGTAAACTAGAAATGTAAATGGGGAAAAAAAAACAAAAAAAACTGACCATGTAGCAACCGGCGCAAAACGCTTGGCAAACATGATAAAGCACTAAGCAGACATCACCTCTACTTCTTCCATCTTTGAATGTGTTATACAAATGTGTAGAAAAGGATCTGCAATGCTTTACATTCCTCCAGAGTGGGTATAAATTACGCCTCATTACAAAAACAAACAGCACAGGTAATTTCCTCAAAAAGGTGTTACACAAAGAGAAATCCGTTATAACATCTAGATAGTGTCACAGTTTTTTTTTACAGCAACAGTAAAACTACATTGAATAGACACACAGTGTAAAAGAAAACATTTACTCAATCAACACATCATCTTGCTCAAGTTAAAAAGAGTTTAAGTTAATAATAAATCTGTACACAGCAATTATTGGTGGACTTTAGTGTGACATTATACACATACACATATATATACACATACATATATATATATACATATATATACACACACATATATATACACACACACATATATATATATATATATACACACATATATATATATACACACACATATATACACATATATATATACACACACACACACACACACACACACACACACATATATACATATATATATACATATATACATACACACACATACATATATACATATACATATACATATATACATACATACATACCTATCTACATCATATATACACACACATACATACATACACAAATTATATATATGTGTGTGTAAGTATGTATGTATGTATGTATGTGTGTGTATATATATATATATATATACACACATACATATACTTGTGTGTATGTTTGTATGTGTCTATATGTGTGTGTATAGGTTTGGTCACTGAGTGCAAGGGAAAAATAATAAATTATAGTCTAAGTTATTAAACAGTAAAACATTAACGTTTTAAGAAGTACAGGTACATTGAAATTACATTTTCTATGTGAACGTTCAAATTTGTGCCTCTGGTAATGTGCCTTACCGGCATTTAAAGAAAATTAGTTTTGTTGCAGTGTTAAGAGAGAAAGGCTTTGGTTTGGGATAAAAGGAAAAAAGGTGTAAAGAAAGGAAAGTTGCCTTTTTATATATAGTATAGAGAGATGTGTTCGCTGACGTTATGATCGCCTTTTGGGGACAGTCGCGGTGGGTCTTGTGTAGACTGGCGAGACGTCCCCGCATTAATCGGCTGTGATGGCACTGTGAGTCCTCCACTCCTGTGCGTGTCTTCATAATCCAAGCTGAGGACCTCATAATCGATACGTGCAAAAGAAAGTGTGAATCGCCTTAATATTATTTTGCCGTGGTGTAGAAAAGGGGTCCCGTGTTTGCACTTGTCTGGGCTATAGCGCAGGGGGAGGATGAAAAAAATTAAAAGTGCTCACTTTGACTTAAGGCAGAAGCGCAGTCAGCGTCTCAAAGGCCGGCACAGCTATGCACGCGCTGGCTACTCGACTTTTGCTGGGCAGGAGACCCCAGTTTTTGCAGACACGCTCATGATATCAAAAGTCTCAGCTCTTTGGAGGTCATTTATACATATATATAGCAAAATACCCGCGCCTCGCAGCGGAGAAGTAGTGTGTTAAAGAAGTAATGAAAAAGAAAAGGAAACATTTTAATAATAACGTAACATGATTGACATTGTCATGAGTGTTGCTGTCATATATATGCCTGCCTAAATAAGTCACCTCGCTCGCTTCTTACTTTTTACCGCTCATTTAATCATGGCTAGTGGCGGAAAAATTATAAAATGGAAGGAGGATGGCTTTACCAAAACAATTGTTGATGGCGAATCGATTATTCATAAAGCTTGAATTGGTGATCTGTTTTTCTGTGTTAACCTCATATTTTTTCATACTTCTTCTCAAACTAAGGTGGTGCGAGGGTAAAATGAATCGGGGTGTGCTGATCAATGTAATCGGTGTACCAGGAAATCATGCATTGACAAAGCTCCCTTTGCTTGTAATGCAAAGTGTGATTAAATGCATTATTTTTAACGCTATGGAGCACATGCATCTAAGCTTCTCAGCTGTGCTTGTGCTAAGAAAAGCAAAGATTTTAAAAATAACGTAACACGATTGTCAATGTGACCTTTTGTAAGTAGTGCCTGGAGGATTCAGTGTGGAGAAACTCTAGAGACAGCGTTCGTATTAACTTACGGATTTTTCTGTGAGTATTTGGTGGCAGTCTGACTAAGTTGCTGCGGAAGACGGCGTTAGCCGCGGAGCTCAGCTCAGAGCGAAATTAGATGAATAAGGGGAGGGATGATGACGTGACTTCCCCACCCGCCTTAACTGTCAATCCCCCACAAACACAGTCTCTCGGAATTTGCATAAGCACACCCCTTCACCTACAATTTTAACTTAGTTACAAAGTGATCAAAACTCGCTCATATCCTCGTCCTCTCATTAAACTTGTATCTCGCATTACCTGTGGGCATGTGAAACGCCAGCGGTAGCCTGTCTATGAACTTAATTTAAAGTTTAGGTTTACACCTTGCTTTCTTTCCGAGGTAGCAGCACTCATGAATATGGTAGTATATGTCACTCGCTCGCTTCTTATTGTTTCGCTGCCTTCTCAATTATATAATGCATGTTTTCTTAAGCGCTTTTTGGAGGTCTTCCTGGTTTTCTACGCACTGCATTGACAGTCAGTTCACGTGATTACGGGAGGCGTGATGATGTCACACGAAACTCCGCCCCACGCCATTGCCAGCTCAACTCCATTACAGTTAATGGAGAAAAATACCTTCCAGTTATGACCATTAGGCGTAGAATTTCGAAATGAAACCTGCCCAACTTTTGTAAGTAAGCTGTAAGGAATGAGCCTGCCAAATTTCAGCCTTCTACCTACACGGGAAGTTGGAGAATTAGTGATGAGTGAGTGAGTGAGTGAGGGCTTTGCCTTTTATTAGTATAGATACACACATATATATATATATACATATATATATATATATATACTGTAAAGGACCGAGGAGACAGTAGCAAGGGTTGGGGTTTTCCGCCCCGTATATTGTAAACACAAACAAAAACTGGTCAAAATTATAAACAAAACAGTTCATATGCGCGACGCCGACTCCTGGCGCCGCGCCATTTTATTGGGGAGGAGCCGGAAGTGGAGGGATGCGGGAAGGACCGCAAGGGAGGATGGGAAGGATGACGCCAGGGCAAGATGGCGGAGGAAGGGCGGAAGTATCGCGACTGCGGTCAATCCAGGCCTATGGTGCAGGAAGGTCTTTCTTTCTATGAGGAAGCAGAGGGAGAAAGTTAATACCCCACCATTCCCTGGCGGCGAGTGGTTTCCCAGGTGCTATCGAATCAATCCGCTGCCTCCTACTCAAGGCGCGCGACACCATCCCCCTTAGCCCAGGACCGCCAGGTCGGGCGGACCTAACCGAGAGGTCGTGAATACGAGAGAGGGCATCGGCATTGGCCTGAAGGGTGCCCCGCCGATAAGTGACAGTGAACTTATACGGCTGTAAGTCCAGGAACCACCTGGTGACCCGCGGATTCACTCTTTGTGTAGGGACATCCACTGAAGTGCAGCGTGATCAGTCACCAGAGCAATTCGCACCCAGCAGGTAGTAACGGAGGTGGGTCACTGCCCACTTAATGGCCAAGGCCTCCCTCTCCACTGCCGCTGCCGGTCTCCCGGTCCATCAGTTTCCGCTAAGGTACATCACAGGGTGCTCGACACCATCGACGCTTTGGCTCAGCACGGCACCCAGGCCTGTGTCCGCGCCGGTCTGGAGAATAAACGGAGCCCAAAATCGGGCGTCCGTAACACAGGTGCCGACGTTAGGGCCTTCTTTAGGTCACTGAACGCTGTTCTGCTTTGTCGGTCCACACCACGTATAGGGAGCCTTTTGTCAGGTCAGTCAAGGGTGCTGCTCTTCGAGAAACGGGAACAAACCGGCGGTAGTAACCGCAAGCCCCAAGAAAGCCTGCACCTGTTTCTTGGTACTCGGACGGGCCATTCTAAGATGTCTTTAACTTTGGAGCTCTGTGGCCGCACCTGTCCTTGTCCCACGAGGTAGCCTAAATATTTGGCCTCCTTTAATCCAAAAACACTTCCGGGGTTTAGGCGGAGGCCGGCTTTAGCCAGTGTTCGGAGGACAGCTGCGACCTGCAGTAGATGCTCCTCCCAGGTGCCGGAATAGATGACAACGCCATCCAGGTAGGCGGCGCTATAGGACTGGTGGGGCTTCAGCACTCTATCTACCAGACGCTGAAGGTCGCCGGGCCCCGTGCAGCCCAAATGGGAGGACCTTGTACTGCCAGTGCCCGCTAGGGGTGCTAAAGGCCGCTTTCTCCTTTGCGGATGCCGCTAAAGGAATTTGCCAATACCCTTTGTCATGTCAAGGGTAGTCAGATATCGAGCCGCACTCCAGCCGCCAAGGAGGTCGCCAATGCGGGCATGGGGTAGGCATCGAACTTGGAGATCTGATTCAGACGCCTAAAGTCATTACAGAACCTCCAGGAGCCGCCTGGCTTGGAGACGAGGACAATAGGGCTGGACCAGGGACTATGGCTCTCTTCAATTATGTCCATGTCCAACATACGTTTCACCTCCAGTTCGACCTCTGCGCGCGCTTTGCCTCCGGAGTCGGTAGGGCCTCTCCCGGACGATTACCCCGGCTCCGGACTATATCGCGGCTCAATCAGCGCGTCCGCCGGGTGACTCGCCACTACCTCGGGATGGCTCGGAGTGTTTGGGCTAACTCCTGCCGCTGCTTGGGGTCAGCTCTTCGCCGAGGTTAAGGGCAGTTGTGCTTGTAAAAGGGAGAGTGACCTACGGGAGCTGGGAGCTCCTCTCTATCTCCAGGGCTTTAACAGGTTGACATGATAGATCCTTCACCGGTCGACGCATTGGGCTGTTTCACCAAATAGTCGACGCAGTCCTTTCTCTCCTTAACCTCGTAAGGCCCTTGCCAGTGAGCGAGCAGCTTCGAAAGTGGGAGGTCGGACGAGCACCATAACTCGTCCCCGGGCGAACTCCCTGAGGACGGAGTTGCGGTTGTAACACCGGCCTGCGCTGCTTGCGCACGCAGTCACGCGCTCTTTTAGGAGGGGCCTGATCTTTGTGAGTCGGTCGCGCGCAGTTGCGCACGCATCTAAAATGTTAGAGGAGGGAAGAGCCTCGCCTCCCAGCCTTCTTTTAGGATGTCGAGGATTCCCCGGGGTTGTCGCCCGTATAGTAATTCAAAAGGGGAGAAGCCTGTAGAGGCCTGGGGTACCTCCCGGAGGCAAAAGCACGAGCGGGAGGAGCTGGTCCCAGTTCCTGCCGCCCGCTGACTACCTTGCGGAGCATCTGCTTAAGCGCCTGATTAAATCGCTCACCAACCCGCCAGTTTGCGGGTGATAGACTGACGCTTTCAGGTGCTTTATCTGCAGTAATTTGGCTACCTCCTTGAACGTATCCAAGTGAAGGGCGCACCCTGGTCCGTGAGGACCTCCTTGGGTATGCCCACGCGCGGAAAACAAATTAACCAGTTCCCGCGCGATGCTTTTAGTATTAGCGGAGCGCAGGGGAACCGCCTCTGGGTACCGGGTGGCATAGTCCACCATGACTAGGATATACTTGTGGCCACGGGTTGAGGGCTCCAGGGTCCCACCAAATCGACCCCTATCCTTTCAAAGGGGATGTCCACGAGGGGAATAGGGACTAGAGGAGCACGGTCCCTCCTAGGAATCTGGCGGGTCTGGCACTGACAGGATTGACAGAACCGCCGGACCTCCTCATTGATCCCAGGCCAGTAAAAGCGGAGCTTAATCCTCTCCAGTGTTTTTCGCCCCAGGTGGGCTTAGGAGGTGAGCATGTGCCAACTCGCATATCTCCCGCCGGAAGGTACGCTGAATTAGCAACAACTTCCGCGACCTCGCCTCATGGGTAGCCACCGGTACAACAGATCATTCTCAAGGACAAAGAAGGGTTCCCGGTGTGGATCCGTCCGCTGTGAGCTGTTAGGCAGAACGATCGCATTCCAGGCAAAGCGCAGGGAGTCATCATTCCACTGCTCCCTCTTAAAGGAGGCCGGCGTGGACCGAAATTGATGGTCCAGGCCGCCGAGAGGGTCTTGGGGCCTGGGCCGGGAAGAGTTCCCTGGCTAGTCCCTTCTCCGCGGAATCTTCCGGTCAAGGTCCGTAGCCACGAAAGGTCCCCGAGACACCAGCCATAGGGCCTGCCCTTGTGCACGGCGTGGAGGCCGCTGGAGGGGTGCCTTTTCCCCTCATAACAAGATCCAACGAGGCCCCGAGCGCGTAATGGCTTACCGCTGATTCTTTTAGACCAGTCTTGTCCCAGAATCACTGGGAAGGGGGTCAGGTAACACAGCGACCGCCATTTGATTGGTTCCCCTTCCAGGTGACATAGCAGTGAGCGAACGATATGACCTAGTCCCCCATGCACACAGGTGACCAACAAATGCTGTTTTAACCACTGTTGCGTAAGACAAAACGGCGAGCAACAATGGTAATGTTGCTGCCGGAATCAAACAAAGCCACCACGGCGCGCCCATTTAGCAACACCACTCCCGTGATTCGACTCGCCAAGGGATGCGGCGGGTACAATACCTCTCCGATGATGTCCAGCTGCAGTCCATAGGCTCCGGGCGCATGTGATGGGGCAGTTTGGCAGCAGGTGACCGGTCTCGCCACACTTGAAACAGCGCGCGGACCCGCCTCTCTGGCTCTGGCTGGCGCTTCTGCAGCGCCGAGGGGCTCGGGGTGGCCGCCCGCCCCTGCCGGTTCCCGCAGCAGGCTTTTCTGACCCCCAAGTCGGAGGACCGCCAACTGACGCTCCAGGACGCCGAGGAGGCCCGACATGTTCTGATAGGCGTGTCCCCGACCTGCTGGGCGAGGGAACTGGGCATCGTGATTGACCAGGCCTTCACAGGCCACCCGCCGACCACTTTCCGCCTGCCGGGCTCTCTGGCCGTAGCCAGCGCCCATCTTGCCCCAGAACTCAACGCCTGGGCGCGAAGGGCTTTTCGGGTCAAAGACCCAGTTCCGCCATTCGCCGCCTGCTGGCCCGGCTAATGCCGAAGGGCCAATATTTCGGGCTTGAGGAGGTCGTAATTAGCGCCTCCTCCTCAGGGAGGTCATAATAGGCCCGCAGCGCTGGTCCTTCAGGTATGGCGCCAAGATGGACGCCCACTGACCGCTGCCACTGCTCCGGTGGCCGCCCTCTCAAACATGCCCAGGTAGGCATCGACGCCCTCCGGCGGGCCCATCGGAACCATAGGATGAGGCGGCTGCCTGGGCGGGTCTGGTCTCGCCCCTGGGCTTCCACTAACCTGGCCTCGTGGCCTCCAGCTCCCGGTGGTGGCGGCTTGCGCAGCTGCAGGCCTGGAGCTGGTCATTCATTCCTGCAGCACGTGTTGAGGTCCTGTCCCTCCGTCATTCCGGGATCTCTATCCTGCCGCTACGCCACTTGTAAAGGACCGAGGAGACAGTAGCAAGGGTTGGGGTTTTCCGCCCCGTATATTGTAAACACAAACAAAAACTGGTCAAAATTATAAACAAACAGTTCATATGCGCGACGCCGACTCCTGGCGCCGCGCCATTTTATTGGGGAGGAGCCGGAAGTGGAGGGATGCCGGGAAGGACCGCAAGGGAGGATGGGAAGGATGACGACAGGGCAAGATGGCGGAGGAAGGGCGGAAGTATCGCACTGCGGTCAATCCAGGCCTATGGTGCAGGAAGGTCTTTCTTTCTATGAGGAAGCAGAGGGAGAAAGTTAATACCCCACCATTCCCTGGCGGCGAGTGGTTTCCCAGGTGCTATCGAATCAATCGCTGCCTCCTACTGCGTGCGTGACTATATATATATATATATATATATATATATATATATATACACACACATATATATACATATACAGTACAGGCCAAAAGTTTGGACACACCTTCTCATTTAATGTGTTTTCTTTATTTTCATGACCATTTACATTGGTAGATTCTCAATGAAGGCATCAAAACTATGAATGAACACATGTGGAGTTATGTACTTAACAAAAAAAGGTGAAATAACTGAAAACATGTTTTATATTCTAGTTTCTTCAAAATAGCCACCCTTTGCTCTGATTACTGCTTTGCGCACACTCTTGGCATTCTCTCGATGAGCTTCAACAGGTAGTCACCTGAAATGGTTTTCACTTCACAGGTGTGCCTTATCAGGGTTATTTAGTGGAGTTTCTTTCTTTATCAATGGGGTTGGGACCAGCAATGGTGTTGTGCAGAAGTCAGCTTAGTTGGACGATCATTTATTTTTCAACAGGACAATGACCTCAAACACACCTCCAGGCTGTGTAAGGGCAATTTGACCAAGAAGGAGAGTAATGGAGTGCTGTAAATGGTCATGAAAATAAAGAAAACACATTGAATATACATACATATATACACACACACTCACATACATATACACACACGCTAAGTGACAACACAAGCTGTTCATATTATATGGATCAAACCAAATTTTCTCAAAATAATTTTACTGATCAACACCTAAAAATCAGATTTTGAATTAAAAAAAAAACATTGTAGACGTGCATTTTTTGTCTTTGATACACAAGTATAGTATTTGATATTTTACATCCCTGTTATGTGGATGAACAGTAACGATTATAGATTATTATGTTTGGAAGATAGGTTACTCTGGCCATATTTCAAATAACTTGCTAGGGAGCACCTACAACTGGGAAATATAAATCCATTTGCTGCAACCTGAGTTGAAGAACCTTCACCCTTAAAGAGCCTGAAATAGAACAGATGACATTTGAAGTAGTAGGTGGGGGTTTGGTAGAAACAAGAGGTTTGTTTAGATTCTTATACAGTGTGCTGTAGATCCAATTTTCCAATAGAAAATCTTATAAAGTAATTACTTCCACCTTAGAGATAAATCGACTGCTGTCTTAAATTTAAGACCCAATTAATCATCATTTCTAAATGGCTTAAGCAGATAAGGTTCCACCACATTAGATAACATTTATCTATCCCCTATCACTTTGCAGTAATGATGCAGAACTTGTCTTCCAAAACTGTATAAACAAAGAAAGATTTAATGAAAGCAGTTCTCACCGAAGCAGAAATATTCAGAAGGGTCAAGAAACACTTATCTTAAAATGAACATGCAGAATTGGCATATGGTGTTAGGCTCAGAGATGGCCAATTTAGAAAAGAAAAAATAAATATCTAACTTTCAGATTTATGAAGAGCATACATAGGACTCATCACTCCTGTCATCTGCAAGTAAAAAGTGGAATGCAAATCTAAGCATGCTTATAGTTGTGTAAGCATTAACAGATAGATACTTTGCAAGTTTCTGCTGATGACATTCATTAAAGCTGCACTCATGTTTAAACAGAGAGTCTTGGATAGAGGAGCCATCCCACTTGGCAAGCTAGTTCCAGAAGCCTATCTAACAAAGTCCAGTTGGGTTTTGTTATCCTGTTACAGGTACTTAAAGCAAATCAGATAGACTAAAATAATAATAATAATATTTATCTCAACCCAGACAATACTTTTTAATTCTGCCTGAAACAGCACTTCAAAAACACTTAAAATGCCTTTTATTGTTGATGACTTCTAATGATTTTTTTTTTAAATCCCTGCCCTGTTAACGTTAAGAGATGGTAGTTTCAGGTTGTTCACCAAAATTTGGCTGAGACAGTATGGATATTAATAACACCCTTCAAACATGCATTGTGCCCACAAGTCTTTTGATAAAGTATACAATTAGGGGTATGAACGTGCCATGGTGTAAATATCAATAACCTGATTCTAGACCAAAAACAGCAGTGTAATTAAAATAAATTATTTAAGAAAAACACTACTGTAGGATGAAATAAAGGATGTTCTAAAAGGACAACACCAAAAATGTCTAATACTGAGAATAATATCACATGGTTTAATTGTAAATTATCTCATTGATTTTAATTTGAGGGAACAATGGGCACAGTCAGAAAATAGATTGGCTAATATTAATTATACTGCTGTCAAAATGTCTCAGAGTTATCATCAAAAATCTAAAATGGACAGTAAAATGCAAAAGCAAGAGAGATAGAAAATAATCACCACCATCATCAGTTTAACACTAGAATTACCAAAGCCTAGGATAAAAATCGTAATCCCAGCCCACCTTAAATCCCTTTGCACCTCTCAGTCAGCGTCTTTTGTATTTTAACTGTGTTGATCAACACAAGCAGCAAGCAACCTACTATCCCATCCCACCACCGCAGTTCAATTCGCAAAGAAGGTTCTCAGAGCTCAGGGTTTATCTTGGAGTGAAGTGCTAGAGTTGTAGATGGTAAATAATATATCATCATTTGGAATACATACATTTCTTAATGTTTTTCGTATCTAAAATAATTTATGTAAACACATTGTTAAAACAGAAACGTTTTTCATGTTTTAGTAATATTTGACAAAATGTAGTCATGAAATGTATAATGCGTGCCTTAAGTCCAAATATCAAATATACACTTTCACAAAAGGTACAAGTATAACAAAACAAGTGTGCTTTTATTTAAGAATATAACTGCAGAAAAAGAACTCGCTTTAGGGTGCGACATTGATATACCCTTAATACGACCGCTTTGGTGGCTTTAAAATACTGCTTATGGTTTATAAAGCCTTCAATAATCTCGCCCCATCGTATATATCGGAAATGTCTGACACCTTATATTCCAAATCATAAACTCAGATTCTCAAATGAGTGTCTCCTTAGAATTCCAAGAACAAAACTTAAGTGGTGAGCCGGCCTTCTGCTGTTATGCACCTAAAATCTGGAATAGCCTGCCAATAGAAATTCGCCGGGCTGATACTGTGGAGCACTTTAAAAAAAAAAACTGCTGAAAACACATTTTAACATGGCTTTCTCATAATTTCACTGTGATCAAAATCCTGATACTCTATATCTCCAACTCATTATAATAATTATTCATGGTGGCTCTAAAATCTGTACTAACCCCTACTCTCTCTTCTGTTTCCTTTTCCAGTATCCTTTTGGTGGTGGCACATCTACTCAAAGCACCGTGATGTCCCAACAATGATGGATAGATTAAAAGCCAGAAGTCTGTATGACCATCATCATCAAATGACTCCGTGAGAACCCTAACTACAAAGAGGACTGTTTCATTTATGTTAGGTTGAATGCCCAGAGGGGACTGGGCGGTCCCATGCCCTGGAACCCCTGCAGATTTAAATTTTTTTTTCTCCATCCGTCTGGAGTTTTTTCTGTTTTTTCTGTCCACCCTGGCCATCGGACCTTACTCCTTTTCTATGTTAACTAATGTTGTCTTATTTTAATTTCTTATTTTGTCTTTTATTTTTCTTTTCTTCAGTATGTAAAGCACTTTGACATACTTTTTGTATGAAAATGTGCTTAATAAATAAATGTTGTTGACGTACGACAGGGTATGAGGTACTGTGGAAATGTGCGTGACTTTACGCCAAGTTTAGGTTTTATACATCGCGATTTGAACGTGGAAACGTTCTTATGCAACATTTCTGTGCGTACGCACCGTTTATACATGTGGCCCCAGGATTTCTCCCTTAAGGCAGTCATGTTGCACAGGTCTGTCAACCATTCAACTCCAAGACCTTAAAGTACCTTCAACACTTGCTTTTGAGACCCTTATCCCACACTAGAAACCATGCTAACAGCAGGCTCATCCTATTTTCTTAAATTGGACATAATTATTCCAGTCATTCTCTTATTCAGCAACCTCTTTATATACTTCATGGTATCCTTAAACCCATTACTATCAATTACAATCCCTGCAACATTTTTCCAGCAATTCACACCTAAAACATCCCTTTCTTGATATTTGCTTTGCAATCCAAAACACATTTTTCTTTCCTCATTCTGCAGCTCACTTGCAAATTTCAGTCTCTTAGCACATTATGCTCTCTCAAATGTGGTTTGTGGCTTAGGACAGATTTTTAAATAAGTAATCATGTTTAGCGATGTGTGGGCTCCAATCGGGTGCGGGTAGGCGTGAGTGTGGGATTGACTGGGGTGCTTGGCTGATTGATCTGCCCGCATCCACATGTGTGTGCTCGATCAGGTGCCTCACTTATGCCTTGGAGGCAATGATGCATCACACCTGCACCCAATCACACAGGAAAGATAAAAAGGAGCCTTAACGGAAGGACGGAAAGAGAAAGACATACAGAAGGAAGGAGAGAAGATTTGATTCATTTCACTAAATTGTACATTATATTTTTGATTTGGATTTGTTAATAAAAGCACTGACACTTTTACACCTACCCCATGCTGTAAGTGTATGTCGTCTTTTGCCTGGCTCATCTTGATCACTGACTATCAACGATTTGGGTTCAGGAGGCTCTAGGAGGGAGTGTGGAGCTGACCAGGACCATCACATTGAATGCTTCAATAGCAATTTGCTCAGCTTCCTCAACTGCCCCTTCATTTACTGTTTTTCTATTCTGACACTTATTCACCAAGTCCCAAACAACTTTTGATAAATAGTTGATTTTGCTCTTTACACTACCAGATTCATGTCACAACTGTATTTCCTCCTTCTAAAAAGACAGGGTTTCAGGCAACCATAAACACCACATCAAACTATAGGATCCTCTCACCCTCAACATTCCTGGTTCCAAAGCAAAAGCCCCCATGAACTTCCTCATAACAATTAACAATGGCCCCAACATGTCCATTCAACTCACTATCCATTACAATCACCTTCCCCCTGAAGCACCCTACATATCAACTTGACCTAAAACTCATCTTTCACCTCATATGTCAAGACTACATTCATCAGTTGTTTACCAACAATCAAAACCTACAACATACTCATTTCATTCATGCTTGTCACCTCCACCACTTTGCCAATTTTTCTAACACTAGTACACACATTCCTCTAATGCCATAACGTCCTCCCAGAGAGCAAAATTCCCATTAAGTATTCTTGCACCTCTACCTTTCTGCCTCATCTCCTGTATACAACACCCATCTTACCCTACTTTTGTTCAGCACACTCAAACATGTCACTTGAGTTTTCCATCATAATCCCAATATTCCAAGTTGCAATCTTAACATTCTCCTTCATCTCCCTTATTCAATGCTTTACCTTTAACTCCCTGCCACCAAACCAACCTAACTACAGTGCATGAAGACTAAAGAAATGGTAACTCTGATATCTCCACCTGCAGTTCAGCCTGGTTCCAACACCCTTCTGTTTGAAGTGGACAGACGAGGGCACTCACTGGGTACTATGGGCTATACCACAACCATTCTTTGTAACTCTCTTCATTGTATCATCAAGGGAGTACTGGTCCAGAATT
The DNA here is from genome assembly GCF_016835505.1 of Polypterus senegalus. Taxonomy (NCBI): domain Eukaryota; kingdom Metazoa; phylum Chordata; class Cladistia; order Polypteriformes; family Polypteridae; genus Polypterus; species Polypterus senegalus. Next base: position 119,922,505 of record NC_053159.1, on the reverse strand, counting down.
TTTAAAGCTGAATGCACCTCCTCCTGATGCCAAACATGTTTAGTTGCCTCTTCTGACAAAGAACAACGAATTGGAACATATAATTGATAGCAAAGAGTAGCAACAAACAAGGGAAACTGCAGTCAAAACCAATATCCTTCACGTCTCTATATTCATAAACTCCTAATCAAATTTGTCATGCTCCACTCGACTGGACTGAAAAACATGTAGCTATGTGCAAGGACTGCTTATAGATACCTATTACAGAATCAGAGGTGAAAGAGAGATGGCAGAGGATTTAGCACCAGGGCATATGGTATGAAAAACAAAAACTATACCTTTCTGTGAGCAATCAGGAGACAATTTGAGTGTTCATGTTCAGATGCAATTTCATAGTCTGGCAACAGGTCTGCAAGTTGCCGAACGAAGTAGAGAACTTCATCGTGCCAAGGTATATTAGCCATCGTCAGGTTGCTTGCTGAGCTCTCTCCACAATAGGTCACACCCTAAAAGATTGAGGAAAAATGTGTAACACAAGTGTACGTATAATGGCTTAAAAAAGTATTTAAACATAATCATGTTTTATGTTAATCTACCAAGCCAAAACCAGTTCTTGTTATGTTTCATATACTGCACACACCAAAACAACAAACTAAATCAGCCTAAGAAAATTCTGAATGACTTAACGTCAGCCTTATTTTGTGTACAGTAAGAACATGTCACAATGTTTAGGTAATTTCTTTGTAGATGACTGACAACAGCTACACTGTATAAAAATGAAGGATACTGGAAATCATAATTTTGCATGTTGCAATTGCTGCTTCAAAAAAAAAAACTTACCACACAACAAGTGTCACTTGTACCATATTTTTGTGTCAGGTAAACTTTCTACTTTGTAGCATCTTTTCTTGTGATTTTAAATAGTATTGGCCAACAGTAAAGTCACACAAAAGCCAAATAACAAAAAATAAAACTGTCAAAGCTCATATAAACCAACTGGAAAGTAAAATCGGTTTAACCTTAGAAAAATCAGCAGCATAGTAAATAAAATACAGAATCTAGCCCGGAGTCTTGTTTGCTTTATCCTTCATGTTATACAGATATGCCTATGCGGCTGTTAAACTGCTACATTTCTTTTGTTAATCAGTAAATTCTATTATTCAGTGTTCAAAAATGAGCATTGTTAATTCTATAAGGGCAAGTATAACACAGCCAAAGCAATGAGAGGATCTTAAAATATAGTATGTGAACTTCTCCAGTTTTAGAATTTGATTGGCTAGGCTAAAACCAAAGTAAAAAATTAAATAAATACAATTTCTCACATTATTGGTCTTTACAACAGATGCATGCAATCATTTTTCCTGGAATAAAAATCTGGTACAATTCATAATAGGAATGTTTAGATAAATGAAAATGCACTAAACAAAACAAAATCAGTAACCCATTACTGCAGTTTAAGTTAAAATGTTCAAACAAGGTTTAATAATAATAATAATACTACATTTTATTTATATAGCACCTTTCCCATGCTCAAGCCACTTCAAAGTTTAATGGGCATCTTTGCCCCCTGTAAGAATGCTGTTGGGAAAAACTTCTACAGCCTGTGTTGCTGGTGGTACGGTGATGAAACCTGCATTTATGTGCATATAGAGGATGTGAGAGTGAGATTAGTGGTGAATAAATCCCCCTCCCCCCTTTGGAACCAAAGGTTAAATTAAGTCTTAGAAATGGCATTTAAAGAATATGTGGTTAATTTAGAATTCAAGTGCTGCATCTTCTCGTCAGTGGCTGCACAAGCAACATACTAATTAACCTAAAATAATGTTTTTGTCAATAACTGACAGAGAGTTTCAATACACTGCCTCGCAAGTGTATTAACTCAATTTCTCCATAATGATCAGCATGTCACAGTTAGCGCTGGAGTCACAGAGCGTGCTTGTGTAATTAAATGCATGTGCCTGTATTAAGTGAAAGAACACTGCATCTTACGTAAAGGGCTGAAAAGTTTTGTCAGTAATATAGGTATCCCATCTACTCTGTCAGGAAAATAATGCAATTTACCTTCACCAAGATACAATGGAAAATATAACATACAGTACATAACTATAAAAGCATATAGAGACACAAGATAATAAAACAAACCAACTCAATATAAAAGCAAACTGAGTGAGCCTAAAAGCCGCTATAATCATAAAACAAACAATAAGCATGGGAACCAAGCAAACAGATTTACAGAAAGTAGAATTTGTCTGTATATTAAGCCTTTGTCACATTACATGATCTCTAGTCATTGCGTACGTCAGACTTGCCAAATACAGTGGCTGATCAATTAGCCACACCCTGTAAGGTTAAGGCCAACATTCAATTAACCAACTTACCTAGTGACTGGTAGCCTTGTTGAGTCTTAGATAGCCAGATGCACTCAGCGGCACACTCCCATGAAGGCCAATCATAGTAAAAGATATCCAGTGACTAACTCTAGCTAGTTCACGACTTGCCACAACAAAAATCAAACAGGTCTTTATTCATAGTGGTGTGGCTCTGTATGCATGAGAGCTGACAACCAATGAATGCTCATCTGGAAGTATGGCCTCCAACTCACTAAGCACATAAATGATTACAATGACTTACTATACTGGCTTATAACTTTAGAAGACAAGCAGCACCAGTAGCAATCTCACACTTGTGACATAAATTTTATTGTCTCAAACTGCTGTGAAGAGATGCCACGAGTTCTGTTCTTATTGGCAACTGTCATAAAATGCAAAAGAGAAAAAAACAACTCAACAGAATTTTTAGTTATCATTAAAACAAGGAGTGTGTACAGAACCAAAAAGCCGAGTAAATGTGGTGATAAATTTAAAAATGCTTAGTTAGATAAGTTTAGTTTCCTTAGTGTGACAGCTAAGGATTTCTTAATCCGTAACAATCTTCAGCATTTTGTGAAAAAAAAAACATGTTTATCTTTGTGTTTTTGCCCATATTACTCAAGTATCACATTTCATTATAGTCAGAGATGGACCAGAACAAAAAGGACCAGAAAGCAACAATGACTAAAGACATACGTAAGAAAAACAATCACATTAATGTTTCTTGACACACTTTTTCAACCTGTGGTACAAGACTTGCTTCCTTTTATAATTTGTGACTTCCCATGCATTTCCTGTTCAAACGCAGCCTGTTTACCGTTTAGTACCGTATAGTCAAATGAATGCAGCACAACTTGATGTTGAAAGTTGCAAACATAGTTGTAAAAAAATTTACTAACTGTACCAAATCTTTACAGCAATGTTTCCCAAACTCGGTCCTGGTGGACCCCTGTGGCTGCAGGTTTTTGTTCCAACCAGATTCCTAATCAGTGACAACACCTGATAGCACTGATCTCATTTAATTAGCTGGTATTTGTTTTTCTTTTATTCTACATTCAGAAAAGCTTAGCAGCATGATTTTTACATTTATAAGATATTTAGAAATATTTCTGCTTTTGCTATAATGCTTAACTCTCTTTTGTTGATTTCATTATACTTTGCCCTTTCTCTGTGCAGTTTTTCCCCTTCGTTGTATCTTAATGACAATTAAAAACAAGCAGAGCAGACACACAGGCTAACACAGAATAATCAAAAGTCACTACTTTAATAGAGTCAGACCCACTAATTAGTAAATAATGAATTAATTAAACAATTAGAAGACCTAGAAAAGTAGAATGAAAATCAAGATGAAAATACTGTTAAAAAGAAAAAAATACATTATTCCTATATAACGGCTTGGTACATTTTAATATATATTTTTTTTTTGCAAACTTAGTTTTCTAATTTCTATATTGTTCCCTAAACACAGAACTTGAGAAATATCAGTTCACTTAATTAGCCCAAGGGTTCAATTAAAAACAGAAGCTGGTTGGAACAAAAACCTGCAGCCAAAGGGGTCCACCAGGACCGAGTTTGGGAAACACTGCTTTACAGGGATAAATAACATCGTGCTTCATAAACATTTAGAGAGAGAGAAGAGAGAGAGAGGGGCTGTGAGCATGCAAGAGATGGGGCAAAAAAAAAAAAAAAAAAAAAAAAACATACAGTCTAAAAACACCCAAATTTCACCTTATGTCAAGTGAAGAAAATATGGACTAAGTCTTTGATTTACCCACATACAGGTGCATCTCAATAAATTAGAATATCATCGAAAAGATATTTCAGTAATCCACTTCAGAAAGTGAAACTTGTATATTACAGAGATTCATTACACACAGAGTGTGTAAAAAGGCGCTATATAGGCGCCCGACCCAGCACAAACAGACAGGGAGGCACACATGGTCACTGGTCTTCACCACAACTCCTCCCAACTCTGGCTCTCTGAGTGATGGTTGCTGGCTCCTTATATAGCCCACCAGGAAGTACATCAGGTGATAATTAACCTAATTCAGGCTGCACTTCTGGGTGTTTTTGCTTTCCAGCCTACACGGGCTTGTTAAGCCATGTAGTTCCTCCTGGTGGTGGCCACGGAGTCCAACAAGGCTGAGCTCCGAAGTCCCATGCCTGCGGCCCCGATGCAACCCAAGGGGCCTGCCACCAAGTGTTCCGGGGGAAGTAATGTGTAGCCCATGGCAATTCCCCTGGACCAAGTGTCGAAGTGGCATCCCGGTCGGGCATGGGCCCCGGCCATCTGTCACAAGTGATATATTTCAAATGTTTATTTCATTTCATTTTGCCGATTATGGCCTACAGGTAATGAAAACTCAAAATTCAGTATCTCAGAAAATTAGAATATTATATAAGACCAATTTAAAAAAAGATTTTTAATACAGAAATGTTTGCCTACTGAAAATTATGTCCATGTAAGCACTCAATACTTGGTTGGGGCTCCTTTTACATGAATTACTGCATCAATGCAGTGTGGCATGGAGGCAATCAGCTTGTGGCACTGCTGAGGTGTTATGGAAGCCCAGTATGCTTTGATAGCGGCCTTCAGTTCGTCTGCATTGTTTGGTCTGGTGTCTCATCTTCCTCTTGACAATACCCCATAGATTCTCTATGGGGTTTAGGTCAGGTGAGTTTGCTGGCCAATCAGGCACAGTGATACCGTGGTCATTACACCAGGTATTGGTACTTTTGGCAGTGTGGGCAGGTGCCAAGTCCTGCTGCAAAATGAAATCCGCACCTCCATAAAGATTGTCAGCAGAGGGAAGCATGAAGTGCTCTACAATTTCCTGGTAGACAGCTGTGTAACTATGCGGGTCCCTTCCAGACTCCCCCTATACATATGGGAGTCTCTAGAACCCAACACCATCTATAGTTATGACCGAGATGTGCTGACAAATGAGGACAATTCTCACATAGAGCAAGGGGATGGTGGAAAAGTGCCAAAGTGCTTTTTATTAAAAACCAAATACAAAGAAAACAAAAAGTGTCAACACTGCAGTGGCCCAAATGTCCAAATAAATCCATAAAAACCAAGTGAAAATGGGGAATAAAAACCATAATAAATAAATCCATTAAAATCAGAGGTTAAAATGCAGTCATTAGCTCCTTCCAATCTCAGCTCACCTCCTTCTTCGTCTTCCCAGCTCACCCATCACTCGTGTAACCGGTGGAGACTCCACAGCCATGAACATCATTCATCTGATCCCCGTCTTGGCTGCCTCCAAACCGCGCAGCCAGACAGTTCAAGTTTGGCTCTCCTCCCATCTTCCTTCATGCTCCCGCAGTTCTACCTCAGATACATAGGGATCTCATCCGCCATGCATGCCCCACTCAACAAGATTATTCAGTGGGGCAAACCAGCCCCTAAAGCACCACAGCCTACACTCCTTCACAGGGCCCCAGCTCGTGCTGCCTTCCCCTTTCACGTGACTAGATCGAGATCCCAAGACTACTCTTCACGTCTTCCTCGATCCCTGTGCTGGCCTGTACTTATATGAATGGATCCGTGGGTGCAGCACTTTAATCGCATACTGCAGAAAGCTGATGAAGCAACTGAGAATGATCGCACCCACACATGGAAGTGCGACTTGCCCCAATTACCTCATTAACTACCCACAGTCATCCATTCACATCCACAGAGACTGACACGGCTATCTGGATTATTTAAAACTGGCCATTCTTTTGAAGCCGCTGACCTGCTATATCACAGGCTGTGCGGACTTTGGACTTGACTCCCCAAATCATCACTGACTGTGGAAACTTCACACTGGACCTCAAGCAACTTGTATTCTGTGCCTCTCCACTCTTCTTCCAGACTCTGAGACCTTGATTTACAAATGAAATGCAAAATTTACTTCCATCCGAAAAGAGGACTTTGGACCACGGAGTTTCCATAGTTTTAGCATCACTATCACCAAAATCTCTGGAAAACTCCAGAAAATCCATTTATTTTTATTTCTTTTCCATAACTATTTAATCAAAGCAAGAATCATTTTGATTAACATTGTTAAAGTTCATGTAATATTGTGCACAGTGCAATATACTACTGAGCACATGTGTGTGTTATTTTCATGGTAAACTTGATTTCACTTCTCTTTTGTCTCCCAAACAACAATGAAAACACTCCATCAATAAATCCATTTTTGAAGCCATTTAAATCTATCCGAGTTTGAGGCCCAGTGTCAATGTAAGCCATTCTGAGCAAAAAAGAGAGACCAGCCCATCTAATGGCACACTGAAGCACACAATCATACTTACTCAAAAAGGCCAATCAACCTAACCTGCTCATCTTTGGGATGTGAGAGGCAAAACAAAAAAAACAGAAAACTGTTAAAAGTGATTTTAGTTTATTCATACATCAGTAATTTTATTTTCCAAAATGCCTAAGTTGGTTAGTTTGTGTTCCAGATGAAGAAGAATGTAAATAAAACTAAAATAAATTTTTCTTCATATATACTGTACTGTCCACTTAAATCCAGTATTTGTTGTATGATTCATAACTTCAATGTTTGTATATAATAATTTTCCTCAAAATTACTTATTTGTATTATAACAGAATATATTGCTTTAATCAAGACAGAATTTACAAGGATGCACAGGAGGAAACCATCTTTGTATATTGTAAACAAAAAATAAAAAACAGTTTAATTTTAATTTGGTGTCAAACTTAGTACAAGTTCTTTCATGTATTTATTTTTATGTGTTGAGAAAACGGCAATTTCATATATTATATGATGAGGAGGAGAAAAAAAAAAAAAAAAGTAAAATTCAAATGCCACCTAAAATGCGCAATCTGGGTGAAGGGCTTTGTACGTCGAGGATGTAGATTGTCATGTTTGTGTTGGTTTCCACCAATGACCCGACGTTCCTTCAATAGTCTAGCAGCTATTTTATTCAACAAAGTACATGGTGGCTATAGTGGCTATCCAAATCCTGCTTTGAAATGAATACATACCGCAAAAAAATTCACTGTATTTGCCAGATTTTACTTTTACTGAATATAATTCCAGAAGAGTTTAGTCATTTTTATTGTAATTTCAAAAATACAAGTATGCATTCCTAAGCTTGTCATATTGCCCTGCCTTTTTATTTTTAGTGAAGCCAAAACTAAGGAAACTACTGTTATTCTATATTCATTGTGCTTTGCATTTTAGGCTACTACTTTTACTTGGTAAAATTTTTATATTTGAGCGAGCAAAAGCTAAATCAGAATTGAAATAAAATAAATTTTAGAATCTAGTGTGCTCATGATTGAGATGCACTGAAATATCTTTTCAACTATAGAATACCACCAGAAAACGGTAAGCCAATTAATCAGGCAGTTCTCACTAACAGTAGCCATATAGCAACAGTTTATATATAAGTATCTAAAAAAAGTGCTGGTTTTAAGCCACGTAACAAAATCTGTTAAATGTTTTGTTGTTAAAACGGCATACTACAACATTTCATTAAATTTCATTTAAAACAAAATACCAAAGCAAAAGAAAAGTAAAAAAAAATGTGTGGTATTACAAAATACAGAACATTTTAAGTCCAAAAGCAAAAACAGTAGTAACTGGGATATTAAACACCTCATTTCTTAACCTCTGAAAGTACAGCTTGTAAATTTAACTATTCCCTGCAAGCTGTAAATCAGATCACTTAATGAGCTTATTTCAGTCCTCGACGGTGCTTTACCACACTTGAGTATTTTTTAACTAAAAGCACTCTTAGTTAGCATGTTTCTTAGAAGGAATGTTCGTCGGAGTGCACAGACACTTAAAAATAAGACTAACAGCCTGTGCATACAAGATGATGCTGCACAGTGTTTTGTATTTAAGCTGACTGAAATTATGTGAACGCCTACTGTTATTCCATAATGTTATTACAATCAAAATTAGCTCTTAATCTTTGATAATAAAAGGTTAAATGCACTACTTCTATCCACTACCTAAACGAAAATTGTAAACAAATTACTGGACATTACAATATTTGAATAAACATCCCTCAAATATCATACTTATCTTCCACAGAGATAGGAATTTTTTTTAAGGGGGGGAAAATTATCCAATTTTGCAAGTCATCCCCAACAATAATTCCACCAGGCATTAGGAGGAGATAATAAAACCAAAGGATAAAAACTATATGGCATGCAATCTTCTAATAATGCTCTATTCAACCATCTTATAAAACATAAAACATAAGCCAAACTTGACAGGACGTATTAGAACATTCTGCTATGCTACATATCTGTCAGAGGTAAGGGTAAGTTCTGAAGTGCTCCATTTGCTCTTTTAAAGTAACTCAAGTCAAAGCTTCAATGCACAACACGGCACGTTGACAGCTCCACTGTGATTCTCAGTAGGCTAATTTCATAACTGCTTTTTTTTTTTTGTCCCAATCAAAACCAACATTACTTCTGAAATAATTGCTCTGTTCCTGGAATAAATGACTTCTGAATAATGCATTAATCAGACAAGCTGCTAAAAAGAAATTGCCTCATGCTATCTGTATTCTTTTTGTTGTGTTTGGAGGTTTATTTCTTTACTGGTTATTATTCCCACTCCTAAAACAAATTAGGGGAATACGTACAACCTTCAGAATGTCTATTACTTTTTATAACTCTACCCTGCCTAAGATAAAGATCTAATATTTTACACTTCTTGATTATAATTTTCTAATGGGTCACTTTTAGTATTTTGGAAATCTTTACTCTAGAGGATTATTATTAATATTTTTTTATACTATGCTTTCCTCACTTAAGTATACAGTAGTTCCAACTTCAGACCAATACCCCAAAGTATTGAGTTGGGTTCCATGAGCCCTGTGAAATAAGTACTGTATATTCTCACGGATAAGTTTTCCCGCGGATAAGTCAGGACTTGATTTTACCATATAATTTCTGGTATTTTATAATGTCAGTTGTACAAATCGTATGTGGAAAAATCGTGCTATTGGTCCAAGAGATAAGGATATGCTAATGCCCACGTGAGAGAGTAACAACGTTTTTTTAATATACTGTATATGTATTGTGCCAAGTGACCACACGGTAATACCCAAACTATTCCGAAGTGATGTTTGCACTGATTTGTGTTTTTTGTATCTCACACCCTTATACACCTTTATTGGTATAGCAACCCTTATCTATGATGGAGCGTTTGATCAGAAGAAAATATGAAGCTGGTTTTAAATTAAACGTCATTGAAGTAGCAAAAGAAATTGGTAACTACGCTGCTGCAACAAAATTTAATGCATCTAAGAAACTGATGCAAGATTGGAAGAGGCAAGAAGATGTAATAAAAAAAATTGTCACATTTTTGAACGGGCGTATAAGTCGGGGTCTGATTTTATGATAGATTTTTTGGGTTTCAAGACCTGACTTATATGCGAGGATATACAGTACTCTTTGGTGTCAATTTAGCGCTCAATAAATTCTAAAACCTTCCAGAAATCATTACCATATTGTTGATTATCATAACAAAATCTACAATTTAGACATACCACATACACTTACATAGTTTTGGGACACTTATCAGTTTTGTGTTTGTTGTAAATTTCACCTTAGTTTGTTCTTTTGACAGGTTTGTATTAGTGACTCCACAAGGATAAGATGCTTAATTTTTGGCTTTTTTAGGATATACATTTTTAACTGACACAATAGTGACCAAACAATAGCAGATTTACTTTATCCTCAATAAGAGCAGAAAATAACTCCTTGGTTTGTTTTTATTTCTTTTGTTATTTAAATGGTTTTAAAATCATGAATTTGGGAACCTTATTAGCTCCTTCTACCAACATATAGCTATTCTCTAATCTGGGTTATGCTTCTGGTATAACAGGTACATGCTCTCATTGGCTGCTGGCAAACACTGCCTAAAACAATGCAAGTTGTTGCTTAATCACAATGATTCAGATTTATGCAAAAAGAAACAAAAAAAGGAACAAAAACTAATTTTTGTAAAACTATGAAAGTTATCGTCACGTTTACTTTAGTCCTGTTCACCTAGGCCTGCCACTACTTATCAGAAACAATTGAATCTGCTTAGTCTATGACCAAAGATACTTCTTTTCAGTGGTATTCTAGAAGATGCCAATTATATATGCTCATCGACTTACACCACAAGACATAGAGAGGAGCTGTTTCTAAAACATTCTTACCTGCATGAACAAAATTATGTGTGATAAGAAACACTGTGGTGAAAAACGCTGCATGAATGTTGAATATGTTACAAGAACCAAAAGTATAAACTCTGCAATAGAATAAAATACTGAAAAATAATTACTACACCCAAAAAGTTCATTCAAAATGAACAACTATAAACATATTTAAATGGTAAATCAAATGTTAGATAAGGAAATTGTAATAATTAGTTTTCCACTATAAAAATGATGCAATGAAATGTGTTCAGTGAACCAAATAAATCAAGTGAAGCTACTGAGGACTTTTTAGTATATTTATTTATTCTGAAAGCAGCACACAGTGATGAAGAAACTGGAGATGCTATTTAACTTAACGTGCAGTTTTATAGAAGGAAAAATGAAAGACAGAAATCAAGAAAAATAAAAAGAGGAAGCAAACACATTGAACCCAGAGTTGCCATACTTCAAAACCAATTCAATTTTCAGTCACTTTTCAAACAGTTAACCTATACAAAAGGTCAGCAAAATGATCAAAGGCGGCTCTTGTAATTAGTTCACTCACATGAGCTTCAACTTATATACCTTTAGGATGCAGTGCATGGTCTTTGCTTTAACTGTTCTTGTTGAAGCAGGCAGAAACAGCGGGGTGCGCACAGCCCCAATGAAGGCACTTGGAGACTCAGAACAGACAACACAATTAAGTTTTATTGTATGGCACGCATACTTTAGATGGAACAATGAGCAAATAACAAAAAGCAATTCTTACATTTATTACAATTCTTATCACACAAGTCATTATTGATCTTCATCTGACTCCTCAATATTTCAAGTTCTGCCCCTAATTAATCTACCATTATCTCTCAGCTGGGTTGGGTGTCAAACTCTTCACAGTCCATCATATCTGTCTGACAACCCCAACCTGCACCCCCTGCAGGTTAGTTTTCAAATAATATTGCATTATTGCAATGATGTTTTCTGATTGGTACTATTCAGCTCATAAAATTATTTCTTCAAAATGTTACATATATTTGTCGCTTTCTTTTTGTGCCCAGTGCAGTTTGGACATCATGCACCAGAAGGCGTGAGCTTATTAAGTGAGAGCAGGAGCACGCGGTTGGCCGGTTTGCTGTGTGCTGTAATACGTCTGACCTGGTGGCGATGAACACACATGTATTGTACAAGGCCTGCACGGGGTCCACTGAGAAGAGTGTTCTTTGCTCTACTTGCAGAGGAACTTCATGATCACTTCTTACAAGAAAAGGTGATTGAAAAAGAAAGACAGGATGCAACATCGACAAGCTTCCGTTCCAAGATCGCCGCTTCCCCCAGGAAAGCAAACTCAGTCAGTGTCAAAGTGCCCCTTCAGTGTAGTAGGAACCACAGCACAGAGTGAAGTCTGTACATTGCAACAGGTACATATGTCGTAAATGTAAGGACGGTCCATGGGTGTGCGGGAACTGTAAACATTTGAATCTGACGATTGCATATAGCGCAGAACTTTGTACTATTCTTTTCTCTGCATGTCCTGGAAAAAAAAAAAACTCCACCATGCACCAAAATATGAAGACTGAGCATGATCGGGGGGTTGTGTGGGGGTGGTTTTGGAAGGGGGGAAAAAAAAAAACGCGGTCACTGATTACAACCGCAAGAAGGCCTGCGAATAAATTTGAATAATATGAATAATGTTGCATCAGCGCCGCAATGATTTCAGAAATGTACTATACAGGTCATAAAAGGCATTATTCCAAATATCATAGAATACCCATGTTTCTGTTTTTTTGTCAGTGCGGCTCTGACATCATAGACCATAAGATGCATACAGCGTGGAACACTCAAGAATAAAACTCAATATAAAAATACAAGTGACAGTGAGATACCAAGAAGGCAGATTCACCAGCGTTTGTGCGTCAGCTTTTATCCCTCTAGATCAAAGAATTTCTAGTTCCATTGTCTCAAAACACCACTCACATCTAGTTATTCCCAGTTTTAAATAAAAACTAACAGCGTCAGATCTGTGGTTATGGGGTGTGGGGATGTGTGTTGTATCATGATTGTGACTGAGAGAAGTAAAAAACAAAAAAACAACTTTTACAAGTACTATAAATTTACACCGGCTGTTACATAAATCAAATGTATGTTTTTATTGTATAATATTAACAAGAGCAGCTCACTACTCTAAATATGCAAGACACCCAGGATCAATCTCAGGGCCTATTGTTTACAAGTCAGCAGTTCTTACCGCTGCACCTTTTGTGAAAGCGTTTATTTGATATTTGGACTTCACCCTTCACACATTATATAGTTCATGTCTACATTTCATCATCTATACTAATAAAAGGCAAAGCCCTCACTGACTGACTGACTGACTCACTCATCACTAATTCTCCAACTTTCCGTGTAGGTAGAAGGCTGAAATTTGGCAGGCTTATTCTTTACAGCTTACTTACAAAAGTTAAGCAGGTTTCATTTTGAAGTTCTACACGTAATGGTCATAACAGTCGATAACGATCGACAACATCCGCCATGTTGAACTTTATTTATGGCCCCATCTTCACGAAATTTGGTAGGCAGCTTCCCTGCGCTAACCAAAACCGATGTACGTACATATATACGTCCATAGCCTGCAGCTCGGTCACCGTGATGATCACATGATGTTGGCTGCCTGCCTATATAAGGCCGTCCGTCGCTCCTGTCTCTACATTTTCTTCCTTGCCTCGCCACGGGATTCACGTCTCCCTGCTGATAGCTACAGCCTTTTTATTTAATCCACGGCTTCTCCGCTGTTTTATTGTTCATTTATTACGATTATAGTTATTGTGTAGGTATTTTAGACTTACTTTACATTGTTCAGGTACCCATTTCCTTTATCATTCCAACCGTACCCCCATTTACATGTCTATCGAGGTGATCACCATCGATCAAAGAACTGTCACTTACCGAGTGGTTTCCATGCCCGGAGATGGCACCTACCTTTTCCATTCTCTTTGTTACATATTGCACAGCAATATCAGGCTCACTCTTGATATCCGGAGGAACATTGTGTCTTATGTATTGAATGACTGGGACAGGTTCAAGGTGTGGACTGATGACGCTACAGGAGATTATACTACACAGGAGCACTAGAAGAGTGAAATGCTTAAGCCCTTCACCTATGGATCTGCATATGAGTTGATGGCTGCTGCTGAATTGTTCGGTTGTCGCTTTCAAGTGTACCAAAATGGCCAACTATTTTACACTTTTCGACAACCGCCAATGCCTCTTAAACATCTTAGATTGACAGGTGACGATTTCAGTAGTGGACACTTTGATGTTTATGAATGTTTAAACTCTCAAAAGCTGGATGTGAAGTTATCGATGAAACCGGTTGTATACTTACGTTCGACAGATGCTGAATGTCTCTTTAACACAAGTCCTACAAATACTGTCGTAATTGAAACAAACCATGAAACTCAAACCGATTATGACAGTAGCAATCCAAGCTGTGAGATTTGAAACAGGATTACTGTTCACATGGCCAACTGTACGTTGCATGCTCAAGAGTAAGCTCAGCGCACAGCTTGGTCATATTACAACCGGAGGGCCGAACTCACAATGTGGTATACAAAGAGATCCTTAACAAATAATTATTGGTATATTTTCCCTCAGTTTAAAAAGGCTTAATAAATATTTTAAGGCAGTACTTCGCCGCTGCGAAGCGCGGGTATGTTGCTAGTTTATTACTAAAACATGAAAAACGTTTCTGTTTTAATGATGTGTTTACACAGATTGTTGTAGACACAGAACACACATGAAATGTATGTTTTCCACATAACACTTTATTATTTCCCCTCTAAAACTCCACCACTTCACTCAGAAAATCAAGGCTTCAGTTGGGGGAACTTGTTACGGCGGAGGTGGGGGGTGGGGGTTAGGGTAAGGATGGTATAGCAGGCTGCTTATGCTTATCGACACACTTACAAGACAAAACACGTTGATGGAGAGATGTGATGGGATTTAAGGTGGGCCAGATTTACAAGTTTTTTCGTAGGCTTTAGTAATTCTACTGTTAAGCGAGTCTTCAGTAAAAATACTATCTTGACATTTAGTCCCTCTGGTGAGAAAATACATCTTTTCTTTTTAGATCGTGATTGAGATCTTGACATTCCAGCTCACAAAGTTCACTGTTTGGTCAGGGAGACACTGCTTCTAAACTTTTCAGGACATTTTGTAAACTTAAGCAAAGATAGTATGTTGTTTCATAAAATAGTTTTAATTTTGATTTCATATTTTTGCTGTGTATTATGGCTAAGGAGCCTATTATTATATTGGCACTTACAGTTGGTTAGGGAAAAACTTGCTCTCCATCCCCACGGCACATCCTGCTCTCTCCAACCTAGAAACACACCTTTTCCCCCGCCCAAAAAAGTGAAAAGCTAAGAGGCCGGGCATATCCAGAACAAAACAGACCTCCAGAAGTGGTGTAGTAAGGATTTAAATTGAGATATCTTATGATAGGTTTATTCCATCGGAACTGTACTAACTTATAATGTTAAGCAGTCTCCATTTGTAATTACACACTAAATCACTTGTTACTTAGTGGTTACCAAAATATACATAAATTTGATAGAAATTTCTATAGTGTAATTGGAAACAAAAAGAAAAAAAGTGGGCAAAAAGGAAACTGTATATAGTTACGGCAAATGCTGCATTGTTAATAGACCAAGTTATAAGCAGAATCTTCTTTGCATTATCAGAACATGATCATGTTTTATATGATGTCGGGATCAGTCTTTTTTGCTCTTTTCTTCTTCTGGAAAATTAGATATAGAATTGGTCATCAAAAATCACTTTCAATTTAGCAGGAAACAAACATTGGGGCTGTATCTGATTTTGGCTTTGTGCAAGCACTATTTAATGCAGCTTGTTTGAGAGTTGTTGAAGGACAGAAATATGGGAAAATATGAATGCAGTATTTTTCAAAAATAATCTCCTCTAACTGTCTGAAAATCAACATAAAATTTTCTTTAACCTGTGGTTTGTCAAAATGGAAAAGGAGGTTTCTCAGTTTTGAGGCATTTGATCTACATATGGGTGAGCTGCTGAGATCTCAGTGTCCAATCTGAAGTCCTCTCCAATTATTTTAGAGGATAGTTCGGCTATAAATTTCACTGGGTTTGGACTTAAGGTTTTTGAGGAGACCTTCGATTCTGATGTTGTTCTTTCTATTTCAGAATTTTCATAAAGAAGAAGAAAAAGAGCTAAAAAGTAACAAAGGGCATCTTAGTTCACGTTAGTTCAATGGGAAATTAGTAATCAAACATACTGTAATAACTGCACATCATGCATGCAATACAACTGCATTGTTTTTATTTTGAAGGCAACTGTGATTTGTTTTTTTCACATACATAATCAGTTTACATACATTAGTGCATGTGTGTGTGCGAGCATATGCACCTTCACTGCAATGTGCTGGTGAACAGATGTTTACGAGAAATGTGAGTAAGCTGTTAGCCATCAAAAATGTCTGCTCACGTTAAATATAAAGGTTGATAAAGAATCAAAAGTTTTTAACAAGACGTCTACTTCCAAGTATTTATTTACTGAAGTCAAAGGTAAAGCCATGTGTTTAGCTTGTGGAGAACAGATCACTTTGTTTAAGGATTACAGTTTGAATTGGTATTATGAGACTAAACAAGTAGAGACACTTTACTGATGCAGAGCAGGCATGGACATCTGAAGCCCTGAGAAAAAAAAACCAAGCATTTCAGAATGTGCGCCTGTCCAGGCAAACTGTAACAAGAAGGATTGAGGACATTGCAGGAAATCTGGAGCATCAACTGCAAAACAAAGGACAATTTTGACTTTTCTCCTTGGCTCAGGATGAGAGCTGCGATATCCTTGACACAGCCCAATTATTCATCTTAGTACATGATATAATAAAAGTCTTTGAGATTACAGAGGAGCCGATAGCAATGTGGTCAACGAAACTGACACCAATGGGGAGCTACTTATTCATGGAGGTAAATGCATGCTTGTACAAGCTGGAATTGAGATGGGACAAACAGGTTGGTGTTACAAAAAATGGTTATCCAAATCTGACAGTCAAAAATGTTGGACTTTTAAAGCAGTTGCAAGTGACTGAAATGAACATGGTGACACAGGCTACCACACAGCTGGCAGATGATTCAGCCTGGACAATGTGCTTAAAAAAAGTATGGGACCTGAGAGCAGAGATTCGAGAGTTCTGTGAGAAGAAAGGCAAGGACATCCCAGCATTCATAGATGCTGACTAGTTGGCAGATCTTGAATTTATTATTACTGTGACAGCATTAATGGATGATCTAAACACCAAAATGCAAGGCAAGGGCCTCTTTGCAAATGAAATGTACAACCTGGTGAAGGCTTTCATGAGAAAATTGCAGTTTCTTTCAAGCCATTTGAAGGGAAACATTCTCAACCACATGCCAACACTGAAAAAAGCCACACGATCAGCTGATCATCTACACAAGTAGGTGATCCACAGTAAGGAGTACTGCATGGTGAGTTTTCAATGCAATCTGAAGACTTCAAAACAGTCCAGAGTGAAATGCACATGAATTCTTCTCCCTTCACTTGCATTGTGAACAATATAGCCAGTGACGTTCAGCTCAAACTCATTGACCTGTGGTCTGATACAATACTGGCAGAGCATTTTAAAAGTCAGTATCACTGCTAGATTTTTATTCTTCTTTCAAAGATGAAAACTTTCCACACATGAGGAATCACGCTCAAAAGATGCGGATTCTCTTTTGATCTACCTACATAATGTGAACAGACACTCTCAGTGATGAAGTTTAACAAATACAGATTCATATATCCACCTAAGACATTCAACCTGACTTCAGTGCACATGTTCAAGCCAAACCAAAAAAAAAAAAAAAAGGAAAATAGAAAAATGAGACTACAAAAAACTGCAGTAGAACATATTTGTTTTTTGTATAAAGTTACTTTAATGCTGGTCTTTGATATACTGTAAAACACACACATTTTCAATTGTTTCTGTTAATGTTGATTAAATAGTGATATAATGTTGATGTTTTTACTATGCCTGTTCCACATTTTCATAGCCTAATCATAACATCTACTCTTAACAGTAGCAGCTAATCAAAATTATACAAATTACTGCTTTTTATAAAGAGATGAAATTAATGTGGAGCAGAGTTGAGTCCCAGTTTCTCAGGTGGCCCCATGGGAAAATTAATTGCCCACCCCTGTTCTATATCTACGTTCCAGCATAATTAGTTTAACACCAAGCATTTTGCTTTCAGATTCTACAGCAGTTGGTTTTTTTTGGCAACAGCAGAAATCAATTATTCAGTATGAGAAAAGAAATCTATTCTTCAATACGAGTCATAAATGTTGCTTAACTTCTTTAAGATGAGCATTAAGTACTCTAATGTTATTCTTGGAGATCAAGGGTCCAGAAAGAGAAAGTAGGAAAAAGTAGCTAAACTTTCATCAAAGTCTAAACCAGTCTGAAATTCATAATATGGCCTTTCGGAGAATTAGAAGAGACGAGCAAAGGAATTGGACCAGCTAGTATTTTATGCTGGGATCAATGCTGCGAGTGAGGCAGACAATGAGAATTCACGAGTCCCAGGCAGGTTGTCAGAACTAAGCATGGCCTCTATATCCCCATAGTCAATTGCTACAAATGCCCCCAGGGAGTCAACCAGACCGGCAACTCCACTTCTAGAGTGACATAAATGATATAAAGAGTGATATAAATAAGGATATACACAAGTAAAATGACAAAACTAGATATAAAAAGGATATAAAAAAACAAGATGTACCTTAAAGCAATAACTTTGCTGTAAGCATTGATTACATTCTAGAAAGAACTGATAAGAAAATCTAAGGAAAATATGAACTGTGCTGTGTCTGAACTTGTTCAGACAAAATAAACCACTGAAATCTCAAAAGAATTTTGCAAATTCTTGACCTGGGACACTGCTCAGGTCCATTTTCTTTAGATTCTAGATTTGTCTTTGTACACAAGTGGACCATGAAAGACACTGAAGAAGAAAAAATAAAGTTTCAAAAGTTGCATTTTCAAAGAATAAACATGATGTTTGTGTTTGCCTTTATCTTATTTTAACAAAAACGAAGAAATCTCTTCTTTATGAATATGGTGCAGTATCATATTTGAAAGTTCATTCCAGTAATGTTTTCTTTTCCTCCCAAAACACTACTATCATTTGCTTGCCACTTTGTATTAAAGAACTAAACCAATGCATCCTTAAAGTGATTCTAACAATGATGGGGTGTTTAACAGTAAGGTTTCACCTTGTCAGGGGCCAATGATGAAATATTTTTAAAATTTCAATGTCCATCAGATGTTCTTCAAACAACGATTAAAATCCTTAATCTTTCATACAATGGCCACATTTTCAAACTGCCTGTTCCAGGTGTGCTGCAAGGGCAACTATGCAATCTGCTATAAAGGCGGTATGTGCTGCCGGGATACATTAATTTCTCCTCTATCTTGTGTGTCTTAAGTGGTTTCACACTTCACGGAATATTATCATAGATGATCCAGAATAAGCTACTGAGGCCACTAAAACCTTTCAGCTTACTGGAACATTGCCTCTGTGAGCCATGCCATGTCTATCTTTATGCTATTTTCCATTAAACCTAAGGATGTACCCTTTTGAACCCTCTAAGTAGAGGATGACAGTCCACCTGTTTGTTTCATGTTATCAGACTGTCACTTTTTATTGTGTTTCGAGTAATTAGACTTGTGTGTCTCACTTCAACTCTAAGAATCCATTTAGTGAATATTACATCAACAGAATGGCGAGGATTTATACATACTGATTTTATTGTTCCATGATTTGCTATCCGCATTTTCTCCTGCATCCTGGTAGGTTTGGCATATATTGTGCCTTTATTTTCTGCCAATTGTACTCACTATCCAGGTTTTCAATTGGGTTTAGGGTCAAGTCACTGAGATGATCATTTGAAAACCATGATTTTATGGTTAGCAAAATATTTTTGAATAAAGTCTGAGTTGTGCTTTAGTTCATTGTCCTGCAGGAAGATCCAGTCACGGCCTAATTTAAGCTCCCAGGCAGAGGCAGGCAGGTTTTGATTTAATATCTACCGACACCTAGAGTCCATAATACTTTTCTATCTCCTTAGAGGTTGTTCAGGGATTTTAACAGAAGAACAGTCCCACATCATCAAAGCTTCACCACCATACTTCAGTGGGAATGAAGAACTTTTTCGGTACACATATCATTCCCTCCACAAAAAAAACATTTTTTGTCTCATCTATATAACACCACTTTAGTATATTTGTCTAATGCCTTCATCTATTTCAAGTGAAAGCTATTCTAATCTTAACCAATATGTAACTTCAAAACTATAGGTGTTCTTCTCCAGATTCAGCAATGTCCTGTGACCAATGGATAAAACACACAAGATATTCATATACAAGCTGCAAGAAATAGTCTAACAGCAAGTTTGTAATGTAATCTGACCAACAGGTGGTGAATGTTTGCTTATCAATCATAGATTAATGAGCAGCAATTATTGGAATTATTTCCTTGCATGCTGATTAGTTGTGCAAGTGTAAGGGTATAACATCCTGTATAATAAAACGTTTAACTGATAAAAATAATTGTAAGGTACAAACAGGCTATAAATGTTGCCATATTATACTATACTAATTTCTTTCTTTAGTCTTCATATCCAATACAGTAAAGAGGGCTTACATATTTTGATGTATGGGGAAGGATTATTATTAACAGTTCTGTAATAATGAAATGTATTAGAACTGAAATACATGCATTCATTTGTATCTGTTAGTGATTAACTTTAGGAAGATTTGTTGTTACATTATTATTAAGGTTAGTGCTCAGTGATAATGCACCTAGTTGAATAGATTAAGTCAGTTATACATCAGGAAATTTAAGTCATATGGGAATGATTCAAATGTTTAACATTAGCCTATAGAAACTGAGCTTTTGTAATATCTTAAAGAAATTTAAGAGATTTGTCTCTTGATAAGAAAAGCTACAGTTTGTTATAAGGTTTTGCTTTAGATAAAAATGAATACACCCATAAGTTAAAATATGTAACATCTTGTTATAGTTTAAGATACCTGTGATGGATAACTGATGCAATATGTTTATTTTGAAGAAACCTTTCACTAACCTGGTTAAAATGTAAAAGCTTGCCATATTAATTTATCTCCAACTATAATTCATGATGTATGATATGAGACTGGGAACTGAGAGTCTGGGATTTCCATTAATAGTGTTTTGTATTGTATTATAAATATGTTTGATAAAGCATTGTTTTATGTTATGTATTTGCTCTACACTTCTTCATTTAGCATAGCAAGTATTTTAGTTTGGCCATTCAATTTAGTGGTTGTTTAAACCTCTCCAACTGTGGTTGGTGCTTTATTCAATGAAGAGAAGGTGGTGCTCTACAACCAAAGATTTAAAGTGAGTGTACTGTACTAATGACTCTTGGTCTGCTGCACATACCAGATAATAGTTGGTAATGAAATAAGTCACTTACCCAGAGTGGAAGAAGTGCAGAATCAAAAAAAGATTTTAAGTCCAGTTAAGTCAATCTGATGCCATGATATGGTTGTGCATATATTTGTTGCAGAAACAATGTTGTTATGGATTTTAACGGACAGACAGACTGTGAAATGGCACTAAGGTAAAGAGATGAGATGACAGTTGTTGAATGCAAGGGCTCCCATGATTGACTGCTATATCCAGTGACTGAAGTGAAGTGTTCCTCTGCTTGAATGGAAAATCACCAAGTGTGCATCTCATTAGCTCTGTAATGGTAATCAGACTGTTTAGTTTCTGTTCCAGTAATGTCAAAGACTATTCAGTTCCTGTACTAGCCACACGTTTGTTCAGAGGGATCTGCAAAGCCACCAAGCAAAAGACTTTTTCGACAAACCACTGGGTTGGACAAGGAATGTATATAGGAAGTTTAGGAATATATTTGAAAGTGTGATAAAGAAGGGCTCAAGGGTATGAGGATATGCATAATCTACCAATGATGATAAATTGTAAACTGAAGGGGAATAGATCATTCCATAGTAAAAGTTGGGTAAGATAAAAGATAGTGGACAAATTATGCAATAATACTGGTAAAGAACAATTATTAATAATCATAGAAATAGGTCTGGAATAGCATCTGGACTTCCGGATGAGCGAATGCTGGCGTGACTGAACGCCGCTGCTCGCCAGTAACTTAACTTTTTTTACGATTAACTTACAATCTAATGGACTAAGCAAATGTTTTCATTTTGGGCAGATTTATTCGTTGAGTTTTATTTTTCAGCCATTTAAAGCTAGACTGATTTCTAGCTCGACTGGTGATTTGACTGTGTATGGGCTATTTTTCAGCCTATCCCTGCTTTGAAACTTACCTGGCTTTGTTCTCCAGACATCTGAGTTGTCTGCGTCTTTGCTTAACACGTGGACCGGTAGGATATTTATTTGGTTCGTGTTTGTTTGGTCCCACCTGTCGTTCTCTATCCAACCTGCAATGGGCCTGCTTCAGTACTCAGCTGCTGAGCTCCTCAGACCGCGCTTCCACCTGTCAAAGCCTCCACTGACTGGGCTCTATCTCCACCCGGACATCGTATTCCTTCCCCGTCGGAGATACATACACCATGGGTCCCGCCGGAGTCTCCAAGCTGACACTTCGAAAATAATAAACTCCATCTGGTCCAGTTCTAGAATGTCCTCCACGTAACTTAGGCTGAGTCGCTGACCACAATGTGTTAGCCAGCCTAGCCCAGTTGGTTAACATCGTTGCTAAATGAGATAATGCCATTGTCCGCTTCAGTCTGTTGAACATCCGCTCACTTATGAGCAAGGGGCATCTCATCCACAATCTCCTCACTGATTGTAAGTTTGACTATTTCTGTCTAACTGAGACATGGCAACAACCTCACGATTTATCCCAACTTAATGAATCCACTCCCCCGGGGTTTGTTTACATTTCTCAAACCCATGGCCAGGGAGGAGGTCTCACGTTAATATATCATGAGAAGTGGAAAGTCCTGCTATTGTCTGTTCCTGCCTTCAGTCATTTTGAATCTCTTATGTGTCAATTAACTGGACCTATTCCTACTATTATTGCAACTGTCTACTGGCCCTATAAATCAAATAATGACTTTCTAAACAACTTTGTTGATTTTCTTACACACTTATCTACTGTTTCAAACATAATATTTCTGGGGGATTTCAGTTTACATATGAATAATATCAATGTCCCTATTACTAGAGACTTTACTTCCTACCTTGAGAGTCTTGGATTCCACCAGCACACTGACGTTCCCACTCATTCCAAAGGACAGATTTTGGACTTGATTTTCTGTTCTGTAGTTATCCCACTTGATTGTACTGCAGATAAACTCCCCATAACTGATTATTTTCTCATTTCATTCAATGTTAAACTTACACTTTCCAATACTAAGCTTTCCCATCTCATGTCTTTCCATAATATTAAGAACTAGCCGAAGCCGTGTAAGAATAGGAATGGAAAATGATGAGAAAGGAATTAAGTATAACAAAGGCTTAGGAAACCACCGTCGCAGTATAACGAAAATAGCAAGGAGCGAAACCAATGCCAATGGTCAAGAGAGTACCTTCCTGTAGCAGGCTACAGAAAACATAGACGTATAGATAGATGCCGTATTCACTGTGTTGCCCAGTCGACACGATAAGTCAGTGGGTCCGCCCTATTGCGAGTGGTAAAAGTGCCATTTAAACTAATACAGGTAGATGTGGAAACCGGGTTTTCTGATGAAAAAACAATAATGTTTTAAACAGTATCGTTTACATACAACAGATTTTGGCGAATCGTTTACATGCAATTATTCATATCCATTGATACACTAAATGCGTGCGTATCCCATGTTCTTAAAGTTGGTGGGCGGCACTCTGTGAGTTGGCGGCCATGGGTCTCTGTCTTGCGTGCGCTCTCTGTCTTGCTTGCCCTTAGTTAGAGTTGGCAGGTGGGGCTCTGTGAGTTGCCGATCATGGCTCTCTGTCTTGCGTGCGGTGTAAAGTCAATGTGGCTCAGAGGTGCATGTGGACTTTTGCACAGACGAAAGTGACTGAGGCTGTGTTTGGTGAGTTATGTGCCTCGAGAGCGACGCTGGACTCGGGAGGACGGTTACAGTTGGCGTGCGTATCCAATGACGCGGTAGGAGGGTTAGAGTTGGCGGGCGGGGCTCCGTCTTGCTTGTGCTCGCTTCCTTGCGTGCCCTCAGTCTCTTGCATCTTATTTATTTATTTATTTATATATATATATATATATATATATATATATATATATATATATATATATATATATATATATATATATATATATATATATATATATATATATATATATATATATATATATATATATATATATATATATATAAATAAACTTAGAGAGTCTCTTACCTCTAGTGTTGATTCCCTTATGGACATTCATAATTTATCCACTCCTGAAGAACTGGTCTCACACTATAAACACTGGACTTAAAGGTATTCTCAACTCTCTCGCTCCATTAAAAACTAGATCTGTTTCTTTCTCCTTTTCTGCTCCCTGGTTCATGCCTGCACTCTCGCTTTTGAAAGCCAAAGGCCGGCAACTTGAACAGTTGTATAGAAAAACTGGACTCTCTGTTCAAAAAGAAAAGTACAAAAACCATATACTTTATTACAAGGACTGTATTGCCCAAACTAAATCTAGCTATTATACTCACATTATTTCTTCCAATGAAGGCAACACCAAGTCACTGTTTTCACTGCTTAATAATAGCACAAAACCCTATGATTTTTGCAATTCCCTTATGTCCTTTTTTAATGAAAAAAATCCAGAAGATACACCAGTCTCTAAGTATGTTTGGGCCTGGCCAGTAAATGGATGGAAGGCCATCTAGGACAGTGTTTCCCAACCTTGGTCCTGAGATCTGTGGCTGCAGGTTTTTGTTCCAACCACATTCCTAATCAGTGACAACACCTGATAACACTGATCTCATTTATTTAGCTGGGATTATTTTTCTTTTATTCTACATTCAGAAAAGCTTAGCAGCATGATTTTTACATTTATAAGATATTTAGAAATATTTCTGCTTTTGCTATAATGCTTAACTCTTTTGTTGATTTCATTATACTTTGCCCTTTCTCTGTGCAGTTTTTCCCCTTCGTTGTATCTTATTAATGAAAATTAAAAATGATCAGAGCAGACACTCAGGCAAACAACACTGAATAATCAAAAGGTGCAACTACTTTAGCATCAGACCCACTAATTAGTAAATAATGGATTAATTAAATAATTAGAACACCTAGAAAGGTAGAATGAAAATCAAGATGAAAACATTGTTAAAAAAAAACCCAAAACATTATTCCCATATAATTGCTTGGTACATTTTAACATCTATATAGATAGATACATAGATGAGATATAAATAGATACATAGATGAGATATACACTCAACCTAAAGGATTATTAGGAACACCATACTAATACGGTGTTTGACCCCCTTTCGCCTTCAGAACTGCCTTAATTCTACGTGGCATTGATTCAACAAGGTGCTGAAAATGTTGGCCCATATTGATAGGATAGCATCTTGCAGTTGATGGAGATTTGTGGGATGCACATCCAGGGCACGAAGCTCCCGTTCCACCACATCCCAAAGATTCTCTATTGGGTTGAGATCTGGTGACTGTGGGGGCCATTTTAGTACAGTGAACTCATTGTCATGTTCAAGAAACCAATTTGAAATGATATGATTCGAGCTTTGTGACATGGTGTATTATCCTGCTGGAAGTAGCCATCAGAGGATGGGTACATGGTGGTCATGAAAGGATGGACATGGTCAGAAACAATGCTCAGGTAGCCCGTGGCATTTAAACGATGCCCAATTGGCACTAAGGGGCCTAAAGTGTGCCAAGAAAACATCCCCCACACCATTACACCACCAGCCTGTACAATGGTAACAAGGCATGATGGATCCATGTTCTCATTCTGTTTACGCCAAATTCTGACTCTACCATTTGAATGTCTGAACAGAAATCGAGACTCATCAGACCAGGCAACATTTTTCCAGTCTTCAACTGTCCAATTTTGGTGAGCTCGTGCAAATTGTAACCTCTTTTTCCTATGTGTAGTGGAGATGAGTGGTACCCGGTGTGGTCTTCTGCTGTTGTAGCCCATCCGCCTCAAGTTTGTGCGTGTTGTGGCTTCACAAATGCTTTGCTGCATACCTTGGTTGTAACGAGTGGTTATTTCAGTCAAAGTTTCTCTTCTATCAGCTTGAATCAGTCGGCCCATTCTCCTCTGACCTCTAGCATCAACAAGGCATTTTCGCCCACAGGACTGCCGCATACTGGATGTTTTTCCCTTTTCACACCATTCTTTGTAAACCCTAGAAATGGTTGCGTGAAAATCCCAGTAACTGAGCAGATTGTGAAATACTCAGACCGGCCCGTCTGGCACCAACAACCATGCCACGCTCAAAATTGCTTAAATCACCTTTCTTTCCCATTCTGACATTCAGGAGATTGTCTTGACCAGGACCACACCCCTAAATGCATTGAAGCAACTGCCATGTGATTGGTTGATTAGATAATTGCATTAATGAGAAATTGAACAGGTGTTCCTAATAATCCTTTAGGTGAGTGTAGATAGATATATTTTTTACCAAACTTAGTTTTCTAATTTCGATATTGTTCCCAAAACACAGAACTTCGGAAATAACACATCACTTGATTAGCCCAGGAGTCCAATTAAAGAAAGAAGCTGGTTGGAACAAAAACCTGCAGCCACAGGGGGTCCCCAAGACCGATGTTGGGAAACACACTGACCTAAGAAAAGTTTGGGTTGCTGCTGGAAGAGGTGTTGGTCAGGCCATCAGGGGGACACCCTGTGGTCTAAATGTGGATCCCAATGCCCTAGGGGCAGTGATGGGGGCATTGTGCAGTAAAAAAGGCACTGTTCTTCGGATGAGACTTAAAAACCGAGGTCCAGACTTCCTGTGGTCATAAAAGATCCCTGAGCATCCTATGTAAAAGAACAGGGTATACCCCGATGTCCAGGCTAAATTTCCCCCCTGTGGCCTAGTCATTCTAGCCCCAGAATTATCCCCTATCTCTAATTGGCACTCTCTCTCTCACTACTAGCTCATGTGTGGTGAGTGGACTGGCACAAAAATGGCTGCCATCACATTATCCAAGTGGATGCTACACTTTACTGGTGGTTGAAGGGGCAATCCATTCACTATGAAAAGTACTTTGAGTAGTCAGAATAACACTACATAAATGTAAAGAAATTGTATTATTACTGAACATCCTGTGCACTTCTGGGCTGCTTAAAGTGCTCATCTCAGAAAAAAAATTTACAGACTTCTGCACACCAGTATGTATGACCGCTTGCTACTAACAGTAACGATAGCTATAAATATATACAGTTACGAGTCCTTATCAAATCATTTTTAGTAAATGATCTTATCACAGCTTATCAGCTAGATTTCATGTTTTTAACTGAAACAAATAGCTGCATTGGAGCTGTTCTCATGAAAACTTCACTTCCTAAATTTTTTAAATGCTTCTTTGAATTTACAGGAAAGGTGGTAGAGTAGCCACTTCATTTAAGGAAACATTTCAGTGTAAACAAGTGTCATTTGGTGATTTTTATTCTTTTGAGTTTCATTGCACAGCAATGAAAAACACTTGGGAGGAACTAACTGTACATCTGCCTGCAAAATTGTCTGCTAATTTTATTGATGATTTTCCAGATGTTTGGTCATTTATTTCCGCAGACGTTAACTACTTTCTTTCACTAGTCATTTAAATATCCATATCTAGATGACACTACTGCTGAAGAAATATTTTCACTATTTGACATATTTGATCTGGTGTAACATGTAAATGGTCCTACTCATGCACAAGGTCACACTTAGGATTTGGATATTAGCAAAGGTCTGTGTATCCCTAGCACTAAAGATGACGACTTAGCCCTGTCAAACCATTTTTGTATTTTCTTTGAGATGTTTATTTGTCCTGATATTCAAAACAGATCTGTTTGTATATAAGAGACAACACTATTGTCCTATTCACTAGTGCCTTACTCAAGGCTAATAATAGCTTAAAATGTTGAGTTAGTAAATGTCATGTTTGATCAATTTAATGTCAACATTTCAGTTAATTGACATTGCATCACCTGTTAAGATCAAAATTATTTGTGGCAAGCAGAAAGCAGCTTGGAGAAATACTTCAGCAGTCTCAAATCAAAAAAGCAAGTGTGGAAAGGGTGAGCGAAAATGGAGGACAAACAGACATCAGATTCACTATAACATCTAAAAAAAAGAGTTTACACATTTATAATTCTGAAGAGGCCAAGGCTAGACTGTTATATTTCCCCTAGATTATTAATGGAAACAAGGAGGCTTCACTCGCCAACCCCCATTTTTGTTTTTCCGGATACACACTTTTAAGATTTTGTTTTTCTTTGAATTGTTGCTATTTCATTAGTTTCACTTATTTGGAATCTTTCAAGTCCCAACGTGCTGAATCTTTTTAATGAGGTCATTGAGACATGTGTTTAATGACTTTGTACCATAATTCAGGATAGGTTTCTCTGTTTGGAATTTCAGCACAAACAAAACGATCTGCATCATCAGCAGTTAATTTTTTTTGCAAAGTAACCAATAAATGCATGTGAGGTAAACTCTGTTTTTGAAATTCTCTTGACTTACAAAGCCTTACAATATTTGCATACTTCTGACATATCACCTATGTCCATATATTCGATCTCTATTCGCCTTTTCATTATTTCTCCGAGACATAATTTCTCTTTCTTTGCGCTAATGCAATGTTTACTTTGTTTTTTTCTGCTTTTATATTCTGTATCTTGCTCTGCATGTGTTTTGCTCCTACGTTTTTGAACCTTTTTATGACCTTTACTTTGTTTTCTACTCTGTCTTTTATTTCTGACCTCGCTTTATCCTGTTTCAACCCCATGACACCTGGTCCATGGTGGTTATTTTCCCTTTTTCGAGTAATAATTTCCGTTTGTTTGCACTACTGTGATCTTTACTTTTTGTTTTATACTTTCATATCCTTTAAACTTTCTCCACATGTGTATCGCGCCTACATTTTTTTTTTTTTTAGCCTTTCGATACCACTGCTTTCATAATCTCTAACCTGCTCTGCATGCGTATAGCGCCAACATCCGGATTGGACATGCTTTTTTTTCCCCCAATTCCACTTGTTCCGGGCTGATAATTACTTTCCTTATTGTCTGAATTTGCACCTAGATTTTTCTTTTTCTTTTTTGTCTCTCCAACGCTTTTGAGTCTCTTTTCTCCGCGCTGCTTTCTTCTTCGCTTAGTTGTCTACGTTTCATCTATAATGTATTGTCCGTATACGCTTTATATGCGCTGAGAGCCCTGGATCTGTGTGTGCTCAAAGCCAAAACACGACTGAGTGTGTTGCTGCCAGTGCTCTTATTTGGTTGTAAGTAGGGTGTGTCTTGCAAGAATCTCATGTTCTATGTCATCGCGAGACGGTCATGGGTCAATCTCTTGGCACAAAGTCTCATGTTTAAGGTCCCCGCGAGACGCTCCGTGGCCAATCTCTTTAGTCTTGCGGGTCTTTTAAGTGTCTTCCGTGATCTTAACGTGAAGATCACGTCTCGTCACCCTACTGTTTCTCTCCAGGATTTTTTTTTTATAATAGAGAGATAACAAGCACACACATATTGTTGCCATTGTTAATAGGTTACCGAATCCACAGAAAAACCTAACCTCTGATTTTTAACTGTTTAGAAGTATCATGTGTTTGCATTATTCTTTTGCCAAAAATGTAAAATATTAGATCTAGAAAATCTACTCAGATTAATAGAACCTATTTTACACCTGTAGCACCCATTAGAAAATTTGACAGCAAAAATGCTTTAGGAAATTGCACACTGCTTTAAATTCTCTACCTGCTTTGTTGATACTTTGCTTACAGGCTTTTTAAAAAAACTTTTTTTAGCAGTTTAGCAGAACATTTGCTGCAAATAGTAAATACATCACTTAAAACAGGAATATTTCCAAAGGCACAGAAGACTGCTATTATTAAGCTCCTCGTAAAGAAGAGTAGGCTGGTTGCTTGTGTACTTAATAATATTAGAGCTATTTCAAATAATTCTTTAATAAATACGTTGTCTTCATAAGGACAATTTTAGACTCCAATTGCCACCTTCACAGTTTCATCAACATCATAGCACTGAGACAGCTCTTACAAAAGATTTAAATGACATTAGTTTGTACAAAGATTTGGGAAAATACCTGTTCTGGTGTTACTAGATATGAGTGCTGCCTTTGATATGGTCAACCACAAAACTCTTCTAGATATTCCTTCCCAATTTTAATCTGGTGATTCTTAGTAGATTTAGGTCATATTTAAAAGAAATTATTGTTCCGCAATTTTCAATTATCTGCCTGATTTCACATGCGTAATTCAACAAGGATCTATTTTAGTGTGATGTGTGATCCTTTTATCATTTTTTACATGCCTCCACTTGGTTGAACTTTATTTGAACATAAACTTCCATATCATAACTATGCAGACACCCAGATTTACTTGTCCATTTCTCCTACTGAGTTTAGTCAACTCAATGTGTGAACGCCTACAGCAAATGAACATCTGGATGCAGCAAATATCTTTCTTCGGCTAAACGGAGATAAAATAAAAATCGCACAATTTGGAAATAAACAGGAAAGAATTAAAGTTACTACCTAATTTGACTCCAGGGCATTAAAAACTAAAAATCAAATCACTAAAAATCAAGTCAGAATTTGGTGTATCTCTAGAGATCTCAGCTTTAGTACTCATAAAAAAAAACTAATTATTAATCAGAGGTTTGATGTCAAAATGCATTTGCCAGAACGCTAACTAAAACGAAGAAAAGGGAACATGTTACTCCAGAACTTGGATGTCTACACTGGCTTCTAGTTAGCTACTGGGTCAATTTCAATTTATAAAAGATGCTGCTTTTATTATGCAAGCCATTAAATGGCTTCGGCCTAACATAAATGTTACAGGGATGTTAGTTGACTATTCACCAAGTAGATTTCTTAGATCCTTAGGAACTGGATAACTAGTTTTTAGCCATAATGCTACCCATACATGGAATAATCTGCTTAAAGATGTTAGATATGCCCCATCACTTGATGCTTTTAAATCTTTTTGTGCCAATGGCTGATCCAGGTATTGTGCAACAATTTTTAAAATTCTTTGCACTAAACTGATACTGTATTATCTTTTTACTGTTTTGTATTTGCTTCATTTAATTGTATTTTATCCTTTTTATGAAAAGCTTTTTGAATTGACTATAGGTAGGAAATACAAATCAAAAGCAAAATAAGTTTAATTATATATGTGTCCCAAGTTAATGTGGCAATGTAATTTGTGTGTTTCCTTTTTCTCTACTGTTAGAAATATAGTCGATATAATTAAAATCGGGTATTATTTTGTACTGTATATACAATTGTTTTCTTGATACCGCAGCCAAAACTTAGATTTTTCTCTCTTTAATCTGTATGTAAGTTGATAATGTATCATAATAAAAATATATACACAAAAAAGTGCTTTGGGAATTTGTTAGCTTTAGTATATTATGAGAAGTGAATAGCACATTAAATTCTAAGGCCACTGATTCCTGCTTTACACCCAGGGCTATAATGAATGACTGTTTAAAAAAATAGAAAATAAAACTTCAATAATGGAGCTTTGTTGTATTTTTCAGTGAAATACACTATAGTGCAAGTAAACAAGAGTGCTAGCAAGAATGGGTACATGTCCCCTGTAATGGACAAGAGCTCTGTTATGAGTTAATTCCTGCTTTCTGTCCGATTGCCTGATGCTGTCAGGAAAGGTTCTTTGCTACCAGCAATCCTAACTGGAGTGAGTTCAAAAAATGGATGAATTGAAAGACGGTAAAACTATTTTTAACATATAGCTGAAATTAGTCATAATTTTTCCATTACTAACCTTTCAACCTAGTTATGCTGTACACGTTATTACACTGGGTTTTTACAGGAAGCAATATACCATCTGCTGTTCACTTGTGGAACTTCAAGGACTCTCAAAATGACAGGGCACTTATGGCACAGAAGCACCTCAAAGTCAGGCGCAGATGAATTGCCACAACTCCATGTGAAAGTCCGATGAGCCCAACTGTGTGCGTGTATGTATGTGCAGCAATTCATTCATTTTTTTCATGATGTTACCACGCGACTACAGGATTGAGGACAAAGTCAGCTCTAACAGCATTACTTGATGGAAAATATTCTTTAACTAAAAAAATAAATGCCTTTTTAATAGTCTGCTTATATTTATTAATAATTCATGGCACATCAAAACAGTAAACTATTTCACTTCACTGTACTGTCAATGATCAACACTTGTTTTTCTTATGACTATCACTTGAAATTTGTTAAGATACTGATTAGCAAATGTAACTGTTGGGTCAGACCAGCTGAAATACACCTTTATACTACTTGTGAGAAGGGGAACAAGATATATCTGCTTAACTGAAATATCCACATATTTGCAGGAAATTGAGGGAGGATCTATTTAATTTCACAGGTGAGGCTATATAAACAAATAAAAAATGTAAGCATATCAACATGCCTTGCAATGCTTCCTTGGATAGGCTCCACCCCACCACAACACTGTTCAGGATAAGCAGTCTTAGAAAACTGTATGAGCAAGAATCAAGTCAGCTTGACAGTTTTGGGAATCTAAGTTTCAATTCTTAAATTCCTTTAACATATATTTTATCAAGTGCTACCAATCAAGTTATTAAGCCTGGACAACTCACCTACTCAGTTAATCTCTTTACCAGAAAAGAGTTAGTGTCAATTAAGGTTAACTATCCTCATGCTCAAAATTATAGCAGACTCCCATTATATAATTATTAATAAAACTGGAACAAACAAGACAACAAACAAATTTCTAGCACTAGTGTTAAAATGGTTTAATTTAACAGATCTTTTTGAAATGTATGCCATTTACAACACTATAACACAGACTACTTTGACCCTCTGTGTCTTCCATACATATTTCTGTATATTCTCAGCCACATCAGACTTGTCTGCAAAATCTAGAGTGCCCAACATAACAAATTTCTACTATCCAGGTAGACACAGAACATTTACTATTTAGGGGTTTTGTATTTCTCAACAAAAAAAAAAAACAAAAACAAAAGCGGAACTATAGTGTCACTAATCATATGTTTTTATAATAGTAGTTGCAAAGTATTCAAGAAAATGTTACTGTATATCACATACTATGTGGATATAGACAAAGTATACACCCTGCACCATTTTTTTTTTTTAATTGATTTTACCTCCCACTGCCACCTTCTGCCAATTACCAGTCCCCTGACATTACATCCCCTATTACATCAACTTCTTCCACCAAATCAACTAGATGACCAGTGATGTGTCCACCTCTGACCATCAGTATGGGCTGTTCATAATTGAAGACTAACTAAGGAGGCATATGAGGAAGCTACATACAGGAAAAGTTACAGGACCAGATGGAGTCAGTCCTTCAGTTCTTAAGGCCTGTACTGACCAACTTTGTGGTACCCTCGGTCCCTGGTCCAGTCTGTCCCTAAGGCTCCAGAAAATACTGCTGCTTTGGACGAAACATCCTGTATTGTTCCTGTTCCAAAGGCAGGTGCCTCGTCACCGAATGACTAAAGACAAATGGTACTTATGTCTTACATCATGAAGACCTTTGAGAGGCTGGTCCTGGACTATGGGTAGTCTTGTAATAGACCACCTGGACACACTGCACCTGCCTAATGGACAAAGACACGAGAGGAGGATGCAATTATCTATCTTCTCTAAAAGACTGCTCACCTACACAAAGCTGGCAGAACTGTAAGAATTAGGTTTTTCAATTTCTCCAGTGCCTACAATACCATCCAGGCGTTCCTGCCAATGGTTAAGTTCAGATATATGAAATGGATGAGCCAGGATAATCAACTCTCTGTTAGACAGATTGCAGCTTTTGAAACTCAAGGACTATATTTCTGATATGGATTTCAGCAACATACTGTACACCTCCCAACTATAAAGATAACACCAGGTCATGTCACTTGCAGTAATTCTCAGATGACTCCGCACTTACTAGTTGTATTGATAGGGGGGATGAAAAAGAGCATATGAGTCAGGTGGAGAACTTTGTTTTCTTAGTGCAGAAAGAATTGATTGCAACTTAACATCAGCTAAGTTAAGGAACTGGTGATTGACTTTCAACACACCAAAGAGCCTCTATGCTCTAACACTATTCAGGGAGCGAGTACTGAGGTTTTGAACTACTACAAGTAATTAGGGGACCACATCAATGATAGGTTGACTGGTCTCAGAACACAAATGAACTATATAAGAAAGGGCAGAGCAAACTCTTTATGAGGCTGCATTCTTTTAATAAAAGTAGTGACATCGTTCATATCTTCTACAAATTTGTGATGGTGAGTGTGCTGTAGAATGCTGGGATGGTAATATCACTTTAAGACAGGCCCACCAAATCAAAATTTGAATTAAAAGGTTACCTAAGTTATGGGATGCACATTGTACCAAAGGAGAGAATTAAAATTAAAGTGAGTGTCATTATGCACAATGCTGCATATCCTCTCTCTGACACAATAAGACTGTGGACGTTCAACCAACAAATCATTCAGCAGAAGTGTGCCAAGAAACACTACTTGGGCTCCTTTATACCAGCAGCAATATGCCTACATAATGCCTCACTGTGATTAACAGCCAAGTCTGAAGTTGTTTCTTTTATGTCCTTCTAGTGTGTGTTCAGATCATAGTTTGAGTGTATATACACTATTTATCTATATTTATTAAGTTCCTATAAACAGCTTCTATAAACAGACAAATTGCCCCCGAAGGACAAATACATTTATTTACCTACTGTATCCATCTATCTGTAATATATGAAAAAAAAAACAAAAAACACTTTTTTATGAGATGACTAACGCAAAAAAGGCTTAAAATACAAGAAAGGCATTAAATGAATGATAAAATATTCACATTTGATCCGAATACCATAAGAATACATGGTTTAAAAAAAAAAAAAAAAATGGAGGTAAACATGCTAGAGTTAAGTAATTTCGATTGAGATGATGCTTTGGATTATGAACTACGCAACACAGAATAGTTGCAACCATGCATACAGGCAGGGTAGGTCAAAAGAATTTAATCTGCTTATTAGTGGACCAGGGAAATTCTACTTTAGAAACAGATGCAGTGAACCAGGAGAAACTCATTAGTAATCAAAATCCATTCTTCTGTTACTTAGCATTGTAACCCTCTCAAGCGGCCGGTGAACAAAAATAAATTTTAATAGCATGAGCCTAACAAAAAGGTACCTTAGTTCTACTTAAAATATTATTGAAAGCCAACGGAAAATGGTAAATTTGTACAGTAAAAACACATTGTAGGAAAAAAAGTTTAATGCTTCTACCAATGCAGAATAAGGTATAGTCTTTAATCTTTGGTAGTAGAAGGCAGTCACAATTAAATTGCAAGACAGAAGACATCTCAATTCATAAAACAATTTCAATTAATGGAAATTTTAAATGAGCTTACCTTGACCTCTATGAAGTCGGGTTTACCTAGGGAGACCAATTCAGAATATGCTTTTACTTCATCCACATTCCAAGACTTCACCAAAGTTAATCTGTATACCGTTCGTTGTTGCTGAGGAGACAGAAGGAGAATAGGAACAATTTCTGTGATTTGGGTCAGTCAGAAAATAAAAATACAATTACGAAAAAAATCTGAATTCTGAGTGTTCATAATAAATGTAATAATTTACCTCATGAGGTAGAAGTACATAACAAACAAGGACAGTTATATCAGATAATTGAAATATTAAAACGTGTGCTTCCATTTAAACTTTTAAAGTCTAAATATTATTGACTGCAATAGAAATGTGCCATCTCTCCCCCTGCTATATCTACATAGAGGGCTAGACCCCCAAGTAAAGGATCAAAAATAACATCACATTCATAAACATTGACTTTGAAATAGACTCAAATGATGATACTCTATATGCCTATGTTTGAAATTTGTCATTTTTAACCTTTTGGGAGTGGCTCAAAATATGAAAAATATACTCCGTATCAGCAAGCTCAAAGTAGCATAAAGAATAAAAACAATTC
Source organism: Polypterus senegalus (assembly GCF_016835505.1). Taxonomy (NCBI): domain Eukaryota; kingdom Metazoa; phylum Chordata; class Cladistia; order Polypteriformes; family Polypteridae; genus Polypterus; species Polypterus senegalus. Next base: position 119,886,758 of record NC_053159.1, on the reverse strand, counting down.
CAAATGTCTATATTACCAATCCCCCTTTTTATGTCAATGTATTGTGAAAAATGAAAAAAAAATGCAAACACTTATTATATTCCATTAGGAGATGAACCCTGGGGGTCGGCTGATGTGGACATGAAGTCCTTCTTATTTTTGCGTAAGACACATATTGGTTTACTCTTTATTATGAGACTAGCAAAATACCCGAACTTCGCAGCGGCGAAGTACTGCCTTAAAATTTTTATTAAGAAGAAAATTAAATCTTTTTAAACTGAAGGAAAATATACCAATAATTATTTGTTAAGGATCTCTTTGTATACCACATTGTGAGTTTGGCCCTCCGGTTGTAATATGACCAAGCTGTGCGCGGAGCTTACTCTTGAGCATGCAACGTACAGTTGGCCATGTGAACAGTAATCTTGTCTCAAATCTCACAGCTTGGATTGCTGCTGTCATAATCGGTTTGAGTTTCATGGTTTGTTTCAATTCCGACAGTATTTGTAGGACTTGTGTTGAAGAGACATTCGGCATCTGTCAAGCGTTGTAAGTATACAACCAGTTTCATCGATAACTTCATATCCAGCTTTTGAGAGTTTAAACATTTATAAACATCAAATTGTCCACTACTGAAATCGTCACCTGTGAATCTAAGATGTTTAAGAGGCATTGGCGGTTGTCGAAAGGTGTAAAATATTTGGCCATTTCGGTACACTTGAAAGCGACAACCAATTCAGCGGCAGCCATCAACTCACATGCAGATCCATAGTTGAAGGGCTTAAGCATTTCACTCTTATAGTGCTCCTGTGTAGTATAATTATCTCCTGTAGCGTCATCAGTCCACACCTTGAACCTGTCCCAGTCATTCAATACATAAGACACAATGTTCCTCCGGATATCAAGAGTGAGCCTGATATGGCCGTGCAATATGTAAAAAAGAGAACATGGACATGGAAACCACTCTAAGTGACAGTTCTTTGATCGATGGTGATCACCTCGATAGACATGTTAATGGGGGTACGGTTGGAATGATAAAGGAAATGGGTACCTGAACAATGTAAAGTAAGTCTAAAATACCTACACAATAACTGCAATCGTATAAATGAACAATAAAACAGTGGAGAAGCTGTGGATTAAATAAAAAGGCTGTAGTTATCAGCAGGGAGACGTGAATCCCGTGGAGAAGCAAGGAAGGGAATGTAGAGACAGGAGCAACGGACGGCCTTATATAGGCAGGCAGCCAACAACGTGGGAGGCGTTGGGATGGGGGACCCAACGCCGCCCCACACAGTGACCGAGCTGCAGGCTATGGACGTATATATGTACGCACGTAGGATTCAGTTAGCGTTGGGAACCCGCGTACCAAATTTCTTGAAGATGGGCCCATAAGTAACAAAGACAGTTGAAAAGTTCAATATGGCGGCCGACAGTGGTGTCATACCATCGAAATAAGTATGTACATCGGTTTCGGTTAGCGCAGGGAAGCCGCCTACCAAATTTTGTGAAGATGGGGCCATAAATAAGAAAGTTCAACATGGCGGGCGCTGTTGACCGTTACGTGTAGAATTTCGAAATGAAACCTGCTTAACTTTTGTAAGTAAGCTGTAAGGAATCAGCCTGCCAAATTTCAGCCTTCTACCTACACGGGAAGTTGGAGAATTAATGATGAGTGAGTGAGTCAGTCAGTCAGTGAGGGCTTTGCCTTTTATTAGTGTAGATGTGTAATTTCCTGCACAAAATATGGTCCAAAATGTCCTAAAAGGATAATGGTTTTTCAAATCTACAGGGCCAAAAATAGGAGGGAACCCAAAACAGCTCGACATCTTGAAACCCTAGACAACAAAACTAGTTAAATGATATTAATATGTGGGAGTTTTCTCCTATCAATGATCCAGGAGGCACAGGACAACAACAACAATCTGAAGTGATTTAAAAGGGTTCATAAGTCATTTTTATGAACACAAAGAAAAACAGCACTCTGAAATAAATAGTACTAATAGTCCTGGCATTAAAAGACCCATTTGGAAAACTTAAACTATTAAATAAAACCAGTCTTTAAAAATAAACATTTTTTGGAATAAAACCTGCAATAATTAAATGTAAGGAAACTACATTATTGAACCTAAAAATTGTGAAATTGTACATCATAATAATATTAAATTAATTAGATTCATTTAATTATGTGTTATCTTTGACTCTAGCATGTCATTTAAAGCGCATATTACAAAGTTGTCCAAATCATGTTTCTTCCATCTTCAAAATGTTGGGAAATTAAGGTGCTTTCCAAATAAACAGGATTCTGAGAAATTAATTCATGCATTTATTTCTAGTAGGATTGACTACTGCAATGCAGTGATCACTGGATGTTCAAACTGTTTTTTATACAGCCTCCAGTTAATCCAAAATGCAACTCCAGTTCTTAAATCCTTACATTGGCTCCCAGTTAAGTTTAGGGTAGATTTCAAAATCCTCCTTTTAACATATAAAGCATTAAATGGCCAAGGTCCAGCTTACTTAGTCTGAACTTATCATGACTTACAAACAAGAACGCACATTAATATCTGAAGATGCCGGTCTTCTTAGGATTCCAAGGATTAATAAAATAGCAGTGGGAGGTAGAGCTTTTAGTTGCAGGGCCCCTAAACTATGGAATGGTCAGCCTGCTACTATAAGAGATGTCCTTTTGGTCTCCGCTTTTAAATTCCGGCTGAAGACTCACTACTTTAGTTTAGCATATCCTGACTAGAGCTGCTAATTAACTGTACAGAATGCATCTCTGTTGTTAGTCATTAGCACTAAAACATAAGTAACATGATAGTTACAATTTGTTACTAACCCTCACCTATTCTGTTTCTCTTCTCATTACTCAAATGTGGCACGGCCCACCAGCCAAGTTATTTTACCTGCCTAAGGTAAAGTCATCCCTGATGGAAGATTGCAGGAATCGTGGGGTAGAGGGGTCCTTTCATCGGATTGCCTGGCCAATGGCCAAATGGGGGAGGAAGTCTCCAGGACTCTAAACAAATCCAAATTATATTATGTGATATCATCTACTGTTAAATTCTGGTCCTTTCTTGTAAAATTTTTATGCTGTATTGAGGATTTGTTCTAATCTGTGTATTGTATTGTCCCCCTTCTTTTTGACACCCACTGCACAGCCAACCTCTTTTTGAACTGCCTTTCCCAATGTTTCTTCCATTTATTCCCTACAATGTTTTTTTATGGGAGTTTTTCCTTGTCTTCTTAGAGAGTCAAGGCCGGGGGGCTGTCAAGAGGCAAGGGCTGTTAAAGCCCATTGAGTCACTTCTTGTGTGATTTTGGGCTATACAAAAATAAATTGTATTATCATCTTCAGAATTTAATGTCTCATCATACTTTTCCATAATTAACATTTTATTTCATTTTTAGCACAAATGACAATCTATAATAGTAAGTTTTACTGAAGGAAATAAGACACTTTATTAACATTAACATATTAATGTGTGTGTATGTCTGTCTTTTTACCCTCTGAAGTAGTGGCACCCTGCCCATAGATTGCCCCTATGCTAGCTGGGACTGGCTATTGCTTATCCCTGGCCCTGTCCAGAAATGTGAATTACGAAAATGGTTGGATGGATGATACAAGATTTTATTTGTTTTTTTTTTTGTTTGTTTTATTCATTTTTTTAACGACACAGTAAGATTAGAAATACAGTAGTAATAAACAGATTTTTTTGCAGCTGAAGCTATAATCATGTCCAACCTATTGTCCCGAAGCTGCCTTGAATTACTGTTCAGCTTAGGTAGTGAGTCTGAATCACTTCTCATAATACAAATCTGCAAGTACATTAACTTATTTTTTTTATTATCTGCAGCAACATTAACAGTGAACACAAACAAATTTACAAATAACATTGCCAGATTAGTTTAAAAATAAATGACATGTACATAATGACATACATCACAAAAAAATAAAATGAGAGACAAAGATAAAAGAAAAACAGAGAAATCTTGATTCAACATCGAAGAGTATTTAATACAGATTTGATTGCTGAGCTAAAAGGAGCTTTAAGGAGAGAAGTGGGCAGTAAATGGTAAGTATTTGAATACTGAGAGATGAGCACAAGAGAGAGTTTGAATAATGAGAAGGTATGTTTAAGCCTTACATAATCAAAATACAAATACAGTGGAAAGTTGTTCAGCAAATTAGGTAACTAAGTGATCACAAAAAATAGCCCTATGAGAAAGTATTATTGTCTGGATGGGTGTCTAAACTCTGGTTACTTAACTTAAAGTAGATTTGGAAAAATGAGAAAAGTTTAAAAGTTAAATAGTGTAATTAAAATGTTTTAATATGTGACCTAGTGATGAATAAAGCAGGCTGAGAGAAGAAAAACACTATGATTTGGTGATTTTCTCTAAATTTCACTGGCCTTCAAAATAATTTGGACAAGCAATGTATCAGTGAGAAAAATGCCCTTGTGCAAAGGTTAACTATTCATATTAATGTAATATTTTAAGATCATATTTAAAAATGCTTTTGACAGTCATTCAATACAGAATGTGGTAATGTGGTAGCTCATTGTGCAGAGCAAAATAAACTTAGGTTTATTTTATATTCCACTGTCAAGACACATGCACTTCACAGAAGATCTTATGCAGTTGCCTCATGCAGAATAATCCTCTAGAGCAGGGTTTCTTAAACTACGGGATTCGGATGGTTTACAAAATGGATTACTGCAGGTTGAATAAGGAATCAATATTGCTCTGACGATCATCCTCGATTACCGCTCCACCAAAATTGTCCACAAATAAGCCAAGGTGGTCCTCTAATGCTCTGATCACCACCCATGACTCTTCAAGGGGAAGCTCTGATTTTTAGCCACAAGGTTCTAAGGCAGAAAACGCACTGACATTGTCTGGGCATTAAACAAGAAATGGATCTCAAATACACTAAAAAGGGCAAGATTGGGTTGTGATAAGAAAACATAGAAAACCATGCTTTAGAGCAGGGCTCTCCAACTCCTGTCCTGGAGAGCTAATGTGGCTGCAAGTTTTCATTCAAACTCTTTTCTTTTTGCTGGTAATTAAATATTTCCCTTTATTTTAACTGACTTTTCTTGAGACTCTGACCGCTGAATTGATTATTTTTTCCTTACACGGCTCCTAAACATAAATTTGATGTGAAGTGAGCCAACAGATGACCAACTAAGTTGAGGCCTCAAGCTCCAACCAACTTCACTTCATTCAGTTTCTTATTCTGAAGCCAGTTCTCAGTGCTAATTAACTCTTTCAGGGCTGATGTCAACTTTTGTCAAAATTAAGGAGTAGAGGACGGTTATCGGTTGTAAACTACAACAAAACTCGCCCTTACATTTTACAAACCGGATTCCAAAAAAGTTGGGACACTAAACAAATTGTGAATAAAAACTGAATGCAATGATGTGGAGATGGCAAATGTCCATATTTTATTTGTAATAGAATGTAGATGACAGATCAAACGTTTAATCCGAGTAAATGTATCATTTTAAAGGAAAAATATGTTGATTTAAAATTTCACGGTGTCAACAAATCCCAAAAAAGTTGGGACAAGTAGCAATAAGAGGCTGGAAAAAGTAAATTTGAGCATAACGAAGAGCTGGAAGACCAATTAACACTAATTCGGTCAATTGGCAACATAATCGGGTATAAAACGAGCTTCTCAGAGTGGCAGTGTCTCTCAGAAGCCAAGATGGGTAGAGGATCACCAATTCCAACAATATTGCGCAGAAAGATAGTGGAGCAATATCAGAAAGGTGTTACCCAGCGAAAAATTGCAAAGACTTTGCATCTATCATCAACTGTGCATAACATCATCTGAAGATTCAGAGAATCTGGAACAATCTCTGTGCGTAAGGGTCAAGGCCGTAAAACCATACTGGATGCCCGTGATCTCCGGGCCCTTAAACGACACTGCACCACAACCAGGAATGCTACTGTAAAGGAAATCACAGAAACCATTGTCAGAGAACACAATCCACCGTGCCATCCGCCGTTGAAAGCTGAAACTCTACAGTGCAAAGAAGAAGCCATTTCTAAGCAAGATCCACAAGTTCAGGCGTTTTCACTGGGCCAGGGATCATTTAAAATGGAGTGTGGCAAAATGGAAGACTGTTCTGTGGTCAGACGAGTCACGATTCAAAGTTCTTTTGGAAATCTGGGACGCCATGTCATCCGGACCAAAGAGGACAAGGACAACCCAAGTTGTTATCAACGCTCAGTTCAGAAGCCTGCATCTCTGATGGTATGGGGTTGCATGAGTGCGTGTGGCATGGGCAGCTTGCATGTCTGGAAAGGCACCATCAATGCAGAAAAATATATTCAGGTTCTAGAACAACATATGCTCCCATCCAGACGTCATCTCTTTCAGGGAAGACCGTGCATTTTTCAACAAGATAATGCCAGACCACATTCTGCATCAATCACAACATCATGGCTGCGTAGGAGAAGGATCCGGGTACTGAAATGGCCAGTCTGCAGTCCAGATCTTTCACCTATAGAGAACATTTGGCGCATCATAAAGAGGAAGGTGCGACAAAGAAGGCCCAAGACGATTGAACAGTTAGAGGCCTGTATTAGACAAGAATGGGAGAGCATTCCTATTTCTAAACTTGAGAAACTGGTCTCCTCGGTCCCCAGACGTCTGTTGAGTGTTGTAAGAAGAAGGGGAGATGCCACACAGTGGTGAAAATGGCCTTGTCCCAACTTTTTTGGGATTTGTTGACACCATGAAATTCTGAATCAACATATTTTTCCCTTAAAATGATACATTTTCTCAGTTTAAACTTTTGTTCCGTGATTTATGTTCTATTCTGAATAAAATATTAGAAGTTGGCACCTCCACATCATTGCATTCAGTTTTTATTCACGATTTGTATAGTGTCCCAACTTTTTTGGAATCCGGTTTGTAGTTCAACTCGTTGCTAGAAGGAAAGTTACATAGCTTTGTTGATTTAACCTCGATTCCCTATGCATGCATGAGTAGCGAAGAGTAAACAACCTCTAAAATGGCACTGACAGCTGCCAAGAGACTAAAGCGAATGTGCAAAGCAAAATACTCCATGGACATTTTACATAATTTTGTTGAATAGGACTCTGACTTTTCAGACTCCAAGTTTGATGCAAGTGATCTGGAGATAGAGATCAAAAAAACGAAAGTGAGGTACCAGCATCATCTGATCGGTCCCCAAGTGATCGTGGTGCTAAACACTTTAATGTAGGGGATGTGCCCACAGCAGTGTTTGCCTGGGAGGACCACCACTTATGATGACAAGGCAGCTGCCCACCATACATTCCTGCTGATCATCAAGGTGCCACCAATGCAGCCACTGCCGCCAGAGGTGTGCAACATGCGCCAACAGCAGCCACAGCACATAGCAACTGACATTTTATGTTGACTTGTGTGTGAAACCATTGCTTTGTGTGCTTTTCAGAAAACTGAGTTCTTTGGAATAAATATTCAGCCCTCAGATAGTTAAACACGTTATTTAATTCCATGGTGCTCATTCTGCCATGGCAGATATTTCCAAAATTGTCAATTTTCTTTTTTAAAAGAGTGCTGTCAAAATGTTTTGTGGACCTGAGCAGATCAACATTACTGAGGCCTTAATCTTTCTTTATTTTCAGTTATTGTGTGATGGACGCAGGTTGTTGTTTATGTGTTGGTTCATTTTGTGTCTTAATATTGTTTGGTTGCTAATTAAGGAAAAAAGAAATAATTAAGGGGCCCTGAGTCTTACAGTAAGCTGTGCATCAATTAAAATTAAGGCAAACAGTTAATTAGCAGCAAAATCTGGTCACAAATTAAGGGTTAGAATGAAAACCTGCAGCCACAGTAGCTCTCCAGGACCTGAGTTGGAGACCCCTGTTCTAGAGTATATATCCGTACTTGATGTTCAGCCAAAATATGTCCCATAGCTTGAGCATGTGGTGCAGCAAATCAAATGCAAAGGAATAAACAAACATTTTTTTTTTAGGGAAGCACTAATTTGCATTTACAGCTATATTATGAAAATATGCTGAAGATGGTCATTGTATAATTAAAAAAATATTTGACACGCATGTTCAAAGTATTTCTTGCTTTGTCAGGTAATTTGCCCTCTACCAATGACAAAACTTGACTATTGTGATGAAATTAAAGTTGTATCAGCTCTTCTGAACACAACAGTGAAGAAATACAGTGGAACTGTACAGAACTGTATCTGCTACTGTCACCATTATTCTTATTATAGTCAGTTTGGAAGGAAAATGAAGGACCAAGGTTGCACGAAATACATTACAGAGAGGGGAAAGGAAATGGCTTGTTTTTCAGTTTTTTGTCGTGAACAGTAAGATATCCAGTGCATTGAGAACATATTCAAACTGCTTCACCTTTTCCACATTTTGTTGCATAACTGCTATACACTAAAATAGACTAACTACATGTTTGTAATCCACCATTTGCACACAATACACTGTAATCCAAAAACAAAAGCATTTTACAAAATGTGTTAAAGATTTTAAAAAAAGCACCCTCAGCAACAACTACAGCCTTAATTTGTGTTGTGGGTGATGCTACAAGTTTTGCACACCTGTTTAGGGACCTTTTCCAATTTGTAGGCAGAACCTAATCAATTATTTATATTAATAATTTAAGGCTAGATGAAGACTGGATAAACAAACAGCTAAATATCTAATATATCAAATATCTAAATATGCAAAAAAAATGAAAAATCTATATGGGGACAGGCCAAAGACTAGGTATTGCTTAGTGTCTATGAAGAGTTAGCAATTTGAGCCTTTTGTATGTTTTTTCCTACACAAGCCCAAAGATGTCTGTTGACTGTTAAATTGTTCAAAATACAGATAGGCAAGGTAAATCATCATTTTAAGCTACACCTTGCTGTTTTAAGCAGTGTGACAAGACAGCAAATTAGGATGAAAATGAAAATGGTAATGTAGAAAGATATACCTACTGTATATTACTGTGAAAATACTCTATTGGCAGAAGCAGCTAAAATTAATATAAAAAAAGTTGAAGCATGTCTTAGAACTGCTGATTTTCAATCCATTAAAATAAACAGAAAATGAGACATACAGCAGACATTCTTCATAGTTAGTGACAAAGAGAGTCTGCTATTCATTTGCTTGTCTTGACAAGGTTTAAATAGCCATAAGTGTGGCACAGTGAGGCCAATGATGCTGCCTCATAGATTTTGCATCCCAAAGCATGATTCTATGTGAAATCTGCAAGTTCGCCTCATGAGTACAGTGGAACCTCGGGTCACGAACGTCTCTGAACACATACAAATCGGGTTACGACCAAAAAGTTCAGTAAACTTTTGCATCTGTTCACGACCACACACTTGGGTGACGAACAAGCCAGTTTCCCTTCAGGTTCGTAGGTGTTCAGTCTCTCCCTGTGCATTCGCTGTGAACTCATTGTGCTCTATTTTGTTTCCCTTCCAGTTTGTACGTGCTGGTGATTTACGCACGTGTCTCTCCCTCTACAGTACATTGTTCTCGGTCAGACATGCATCACGCAGAAGGACTCTGTGGTATACAGTAGCAGGTCCACAGCTTATGTCAAGAGGCCAGTTTTAAATAAATAATCACCGCGCTACAGCTGCCACATCCTCTTCATAAATAGAAGAGCTAAAGGGAGGAAAAAGAGAAGAAAAACGGAGGTTGCGGAGTGAGGAAGTAAGCAGGAAGCAGTGTGGAAACAACCGGTGTGAGCGAGTGCATGCTTGCAGGCAGGTAGCTGGACAGTGAGCGCAAGCAGGGGTGGGGCAGAAGGAAGCGGTCGCTCCAGCTGAGCGATCAAGGATGTGGAGTGACCAGAAAAAGGACAGCTAGCCACGTAGGCAGAGAAGGCAGCGGGGGTCACCAGTTCAAGAATGCACCGGGCTTGTTTTTAAGGAGACTGCTTCCAGCATTGTTTTAAACTTGTATTTAATGAGGACTTTTTTATATTGGATTTTAACCTCCACTTCACTTTTGTTTTTATGGGATTATTTATTTATTGAAGGATTCTGAAAGCACTGCACTTTATTTAATTTGGAGTTTGTTTTTGATTGTTGTTTTGTTGATTTTAATAAAAGCACTTGGCACCCATTGCTCCATTGTAGTGCTTCACTGTTGTGCTCATCGGTAACATTACCGAAGGCGACGGGTTTAAGGGCTCCCGGAAGCGAGATGGGAGCATGCAGCGAACCCGCATCGTCACAGACTTTACCTCAAAACTGTAATCTCCTCTCCACCCAGTTCCTCCTCACTTCCTTCATGCCAGAACTTGACTCATGCAAGGTTAGTTTATGGTTACTTTTTGTATTACGGATTTTTCAAATCTTCATTTTTCTGTTCGTAGCATGAATTGTTGCAATGTTACTTTTCTTGGTTGTTTATAAAACTACGGATTTTTCAAATGTTATTTTTTTTCCCTATGCTTAACAAAGTGTTCACAGCGAGTGGTTTGTAAGGCTATAGCGTGAATTCTTGCAATGTTACTTTTCTCTGTTCAAGGTTTTCTCAGTGTTATTCAAACATTTTTACATTTAGTTTACTATTACGCTGTGCATTCTATGGTATAATTAACTATTTTTGTGCTTAAAAATCTTTAAAAAAATATATTTACATACAGTTTGCACGGTCTGGAATGGATTAATTGTATTTACATACAATCCTATGGGGGAAATTACTTCGGGTCACGACCAAATCGGGTTACAACCAGAGTTTTGGAACAAATTACAGTTTTGACCCAAGGTTCCACTGTATATGGCTTTTCCTCTTAAAAACCCCCGCCACCCAAAAAAAAACCAATTTGAAAGTTAGCTGTTAAATCTATTTAGCTATTAATTTCTTTCAGCCAACAAACTATTCAGCAACAGTGTGTTAAGAAACACTACTGGGGCGCCAATTGCAATACATCTGCATAATGCCATACTGTGACTGCCAAGTCAGAAGTTCTCTTTCCAGATTGTCACTCATGCGTGTGCTCACACCAAAGTATGTGTGTGTATTTACCTATCTACCTATTCATTTGTTTATATATTTAAAGAGCCGTCTGATGGACTACCAACCCATTGCATTGATTCCTATAGTGATGAGATAAAATGAGAATCATTGTGAGCCACATTCAGACATTTACAGCCGAAACAATGGACACCCTACAGTTTGCATATACAGATAGACCAAATATGTCAACAAAAGATACAGTTAGCACAGCATTGCATAAAGTTCTTAAACACCTATATAACAAAGACTGTTATTCCCGACTGCCGATTATGGATTATAGCTTGGCTTTTAACACTGTGACACCAGCTAAACTCACCAACAAGCTCTCCATTCTAGGTGTTCCAACTACTCTCTGCAACTGGGTCCTGGACTTTAATAGGCAGACTCCAGTCAGTCAGGCTGGAGAACAGGATTTCCAAAACAATAATCATAAATACAGGAACTCCACAAGGATGTGTTTTAAGATCCATGCTGTACATGCTCTTTACCAATTACTGTGTCGCTTCCCAGCATTAACACCAGTATTATTAAATTTGTGAACAATACCATTGTCAGACTGATTTCTAGGGGTGACAATTCAGTGTAAAGGATGGAGGTGGCTAGCCTTGTGAAGTGGTGTCAGGACACCAGCAAAATTAAAAAGATGATTATTAACATACCAAGGAAGAGAGGTCAGTACCCACCATTGTACACTGGAGACACTGAAGTGGACAGAGTAGCCACATTTAAATTTCTTGGCATTAACAACTCTGAGGATCTCACTTGGACCTACCACAACACAGATCTGACAGGGAAAGCCTGGCAGCGTTTGTATTTTCTGAGAAGGCTAAGGAAGTTTGGCATGCCAAGCAGTATCCTCAGCAACGTCTACAGATGTACAATTGAGAGTATCCTCACCTATTCCATCATGGTCTGGTTTGGGAACAGTACAGCATGGGAACACAAATCTTTACAGAGGGTGGTAAAATCGGCACAAAATATCATTGCAACAGCACTCCCTGCACTAGAGAACATCCATAGCACCAGAGTTCTCAACCCACCACCAACATGAACTGTTCATACTGCTACCATGAGGGAAATGCTATAAGAGCATAGCAGGTAGAACGTCAAGCGTAAAAGACAGTTGTTTCCCTTATACCGCCAGGCTTGTAAATATCCACTGCCCCTCCCCTCAGCACTGCAAGCTAGCTTGTGTCTGGAGGATGAAAAGCCATCTTCAGACAATATACCTGCAGAGCTTACATTTATTTAATCATTTATTTATTTGCACATGCATTCTTACTTCTGTTTATTTTTGCATTTCTTTTACTTTATTGTGTATTTCTGTTTACTGCTTGAGGACACGCAGAATAAGATTTTCAGTGTAGTGAAATAACTTACTAAATTCAACTTTAGAGTTAAGAAACTACGGAAAAGTAAATTCAAGCTGAGAATGGAAACATCAAATAAATGAGGCAGAAAATGTTTAACTAATACACCTAATATCATTTATACCTATATGCTCTTAATGTAAAAACAAACGCAAACCCATCTTATGTGTTGTTAATAGACTTCAAATATCACACATATACATACATTTGTTAAATATCTAAAGACTAAGAAATCTGACACTCATAAGTATACCAGATATTTTACCATACTTTACTCAGCCTGTAATGATGTTCTACTGTGCTGTCATGCCATTATGTTTCCATCTTCCTTGTCTTAATGTAAGCCGGCAATCTGCCGCTTCCTGTCTCACTTATGTTGTGTCCTACTGCTAAGTAAATGATTTGCTTTAAAAGGGTTCAGTAAAAGTGAAACAGCCATACAGACAGTTTTACTTCAATAAAAGTCACTCATCCAATGTTGATGGGCAATTATTGTGTGCCAATTGCAGACATTTGTAAAATAGTACAAAACTGATTCACTGTAGTCCTGTAAAGCACAAGAAAGGGTACAGGTGAATTAATTTAGTCAGTTCTCAGCTTGTCCACATCAAAACACACTATAATATATAAAATATATTCAAACAGGTCACACATACACACACGACTCCAATTTAAGGTTTTTTGATTTTTTTGTTATTCATAAAACAGTAACTTTAAGACACAGAAGAATATAATTCAAAGCAACTACATAAATGTAAAATATGAATCATATAGACTACAGTATATTTCATATATGATAAAAAACATATTACCCTATATATACTTTATGTACAATTTAACATGTTCGAATATATTTTATCAACTAAACCTACACATTTTGCAGCATGGTTTGAACTATAGTGAATGATTCTGAAGATTAATTCTGAATTCTCATATTTAAATTAAGTTGCCAACAGGTGAAATGGCGAAACAATGTAATCATGCACAAAATAAAGCACTATTTCAATGTATAGTACGACAGTTTTCTTGTTCAACATAACCCTACTTACACATCACTGTTTATTAGGCCATTTCTTTTGAGATAATTGTCAAGAATATGGAATTAAGAATTTCTTTTACAATCCATTGATGAAAGATGAGATTTTTTAGCCTTTGTTAAAAAGTAACAGCTAATCTCATCTGAAATACTACTTTTTAAACCAACCTTACAATTCCAAAAAAGAGAATGTGGCACTTTGGTTATATCATGATTTGTCATTATTAAGTGTGCCTTTGCTGGATTTAAGTTGTTGATAGTTTTGTGTTTAATAATCTGTGCAAAATTAAAAAGTAGGTTTAAAAAGAGTGGGCTGGCAAAAAGATTTGTGTGGTCAATGCTCCTCAGTGCGATTGCCATCTAGGCCAAAAATAAATCTATAAGTGCTTATCTTCTTATATAAATACGCTACCATGGCTGTTCATTTGTCTGTCCAGGATTTTAAATCACCTGTCGCTTGCAAACCATTTGACACATTGACCTGAAATTTTGTACACATATACTACGTGATCTCTGCTGTCCACTTTCAGGGTGATGATTAACCACCAAGGTTATTCCTCTTTTTATTTTATTGTAGAATCAATTCTCGGCAGCGGACAGCAGAATGGCTGTGTGGCACATGTGCAAGGGCTTCGTATCTCTCCCTAATACCTTCTCCGTCACTTCCCCTGCCTCCTCATACAGCGGGTACGGAAAGACCCCCTTCAATTTTTCACTCTTTGTTATATTGCAGCCATTTGCTAAAATCATTTAAATTAATTTTTTCCCTCATTAATATACACACAGCACCCCATATTGACAGACAAAAAAATAATTTTTGAAATTGTTGCAGATTTATTAAAAAAGAAAAACTGAAATATCACATGGTCCTAAGTATTCAGACCCTTTGCTCAGTATTTAGTAGAAGCACCCTTTTGAGCTAATACAGCCATGAGTCTTCTTGGGAAAGATGCAACAAGTTTTTCACACCTGGATTTGGGGATCCTCTGCCATTCCTCCTTGCAAATCCTCTCCAGTTCTGTCAGGTTGGATGGTAAACGTTGGTGGACAGCCATTTGTAGGTCTCTCCAGAGATGCTCAATTGGGTTTAAGTCAGGGCTCTGGCTGGGCCATTCAAGAACTCCTTAGTTATTTTAGCTGTGTGCTTAGGGTCATTGTCTTGTTGGAAGGTAAACCTTCGGCCCAGTCTGAGGTCCTTAGCACTCTGGAGGTGTTTTTTGTCCAGGATATACCTGTACTTGGCCGCATTCATCTTTCCCTCGATTGCAACCAGTCGTCCTGTCCCTGCAGCTGAAAAACACCCCCACAGCATGATGCTGCCACTGCCATGCTTCACTGTGGGGACTGTATTGGACAAGTGATGAGCAGTGCCTGGTTGTCTCCACACATACCGCTTAGAATGAAGGCCAAAAAGTTCTATCTTGGTCTCATCAGACCAGAGAATCTTACAGAGAGTCTTAGCAAACTCCATGCGGGCTGTCATGTGTCTTGCACTGAGGAGAGGTTTCCAACAGGCCACTCTGCCATAAAGCCCTGACTGGTGGAGGGCTGCAGTGATGGTTGACTTTCTACAACTTTCTCCCATCTTCTGACTGCATCTCTGGAGCTCAGCCAAAGTGATCTTTGGGTTCTTCTTTACCTCTCTCACCAAAGCTCTTCTCCCCCAGTAGCTCAGGTTGGCCGGACGGCCAGCTCTAGGAAGGGTTCTGGTCATCCCAAACGCCTTCCATTTAAGGATTATGGAGGCCACTGTGGGAACCTTAAGTGCAACAGAAATTTTTTTGTAACCTTGGCGAGATCTGTGCCTTGCCACAATTCTCTCTGAGCTCTTCAGGCAGTTCCTTTGACCTCATGATTCTCATTTGCTCTGACATGCATTGTGAGCTGTAAGGTTTTATATAGACAGGTGTGTGGCTTTCCTAATCAAGTCCAATCAGTGTAATCAAACACAGCTGGACTCAAATGAAGGTGATCTCAAGGATGATCAGAAGAAATGTAAAGCACCTGAGTTAAATACGAGTGTCACAGCAAAGGACCATATGATATTTCAGTTTTTCTTTTTTAATAAATCTGCAACAATTTCAGCAATTCTTTTTTTGTCTGTCAATATGGGGTGCTGTGTGTACATTAATGAGGAAAAAAATTAATTTAAACGATTTTAGCAAATGGCTGCAATATAACAGAGTGAAAAATTGAAGGGGGTCTGAATACTTTCCATACCCACTGCATCTTAAATCATTCTTGAGCCAGATTGAAGACTTAAGTGCCAGCTTAAGTGAAAAATTAAGGAAAACGTGCTAAGTAATTGCAACACAAACACTGACTTAATCATTTTAACGTGAAAAGTTGCTGTTGAAAGAAGAGAAGAAGCAGGCCGCTAGGGTGGAGAAAAGAAGAGCTGCTCAGGATGCAGCAAGCGCATCAGCCTCTGAGCAAACGAATGGTAAATGTACAGAGATAGACGATGAAAACTATAAGTGTATTCACTGCACTTTATCGTGCAGTCCACATTTACTCATGTTTTATAATTTCTCTGTCCTTTCCAATTAACTCAACATTCAGAGATGTTCCTGCTAGCTTAGAGTGTATGGAATGTATTTCCTAGAATAAAAGAACATGTCTGTAATTACTTAGACACACATGTACATATCAAATCTGTTGCAAAGGAGAAAACAAAGTTTGAGCCTGCAGATAGATACAGATAGAGCATTACATACTGTATAAACTGTGGAAACAAAACTGCTCAGTGACAGAGGAAAGAAATGGTAAACCAACCATAAAAACCATAAGTGGATTTATTAAACATTCAAAAAGAAAGCATTCTACAACAAAGGTAGAAATTCAATTTGTATGACTGTCGCATAACATTTTATTAAATATGATTCCATAAAAGCAAGTCAAATGATAAACCTAAACAGGTTTCCATTAGAGGGTTTTATTCTGCAAAAGCAAGCAGAAAATAAATTACCCACCTTTTAAATGAAATTTCTGAACAATTCAATGTTATTGTTTCTAACTTTGCTCTATATAACCAAAATCGGAAAAAGTTATTTTGCTTCACCTTGCTATAGCATTACAGTCTTACCCACAGAGATAAGATCCTTTCTTGTTCAATGACCAATGGGGTTTATATAGCATTAAAATTATTTACAAGGGAAGAATGTCGGTGACACAGATGACACCTTAAAATGGTCTAGACTCTTTCTATCTCTCAAAATTATAAAAGAAGCCACTGATGGGAAAATCATCTGTGCTGTACAGCAAGTTAGCTTGAATGAATTCACACAGTCATAAGCTGTGGAGAGTGATTGGAAAAAAAAAAACGAAACAAAAAAATGCATTTTGATGTGGCTGCTAAGAGATCCCTGGAAAGGTTTTCTTGGGCCTTTGTAATAGGGTAAGAAGTACAATATTACATGAGGACATCTGCTAATTTTCTAGCTCAAGAGAAGCCAATCTGAAGTGGCTTAAATCTGTAATATTTCTCCCAAATGACATATACTAGACTTGCAATGTAAAAAGATCCTGGAGCAGGCCTAAGACATGTTGGAGGAACTGTATCTCTCTTTTACCTGGCAAGAATACTCCTGGGAATTCCTCTGAAACTATTTCAGCTGCTCCGGTTACGGAGTGCCACATCGGATCATCTTTTTCCATATTACTCTCACTGCACCACTCAAGAGTATTTATATCACTGTATCCAAGTGTGAATCACAGCTGTACAGCAGTTGATCATTAAGAGAATTATCGGTATACAGCATCAAGTACATGCTGCCTCAGCCATGCTGCCTATTGAACTGCTCTAATAAGGCAAACGCTTCAGACCCTTTCCTCGCGGTACTCTAAAGAACTCTAAACGCACTCAATCAGTCCATCAAGGTAGAACTGTTTGTACTTATAAGTACAATTACCTCACTGTAAACTTGTGGTGCAGTTACAATATTGCACAACCTGAGCCAGTTTATAAAGTGTTTATTTACATATGATGACAATAGAATTTTTAAGATGAAATGCAGCAAAATATGTTTATTATGCTATACAGATAAACATTTAACTTAATTTAAATCTATATTGTTATTAAACGCCGCTGGTGCTCCGTTCACGGATTGTTCCTGTGTCGCACTGTACTCTTGCTGGTGCCGACGTGACACTGGAAGGATAGTACATGTTTAATTATTCAATCCATCTATGAAGATATTTCACTGTTCCTTAAATGTTTTGAAGAATCGGCGTTCTAAGCTTACAGAAGGCGTAACGTCTATTACAGAGCTGATTGTATGGCAATCGAGTACTTGGAGAAAGAAAAGTAAGGACAGGAATTGGAGGTTAGTACGTTTGAAAGAGACAGCACTGATACAATAAAGTATTTCTTCGAAGGTCGTGCACGGCACAGCAAGCATCTTGAGTGAGACATGAACAATCACTGCGCCGTCTAAGCTGTTTAATAACATGCTTCAACTCTTATCGTCATGAAAATGATATCACGTATGTATCTCAGTAATTTAATTACTCAGAGAGCTGTATTATCACGAATTTAACGGATTCTGTGTCCTGTCAGACAGAGAAAGCCCAGAAGCACATAGTGATTCACACACATAGAGCACATAGAAGATCAAATACAAAACAAAGCATTTAACGTGCTACTTTAGTTAAGATGGGATTTTAGAAACTAGTAAATTAAACAAATATTACAATGAAGTTTATGAGGTTCTACTTTAATGACAAAATGAACTGTGTGATTAAAGTGGAAATTTCAAGATTAAAGTTGACATTTCAAGCTTTTTCCCCCTACCGTGTGCCTTTTTTTTTTCTCCGTACCCTAATAAGCTTTCATATGACAATCAGACGGTGGGCTACGACTCACCTTTTCACTGCAACTTTGATATGTGACAACTTTTTTTATTTCAGGCACTGTGCGACTTTGTGAACTTGAGCTTTCGAGTTTCTCCGACACGCTATGTCACTCGATCAACTTCCTTTGGTTACAAATAGCACTTGGTATTCGCTGAAATTCAATTTTCCTCGTGCTTTTGCCATTGCCTTTTCACAGAACACTGTGCTTAAGGGCTATTTATATTGATTTGCATATTCAAAGAGGCGTAATTCTGGGAGGAGTTGGGGTGGGGAAGCAGGCGCTTGCACGTGCGTTAATTTTCACACTGACTGGGGATTTATGTAGCGGAAGAACGTGGAAGCTGGCGTTCGCACAGATTTATGCATCTGGATTTTTTTGTTTGTAAGCATATTTAAGCTTTTGTGCTTACGTCATGTTATAGTGCGAATTCTAAGCACAGCATTATGCACAAGGCCCCTGGTCTGTCCATCTTAGTATGCTTACCACAATGACACTCACTAGGAAACGGAACGGCTAGTTAAATTTAGGTTAAAGAATAATTTTTACAAATAAAATCATGCCGGCAATCCAGCTTTCAACATGTATCCTTCCAAAGCAGTACTGTTCAAGACCTACAATGCATCCGGAAAGTATTGACAGCGCATGACTTTTTCCACATTTTGTTATGTTATAGCCTTATTCCAAAATGAATTAAATTCATTTTTTTCCTCAGAATTCTACACACAACACCCCATCATAATGACAACGTGAAAAAAGTTTACTTGAGGTTTTTGCAAATTTATTAAAAATAAAAAAACTGAGAAATCACATGTACATAAGTATTCACAGCCTTTGATCAATACTTTGTCGATGCACCTTTGGCAGCAATTACTGCCTCAAGTCTTTTTGAATATGATGCCACAAGCTTGGCACACTTATCCTTGGCCAGTTTTGCCCATTCCTCTTTGCAGCACCTCTCAAGCTCCATCAGGTTGGATGGGAAGCATCGGTGCACAGCCATTTTAAGATCTCTCCAGAGATGTTCAATCAGATTCAAGTCTGGGCTCTGGCTGGGCCACACAAGGACATTCACAGAGTTGTCCTGAAGCCACTCCTTTGATATCTTGGCTGTGTGCTTACGGTCGTTGTCCTGCTGAAAGATGAACCGTCTCCCCAGTCTGAGGTCAAGAGCGCTCTGGAGCAGGTTTTCATCCAGGATGTGTCTGTACATTGCTGCAGTCATCTTTCCCTTTATCCTGACTAGTCTCCCAGTTCCGGCCGCTGGAAAACATCCCCACAGCATAATGCTGCCACCACCATGCTTCACTGTAGGGATGGTATTGGCCTGGTGATGAGCGGTGCCTGGTTTCCTCCAAACGCGACGCCTGGCATTCACACCAAAGAGTTCAATCTTTGTCTCATCAGACCAGAGAATTTTGTTTCTCATGGTCCGAGAGTCCTTCAGGTGCCTTCTGGCAAACTCCAGGTGGGCTGCCATGTGGCTTTTACAAAGGAATGGCATCCGTCTGGCCACTCTACCATACAGGCCTGATTGGTGGATTGCTGCAGAGATGGTTGTCCTTCTGGAAGGTTCTCCTCTCTTCACAGAGGACCTCTGACAGAGTGACCATTAGGTTCTTGGTCACCTCCCTGACTAAGGCCCTTCTGCCCCAATCACTCAGTTTAGATGGCCAGCCAGCTCTAGGAAGAATCCTGGTGGTTTCGAACTTCTTCCACTTACTGATGGAGGCCACTGTGCTCATTGGGACTTTCAAAGCAGCAGAAATTTATATGGAACCTTCCCCAAATTTGTGCCTCGAGACAATCCTGTCTCGGAGGTCTACAGACAATTCCTTTGACTTCATGCTTGGTTTGTGCTCTGACATGAACTGTCAACTGTGGGACCTTCTATAGACAGGTGTGTGCCTTTCCAAATCCTGTCCAATCAACTGAGTTTACCACAGGTGGACTCCAATTAAGCTGCAGAAACATCAAGGATGATCAGGGGAACAGGATGCACCTGAGCTCAAATTTGAGCTTCGTGGCAAAGGCTGTGAATACTTATGTATTCATGTGCTTTCTCAATTTTGTTTATTTTTAATAAATTTGCAAAAATTTCAAGTAAACTTTTTTTACGTTGTCATTATGGGGTGTTGTGTGTAGAATTCTGAGGAAAAAATGAATTTAATCAATTCTGGAATAAGCCTGTAACATAAAATGTGGAAAAAGTGATGCACTGTATATAGGCACAAAGAATGGCACATCAAATGCAGGGCCTTGACTGGCCAATATTGTGCCTCATAAACTGGCACGTAAACCTTGCTCTTCATTAAGGAAAGATAATTGATTGATGACTGAAAAAATGCACAACTGAAAAATCCAGGGTAAATGACTGAAATTTAGGGAAAAAAAAGTGAACACACTAGTTTGGTTTAGACTTAAAACAACATGATCGACCACTGGCTGGTTAAACTCCATATCTGTAGTAAAACTACCCAGCAACTTGTACTGCAGGTACTGCCCTTTTTACTTTCTCATATACAGTATTTAGAAAGTACTGTTTTAATAGGGGGAGGGAAACAAAAAAGTTTTCAACAGAAAAAGGGTTTTGACATCCCTATTACTGATAATACTACAATAGCTAAACCAAAAAAATGTGCATTTGGGAATTTGAAAGAAAAGCAATTTTACATTTTTCGTTCAGTCCAAAGCTCAAGCCTTGAACATTTACAGTAGCAAAAGTAATGGTAGTACTGCATCTTCACAATGTTTTCTACTAAGTCACTACAACAGAGAGTATTGTTGCTTTATTTTTTCTTGATGCATGTGTCTTTTGCATAAATCAAGTTGCTCTTGGCCTTTATTGATCTATTACTAAACCGAACAACAATTTAGCATGCAGCAAAATTTAAATACAATGCTCAAAAAAATTAAGGGAACAAAATCATCACAGTCTAACACCAAGTCAATTATGCTTCCAGACTGGGCAGACTGACATCCCTGAAGCTTAAGTGATTGTGAATAAACTTCACCTGCTTTGGTACAAATGAAAAAGACAACAGGTGTTGGTCACAGACAATTAATTGCTCACTCCTTATCCATTTTAGCTGATTCTTCTCTAGTTTTGCATTTTGTTAGTGTAATTGTCACTACTGGGAGCAAAAGGTGGCACCTGCAGCCAATTCAGGTTGCACAGGCTCCTCCAGGATGGTAGGTGCTGCCGTGAGTGGCAACCTTTCCAGCAGCTCTGTGTATAACTTTATCTTCTTTATCTTTCTACGTTTTTCTGGACATGGATTTTTATACACCGAGACTGGTCTATTCAGGTAGTCAACTTCTAGCGCTGAGAACAAAGGCCTGTGCTAGTGTGGTTCCCTATTTACCCGACGAGGTAAGAAGGCAGTATCATGGTAGCAGACACTAAGATAAAGGCTAAGCGGCTAGCAAGGAAGTGGCAATACAAGCCTTCGGTGCCTTCTGTGATCCTAGGAAATGTGAACTCACTACCAAATAAGGTCGACGAACTGGCTGCGCTGGTGAAAAATATCAGGACCTACAGAGAATGCAGTTTGTTGTGTTTCTGTGAAACGTGGCTAACAACTAGCATCCCAGATGCTAACGTGGAGCTACCCGGGTTTAGCACAGTTAGAGCAGACAGAGACGCAAAAAGAAAAGCGGAAAGGAGGAGGACTCGCTATCTATGTAAACACAACGTGGTGCAACCCTGGACATGTAAACGTTAAAATCTCCACTTGCTGCAGGGACATTGAACTGTTGGCCGTAAGTCTGCGTCCCTACTACTTGCCAGAGAGTTTGGACATGTCATTGCTGTTATTGTTTACATCCCTCCTCGGGCGGATGTGGAGATACTCTACTGTTGCTAAACTACAAACACAACACCCCGAGGCATTTGTGGTAAGCTCTGGAGATTTTAACCATGTGACGCTGGACAAAACATTACCTGCCTTCTCCCAGTATGTGGATTGTAACACCCGGGGAAATAGGATTATTGACTTACTGTATGCAAACGTTAACGCATACAGCGCCACTCCGCTGCCTGCACTTGGGAAAGCAGATCATACCCTGATTCTGCTGAAGCCTCACTACAAACCAAGAGTGAGGGAGCTACCTACAACCACACGCTCATTCAGGAAGTGGTCTGCTGAGGCAGAGCAGGCTCTGAGAGACTGCTTTGGAACTATGAACTGGGATATCTTGCAGGGGTGACATAGTGAGAATATTGAGGAGGTTGTTGACTGCACTACTGACTACATCAACTTCTGTATGGACATTGTAGTTCCAGTTAGGTCAGTACGCTGCTATGCTAACAACAAGCCATGGATTAGGGTTTACAAGTGACATCAAGGGCCTTTTAAACTAGAAGAAAAGGGCTTTTAAAGGCAGTAATCAGCATGAGCTCAAGCACGTGCAGAAGGAACTGAGTCCGGCTCAGGGCAGTGAAAGAGCAGTACAGGAGAAAGCTGGAGCAGAAGGAAGTGTGGGATGAGATGAAGATCACCACTGGCTGCAGCTCGAAGCGGGGTGCCACCATCGAGAGAGACGTGGAGAGAGCAAACCTGGTGAACAATTTTTTTTTAACAGGTTTGACCACCCTAACCCATTCTCACCCTGCATCCTCTACCCATCCTTCTGCTGATGCCAGCATAGGAGAGAGTTTCCCCCCACCCACAATTACAGCAGTCCAGGTAAGCAGAGAGCTGAGGAGACTTTGTGCCAGCAAAGCAGTAGGTTCAGATGAATTATCCCCACTATTGTTGAAGGCCTGTGCATTGGAGCTGGGGAGTCCCCTACAGCGCATTTTCAACCTGAGCCTGGAAGAGGGGAGAGTTCCGAAGCTTTGGAAAACATTTTGTATCACCCCAGTCCCAAAGGTACCACGTCCTGGTGAGCTGAATGACTTCAGGCCTGTCGCACTGACATCACATGTGATGAAGACCATGGAGCGGCTGCTGCTTCACCACCTGAGGCCACAGGTCCGCCATGCCCTCGACCCTCTGCAGTTTGCATACCAGGAGAAGGTGCTACATGCTACACTGATCCCTCTCCCACTTGGACAGAGGCAATGGTGCAGTAAGAATTATGTTTCTGGACTTCCCTAGCACCTTCAATGCTATCCAATCTCTGCTCCTTAGCGACAAGCTAAATGGTAAATGTTAAATGGTGCAACTCAAACCACCTGCAACTGAACACCAGCAAAACCAAGGAGCTGGTGGTGGATTTTAGGAGGCCCAGGCTCCTCATGGACCCCGTGATCATCAGAGGTGACTGTGTGCAGATAGTGTAGACCTATACATACCTGTGAGTGCAGGTGGAAGAAAAATTGGACTGGACTGCCAACACTAATGCTCTGTACAAGAGAGGACAGAGCCAACTATACTTCCTTTGAAGGCCGGTGTCCAACATCTGCAATAAGATGCTGCAGATGTTCTATGAGACAGTTGTGGGAAGCACCATCTTCTACGCGGTGGTGTGCTGGGGAGGCAACATAAAGAAGAGGGATGCCTCACGCCTGGACAAACTGGTGCGGAAGGCAGACTCTATTGTAGGCATGGAGCTGGACAGTTTGAGATCTATGGCAGAGCGACGGTTACTGAGCAGACTCCTGTTAATCATGGAGAATCTACTGCATCCACTGAACAGTATCATCTCCAGAGATGAGGCAGCTTCAGCAACAGACTGTCAGTCGAGCAGGACAGTGACAGCAGACTGAGGAGCTCGTTCCTCCCCCACACTATGCGACTCTTCAATTCCAGCTGGGGGAGTAAATGTTAACGCTATACAAGATTATAGACTGTTATACCTGCCTCACACTCTCCACCTTGCATTTTTTTTTTTAACTTGCACTGCTTTTATTGCTCTTTAATAAATATTGCTTTTATCAGTATGCTGCTTCTGCTGGAGTATGTGAATTTCCCCTAGGGGATTAATAAAGTATCTATCTATCCATATATAAGTGCTGTCATAAGAAGGTTTGCTGCGTCTCCCAGCACAGTCTCAAGAGAATGGCGGAGATACAAGGAGATGGGCAATTACACAAGGAGAGATAGACAAAGCCATAGAAGGGCATCAACCCAACAGCAGGACCAGTATCTGCTCCTTTGCGCAAGGAGTAATAGGAGGAGCACTGTCAGAGCCCTACAAAATGACCTCCATCTGGCTACTAGTATGCAAGTTTCTGAGCAAACTGTCAGAAACAGATTGAAACATGAGGGTGGCCTGAGCGTTAGACATCTTCTAGTGGGACCTGTGCTTACAACCCATCACTGTGCACCTAGATTGGCATTCGTCAGAGAATACCACAATTAGCAGCTCTGCCAGTGGAGCCTTGTTCTCTTCACAAATGAGAGCAGGTTCACACTGAGCATATGTGACAGACATGAAAGAGCCTAGTGACACTATGGTGAATGTTATGCAGTCTGCAATGCAATCGAGCACGACCTGTTTGTCGGTGGGTCACTGATGGTCTGGGGAGGCATATCCTTGGAGGGTCGCAGAGATCGCCACATGCTAGGGATTAGTACCCAGACTCCCGTTAGGTACCAAGATGAAAATTAATTACACAGTAGTACTCAGTAAAGATTCTCCACTTGAATATTATGTTCATTAAGATCTGATGTGCAATTTAAGCGTTACTTACATTTTTTTCAGAGCACATAATAATTTTGCATAGAATTCTATAGAATTTTAATTATAATTCAATCATGAGTGCATATCAATGTCATTATAAACTGTGTAGGCATAATATAGAAGGGGGAAAATTAAAGACATAAGAAAAAGACTAAATAACTAAGGCACCATATTTCTTCATCAAGTCCAACAAGCTGCAGTATCACAATTATGACAGTTTTGGGCCCATGAAAAATTGCAGTTATACCCTTCAGGACGCAAAGCTCATATAGGAAAGCACTGCTACACAATTAAGTTGAAATTGAGCCAAAGCTCCTTTGTGAAATGCATACTAACTGAAGAGTGCCAGCAGCTAATGCATTCTTTTTAAAAATACAGTACCTTTGGGTCTTGTTTGAGGTAAGTAATTTAAATCTGTTATTTGCAAAATCAAGGACAGAATACCTATCCTAACTAAAATTTTTCCATCTTGTTACATTATTTACAATGAGATCATAATCGTGCAAACATTTAGACAGAATTACTCATTCCTAAATGACCTTAGCATTAAATTATGCATTATTCCTTCCATTTCTATCTTAGCATTCATTATAATCTCACAAATCCTACTGCAGATAAAATTATAATTAGTTTTCAGGTTTTAAATTCAAGAAACAAAAAGGTACTTGATAGCTGGCATTACCGTGTAGGGAGAAAAACAAATCTGCATTTGAAGAGGGAATCTGATATTTTTTTAAAGTGCACCACCAACTGGACAATAACAATGACTTGGCTTAGAATTATGTACATATGCTTTATCTTTATGCTTTTTATTA
This sequence comes from Polypterus senegalus, assembly GCF_016835505.1. Lineage (NCBI taxonomy): Eukaryota > Metazoa > Chordata > Cladistia > Polypteriformes > Polypteridae > Polypterus > Polypterus senegalus. The sequence continues at coordinate 119,861,060 of NC_053159.1, read as the reverse complement.
AGGCATGCCATATTTCAGCATCTCATGTGGGACAATATATACATAACTAATACTACCATTTTATACTCAAAAAAGTATAAGCACGCATCAGCTATCAAAAATGCTATACATACATTGTATGTTAGTGATAGCAATATTTTAGTGAGTCTCAACAGTCAGAAGCAAAACATAGCCAGTTGAACTAATATGGCAGCAGCCTCCATATCCATTGCCTAGGGAAGAGGCACTTAACATTTTTGTAATTAAGCCATCAATAAACATGGTAACAAAATAAATACATTTCTCCATATGCCACTGAGCGGAGAACTCGAAAGTTTTCAAGAATTCCAAACTGAATACTAATGTCACATTCATACAAGCAGGCATTTTTAGGCAGAAAAATAATGGAAGATACCTACTGTATATCACATTAGTTTAGAGTTAAACACCATTTAAAAAAAAAATAGTACCATTGAAGGTAAAAGGACATATAATCTTAACCACAGACTAAAAATAGCCATCAAAAACATTCCTCCATTTTTAAATTTACTACAATTACAAAAGCTCTCTCTACTTCTCTCCAATTTTTCGATGACTTCAAAACAACCTTTACATCAGGTAAGAAACAAATGCAAATTAGTCAAAGGATGAGAGATCAGATTCATTTCCATACGCTGCTTTCGTCCAACCCCACTTAACATTAGAGGAAGAGCTTTAATTATGAATGGAGGCACTTGTCTGTGGAGGAGGAGAAATGCAAATTGATCATCAACAGCATTCTCTCATGGGATAAACCTGAAACCACACATTTAAATCACAACTGACTCATGGTCACATAGAGACAGCTGGGAAATGGTGCTGTATATACATTTATGTCTCTAGTTCTCACTGGAGGTTTACAAACACATTTTTAATGAATCATTAGTAAGGCATCCTTACAGAATATAAACCTGTGCATATGGTTTGTTTTTTTTTTCAGGAAAAAGATTAAAGTATTGCAGAACTGGGTTGATTCCAGATAAAAAAATAACAAAAGGAACTTGGTTACTTAATTATCTATACTGTATTTTTGCACTTTCACCTCTTACAAAATAATTAAAAATGGTAAAAACACAATAAAATCACTAATTTATCATTACTTTATAGAAATGCTACTTGTATAGCAACACATAACCACTTTCTTCTGCATGACCTTTGGAGGTCAAAGTGCACTGTCTGCCATTGTTCAGTGCCCTGGATAAATTTTCAGGTTAAGGGCCTTGCTCAGAGGCCCAACAGAGTAGGATTCCTTCTGATAACAACAGGATCTGAACTGGCAACCTTCCAGATACCAGTGCTGATCAATAGCCTCAGAGAAACCACTCTGCATACTTATTGTGAGAGAAAAAAAAAACAAAATAATTGAAGATCGAGGGTTATTGCGGCACACTGAAATCATATAAAAACTTGCTGCAGCAAGTACTAGTAAGGTTGAAAAATGACAAGAACATACAGTAATACATGCTAAAACTAAAATTAAATGCAGAACAATAATGAAGACGAGGAATTCAAAAGAGAGATGCAGAGATATCTCAAATGTTTAGAATTAAGTCTAGTAAATGAGTCACATTTCATTGTTTTCAGAATATACATTTTTGTTATGTTTTTGCAAGACAACATACATCTTAATGTTACTTATTTCTGTTCACAATAGTAAACACTGTGCATTTGTTCAAAAAGCACTGAGGTGTAGATACAGGATGCAATTTTTGCATATTTTCTTCCCTTACATTAATCCACTCCTAGGATACATAAGTTTAAATATAAGATATCCATGAATGAATGGCATCTTTCACAATCTTAACATTTCAGAAGTGAAAGAGGTATATAAACACTACTGCATAGTTCATTAGCTTGTGTAAGGAAGCTCTATTTATGACATTTGTTTATCTCACAACTATAACACCTGCCATAAAAAAAAAAACAGATTTAAGAAATGGAGTGCATCGTTATGGGCTGTAGTAGCCGTCTTAACATTGACGTTTTCATACATTTTTTTTGTTGCTTACTTTCCCATTGGTATAATGTCTTAAAAGACAAATATAAAAATCTCAGGAAAACTACTTGTCTTTATCCTAATATTTTTATCAAGATCTTGATGAGTTCATTACAAGATGAAACCACTGCATTTATAAAAGTGTGAAATAAGTTTATATAAAGATCTGTCAGAAGAACTAATCACACTTTCTGAAAAAACAAATATGCAAAAATAAATATATCTGATATCCTTTTAAATGTCAAATCAGCAATTTAGGTCAATTCATTGATGTTGAACTGGACTGGAAATGTTCATGTGATTAAAACATCTGCACTCCCAATTTTAAAATTTAAATAATCATTGATTAATAGAGTAAAATGAACTCAAGAACAGAAGAGTAAAGTGGACTTTGATCTTTTTGCTGTTGTTACAAATATCACAACAAATTTAAACATCTAGCATTTTTGATAATTGTATACACAAAAAAAAATCTTTAAAAGAGAAGTCTGAATTGGGTGCTTAAAAAAAGGAAGCAGCCTTCAAACACTAAACATACTTTCTTTTTTATTGTAAACTAAATGCTTAGTCTTTGACTACGAAGAGAAGAGTTACTTGTGTTACTGTACCTATTGCTATTGCTTTGAGTATTCTGGATTTTTTCGACCCTTTGCTCAGTTTTTCGATAACATCTGTTTTATGACTGTGTTTATTGACATTAGAACCTTTGCTCTGTTTATGAGAATGATTTTTGGATTCTGATTTTGGACTGGCAATTCCTTTATGCTCTTCAGAGCTTTGTGCTTACACAACCTTTTTGTTATAATAAACATTTTTATTTATGAAGATCTTACATAAACATCTTCATTGGTCAAAGAACATGAACTTGAACCTGGGTAGTTGGCACTACACTTTTATTAGTTCAAGAATTGCATCAAGGAAGTACAAGACCAACATTAATTTAGGCTAATAAAGAAACTAGGAGTTCATCCATAGGCAATGTTGGATCAGAGACCTGAAGTTTATTATTCTTTCATCCAGAAGCAAATCAACTTACTAAGATGAAGTGACACACGATTATCAAATCAAAATCTTTATTGTCATTGTAGCAATGAGACATTGTACAATGAAATTTTTAGGTGCAATTTTCCAGTGCAGAAAAAAAATAAAAACAAAAACACAATTACTTAAGTTTCAACTAAAATAAGGGAATAAAATAAGTATCCAAAATTGTCCATAACAGCAGAACAATGACATACATATACATACATACACACATATACACACATAATATTGCACTTGTCCCTTATCTAATGTTAACTTAGAATGAAGGTGCACTCAGTCAGATTGACCACTTAGCAGCATTCAGCATGGTGATGGCTGAAGAATAGAAACTGTTTCTTAGTTTATTTGTCTTAGTCTTTATGAATCTGAAACGTCTGCCTGAAGGCAGGCGTTCAAACAATGCATGTCCTGGGTGTGATGGGTAATGAAGAATTTTCTTGACTTTCCGGAGGTAACAGGAAATATGTAGTTCTTCTAGTGAGGGTAAAGGACAGCCGGCTATCCGCTGGGTGACCTTAATTACCCCGTGGAGCTCTTTCTTCTGTGCTACTGGAGAACCACGCACAGAGACAGTAGGCCAGGATGCTCTCCAGTGTGCAGCGGTAAAAGAACACCAGCAGTTTCTCTGGGATGTTATTCTTTCTGAGCACCCTCAGGAAGCAGAGTCTCTTTTGGGCCTTCTTCACTACCTCAGCAGTGTGTGTACCCCAGGTCAAGTCCTCCCTAATGGTGACTCCCAAGAAGCGGAAGTCTGAGACCCTCTTCACACAGTCCCCATTGATGAGTGGCTAGATGTTGTCTGCCTTCTTCCTGAAGTCCACGATGAGCTCCTTGGTCTTGGCTGTATTTAGGAGCAAGCTGTTATTCCTACACCATGTTGTCAGCTGCTCCACTTCATCCCTGTAGGCGGACTCATTACCCTCAGAGATAAGACCTACTACCGTGGTATCATCAGCGAACTTAACAATGGTCTTACTGTAGTGGGCAGTAATGCAATCATGAGTGTAGAGTGTATAGAGCAGGGGGCTCAGCACACAGTCCTGTGGGGAGCCAGTGCTGAGGCTGATGGGTGCGGAGAAGTAGGGGCCCACTCTAACCCTCTGAGTGAGATCACTCAGAGAAGTCATTGATCCAAAGGCAGGTGGAGTGTAGAAGTCTTATGTCTGACAGCTTGGTCACCAATCTGTGGGGTAAAATGGTATTAAAGGCAGAGCTGAAGTCTATGAAGAGCAGCCGTGCGTAGCTCCCCTACTGCTCCAGATGGGACAGAACATCATGGAGAACAGCGTCCACCGTAGACTTGTTTATTCTGTAGGCAAACTGGTGCAGATTAAGCATGGGAGGCATGAACGACATGATGTGGTTCCTGATGAGCTTCCCGAAGCACTTAACCACAGGGGTCAGTGTAATTGGCCTGTAGTCATTAAGACTGGTGATGGTCTGTTTCTTGGCCACAGGCACTAATGGATATATATATATTATATATAATATACAAGTGCTGGGCGGTATACCGGTTCATATTGAAAACTGTTTTTTATTTTTGTTATGATATGGATTTTTCTTATACCACAGCACCGGTCTAAATTGCCTAAACGACATTCAGAACGCGGTGCAGCAAGAATCTGTTCAAGGGGGGACCTTTTTCACTGCTACACTGCTAAATAGGCATGCAATGGGGTACATGAGGTAGTATATGTATTGCGGGATGAAAATGGACAGAGAACATTCCAAAATTGAAGTTGTAGCTGATGATAAAGTTGAACATGATGACACAGAACTTTTGCCAAAAAAGGAAGTTACATCCGTTGCCGGAAGATACTTTGGTTTTAAAAGGTTGGATGTGGACCATAATGTTCAAATTTGTGAATACTGTTTCTGTACTACTGGATAATACTGCAAGCCAAGTTGTACTTGTATGTTTTTCAATACAGTGTAATGTACCTGGGTACTATGTAATACTGTGACGACATGTTGACTTAATTCTCAACATTTCCACTTTAATCTCGATGCTTATGACAAAGCCTTTAATGTGCTATATAACTTATGACGGGGTTTGAGAAAATCTAGTAAATATTCATTTTACAGTGAAGTTTAGTTTACGATGTTTGACTTTAATCTTGACATAAACCGCGAGAATAAAGTCAAACATCGTAAACTAAACTTCACTGTAAAATGAATTTACTAGATTTTCTCAAACCCCGTCATAAGTTATATAGCATATTAAATGCTTTGTGTTAAGTGTTCCCTGAACCATGTTAAATCGATGCGTGTTTCTTAAACTGACTTCCTCTTGTATTGAGGAGGCGCCGGAAGCGATTGCCGCACAAAATACATTCACTTCATGATATTCCTGCTCCCTGAACATTTAGAATGCTAAGATAAATACTTGATACAATTTTAATGATGAAATGCATTAAAGCATGCATTAATCATGTGGGGGCACGGCAGCGTGGAGGTTGCACTGCTGCCTCGTAGCAAGGGGGTCTCAGGTGTACCCTGCCTTGACTTTGCATGTTTTTCTGGTGGGTTTACTTGGAGTGCTTCAGTTTCCTTTCAAAGTCATGTAGGATGAGGGGTTTTGTTATGCTATATTGACCCTGCTAGTTTATGTATTGCTTGTATTCACCCTGCGATGAGATGGCACCCCATCAGGATTTGTTCCTGCCTCACAACACGATGCTTGCTGGGATGGGAGCAACCCTGAATGGATTGTAATTCATTCAAATTGATAATTAAACATGTATAACGAAGATTTTTTTTAAAGTTCTGAACACTCCGTGGGCTAAGATTGTAACTAGTTTTATTTTCACAAAGATTTTTATCGTGTGGCGATTGGTTAGATGGAGAATGTACGTCAGACAGACAGCGCGCATGCAATAAAGAAAGCCCGCTCAGAACAACTCCGACCACCAGATCATAAACCCAACATTTACACAATATTTAAGTTAAACCTGTGTGATACCCATTCATACATCCAGTTTTTTGGAGCCTCGTCGCACCTGCCATAAAATTCTCTACACTCAACATACACCTGGGGACCCCTTACTGTGAGGGAGCAGTACTACCGCCACACTACTCTGCATGTTTAAATACATGTTTTAATACATTTCATCATGAAAATGATATCAAGTATATCTCTTAGCATTCTAAATTTTCAGAGAGCAGGAACACAATGAAGTGAATGGATTCTGTACAGTGATCGCTGCCGGCGCCTCCTCTTAGTGCGGAGGAAGTCAGTTTAAAGTAGCGTAGTGATTAACAACTGGGTCGGGGAACATTTAACACAAAGCATTTAATGTGCTACATTAACTTATGACGGGGTTTGAGAAAATCTAGTAAATGAAACATTGATTTAGGATGAAGTTTAGTTTACGACATTCTACTTTAATTATAAAATAAACTATGAGAATAAAGTGGAAATGTCGACTTTAATCTGGACATAAATGCCAAAATTAAAGTGGAAATGTTGAGAATAAAGTCAACATGTCGACTTTGTTCTAGACATATAGTTTATTTTCTTCAGTAGGGCTATACCACAAATAGCATTATAAATGCAAGTTGCAGTTTTATTATTTATGTATATAGCTTAGTTTGAAGCAAGGTGCATACTAATGCAATTTGCCTAAATGATGGTTCAGTTGGTAAAGATGTCATCAAGTTGCACTTGTTAATTTATTTTTATTTGGTGAATACTGTGTAATGCACCTGGGCTTGAAGTCTTGAAGTAGTGAAGTAATAGTATTATTACTGGAAGATGCACTATTATTTAATTGTTATTATTTATATTAGTTTAAATATTATGCAGTTTAATGATGGCAGTTGTTTAAAAAGTAACTTTAACGTGTCAGTGGACAGAGATTATCATTTTTCAGAAAGTGTAGCTGGTTTACAAAAAATAAATTACTATTTATTCCTTTTTTAAAACATGTTCAGTGCAATACAACTTTTGACAAGCACCTCTGGATATTTTACTAAGTATAAATGCCTCTTTGGATGGTTTAAAATATGTTTTCAATATTATAGTTTAAGTTGTTAGCAAAATTTGTTCAATAAAAAGGTTCTATATTTTGACTGATTCTGCCATTTAATTTGATTCCTTCTCTTCATTATTGCAACCCCCTGGAAAACTTTACTGGGGCCATGCAAACCTGTATTAATACTTGTGTGCACATTAAAAATGTTTTTTTCTACAAAGTACAATTCTCATGACAGTGGAATAGGTTATTCTTAGCTAGTCTACTGCAGTGGAAAATCTGGTTACCCTCCACTCATGCATGGGGGAAAAAAATACCATTCAATACCGTGAAACCGGGATAATTTTGAAAAATAACGTGATATAGGATTTTGGTCATACCGCCCAGCTCTAATATAATATAATATAATAATATATAATATAATATAATATAATATATCACACACACTAGCAAAATACCCGCGCTTCGCACCGGCGAAGTACTGCCTGAAAATTTTTATTAAGAAGAAAATTAAACCTTTTTAAACTGAGGGAAAATATACCAATTATTTGTTAAGGATCTCTTTGTATACCACATTGTGAGTTTGGCCCTCCGGTTGTAATATGACCAAGCTGTGCGCTGAGCTTACTCTTGAGCATGCAACGTACAGTTGGCCATGTGAACAGTAATCTTGTTGCAAATCTCACAGCTTGGATTGCCGCTGTCATAATCAGTTTGAGTTTCATGGTTTGTTTCAATTACGGGAGTATTTGTAGGACTTGTGTTGAAGTGACATTCGGCATCTGTCAAGCGTTGTAAGTATACAACCGGTTAAATTGATAACTTCACATCCAGCTTTTGAGAGTTTAAACATTCATAAACATCAAAGTGTCCACTACTGAAATCGTCACCTGTGAATCCAAAATGTTTAAGAGGCATTGGCGGTTGTCGAAAGGTGTAAAATATTTGGCCATTTCGGTACACTTGAAAGCGACAACCGAACAATTCAACTGCAGCCATCAATTCACATGCAGATGCATAGGTGAAGGGCTTAAGCATTTCACTCTTATAGTGCTCCTGTGTAGTATAATTATCTCCTGTACCGTCATCAGTCCACACCTTGAACCTGTCCCAGTCATTCAATACATAAGACACAATGTTCCTCCGGATATCAAGAGTGAGCCTTATATGGCCGTGCAATATGTAACAAAGAGAATGGAAAAGGTAGGTGCCATCTCCGGGCATGGAAACCACTTGGTAAGTGACAGATCTTTGATCAATGGTGATCACCTCGATAGACATGATAATGGGATTACAGTTGGAACGATAAAAGAAATGGGTACCTGAACAATGTACAGTAAGTCTAAAATACCTAACGCTGTGCCTCACACGGTGACCGAGCTGCAGGCTATGGACGTATATATGTACGTAAGTAGGATTCAGTTTGCGTTGGGAACCCGCGTACCAAATTTCTTGAAGATGGGCCCATAAGTAACAAAGACAGTTGAAAAGTTCAATATGGCGACCGACAGTGGCATCATACCACCGAAATAAGTACATTACATTGGTTTGGTTAGCAGGAGCCGCCTACTAAGTTTCGTGAAGATGGGGCCATAAATAAGAAAGTTCAACATGGCGAACGTTGTCGACCGTTACGCATAGAATTTCAAAATGAAACCTGCTTAACTTTTGTAAGTAAGCTGTAAGGAATCAGCCTGCCAAATTTCAGCCTTCTACCTACACAGGAAGTTGGAAAATTAGTGACGTTGGAAAGTTCAATATGGCGGCCGACAGTGGCGTCATATCATCGAAATAAACGCGTACATCGGTTTCGGTTAGCGCAGGGAAGCCGCCTAACAAATTTCGTAAAGATGGGGCCATAAATAAGAAAGTTCAACATGGCGGACGTTGTCAACCGTTGTGTAGAATTTCGAAATGAAACCTGCTTAACTTGTAAGTAAGCTGTAAGGCATAAGCCTTCCAAATTTCAGCCTTCTACCTACACGGGAAGTTGGAGAATTAGTGATGAGTGAGAGAGAGCTTTTATTAGTGTGTGTGTGTGTGTATATATATATAATTATATAATTATATATATTATTATATATACTAATAAAAGCCAAACCCCTCACTGATTGACCGACTCACTGACTCATCACTAATTCTCCAACTTATATACTTATATTATATACATATACACTAGACACTAAGCCCGTTACAATAACGGGAGCTAGAACAGTAGTGCATAAACATTAGTAGGAACAGTCTGCCTAAAGTAAAATAATAATAAAAATAAAATAGAAACGTATATGACAACACAATAAGTATAATTAATATTGTCTTAGTGTAAAACTTTGTAACAATCTGTAAGACACAATATCTGAAGATAATTAGGTAAAATTTTCTATTTTTTTACCTCATGAAATTTTTCTATACAATTTCATTATAGACAACATTTCTTGTAAATATTCTGTCCGAGTCTGGCAACAGTTTGTCTTGTTCAGGACCATCTACAACCTTGACAACAACATCTGGAAAACTCTTGATAATGCAACATATAACTGACCGTGGCAATACTGGTTCTGGCAAGTAAATGCCAACTATTTGTAAGGTTTGCTCTTCTGAGTCTTTCTCTTTTAGTGTTTTCCTGACGGTCATTTTCTTTTTTTTTCCAATCTATTTACTCGTATTTTTCTTTGTCTTTCAGCCTTTCTTTTGATGATGTTTACTTGTTGAGCCGACCGTTCTTCCAGGAGATGTTGCTTATATAGGATTTGATTGTCTGTGTCCTTTTATTTTGGGTGGCATGTTGATAGTAGATACGTCTGTAATATTTTCTCTTACAGTAATACTGGCTTGTATGTGGCTGTAATATGTGTCACTAAATTGTGCGTCTTTAATTTTCTCTCGTAGTAATACTGGTTTGTATTTCCGTAAAATGCCTGTAATTTTCTCTGACAGCAATACTGGCTTTGTTGTCCGTAATATGACTTTAATTTTCTGTCACAACATTGGGCAATCAGCAGAGTGTCCCCAGCAACTGATTTAATGTTTTGAGTGTAGCGGATAATCATGCTCGTGGCGTCTCCCCAGCAAGTATGGTTTAGTTCCCCAGCAAGTATTTTAATCTGTACTGGTGTGGAGCCGATTATTGTATGTGTGGCGTCTCCCCAGCAACGGATTTTATGTGCGCGGCCGCGAGTACCCAATCAGCACTTTCCCCAGCAATGTTGTCCTTTATTTCTAATCATGCGCGGCCGTGGCAAGGCCATTCACTGTGTGCCCAGCTTCCAGTGTGCATGGGCGGGGCACGATGCGATGCGCGGCGTGTGCATGCGCACTTCACCAGAAGACACACACATACGGATACCTGGACGCACACAGTGGTTTTATTAACACTAGAATTACTAGAGCCTACGAAAAAACTCGTAAATCCGTCCCACCTTAAATTGCTTCTTAAAATCGTTCACAGCTCTCCACTAGCATCTTTTGTCATCTAAATGTGCTGATAAATCAGGCTGCAAGCAGCCGGCTATTCCATTCCCCCACCGACTTAGAACATGCACAAACTTCTCCCAGCTCATGCCTTGATTGATTTTCTGGGAGTGAAGTGGAGTTTTAGAGTGGAAATAATAGATCGTTGTTTGGAACACACGCATTTCATGTCTGTTCCGTTGGTACAGTAATCTGTGTAAACACATTGTTAAAACAAACATTTTTTAATATTCTATAGTAGTAGATGAGAAAATGTGGGTATAAACTATATAATGTATGAAGCCTGAAGAATCAAATAAATACTTTCATAAAAGGTACAAATCTAACACAACAATTGCGCTTTTATTCAAAAATATAACTGCAGAAACAAAAAGCCGCCTTAACATGCAACATTGACACCCATTTATTATGACTGCGTCCGTGGTGCAATAGAATCAGCTGCCGACTGAGAATCAAAAGGTCGCGAGTTCGATCCTGCAACACTCTGTTTTGAGAAGTAAACTGCTCTCAGTCTTAACTATTTTAGAATAAAAACATACATTTGATTTCAGTCTGTCACAGCCGGTGTAATTTATAATACTTGTAAAGGTTAGCTTTGGTTTTTTTTTTTTTAGTCAGTTTTATTATCGCAACCGCGTTCACAAGCCCAAACACACCCTACCCCCACATCTGACAGCTGTAACAGAGGTAAACTCAGCTCCCTTCTACATCGGAGCAAGAATGCACATACCATTGCTTGCATACTAAAGTGTCAGCAGGCACTTACCACGGCATTACACACATTTTTGAGCATGCCCTCTGCACACTACTTGTGACTTTAAGAAGTAAGTAAATAAATAAAGGTAAATGAGATGATAGATAGATAGCCCTGTTAGAGGCCCGTGGTCACCACCAGGGGGTGACCCAATGCCTTTGGAGCCCTGGACCTTGGCACTTCCGCCACACCCAGAAGTGCTGGGGTGGTGTTGAGGATCGGGGACATCCGGAGTGATTCCAGCACTTCCGCCACACTGGGTAATTCCAGAGGAAGATTGTCGGGAGGCACCTGGAGCACATCCGGGTGACTATAAAAGGGGCCACTTCCCTCCATTCGATGGCTGGAGTCGGGTGGAAGAGGACGGAGCTCGGAGGAGAGGAGTGGAGCCGGGCAGGAGAAGAGAAAGGCATTGTGAGAGGCCAAGACTTGAGGGGTGATTGGTACGTGGGTACTGGGTTGTGTGTGTGTTTACTGGAAATATATTTGTAAATAAACGTGTTGGGTGACTTTAAAACATGTCTACCTGTCTGTGTCCGCGCTGTTACCCACTATATATCTATATATAAGTCTTGCTTATCCGACATAAACGGGCCGGCAGAATGTCGATAATGGGAGGTGTTAAGAAAAAGCCTATTAAACATCAAACTGCGTTATAATTTAATACAGTACGAACCTCGATTCACGAACGTCTCTGGACACATACAAATCAGGTTTGCCAAACTTTTGCATCTGTTCACAACCACACACTAGGTATATGAATGAGCCAGTTTCCCTTTCCGTTTGTGCGCACCGTTGATTTCTGCACATGTTCAGTCTCTCCCAGTGCATTCCCTGTGCAGCAAGAGAGAAAGCGCGAGAGAGACACATGCGTACACACTTGCACGTGAGAGAGAGACATACACCTGCGCGAGAGAGAGACGCACGCATGCCCGAGACACACACAGGCGCACACGAGAGAGAGAGAGAGAGAGAGAGAGAGAGAGAGAGAGACACACACAGGCGCACACGAGAGAGAGAGAGAGAGAGAGAGAGAGAGAGAGAGACACACACAGTATGCGTAGTATGTTAAAGAAGTTATGAAAAAGAAAACATTTTAAAAATAACAACCTGATTGCTAATGTAATTGCTTTGTGACTGCTACGAGTGTTGCTGTCATCAAGGATTTGATTATCATTATTTCTTTCAATCAGGTTCATATTTTTTGGAGGACGTGTTGTGTTCAATTTACATTCCGTGTTTGTCAACCGTTGTAAAGGTAACAGGTTTCATTCATCGAAGTGTTCACTACCCACATCGCTAAAGGCAAGGAGGCACGTATTTTGAACGAAAAGGGAGAAGACAGTGAAGGAACGGAAAAGAGAGAAGGAAAACTGTTTAAATAAAGAACTGGGAAGGTGAATGGAAAGAAGCAGCCAGCGGTATTTTCTCCTCCTGCCTGATTTCTTGAAAGAAAATCTGTACCTCTCTACAGTTTCGTTTATTTTCGGGTTGTAATGTTCATTAAGTTTACGTATCATCAAGCTCATGGTTAACTCATCAGGTCTTACATCCCCAGTCAGCGCCTGACACAATTCTCCAATAAGATAACGGAATAATCTGACCTTAGTGTTTTCCTCTGCCTCCAGCATTGCAAGTTCTGTGAATAATGTGAACTCGTCCTTCCATGTTCTCCATGACTTCGCCAGGTCTTTAGCATCGAGGCTTAATGTCAGCGGCGGTCTCAGACCCTCCATTTTCCTTTTGTGTGAGCGTCTCCGCGTCCTGAACTTTTAACAGCAAACTAGCGTGACTTTCAGCACAGTTCTGTCACCCACACTGCCATCATGTTTCTCTCTCAAGATTATTAAAAGGCACAGGCTCACGCTTCCAGTTTATGTCTTTCTATTTCACAGTAGTTGAAGCCAGAACAAAGTCAGTTCACATGAGCCACTCGGAATACATAAATCGAAGCTTCTCAGCTGTGCTTGTGTTTTCTAGTGCGATCTATCTTGTGAATATTGTATTCATCTTAGGCATGACAAACGCCAACAGCAACCTGTCTACGAACGTAATTTACACTTAAAGTTTACACCGTGCTTTCCTATTGATGTGTACAAAAGGCTTGTTCAGCGTCAGAGGGTTGTTACATCACACACTGCATGCACGGATTTACCTTTCCCAGTCCTGCAAAGTCAGTTCACGTGAGCCGCTCGGAGTACATGCATCGAAGGTTTTCAGCTGTGCTTGTGCTATGTCGTGCGATCTTGCAATGTCCACGGCTTTATTTAATGTTAGCTAAGACCCGGCACTTAAAAGTTTCTCTCGCACTTTCGCCGAGTTTCTGCCTGACCATCTCATCTTCGTTTGCACAGATTTTCATCCAATTAGGCTGGGTTAGGGAGAGAAGTGCAGACAATGAGGAAGAGCTCTTCTGTGTCAAAAGAAGCCAGTAGAGGTACACGGTGGAATCAGAATACAAAAGCCTTCTGGACACCTCCCAGGGGAGGTGTTTCAGCCATGTCTAACCTGAAGGAGACCTCAGGGAAAACCCATGACACTCTTTTAAGAAATTCGCTATCTTGGCTGCCCTGGGAATTCCTCTGTACCCCCCAGTGGTGTTACAGAAGGTGACGGCAGGGAAAATGGATACCTTGGTATCTTTGCTTAGGGGAATTTTGGTCTATTAATCATGACAGAACTGCTTCAGTTCTGACATGTGTAGGTTTTCACAATATCTGAATAATGTTTTGAGTTTGGAAAGACCCAAGTATTTTTTCCATTCAGACTGTATACCATTGTTTGTGGTACTTCTTGAGATCACAGAAAGATGGCCCGACATTGATTCAAGGAACCACCTGAAGAAGGAGAGTTCAGAACTTCAAGGGGAGCAAGAAGATTTTGATGTGGGGAAAGCACTGTGAACCTGTGGAGTTGATTTATGACATTATATAGCTTGATAGGCTTAGGAGTCAAGTGAAGTTATGTGTTAACTTCACTTAAATGATAATTGAAACCACTATGCGTTTCATAGATGGGCTTTCTCTTTACGCCTACAGGACACAGAATACATTACACATTCATGACATTATAGCTCTCTGAACAATTTAAATACTAAGATGTATACTTGATATTTTCATGATGATAGGAATTAAAACATGGGGGCATGCTGGCGCAGTGGTAGTAACAAGCTATCCAGAGTCCAGAGATTGTTCCTGCCTCCCACTTAGAAGCTAGTCTTCATCATCTGTAAATATGCGCTCTCTTCTATTGAATTGAATTCCTTTATTGTTATTGTATAGTACAAGGAGACTGAATATGCAAATCCTCCATAAACTTATTTTCCCATAAAATGGTGAAACAACAATAATAATAATACAATAAAAACAATGAAAAACATACAATATGAAAGCACAAGTGGCTCAGGTAGTGCAATATTACAACTGCAATGCAAGTTTACAGTGAGGTAATCCATAATAATAAAAGACAAAGCCCTCACTGACTCACTCACTCACTTACTGACTCACTCACTCATCACTAATTCTCCAACTTCCCGTGTAGGTAGAAGGCTGAAATTTGGCAGGCTTATTCCTTACAGCTTACTTACAAAAGTTAAGCAGGTTTCATTTCGAAATTCTACATGTAACGATCATAACGGTCGACAAAGTCCGCCATGTTGAATTTTCTTATTTATAGCCCCATCTTCACGAAATGTGGTAGGCGGCTTCCCTGCGCTAACCGAAACCGATGTACGTACTTACTTCGGTGGTATGACGCCACTGTCGGCCGCCATATAGAACTTTCCAACGTCACTAATTCTCCAACTAGGTAGAAGGCTGAAATTTGGCAGGCTCATTCGTTACAGCTTACTTACAAATGTTAAGCAGGTTTAATTTCGAAATTCTACGCATAACGGTCAACAACGTCCACCATGTTGAACTTTCTTATTTATGGCCCCATCCTCATGAAATTTGATAGGAGGCTTTCCTGCGCTAACTGAAACCAATGTACGTACTTATTTCGGTGGTATAATGCCACTGTCGGCTGCCATATTGAAATTTTCAACGGTCTTTGTTACTTATGGGCCCATCTTCAAGAAATTTGGTACGCAGGTTCCCAATGCTAACTAAATCCTACTTACGCACATATATACATCCATAGCCTGCAGCTCGGTCACCGTGTGAGGCGGCGTTGGGTCCGGTCCCCCATCCTCACGCCTCCCACGTTGTTGGCTGCCTACCTATATAAGGCAGTCCATTGCTCCGGTCTCTACATTTCCTTCTCTGCTTCGCCACGGGATTCACGTCTCCCTGCTGATAACTGCAGCCTTTTTATTTAATCCACGGCTTCTCCGCTGTTTTATTGTTTGTTTATTACAATTATAGTTATTGTGTAGGTATTTTAGACTTACTTTACATTGTTCAGGTACCCATTTCCTTTATCGTTCCAACCGTAATCCCATTAACATGTCTATCGAGGTGATCACCATTGATCAAAGAACTGTCACTTACCGAGTGGTTTCCATGCCCAGAGATGGCGCTTGCCTTTTCCATTCTCTTTGTTACATATTGCACAGCCATATCAGGCTCACTCTTGATATCAGGAGGAACATTGTGTCTTATGTATTGAATGACTGGGACAGGTTCAAGGTGTGGGCTGATGACGGTACAGTAGATAATTATACTACACAGGAGCACTATAAGAGTGAAATGCTTAAGCCCTTCACCTATGGTTCTGCATGTGAGTTGATGGCTGCCGCTGAATTGTTGGTTGTAAACTTTCAAGTGTACGAAATGGCCAAATATTTTACACCTTTCGACAACTGCCAATGCCTCTTAAACATCTTAGATTCACAGGTGACGATTTGAGTAGTGAACACTTTGATGTTTATGAATGTTTAAACTCTCAAAAGCTGGATGTGAAGTTATCGATGAAACCGGTTGTATGCTTACAATGCTTGACAGATGCCAAATGTCACTTCAACACAAGTAGTCCTGCAAATACTAACGTAATTGAAACAAACCATGAAACTCAAACCGATTATGACAGCAGCAATCCAAGCTGTGAGATTTGAAACAAGATTACTGTTCACATGGCCAACTGTACGTTGCATGCTCAAGAGTAAGCTCAGCGCACAGCTTGGTCATATTACAACCGGAGGACCGTACTGACAACATGGTATACAAAGTGATCCTTAACAAATAATTATTGGTATATTTCCCTCAGCTTAAAAAGGTTTCATTTTCTTCTTAATAAAAATTTTCAGGCAGTACTTCGCCGCTGCGAAGCGCAGGTATTTTGCTAGTTGTACTTATAAGTACAAACAGTTCTACCAAGAGCACTTGATGGACTGATTGTGTATGTTTATAGCTCTTGGAATCAAACTGTTTCTGTACCGCAAGCTCCCTTCAGGAAAGGCTCTGAGTGTTTGCCAAATGGGAGAAGTTCTGCTGTACAGCCATGATTCCATACTCAGATACAGTGGGCAAAAAACTCTTGAGTGGTGCACTGAGAATAACAATACTAAAGCAGCTATGGTATTTGGAATAGTTTGGCCATTCCGTGCACCATTATATGGTTACAAGTTAATTACAATCAGATGCCTTAAACTAAAAAAAAAAAAAAGATATGCGGTTAATTTCAGTGTATAAAGCCACATCAGGGATGTGAATCTAAAAAATAAATGGGAACCACACAGGAACAGTAGCACTGTTTTGACCCTGGCTGCTACCAGTTTGCAAAACCAAGGTAAAAACGCCAAGTTTTTTGCGAGTGTGGAAATGGGCGTATGCAACATTTTTGTGTGTACACACCGTTTATACATGAGGCCCCAGGACACTGGCACTGGCTGTTCTTCTCAACTCAAAGATACACATTACCCTGATTACCAATTGGTACAGGTGTGATGTAGCAGGTCCACAGCTCACGTAAAGAGATACTTTTTAAATAAATAATCACCCTACTCGTGGGTTAGAGAGGGGGCATGGTAGTGTGGTTGAAGCGGTTCTCAGGGCAATTCACGGTGTGGGCGTTTCTCCCCTAAGTGCACAGGTGAGGGACTGTCCACATCGTAGTTGTTCCTGGGAACCGTTTATTGCCACAGCCCCCACGTCCATTATAAAGAGACACCCGAGATGGTTAAGAACAAAGAAAGTAGAAAAAAAAAGCAGAAGCAGGCACAGAGAAGGCCAGCTGTAGGTATAGCGACTCTTCTGTTGTGTGGCCCAGACAGGGGAAGCAGGGGAGTCGAACGTAAAAAAAGCACTGGGCTTCTTTTTTTTTTTTTTTTTAAAAGAATGCTTCTTGTGTTATATTTTAACCTCGTTCTTTTTAAGAAGAGTATTTCCATTGATTTTAACCTCCACTTTTCACTTGCTTTTAATGGATTACTTATTTAATGAAGACTAGTTTGGAGACACTGCACTTATTTTGATCACTTTGTTTTTGTTGTTTGTTTTAAATAAAAGCACTTGACACTTTTGCACCATCCCCTTGCTTTGTTGTTGCCTCACTGCTAAGCTCATCGGTAACATTACCGATGGTGTAGAGTTCAAGGACTCCCAGACAGAAGATGGGAGCATGCAACGAACCAGCATTGTCACAACAGGTTTTCAGAATCAACCTACCCGAAAGATGAATTTGGCTATAATGGAGGAGATGAAGCTAGAGGTGACATCAGAGTATATAAAGATATGGCTCGCATCCTAAAGAATGCCCAGGAGCACAGGAAGTAGAGGAAATAGCTGAATGGATTGCAAACAAAACATACATAAGTAGTTTTGCATCATGCAACTTGTTTCAACATTTTTACGTAAATGCAAACTGCCTCCTTTGTTAGGAAAGAAGCAGAGGTGCACAGCTGCAATGTGTCGGACAAAAAGGCTCAAAAAGTTACTTGGCTTTAATGGATGCTATCCTGCGTTACAAGAAATATGGCCTATTGAAAAACAATTAAAATTCTTGGACACTGCTGTGCTTCATTACACTCTATAAAGTCCTTTAAGTACCTTGAAAATAAGAATATTTCATAATCTGTTCTAGAAGCAATTCCTCAGATATGCCATGCGAAACATTTTCCCTTCATGTGCAATTTTAGCTAATTTAGCACTTCACAGTTCAACAGTATCAATAGCGGCACAGCCCTAGATTAGCTTCCATAGCAGACAGCAGAACTGGAAGATGTTTGAGTAGTCACTAATTACATATCCATGATAATATATAAACAAATAGCAGTTGTGCCCATCATTCAATACTGCTCCAAAGGACTGATGCCAAGTGTCAAATTTAGTATAAAAAAAAAAAAGTTCTGCATTCACAGAACAATTTAGCCCTATAAATTTCATACAGAAATGTCGTAAATGTGATCTAATCCACAGACTAAAGTTGACCTGCTTGTTTCAACTTTTTAAGCACTATGCTATCAACAGTCTTTAACCCTCTCAAACATGCATTGAAGAAAGCATGTTGGGGAATCAAAAAAAAAACAAAAAAAAAAAAACTTAAAAGCACAGATCTTTAAAAAGTACGGACTAGACTGTGATATAAATTTCACCATATGACCGGAAATGAGCAACCATGATGTGACAGAAGTGTAGACTTTCAGCTTTAATTTGAGGGGTTCAACAAAAATATCATATAAGTAATTTATACATTGTGGCCCCCCCGACAAACACCACCGCTTTTTAGCTAGTCAAAAGAATTCAGACAACTGACTAACAAGCTGTTTCATTACTTGGTGTGGGCAGTTTCCTTGAGGGATGTCTCAAGAACAGGTATTTTGGTAGTAATTCAATATCAAAATTCCAAAAACATAATTCATTCAGCGTCGCTGTCAAATCTCAGCACTAGATTCTCATTTTAAAATACTTCTTTTGTCTGAGGAAGAAGTGTGAGGACACATTTTTGAGACTGTCTGAATGCAACAGTTACACGTGAGCAAATGTATGACTAACTCAAAAAATTATAGAAATAAATGTATCTTTAATTTCAGTTAATTCAGGATTAATTTTTAAAATGTCTAATAGGTGAATAAATTTGGCTAACAGGTTACTGAAAAATATTGATGAAGCAATATTTATTTTTTTAATTGTTATTTTCTAGGTATGATGCAAGTATTTTATAATATAGATGCCACTGCTGTGCATTAAAACAAGGAGCTCCCCACAATACATGTGGAATCTGATGTGGCAACAGATACTGTATGTTTGCTAAATTAGGGTGAATTTTGAATGAGTGCAGTGCTTTTTTTTTGGTAATGATATTTTATTCCACATCTTGCTTTTGTTCTTATATCAAATGTTAACGGATCATTACTAATCAAGTATTGATTCTTAAATGTCATTCCATGCTTATGCACTATGCAGACACATTTCAAAAAAAGTGTTGGTGAAATTTGTCACATTATATTAAAATTCTCAATTCATGGTTATGTTATCCATAAAAAAGCCAGCACTTAAGCCACTCACATAAGTGCAAGCGAATTAAATCAAATTTTAAATAAAGATAAAAATTGATATTGCATCTAAAATCGGCACATTGTGATTCAAAATCAAATCAAGGCATCAGTGCCAATACATAGCCCTAATGCAGAGTACATTTCATTCTACTCCTTTCAGCATATATACCTTTTGTTCCAGTGCTTTCAGACTGTCAAGGAATCTCTGCCAGAAATCTTTGAAGAGTGGACGGTCAATCTTCTTGAGGCTCTCTTTGGTGCTGGCATCCACACTGACATAGAGCTGTGTGACTGGCTGGAGACTCCTGTGGGGTATAAATCAGGAAACATACTGTACAATAAATCTGCTACTGCTTTAATGTTCTTCCTTTTTGATTAGAACTAAAACTATTATAATTGGTTTAACATGAAAGAATAATCACATACAATGAGTGACATCAATGCCAGTCATTTAGAATAATGGTAAACAACAGTAACACATTCAGACTCTAGCAACTATTAAGAAATGTTTTTCTTATATTAGGAATGTGTGCTTTAAAAATAAATAAATAAAGAAAGAAAGCTACCACAGTGCACAATCTAATGCCCATTTACAGAGTAATAAAGTGGACACATGCAAAGGATGTGTCAGAAGGGTAAAGTTACAGTAGTTTTAATTCACCCTGGCTCTACAACTGAGTAATAACTGAGCATTTGAGATCTTACCTAAAAACAGGCAGCCATGTATAAGATGAGTGAAAAGTATCAACAAAGAAAAGAATTGGTAAGTTTAAAGCACATCTAAATAGAAATTATGTGGATTGATAAAAATATATATAAATTACACTATGCCTCATGCAAAAAAAAAAAATCAGATGCAAAATAATAATAATTAACAAAAGTTAAATTAATTTCAGTCTTTCAGCAGCATCCCTGTAGATGATTTGGAGTTAACTTGTAATACTTTTACACAAACTGTGAGGTTCAATTTTTCATACAGTGACTATAAAAAGTATAGTTTCCACACTTTATTACATAACATTCCTTCCTTTAACATTGAAGCACAAGGAAGGGGGATGAATATAAGGAAATATACAAACCATTAAATATCTCTTGGTGTGCACTTAACTCTAGGATCCAGAAACAGAAAGATGGCACAGCTGTAACTTTTGGGCAGGCCCTCCACAAAAAGTGAGTGATTATGAAAGAGGATGACTAAAGAGGAAGGTTATCAAGGGATCTATGATTAACTCTAAAGGGGTTACAAGATACTGTGCCTAAGATTTAAGATACTAATATTTAGCTCTCTCTGACACTAACTCATACTCCCATAAATCTAAGACAAGTGAAGTAGACACACACACACCCCACCAACACTAGACTAGAGATTACTAGAGGATGATTAGTACAATCCAGCTTTCTGGCCATCAAGTTGCCAAAAAAAAATTATAAAAAAATGTTATATATATATATATATATTATACACACACACACACATATATATACGAGGTGTGGCAGAAAAGTAATTTTTTTATTTACCAAAGTTTTTAATTTTTTTCAAACATCAATGTTGTCCCCTTCAAAGTAGTTCCCTTGGGCAGCTACACACCGATGGAGACGTTGTTGCCACTGTTGGTAGCAGCGCTGGAAGTCTTCAACCGGTATGGTCTTCAGCATGTCCGTTACACTCTTTTGGATGTTTTCTAAAGTCCCGAAATGACGTCCTTTGAGAACATTTTTTAGTTTAGGAAAAAGGAAAAAGTCACAAGGACTGAGGTCAGGTGAATAAGGGGGCTGGGGAACCACAGGAATGCGTTTTGAGGTCAAAAATTCTGTTATGGAGAGGACAGTGTGACATGGGGCGTTGTCATGATGGGGCATCCATTTGTCTGCAATGTCTGGTCTCACGCGAATGACCCTTTTTCTGATCCTTTCAAGGACGTCTTTATAAAAAACTTGGTTGACAGTTTGTCCTGGAGGAACAAATTCTTTGTGGACGATTCACCTTTTGTCAAAAAAAACAAATCAGCTTTGATTTGATCTTCGATTTGCTCATTCGAGCTTTCTTTGGTCGAGGAGAGTTTGCAGTGTGCCACTCCTGACTTTGCCTCTTGGTCTCAGGATCGTATTCAAAAATCCATGATTCATCACCTGTGATCACACGACTAAAGAAATCTTGCTCATTAGCGATTCTGTCAAGAAGATCAAGACACTTGTTTTTTCGATTGTCCTTCTGCCTAATTGTGAAGTTTTTCGGCAAAGACCTTTCGCATGTGCAAATGTTCAGTCAAAATTTGATGAACGGTAAATCTGTTCAAATTTAATTGTTCACTCAACATTCTTAATGTTAAACGACGGTCTGATCTCACACGATCGAGGTTTTCATTGGTTTTCGAAGTTGAAGGCCTCCCTGAACGGTGTTCATCTTCAACGTGTTTTCTGCCTTCTAAAAATGATTTGTGCCAGCGAAAAACTTGAGCTCGGGATAAAGAATGCTCCCCATAGGCCTGCTTTAACTTTTCAAACGTCACACTTAACACAAAATTTAACGGCACAACGTTGCTACAAATTCCGCTCTTCCATTTTGCGTGACGCACACCCAAAACACAACCGCTAATAGCAGTCACAAAAATCACGTAGTTAACGGAAGGAGTTGAAACTCGCACTGAGCTATGGGAGGGTACTGATACACATGCTCTATCAAGGACAACAGCGCAGCATTGCCAGATCCCTTGCAGTGTTGCCAGTCTCATTACGTTTCTGCCACACCTCGTAAATATATATATATATATATATAGTTCAAAAGAATTAAAGGAACACTTTTTAATCAGAGTATAGCATAAAGTCAATGAAACTTATGGGATATTAATCTGGTCAGTTAAGTAGCAGAGGGGGTTGTTAATCAGTTTCAGCTGCTGTGGTGTTAATGAAATTAACAACAGATGCACTAGAGGGGCAACAATGAGATAACCCCCAAAACAGGAATGGTTTAACAGGTGGAGGCCACTTACATTTTTCCCTCCTCATCTTTTCTGACTGTTTCTTCACTAGTTTTGCATTTGGCTACAGTCAGTGTCACTACTGGTAGCATGAGGCGATACCTGGACCCTACAGAGGTTGCACAGGTAGTCCAACTTCTCCAGGATGGCACATCAATACGTGTCATTGCCACAAGGTTTGCTGTGTCTTCCTGCACAGTCTCAAGAGCATGGAGGAGATTCTAGGAGACAAGCAGTTACTCTAGGAGAGCTGGAGAGGGCCATAGAAGGTCCATAACCCATCAGCAGGACCAGTATCTGCTCTTTTGGGCAAGGAGGAACAGGATGAGCACTGCCAGAGCCCTACAAAATGACCTCCAGCAGGCCACTGGTGTGAATGTCTCTGACCAAACAACCAGAAAGACTTCATGAGGGTGACCCAAGGGCCCCATGTCCTCTAATGGGCCCTGAGCTCACTGCCCAACAGCATGCAGCTCAATTGGCATTCGCCATAGAATACCAGAATTGGCAGATGCACCACTGGTGCCCTGTGCTTTTTACAGATGAGAGCAGGTTCACCCTGAGCACGTGACAGAAGTTAAAGGGTCTGGAGAAGCCATGGAGAACATTATGCTGCCGGTAACATCATTCAGCATGAGCAGTTTGGTGGTGGGTTAATGATTGTCTGGGGAGGCATATCCATGGAGGGTCACACAGACCGCTACAGGCTTGACAAAGGCACCTTGGCTGCCATTAGGTATCAGGATGAAATCCTTGGACCCATTGTCAGACCCTATGCTGGTACAGTGGCTCCTGGTGCACGACAATTCCTGGCCTCATGTGGTGAGAGTATGCAGGCAGTTCCTGGAGGATGAAGGAATGGATACCATTGACTGGCCACCACACTTTCTTGACCTAAATCCAATAGAACACCTCTGGGACATTATGTTTCGGTCCATCCAATGCCATCAGGTTGCACCTCAGACTGTCCAGGAGCTCAGTGATGCCCTGGTCCAGATCTGGGAGGAGATCCCCCACAACACCATCTGTCATCTCATTAGAAGCATGCACCGATGTTGTCAGGCATGTATACAAGAACACAGGTGCCATACAAAGTGCTGCGTACAATTTTGAGTTGCTGCAATTAAATTTTGGCAAAATGGACTAGCCTGCCACATAATTTTTTCACTTTGATTTTTGGGGCGTCTTTGAATTCAGGGCTCTGTATGTTGATCATTTTCATTTCCATCAAACGATGTGGCATCCTTTCATTCCTAACACATTACCCAGTCTATATCAGTATAGATATCCAGGAGGATTTCTTTTTCCCATTGAGATCTGATGTGTTTTCAAAGTGTTTCCTTTAATTAATAATATACACACAAAAAAATCGCCGAAATTATCAGAACCCCTGGAAATTTCCCAGAAAATGTACCATATCTCCCAGAAAACTGTTGCTATTACAAATGTTTTGGTATACACGTTTATTTCCTATATGTGCATTGGAACAACACAAAAAAAACAGAAAAAAAAGCCAAATCTGACATCATGTCACACAGAACTCCAAAAATGGGATGAACAAAATTGACACCTTTTCAAAATTATGGGTAAATCATTTCAAGCATATGATGCTCGTTTGAATGCACCTGTGGCAAGAAACAGGTGCTGGCAATATAGCAATCATACCTGAAGCCAATTAAAACGGTGAAAAGTTGACTCAACCTTTCTGTGGTGTGTCTTGAGTGTGTCACACTAAGCATGGAGAACAGAAAGAAGAGCAGAGAATTTTCTGAGGACTTGAGAACAAAAATTATGGAAAAATATCAACAATCTCAAGGCTACA
Organism: Polypterus senegalus; assembly: GCF_016835505.1. NCBI lineage: Eukaryota > Metazoa > Chordata > Cladistia > Polypteriformes > Polypteridae > Polypterus > Polypterus senegalus. Next base: position 119,836,569 of record NC_053159.1, on the reverse strand, counting down.
AGTCCATCTCCAGAGATCTTCATGTTCCTTTGTCCACTGTGCGCAACATAATCAAGAAGTTCACAACACATGGCACTGTAGCTAGTCTCCCTACACGTGGACAAAAGAGAAAAATGAATAAAAGACTGCAACGAAGGATAGTCCGAATGGTGGATAAACAGCCCCAATCATCTTAAAAACATATTCAAACTGTTCTGCATACTCAGGGTGCAACAGTGTCTGCTCGAACTATCTGTCGACATCTTAATGAAATGAAATGCTATGGCAAGAGAGCCAGGAGGACACCACTGCTGACACAAAAACATAAAAAAGCCAGACTGGAGTTTGCCAAAATGTACTTGAGGAAGCCAAAATCCTGCCAGGTGAATGTCTTGTGGACAGATGAGACCAAGGTAGAGCTTTTTGGTAAAGCTCATCATTCTACTGTTTACAGAAAATGGAATGAGGCCTACAAAGAAAAGAATAGTCAACCATGCTGGAGGTTCCAAGATGTTTTTATGCCTCTGGCACTGGATTCCTTGACTGTGTGCAAGGCATCATGAAATCTGAAGACTACCAAAAGATATTGGGGTACAATATAGGGCCCAGTGTCAGAAAGCTGTGTCTGCGTCAGAGGTCATGGGTTTTCCAGCAGGACAATGGCCACAAACATACCTCTAAAAGCACCCAGAAATGGATGAAGACAAAGTGCTGGAGAGTTCTGAAGTGGCCAGCAATGACTCTGGATCTAAATCCAATTGAACACTTATGGAGAGATCTCAAAATTGCTGTTGGGAGAAGGTGCCCTTCAAATCTGAGAGACATTGAGCAGTTTGCAAAAGAAGTTGAGAGGTGTAACAAGCTTGTTGATGGTTATAGGAAGCACTTGATTTCAGTTATTTTTTCCAAAGGGCGTGCAACCAAATATTAAATTGAGGGTGCCAATAATTTTGCCCAGCCAGTTTTTTGAGTTTTGTGTGAAAGGATGTCAGATTTGGCTTTTTTCTCTGTTTTTATTGTGTTGTTCCAATGCACATAAACGAAATAAACCTGTGTATACCAAAACATTTGTAATTGCAACAATTGTTTTTGGGAGAAATGGTGTATTTTCTGGGAAAATTCCAGGGGGTGCCGATAATTTTGGGTCAGACAGACAGACACACACAGCTTCAAATTATCCCATAGATTTTCGATGATATTCAAGTCAGGGGACTGTGACGGCCATTCCAGAACATTGTACTTCTACCTCTGCATGAATGCCTTTGTAGATTTTGAACTGTGCTTGGGTCATTGTCTTGTTTGAATATCTAATCCCTGCGTGACTTCAACTTTATGACTGATGCTTGAACATTATCCTGAAGAATTTGTTGATAATGGGTTGAATTCCTCTGACCCTCGACTTTAACAAGGGCCCCAGTCCCTGAACTAGCCCCACAGCCTCACAGCATGATGGAACCTCCACCAAATTGACAGTAGGTAGCAGGTGTTTTTCTTGGAATGCAGTATTCTTCCTCCATGCAAAGCGCTTTGTTATGATCAAATAACTCCATTTTTGTCTCATCAGTCCAAAGCACTTTGTTCCAAAATGAATTTGGCTTGTCTAAATTAGCATTTGCATACAACAAGCAACTCTGTTTGTGGCGTGAATGCAGAAAGGGCTTCTTTCTCATCACACCGCCATACTGATGTTCTTTGTGCAAATTGCGTTGAATTGTAGAACAATGAACAGATACACCATCTGCAGCAAGATGTTCTTGCAGGTCTTTGGAGATGACCTGTGCGTCGTCTGTAACCATTTTCACAATCCTGCGCATATGCCGCTCCTGTATTTTTCTTGGCCTGCCAGACCTGGGTTTAACGGCAACTGTGCCTGTGGCCTTCCATTTTCTGATTACATTCCTTACAGTTTAAACCTCTGAGATAGCTTTTTGTAGCCTTCCCCTTCCCTAAACCATGATACTGAACAATATTTTATTCAGATCTTTCGACAGTTGCTTTGAGGATCCCATGCTGTCACTCTTCAGAGGAGAGTCAAAGGGAAGCACAACTTGCAATTGACCACCTTAAATACATTTTCTCATGATTGGACACACCTGTCTATGAAGTTCAAGGCTTAACGAGCTAATCCAACCAATTTGGCGTTGCAAGTAATCAGTATTGAGCAGTTACATGCATTCAAATCAGCAAAATTACAAGGGTACCCACTTTTTTGCACAGCCAGTTTTTCACATTTGATTTAATTTCATACAACTAAATACTGCTTCACTAAAAATCTTTGATCAGAAAACACCCCAGTATGCAGATGTTCCTAGGAAATGAAAGACATACCACGGTTATCTTTTTTGTTGAAAGTAAATTATTATGCAGGCTGGGAGGGGTTGCCAAACAAGCTAGCAAAACAGAACCCTTTATAAAACTACATACATAAAACTTTGGCTTAGTAGCACGCCAATATTTTTCCCCCCTTTATACCAATTGCCTTTTTTGTACCATGGACTGGGTTCATGTACAGCAAATTTCCATGGACCGACAATCGTGTACACAAAATAAAACATAGTAAAGTGCATAATAAATACAACTCACTATAATGCAGAATCAGTGGGAGCCCTGTGCTTTTAGTCCTGCAACGAGACCGTCCCATCTAGGGGTGATGGAAGACAATGACATCCTAAGTGTGTTCAGTATGTCCAATCTACTCCATAATTTCGTTTTGATTACTGTCACTGCAAAAGACCCTGATTCACAAAGATAGGATGTTGGGAATTAAAGTAGGGTTTTCAGCGCTTTTGTGGCACTCTCCGAATAGTCCACCTTGATTTTAATCCAGAATCGGCACAGTTGAAGTTGTCTCGAACATACTTTTAAAGACAACTGTCATTTGTACTCTCAAGAAGTTGATCTTTTTTCCCCAGCATTGACAAGGTTGATTCACCTGGCATGTTCACAAATGTGTCAAACATCCATTCCTTCCTAACTTGTGGGTTTTTTGTGGTTGGGAAGTAACACACAAACCTTTTTAAAATAAAAGATAGGTTATCATGCACCAGCTGGGAGAATCAAGGCCCAGACTCAGTCTCTTCCAAAAATCTCTGCTAATGTTAGAAACATGTCAGATATCCCTACGTTTACTCACTGTCCCCACAGTTTCAGTTTGGCTTTGAATGCAAACACTATGTACCAACTTGAAGACAGTTGGCATTCTTCCCTGTAGTGAGCTGATTGAGTTCACGGAGTAGGCTGAATATGTCACACAAATAATCGAGTTGTGATCCATTCCATGTTACTAAAATATGCTGCCAGTGGTGACGGTTTTTCTTTTTTTTTTTTTTAAATTTCATTCATTTTATTGTAATCACTAGCAAAATACCCGTGCTTCGGGTATTTTTTAAGAAGTAAACCTTTTTAAACTGAGGGAAAATATGGCAATAATTATTTGTTAAGGATCTCTTTGTATACCATGTTGTCAGTTCGACCCCCCAGTTGTAACATGACTAAGCTGTGCGCGGAGCTTACTCTTAAGGATGCAACGTACAGTTGGCCATGTGAACAGTAATCTTGTCTCAAATCTCACAGCTTGGACTGCTGCGGTCATAATCGGTTTGAGTTTCATGGTTTGTTTCAATTATGACAGTATTTGCAGGATTTGTTGTGTTGAAGTGACATTTGGCATCTGTCAAGCGTTGTCAGCACACAACCGGTTTCATCGATAAAATCACATCCAGCTTTTGAGAGTTTAAACATTCATAAACATCTAAGTATCCACTACTGAAATCGTCACCTGTGAATCTAAGATGTTTAAGAGGCATTGGTGGTTGTGGAAAGGTGTAAAATATTTGGCCATTTCGGTACACTTGAAAGCAACAACCGAACAATTCAGTGGCATCCATCAACTCACATGCAGAACCATAGGTGAAGGGCTTAAGCAATTCACTCTTATAGTGCTCCTGTGTAGTATAATTATCTCCTGTACCGTCATCAGTCCACACCTTGAACCTATCCCATTCATTCAATACATAAGACACAATGTTCCTCCGAATATCAAGAGTGAGCCTGATATGGCCGTGCAATATGATCATCTCGATAGACATGGTAATGGGGGTTGGAATGATAAAGGAAATGGGTACCTGAGCAATGTAAAGTGTAAAATACCTACACAATAACTATAATTGTAATAAACAAACAATAAAACAGTGGAGAAGCCGTGGATTAAACAAAAAGGCTGTAGTTATCAGTAGGGAGACGTGAATCCCGTGGTGAAGCAAGGAAGGGAATGTAGAGACCGGAGCGACGGATGGTCTTATATAGGCAGGCAGCCAACAACGTGGGAGGCGTTGGGATGGGGGACCCAACACCGCCTCACACGGCGACCGAGCTTCAGGCTATGGACGTATAAATGTACGTAAGTAGGATTCAGTTAGAGTTGGGAACCTGTGTACCAAATTTCTTGAAGATGGGCCCATAAGTAACAAAGACTATTGAAAAGTTAAATATGGCGGCCGACAGTGGCATCATACCACCGAAATAAGTACATTACATTGGTTTCGGTTAGCTCCGAGAAGCCGCCTACCAAATTTCGAGAAGATGGGGCCATAAATAAGAAAGTTCAACATGGCATACGTTGTTGACCGTTATGACCATTAAGCGTAGAATTTCTAAATGAAACCTGCTAAACTTTTGTAAGTAAGCTGTAAGGAATGAGCATGCCAAATTTCAGCCTTCTACCTACACGGGAAGTTGGAGAATTAGTGATGTTGAAAAGTTCAATATGGCTGACAGTGGCATCATACCACCGAAATAAGTACGTACATTGGTTTCGGTTAGCTCAGGGAAGCCACCTACCAAATTTCATGAAGATGGGGCCATAATTAAGAACATTATGACCGTTAAGTGTAGAAGTTCGAAAAGAAACCTGCTTAACTTTTTTAAGTATGCTGTAAGGAATAAGCCTGCAAAATTTCAGCTTTCTACCTACATGGGAAGTTGGAGAATTAGTGATGAGTTAGTTAGTCAGTCAGTGAATGAGTGAGTGAGTGAGCGAGTGAGGGCTTTGCCTTTTATTATTATAGATTCCATACAAATAAATCAATTTTTACAAAAAAGGATGAAAACCACTTAACCCCCACCCAATAAAAAGAGCATGGGCAACGGAGTAAAACTTAAAGCTTGTAAACATACCTAAATTGATTAGTTTAAAAGGGCAAAAAGGGCAATAGAAATGAATGGAGAAGAAAAAGAATTGCTTCCTCGGTGCTTTAAGAGCTTATTCTAAAATATTATTGATTAGATCCTGCCAGGTTTTGAAAAAATTCTGTACCGATCCTCTAACTGAGAATTTGATTTTTTCCAATTTCAAAACAGTATAAAACATCGGTTTCCCACTGACTTAAAAGAGGAGAGTTAGGATTCTTCCAGTTTAGCAAAATTAATCTGCGTGCCAATAGTGTAGTGAATGCAATCACAGTTTTTTTTGTCCTTCTCCACTTTAAGCCCATCTGGAACACCACCAAACAGCTGTTAATGGGCACTTAAAAATTTTGGTCCAAAATTATGTTAATTTGCTGCAGGCCCAAAACATGTGACCCAGTGAAGCTGGGACTTGATTACAGCGTCCACAGGTTGGATCTTGACCTGGGAACATTTTGGACAGTATTAAGCAAGATAGGTGTGCTCGATATATAATTTTGAGTTGAATAATTGTATTCTTTGCGCATATGGAGCTCGAGTGAATTCTCTGCATTGCTACCTTCCACTCCTTTTCTGATATATTGATTAAGAGATCTTTTTCCCACTGTCCTCTTGGATCTTTGAGAGGGAGGGACTGTAAAATATATTTTTTTTTTTTATACTGCAGAGATGGTGTCTAAGTCCTCGAAATTGAGCAATATTTTTCCAGCCCAGAGGAGGGTGCAAGATGAGGAAAATCGGGCAGGTTCTGTTTAACAAAGTTCCTAATTTGAAGAAGGTGAAAGAAATGTGTAGCTGTAAAATTAAATTTGGATTGTAATTGTTCATAGGATGCAAAGATGTTGTCTATATAAAGTTTTCTAAGCAATCTAATCCCAAATCTTTTCCAGATATTAAAAGCTGCATATGTTTGCGAGGGTTGAAAGAGGTGGTTCTCTTGTAGAGGTGCCACAGATAAAAGATTCTCCATCCTAAAATGCTTTCTACAATGGTTCCAAATTCTGAGTGAGTGAAGCACTAATGGATTAGTAGTAAAATGGTGATAACTTACATTTGTTTGGGCACAGAGCAGGGAATATAAAGAAAGTACTGTAGGATTTTACTTCTATTGCGGACCAAGCCTGTGTATGTTCATTTATTTGTGTCCAGGTTTTTATAGCTTATATGTTTGCTGCCCAGTAATAAAACAGTTAGGTAGAGGCATGCCACCATCTGCCTTAGGTCTTTGTAGGGGCGCTCTTTGGATACGTGGATGTTTCGAGTTCCAAATGAGGTTATTGTTGAATCTAACTGCTTAAAAATGATTCATTAATGTATACTGGAATGTTTTGAAATAAAAAAGCAGCTTTTGAAGAATACTCATCTTAACAACGTTAATTCTTCCAACTAGAATGAGATGAAGGGTTGACCATCTATGCAAGTGTTGCTTAATTTTTTCCATACAGATGGCAAAATTTTGTTGATAAAGAGCTTTGTGTTCACTTGTGATGTTTACCCCTAGGTATTTAAACTGATCTGCAATGATAAAAGGTAGGGTGTCTAATCTAATATTATATGCTTGAGAATTCACTGGAAAGAGTACACTTTTATTCAAATTAATTCTGAGACCAGAGATCTTTTGAAATTCTGTAAGTGCTGTTAAGACTGCAGGCACAGTATATTGTGGGTCTGATATATACAGTACCATATCGTCTGCATATAGAGAAATTTTCTGTTCCAGTCCCTCTTTGATAATCCCCTTTATCTGATAAGCCAGTGGTTCAATGGCGATTGCAAATAGCAAGCATCCTTGTCTGGTACCACATTCTAGTTTAAAGTAGTCTGAGCAAATGTTGTTAATACAGACTGAAGCTTCTGGATTGGTATACAGTAGTTTGATCCATGCACAAATGTTCAAGCCAAACCCAAATTTCTCTAATGTAGTGAAAAGGTATTTCCATTCAATCATGTCAAATGTTTTTTTCCGCAACCAATGCTATTATCATTTCTGAGGTGTTTGACTTTATTGGTGAGTATATTACATTAAACAGGCATTGAACATTGGAAGATAAGTGTCGGCCCTTGATAAATCCAGTTTGATCTTGTGATATTCTCGAAGGCAGCACTTTCTCCATCCTTCTAGCTACGATTTCTGGGAGCATTTTAACATCATTATTCAAAAGTGAAATTGGTCTGCATGATGCACATTGTAATAAGTCCTTATTTTGTTTAGGAAAGACGATGATTAATGCTTGGTGAAAAGTTTGAGGTAAAATTTGATTGTCTCTAGCTTCTGTAAATGTTGCTAATAAAAGGGGAGCTAGCCGAGTGGAGAACTTCTTATAAAATTCTACATGGTAGCCATCAGGGCCTGCTGCTTTCCCACCCTGAAGTGACTTTATAGCATCTAGTATTTCTGATAGCGCCAGAGATTTTATCGAGTTCCTCCACACTAAAAGTGTCTGCTTGTGGTATCTGTAATGTATCCAGAAATGCATTAGATTGTGTGTATGATATGCTGTGGTGGTGAACGCTGGCGTGACTGCTCGCCGCTGCCTCTCCCCTCTCTTTTTTAGAGGTTAAATTCTTAAATACTTTTTAATTAACTTCTTTTAAGCATTTTTTGAACAATTCATAACAACTGTTGTGGACTTTCTGTGAACTCCAAGTAAGCTTTAAAACTTTTTGATCAAATTGAATTCGATTTGAAATCTTATCGGATTGATGGATGCGATTAACAACTTCTAACGATGGCAGGATCAGTGCAAGGAAACTGGGTATGCAAGGCTCTTACCTGTCTTGTGCTAGCCCTTTGCCTCCTGTTGACGATGATTCAGCCGGTTTTGGGCCTGTATCAATATTCGGCGGCGGAACTTCTTCAACTCCGACCAAGGTTGACTAGATCTCCTGTGGACGTCCTGTTAACCTTCCTGGACATCTTTTTTCAGCCACAACGGAGATATATCCACAGAGGCTCCCACCAGAATTTTCAACAGGATACTCGAGCTCCAATAACCTCTTACTGGTCCATTTCTCGTCCACCGCTGAGGCCATCTGGCAGAGCCTCGAATTCGAGTGTATTAGCCAGCCTAGCTACGGTGGCTAGCGCTCCTGCTCATCTCAGCGAGGATACCATCAACTTTGCTCATCTTAACATCCGTTCCCTTACAGGAAAGACTCATCTCATTCAGGATCTTCTTACGGATCGTAACATTGACATTCTTTCTCTAAATGAGACGTAGCAGCAACCCCAGGACTTTACTTTGCTCAACGAAGCAACACCTCCTGGGTTTGTTTACATGGCTCAACCTCGCACCTCTGGTCGTGGAGGAGGTCTCACGATACTCTTCCACGAAACAATGTGAGTTACGCCACTGACAGTTTCTTCTAATGGTTCATTTGAGTCTCTTGTTTGTCAAAGATCTCAGTATTAATTGACAACACATCTGTTACTTGTACAGGTCAGATAAAAAGCCTTGGTGTAATTCTGGATAGCACGTTGTCTTTTCAGTCTCACATTAGTTCTGTTACCCGAGCAGCTTACTTTCACGTGCGTAACATTAATCGCCTGCGTCCATCTTTGTCAAATCACTCTACTGATATTTTAGTCAACAGTTTGGTCACCTCCCGCCTGGATTATTGCAATTCACTTCTCTTTGGTCTGCCCCAAAAGTTACTACATAAACTTCAACTTGTTTAGAACTCGGCTGCTCGTATAATTACTAAAACACCCTATTCTGATTACATTACACCTGTTATTCAGCAGCTTCATTGGCTGCCAATAAAGTTTAGGGTCAACTATAAAATTTTAGTCCTTACATATAAAGCCTTGTTCACACAGGCGTTAAAATCGAGCGTTTTTTTTGTGTTCGTAGCGTCCAGGTGAGCGTGGATCAAGCGCCGAATGTTTTCTACACGTAGGAGTCAATGAGAGTGTTCACACGGGCTTTGGTGGCGTCGTTTGTCCGGCAGCGTTTATACGCCATCAAAAAAACGTTGCATGCAGCTTTTTCTTGGCATTCAAAACCCAACGAACGCAAGGAAACCGCTTCTAGTTCGGTTTTCTTTGCGTTTATTTTACGCTTCGGAGGACCAGATATATCCCATGATCCTACATGATATACAACATATATATTTTCATATTGCTTATTTTATTTTATTGTCTCATGTAATTTGTAAACCATGAACCTATTAATTTATGTTCTAATATAATATTTGATAATGATTATGTAGGGGGCAATCCATGGGGGTTTGGGGGCATTTCAGTGCATAACACCGGTGTAAGCGCACACTTTCGACTACTGTTTCCTTACCTCAAAGTGACAAGTAGTCTCTCTTTGGGGCTAACACCAAGTCGCATATTGGTTGATCGGCGTGCAATGTGGCATTGCACCAGCTGCAGCAGACAATCAAAAGTGGAAACCGACATCCGACAGTAATTAAAAAACTTGCGCGGAAATTTTTGCATTTCTTCATAAAGCACAAAAAAACTTCCTTTAACCCGACGTTGTGCAGTCAGAGGATGAACCCAGTAGCGGCGCGATTTTTCTCTCCCCGCCGTATTAAGAGTATTTTTAAAACAAGAAGATTAATATCTAACATAGCAAAATGGTCCATATTGAAAGGAGGCACCTCAAATAAAACGACAAGGGCTTTTATATCCAGTTCCCGACACTGCCTCCACAGGTTAACACACAAACTACAATTTGGGCTGCAGGCTGGCGTTAGACAGAGACAAACGAATGCCGGTGTAGAAGTCAATCGATCACCACCACAAAATGCAACATAAAACATCTAGGACGTTCAGAGCAAGTTCGTTTATCCAAAAACTTAACGCCCGTGTGAACAAGGCCTAAGGCTATTCATAATCTTGCCCCTACATATCTCTCACAGCTCCTACAAGTCACTAAACCCTCTCGCATGCTCAGATCCTCTTCTTTCATCAACTTAAATAATCCACCAGCACATCTTGTCACGATGGGATATCGAGCGTTTAGCAGATCGGCACCCTCCTTATGGAACTCATTACCTGCCTACCTTAGGAACAGGACTACCCTTCACCAATTTCAGGTTAATCTTAAAACTCATCTGTTCAAAATTGCTTATTCACTGCAATTGTTACTGGTGTTGTTTTATTTAGATTTTAATTTTTAAGTTATTGAATGTTTAATTTATCTGATTGTACAGTGACCTTGAGTTTTTTGAAAGGCGCTTCAAATAAAATGTATTATTATTATTATTGTTGTCTTCTTTAAACTCAGTAGAATATAAGGATTTATAGTAGCCTCTAAATGTGTAGATTATGTTTTTATGGTCAATGATTTAATCTCCGTTCATGTTGGGGATTGCATTGCAAACTTCTTGCTTATGGATTTGTTGAGCTAAAAGCTTATTAGCTTTCTCTCCGTGTTGATAATAGTGATGTCTTGATTTATAAAATTAGTTGTTCAGTTTCTTTAGTTGTGAGGAGGTTGAGTTCTGAATGTAGAGCCTGCCTTTTCCTATGTAGAGCCTCGCTTGGACGCCTGGCATGTTCTTCATCTGTTTTAGTAATTTCGCCTCTTAGCTCTGATACTTTCTTGGTTTCTAACTTATTCCTGTGGGAAAGATATGAAATAATCTGTCCTCTTAAGAAGGCCTTGAGAGTTTCCCTAGAGTATTATTGCAAACACCTCTGAGGATCTATTTGTCTCTAGGAAGAAACTGATTTGTTTGGATATGAATTCTGTACAGTTCTCATCTGCTAATAGAAGTGGGTTAAGACGCCATCTGCGCGGTGAGAGTGTTGGGCATAATGACTTTAGCTCCAAGATCAGAGGTGCATGGTCGGTGATAACAATAGTGTCATACTTGCAAGATTTAACTGTAGGCAGGAAATTATCTATAAAAAAATAATCTATTCTTGAGTAGCAATGATGTACTGGTGAGTAGAACGAATATGTTCCTGAGTTTGGGTTTAGAAACCACCAGGGTTCTGATAAGTTGTGGTCAGTTACAAACTGTGTAATTGTCTTAGCTGTGTTAGATGTGATTCCCCCCTGAGACAGGAGTCCTATCTAAGAGTGGATTTAAAACACAATTAAAGTGCCCAGCCATTATAATTTTATGAGTGTTCACATTGGGAATGGAAGCAAATACATTTTGCATGAATTCCTTATCATCAATATTAGGTGCATAAACATTTACCAAAATCACTTTACAATTAAATACGTTGCCCATAACAATCACATATCTCCCTTCAGGATCAGATCCTACATCTGATGCTACAAATGAGACGGTTCTATGTATGAAAATTCCCACTCCTCTAGTTTTCTTTGTAAAGCTAGAATGGAACATTTGGCCAGTCCAGTCCCTTTGCAGCCAGAACTGATCTTTGCTTAGTAAGTGGGTCTCCTGTAAAAATACTACTTTAGCTTTTAAACCTGTTAGGAGAGAGAATACTTTCTCTTTCTCTTTAATTCGCGATTCAGGCCTTTAACATTCCAGCTCACAAAGTTAACTGTCCCATCATGGAGACATTGATTCTGAATTTTTGATGTCATTTTATAGTCATTTTACATAATTAACTGGAAGTGAGACAGTTTTAACCTTAATTTCCAGTTTCCCCATGAGCTATTACCATGCAGCCTATTGTTACGTTGATAGCTGTAATTATAAGGGTTAAAATGATAGATTAGATATAGTCTGCTCTCTTTCTCTTCCTCCCTTACAACCCCCGACCCCCAATCCCCCCCAAACAAACAAACAGTCTTCTTTAGGGCAGTTTAAAAAAAAAAAAAAAAAAAAAAAAAAGATTAATTTCTTCCACACACACACGTATATAACTGTAAGTAAAACAAACAGAAATCGTCCGAGTAATGAAAAGAATGCAGAATTATAATATCCGTATCATTACAAGTGGATTAGACAGCAGGTGATATCTACAGTACTTGCCATGCCATGACAGGATATGACTCACTATTATGTTTCAAAAAAAGTGTCAGGATCAGCTTCCTTAATTCCTTTTCTGCTTCTTCCTTGCTGGCAAAAACAAAGAATTGACCTTGCAATTCCACTTTCAGTTTGGCAGGATACAAGAGACTGTATTTAAATAGCAGTTACGGCAAGCCGATATCAATGTTGTAGAAGGCTGCACGTTTAGCAGCTGCTGCAGGAGAGAAATCTGGGAAAATACAAATGTAGTTATTTTCAAATATAATCTCTTGCTTGTGTCTGAGACGTGCCGTCACATCTATCTTAAATAATAATCTCTCGAAGCGGACAATAAAAGACCTAGGTCTAAATGTTCAGTTATTTTAGAGAAAAGTTCAACTGCAAATTTTTATGGGTTTGGACTTTCACGATTCTCAGGTAGACCTTCGATTCTAATATTATTCCTTCTGCATCCATCTTCCAGAGCAGCAAGTATGTCTCAGAGTTTCTTCATTCAGAATTTGCAGCTGTAGCTTTTCCATTTGCGTTAGATGCCAGTTGTTCCGATGCTTCAATTCGGGCTCTAAATGTCTGCTTAACATCATCCAACTGATCAGCAAGTTTCTTCAGTTTAGACATATTTTCTTGGAGGTGTTCCTCAGTTTTCCCCAGCAAACCTTTAAAGGTCGCATCAAAACAATTGTATAGAAGCATTTCCAGTTCTTTAATATCTTTCTTCATATTTTTTGAATGTCTTGGCCGAGGCCATGGCCGACGACGTGATCATTTCCTTCAGTTCGGAGAAATCGTTTCGGCTTTTGTGCTCCGCAGGTGAAGTGGCAACCCCGGTTATAGCCGATGTTTCAGGCTCGCGAGGAATGAATGAAAGCACGGATGGCAAGGCCATTTCTGGCTTCAAGTGATCTACTGGAATCGGCGAGCTCTCGTGACCTGCATCACTTGCAACTTCGCTCCCATTTTCGCTCTCGACTGGAGAATTTGCAGTGGAGCGGGGTCCTGGGAAGTCTGTGCATTCGCCTGCCTGTTTCAGGTCAGTCTCAGGCCGTACCTCTCACTTGGGCTAGGGCTTGATGTCTGTCTAGTCTTGGATGTAGCTTTAAGTTTCCTTTCCAGTTCTTTCTGACCCCCTTTCTTGTTACTCATGTTTATATATTGTAGTGGAAATCCCTTGGGTTGGGTAAATACAGGATACCTCAAAAATATGAAATAAGTGAAAAAAATAAAGCCGCTGCTAACGGAGTTCCGCTTCACTTTCATATGATTAAAGCAATATTTAAAAACTAACCTAATCCAATAAAGGGTTGCAGAGATTGGCGGCTATAATTGCAATACTGGTTAAAGAAAGAATCTAGTTCAGACAGACTGCCAATTTACTGAAGAGCCCATTCATATGCATAAACAAAATGGAGTCAGTTTTGAGCAGCCATTTAACCAGAATTTGATCTTCAAGGAGAAACCTATGTGAATACTACCCAAGCACACCTGAAGAGAACTTAACATAGACATTAATAGGACTGGAACCCAGGACCACTGCATCCGTCAAAAATAATTACAACTGCACTGTCTATAGAACTGGGGTGTTGTACCGTGTTGGCCAATGTGGATGCAATGAGAAGTCATGCAAAATGACCTTTAATTGGCTTACTAAAAATATTACAATATGCAAGCTTTCAAGGCAGCTAATACCCCTTCTTCAGGCAGATAAAACTGACAACTTGAATTTGAAAAAGAATAAAATTATTGCAATATGCCACATAGGGCATACTATTAAAAGCTTAAATACATTGAGAAACTGAACCTTTTTGGTGAACTTTAACAGTTTTTATAAAATAGTGATAACATTACAGCTTAGGTTGCATGTTTAGGACAATGAAAAGAAAGTTAATTATAATATTACTATAAAATATGTCTGCCTGATTTTTGTAAATATAGTTTGCTGAAGAAGAAAAGTCCAAAGAAAAATGACATTTAAATTCAAACTCAGGATTTTAATCTTTACCCCAGAACAAGCCCTGCTAATCTTTCGTTTTTTGCAAGTAATCTAAATGTGAACCATACAACAGAGGAAGAACCTAATTGAAAATAAATTCTGGTCACAGATGTCAATATCTTATTAAATTGCAATGAATTTATAAATGAAAAGGCTAATATAAGCTTTATGAAAAGTCCAAGTAATAGATGATGATTTTATAAAAGACTCTTAAGGTTTTGACCAGCTAATTACAGCTAAATCAATAAAAATCAGAACTGGGAGATTAACATCAAGATTATTACTAATGTGTTAAAAACACTGATTCAGTTACACCTTGCATCTGAGATATACTGCTTAGAAGAAAATTCTCAGTAAGTTAATTCTTTAAGGGTAAATACAGCTCAAGGTTTTTGCCTAGGAGAATGGTTTGCTAGCATGAGGATATAGGCAAGATAAATTAAGCTACTTTAATTTCTCAATCAGTTCCTCTATACGGTGATCCTGCTGCTCTCCAAGTATTATGAAGAATTAAAAACATTAATTAAAGAAAACTTTAGGTGCAAACAACAGTAATTTCTTAAGTCTCTTTAATTTTAGACTGAAACAATTCAGCTTTCTTCATAACCATCTTTCATGTTTGATTTTTGTCAAGACATCTTAAAACTAAAATTCATAATTAAAGGTTTCAAAATCACTGAATTTCAAATGACTTCTCTAGAACAGTAAAACAAATTAAGCATGGTGGATGGATTTAACTACTTACACCCTTATTGCTTCTCATTATTGTTTCCATAGGCTTGTTTCATTATGTACTGGGGCATATTTGTATATGATGTTGTTTATTCTCTTCATGTCCAATGGACTCTATTAATAAAAGCATCCATTGTTACAATACTAATATAATGTATCATGTAATAAAGTCTTGCTAGCTTAATGGTGAATCATTTTAATAAATGTAAAATCTATTCATCGTTCTTGCTTCAGTGAATCTCAAGGGCTAAGTGAAGCATTCACATATCAAATGATGATATACAATAATTACTTCATAAAAATGCAAAAACTGCAGAATCTAGCAAACCTAAAATCATTAAGACAAAAATACAGGCATGTCCACTGGACAAACAGACATAAACAAACTGCCTACTTTGGAATAAGCAACAATGCAAACCTCACTTAAATGTGTTGTACCTTACAAAGCAGTTTGCTATAATTATAGTGGAAGATTATAAACATGATACAAAAATGGCAGTGGGAAGGATCTTTCTGTAGCATCTTTCCTTAGATTTCAACTTCAAGCCCAAGAGATAACAGAGTACTACAACTGTTCATGTGGGGACATGTAGCATATATGCAAAAGAAGTGACATTATTATTTATAATAGATGTAGCCACTAAAAAAAATCCATGAGTTACTCAATAAACCTAAAATAATACACTTGAAAGCCAAATCTTGCTTTTGTAGAGGCAGCAACTGGACCCAAAATAAAAAATTTGTAACCACACAGTTCTAATTGAAATTAACCTATAAGTTATAAAAAATAAACCAAATTAAATTATAAAATTGGCCCGGAGTGCTAAATGAATGCTAATTAAATCACCAATCTCAGAATTTTACTCCCTGGAATAAAATTTTCACATCCCATTAGCCCACCATGAGGTAGGTCTCTTCCAATAAAGCAGCTGCCAATACCAAAATGTACGCAATCTCTACCAACGAAGTTCATCTCAAACAAGATTGCAACCTTACTACTGGATTTCAGGGAGAATCTTGGTACAATTCACCAGGGGCCTCATGCATAATGCCATGCGTAGAATTCACACTAAAACATGGCGTATGGACAAAAACGGAAAATGTTCGTGCACACAAAAAAATCCAGATGCATAAATCTATGCATTCGCCAACTTCCACTCCATAAATCCTGGTCAGCATGAAAAGTAACACGTGCCCGCGCCTGCTGCCACTCCCAGACTCCTCCCAGATTTCGGCCTCTTTGAATATGCAAATCAATATAAATAGCCCTTAAGCTTGGCGTTATGTGAAAAGGCAATGACAAAAGCACAGGGGAAATAGAAGAAATTCAGCGAATACCAAGTGGAGGCAAGGAAAATCGTACTATTTATTGGTTTAAACAGTGGTATAAACAACAAAAGGAAGTTGATCAAGTGACAGTGTCGGAGAAACTTGAAAGCTCAACTACAAAGTCACACAGTGCCTGAAATAAAAAAAAGAAGTTGTCAGATATCAAAGTCGCCGTGAAAAGGCAAGTCATAGCCCACCGTCTGAGTATCATATGAAAGCAAAAAAAATAGGGACACAGTGGGGAAAAAAAAAACTTGAAATGTCAACTTGAATATCAAAGAAAGTAGGGTGAAATGACACCTTTTATTGACTAACTAAATAGATTACAAATGCAAGCTTTTGAGGCAGATTAAGGGGCCTTAGCTGCCTCAAAAGCTTGCATTTATAATCTATTTAGTTAGTCAATAAAAGATGTCTTTTCACTCTACTTTGCCTGTATCAATCTATGGCTAACACAGTACAACACTCTACAACTTTAATCTCAAAAATTCCACTTTAATCACGTAGTTTATTTTGTCATTTAAGTAGATCATAAACTTCATCTTAAAATTGCTTAATTTACTAGTTTCTCAAATCCCATTGTAACTAAAGTAGCACGTTAAATGCTTTGTTTTTTATTTGTTCTTCTATGTGCTCTGTGTGTGTGTCTATCACTACGTGCTTCTTAAATGGGCTTTCTCTTCCTCTGGCTGGACACAGAATCCATTATATTCGTGATATTACAGCTCTCTGAATAATTAAAATACTGAAATGTATACTTGATATTTTCATGATGACAGGAATTAAAGCATGTATTAAACATGGGAACATGGTGGCGCAGTGATAGTGACGAGCCGGTGCCATGTCCAGAGATTGTTCATGCCTCCCCACAAGATGCTTGCAGAGCCGTGAGCAACCTTCGGTAAAATAATTACAGCAGTACTGTCTCTTTCAAACGTACTAACCCCCAATTCCTGTCCTTTTCTTTCTCCAAATACCCAGTCGCCACACAATCATCTATGTAATTGACGTTAAGCCATCTGTAAGCTGAACGCTGATTCTTTAAAACTTTGAAGGAACACTGAAATATCTTCGTAGTACATGTTTAATTATTCTACCCATCTATCCATCCATTGTCGCACCAGCCCCAGCAAGAAAACAGCACAAGGCAGGAACAATCCGTGAACAGAGCGACAATTGCTAGCGCTGCAACACTGTGTCCTCACATGTTTAATTGTTAACAATACAGATCATTTAAATGAAGTTAAAGTTTTATCTGTATAATATAATAAACATATTTTGCTGCATTTCATCTTAAAAATGATTGTCATCATATGTAAATACACACTTTTATAAAGTGGCTCAGGTTTTGTAATATAACTATCGCAAGTTTACAGTGAGGTAATTGTACTTATAAGTACAAACAGTTCTACAAGGAGCACTTGATGGACTGATTGATTGGGTTTATAGTTCTTGGGATGAAACAGTTTCTGAACCACGAGGTCCTTACAGGTCCGTTTGTTGCATGAGAGCTGTTCAAATAGGCAGCATGGCTGAGACGGCATGCGCTAGATGCTGTATACCGATAATTCTATTTCTGATCAGTTGCTGTAGAGCTGAGATTCCACACTCGGATACACTTATATAAATACTCCGAGTGGTGCATTGAGAGTAATATGGAAAAAGATGATCCGCTGTGGCAACCCTTAACGGGAGCAGCTGAAAGAAGAAGGTGGTGCAGCGAGAGTAACAACGTTAAAGCAGCTATGGTATTTGGAATAGTTTGGCTATTCCATGGACCATTATATTGTTACAGGTTAATTACAATTAGATGCTTTAAACTAATAAACAATATGAGGTTAATTTCAGTGTATATGATAAAGCAGTGTCAGGGATGTGGATCTAAAAAAGAAAGGGAAACCACACTGGAACAAAAGCACTGCTTTGACGCTGGGTGCCGCCAGTTTGGAAAACCGAGTGGAGAACTTGCGTATGCAAGGGTTTGAGATACCGTGGAAATGTGTGTGGCTTTACACCAAGTTTAGGTTTTATACATTGCAATTTGAGCATGGAAACAGGAGTACGCAACATTTTTGTGAAATTTAGAGATAAGCAAAAAAGATTTCTGGGGAACAATTAGTACCTTGATAAAGAAAGTGACTTATCAGAACATTTAGAAATATAAATCACTGGGGTATCAGCTTACATCCTTCTCCTCTAAAATAACCTACCTGGAAGGCCGGAGTCATAGAAATAATATCCATATTATTAGTCTTAAAATGTTAAAGGTGACAATGTCATTCATTGAACAGGCCTGTGATTTTTCCTGATCTAAATGACTGACCACAAAACTGACCATTGCCACAGAATATATTGTGCAGCCCAGTCTCATGAGGCCTCTGATTTCAAGATTTCTGAAGTATGCTGATCACCATGGACCTCATGCATAAACGGTGGTTACACACAAACATGTTGTGTATGCTTGATTCCACGCTCACATCATGATGTATAAAAACTAAAACACAAAGCCACGCACATTTTCACGGCAGCCTACCCCATTGTGTATGCACATTTCTGCTTGGTTTTGCAAACTGGCAGCACCAAGTGTCTAAGCAGCACCCAGCGTCAAAGAAGTGCTACTCTTTCTGTGTGGTCTCCCTTTTTTCAGATTTGCATCAGTGACACGGGATTTATCAAATATATTGAAATTAACTGGATATCATTTACAAAAATTTAACTTACTTGATTGAAATTATTCTGTAACAAAATAATGGTACACAGAATAACCAAACTATTCCAAATACCATATCTGCATTAGCATCATTACTGTCAGTGCACCACTCAGAGTAATTCAACCCAGTGTATGTGTGTGGTGTCATAGCTGCACAGCAACTGATCAGAAAGCTCTACGGCAGGTTGAGTCAAGAGCACAAAGTATTATCAGAATACAGCTTCCATCCCTGGAGGACAGTCATAGCACACACTGCCTAAAGAAAGCCACCAGCATCTAAATGGATTCCATGCAGCAGTCTATTTGAACTTGTTCCTGCCTCGCACTTGATGCTTGCTTGGACTGCCACAACTCTTGTATTTTCAGTAGGATTCTCAGTTTGTAACACTGAAATGGATGATGAATATCTTTCAGATCACAACTTTATTACGTTTGATGCCAATTTGCAGTATCTGCCTTCAGTGACCGATCCTCCCATTTATTGGTTGCGCAGCTTTAATTCCAAATCTGCTAGTCTTTTCTGTAATTCTTATGAAACTATTTCTTTATCATCTAGTGGTGAAGCATTCTTTCTGGATCTCAGCATCGATGAGCTCATGAATAAATTCACAGCTACGTGTGGATATTTTGAATGTTATAGCTCCACTTAAAGAAAGGAAATGTAAACCCAGAAGACAGCCATGGTTTAATGATGCTATGCACTCTCTAAGAAGGACGTGTAGGAAGGCTGAGAGAAAGTGGAAGGATCTTCAAAGACTCCCTTATTAATTATCAAGAGGCTATGAAGGCTGCAACAATATTTTTTTCAAATGTTATTGCAAGCAACTATAACAAACCTCAAGTATTATTTAGTATTGTTGATGCTGTGCTTAATCCATCCGAGGGTTCTCCAAATGCAGGGTCATCACTATCTTGATGACTTTTTGCAATACTTCATCAGTAAAATTACTGTTATCAGAGCTAACATTGTGCCTGTTGCTCAGGATCCGGTGGACATCCCTCACTCTGCTGTACTTCAGCAGTTTCAGCCACTCTCTATTTCGGACCTGACGAAAAGTATGAGTTGTATGAAGCAGTCTTTTTGCCCTCTGGATTTTATGCCTGCCTGATTCTTTAAAGGGGCATTTGATGTAATTGATCGTAATGTGCGGTCAACTGTTAACAGCTCACTGCAGACAGGGACTGTTCCTACGTGCTTTAAGCATGCAGTGATTCAACCCATATTTTCCATCATATTTCCAAATTACCATTTCTCGCTAAAGTCTTAGAGAAAGTTGTGGGTACCCAGCTACAGGCTTTTTTGGAGCAAAACATTCTTGAGAAGTTTTAGTTGGGATTCCGAATATTTCACAGCACTAAATCAGCGCTGCTAAGAGTGACAAACAATCTGTTGCTGGCAACTGATTTGGTGAAGTGCTCAGTGCCAATTTTATTGATTTTGAGTGTGGAGGTTGATACAGTTGATCATGACATTCTGATTAACAGGCTTGAGCAGTGGGTTGGTATTCAGGGTACTTGTCTTAAGTGTTTTGAGGATTATCTCAAAAGGCAGGACGTTTTCTGTACAGGTGGGTAGTTGAACGTCTCCTACTGCTTCGGTAACTTGTGAGAAACCTGAGGGGTCTGTTTTACAGTTACAGTTACTTCCTACAGTTAAATGAGTCAAATACTGAAGCCATTCTACTGTATTTAGTCAACCTACTGTTACCCAAAACATTGTTAGAACATTGGGTCCACTTGTCCCGCACTTAAAGCAATCAAAAATCTTGGGGTGATCTTGGATTCAAATTTGATAAACTGATAAATGCTGAGGTAAAGAGTAATTTCATCTACCTCAATAAAGCCAAGACGTTTTTGTCACTCAACAACCTACAAAAGCTAATTCATGCTTTTCTTATGCCTTGTTTGGATTACTGTAATGCCCTGTATGTTAGCTTATCCCGAACGAAACGGTCTCGCTTGCATATGGTGCAGAATGCAGCTGCTACAGTTTTAACTAGCAGAAAAAAAAAAAATGGAGCACATCTCTCTGGTGTTGGTCTCTCTTAGTTGGCTCCCTATTAGTTACAGGGTGAATTTTAAGATTTTTATTTTTGTTTTTAAAGCCCTTCATGGGTTGGCTCCACCGTATTAGCTGTGTTTACAGCTATTGCTCACTGTCCTATGTACGTGGTTGAAGCTGAGGGGTGATCATGGTTTCGCAGTGGCTGGTCCTAAATTGTGGAACAGTCTGCCCCTCGTAATAAGGTTGGCTCCTACACTTCATAGTTGTTGCTAAAAAAAAAAATCACTTTTTACTACCGAGTTCCTCTTATGTATTTTTATTTTGCATAATTTTATATTGCTATTTATGTTTGTGTGTCCTAATATGGGTCTGTATGACACTCTGACAGTGTGCTATGACTCACCATTTCACCTGGACAACTTTTTTTTTTTATTTTTTATTTCAGGCACTGTGCGACTTTCTGAACTTCAACTCTCGAGCGTCTCCACCATGCTGTATCACTCCATCAACTTCCTTTTGTGGTTTATACCACTGCTTAAGCCAACAAATAGATTTTTCCTAGCCTCCACTTCAACCCTGTGCTTTTGCAATTGTCTTTCATAAAATCCTGAACTTAAGGGGCTACTTAAATTGATTTGCATATTCAAAGGGGCATAATTCCGGGAGGAGTCAGGGTGTGGCAGTAGTCAGATGCACGTGCATTACTTTTCACGCTGACTGGGATTTATGGAGCTGAAGTGCGTGGAAGTTGTATATGAGAAGGTAGAATGTCAATGCCTGATCCACACGACCGATACACCCCTTATGTTATTGCAGGCTACCACAGTGCAAGGCTTAGTGACTTCCACATTTCCCCTAATACAAACAATGATATTTGCCATGCCGTGAATACTCCTTAAACAGCTAACATCTTGCTTGTCCTTGATAGCAATTATTTTGCCTTTCTGCACCATGGTGAAGCTCTACAAACCCAAATTCACTGGGCATATGTTTCCTTTGGAGGCATTAGCTCTCCGGTAATGTGTTCTTTTGAAATTGCGGCACATTAAGTAACTAAAAAATATAGTAATATGACAGAAAAGGCAATATCTCTCCCATCGATTATGGCGGTATAAAAATTACATGAGAAAAATATACTTTAGCTTACATTTACTGACGGTTGACGTGGTTACAGACGGGAAGCATAGGACAGACTTTTATCCAGGTGGGAGTCTAGATCTACGCAGTCTGCCATTTTTTCAGCACCACGCTGAGATGGTTTTCGGACGGAGGTCCGACACAGCTTTGAAGGGCTTGGCTGTTTTCCAAGCCTTTTAATACTGTCTGCTTCACTTGCTGGTCTTCTTGGTCTCCAAACAAGGGCAGGTAGGGACTGAACTCCTCCTCCACAAAATACAGAAATAACAATGCCTACATGCTGGTTCTCTTCAACAAGGAAAGAAGATTTTGTACTGACAGAGGACTGAAATACTATTCTGTGGTTAGGCTGACTATACAATCCTATAGTTGTCTTTGGCTATCTAATCCAATGCTTGGTTGGCAATTCTAAATGCGGAGCCCCTGTGTGCCAAACTTAGCATGCACATGTGAATAGAGCCTTTAACAGTGTTGTTCAGGCCAGTGACATAAAATATTAAAGAAAAATGTATTATAACAGCATATCACTTTTCATTGCTCTGCGTGGTTTTGGCTGCCTTTCTATATATAATCCACCAAGACACCCGACTACGGTGGGAGGGGGGTGTGTACAAAGTGCAGGAGCATCTAAGACGACGCATGTTTGTCGTGGATGCGAATTGCTCTATGTAGCGCGTAAAACAGTTTGCTATGGTGCACGCGGTCGTGCGTCGTAACCGAAAACTCCATTTTTAAAGACTGCTTACTTCATTGTGTTTTAACCTCAGTTGTAAAGGATTTTTTAAGGATCCCATGGGATACCCCTCACAAACTGTTTTACACGCTGCATATGGCGACTCACCTCCGAGAAACATGCCTCTATGAACAGTCAAGGTGGCTCGGAGGTACATAAGGCCTCTACGAAAGACGAATATAAATGATGCCGGTCTTTCTGTGTCGTTGAGCCTGAGTTGGTGGGCGTGGCTCTGCGAGTTGTCATCGTATCCAATGGTCTTGGAGTTGGTGGGCGTGGCTCCTCCCTGCGTGCGCCATAGGTATCTTACTTGTCGGCGACTTAGTGAATTATATATATATATATATATATATATATATATATATATATATATATATATATATATATTTGTTTTCAGTGGATGCTCCACCCCACTCATGAATACTGATGAGCTACCATAGAGATACCATAAAGTGCCAGACCTCATAGAAATCGTATGATATTCCATTTACTAAATGACAGCAGAACACTACCAGAGAATTATTGGGGCTTAACTCTATAAAATGTATCATTGCACGTTACCCAGGGCCTTACTCGGGATTAACCATAAATTGCATAGAATTCTAAACCTAAATTACGCTCAGTGTCAATACCAAAGGAGATTAAAAGAGCTTGTGAATACACTTAAAAGAATACTTTATCACAAAAGATAATGTGATTTTATGCTGGTGTATTAATACCTTAAAGGGGAAATATCTGTTCATTATCAGTGTACTAAGAAAGCCTATTCCTTTAAAAGACACAGCCTAAAGTACTGGGCATTTCAAAGCAGGACGATAGACTGAAATAAATGTGTGGAATCAAATCCATTCAAGCAGCAGAGCATTAAACATTTCAACAAGAATGTTTCTCTAGCAGATTTTCAAACAAATCATTTGTGTTATGTGTACGCGTCTCCTCACATGATATTTCTGCTACATATACATCTCATTAATATAATTTCATAGCCATTTCTTTCCAGTAAATAACACTGATCTGTTTGTTCTTAGTGCTCTTCAATCAAGCCATCTTTTTTACCATTATTAGACCTCGGTTTTGAAGCTGGACTTACTTCAACATCCTCAACAATATACCCGAAACCTATTTTCACCAGTTGTTTCCAAGAATCTAATCTCCACAACATTCAATGTAGGATAGTTCACCACACATAACCCCTGAAAGAGTTTTTGTATGAATCTGTACATTAATCTCTGTTGTCGGTTTTGCAAAGCATAGCACCTCCGGTACTTTTTTTTTTTTTTACATGTTATGGGGATACCTCCAAGTCTTGTTTTTTTTCCCCTGTAATATTTACACACTAATGAGTGCATTTTATAACTTTTTTTTTTTTTTATTCTTCTAACTTTGAGAATGCTGCAGAATGCTATTTTTTTTTCTCAATCACAAATAATACTTCAATAATCAAGTAATCACACAAAACATGATATTCCATAAATTAATTAAAAGCAAATCAAAATGCATGTTGTTAAATTTCAAAAATTTTACTAAGATATTCCCTTGATCTTTCAAGGAGAGCTAAGGCGGCCTGAACACAATATTTATTGTGAAATCTCATTACAGTATACAGTAATCCCC
Organism: Polypterus senegalus; assembly: GCF_016835505.1. Taxonomy (NCBI): domain Eukaryota; kingdom Metazoa; phylum Chordata; class Cladistia; order Polypteriformes; family Polypteridae; genus Polypterus; species Polypterus senegalus. The sequence continues at coordinate 119,812,244 of NC_053159.1, read as the reverse complement.
TGCCTATCGCGGAAGTTACATTCCAGACCCACCCGCTATAATGATGCTGGTGAAAATCCACGATATAGAAAGACAACATTTTTTTTTTTTTTACAGTTTAAGCTTTAAAATACCCATCCCACATGCTTTAAAACACATCTAAACTTATTAAAACACACTTTGTAAACACATATATGTGGATGTCGGGCTAAGGATATGAGTAACATCTTTCTATTATAAAACATTTTAACTTCACGCAAGACAAGGCAGTGAGACAGGATAAGAGCTGCTGTACAGGCTTTTAAATGATTGACACGCAGAGCGACAAGCTGAAAAAGCATCCTGGCAGATGTAGCACAGAGCCAGCACAAAGTTCACTTCTCCTTAGCGTGTATTCAGCTCCCCCCCTTCACAACACGAAGTGGCAGGAGCGTAGCGCGCCTCCAGGGAGGTGGGGTTTGAGCAAAGGTGAGCAGATGTGAGCACTTCTCCTTAACGTGCGCTCAGCCTTCACACACGTGCACACACACACCACTCTTCCTCCTCCTCCTCCTGCAGAACGCACAGAGCAAACAGAACAGCAATCTTGGTAGAAGCAGCACAAAGCCAGTAGCTTATCTGTCTACTTCTGCTTAGCGTGCATTCAGACCCCCTCCCCCCTTAACACGGGGAGCGGTACAAGTACCATGAGAAAGATTTAACCATTCCCGGTGCAGGAAGTAAAAGGACAAATATTGTTGTTACAAAAGTTTTAAAGTAAAAATCAAAATAATGCATATGTAAAAATTCCCATGAAAATCTCTTTAAGTTGTTTATCCGGTAAACCAACAAGGGGGTGAGTGAGCGAAGCGAACAGGGGGCGGAGCCCCCAAGTGAGAATTGTATTAATAAATCCGCGCTGTAGCAGGGGCGCGAAAGCTGAACCGCGATAGAGCAGGGGATTACTGTACTGCAGTACTTTTCCTACCACTAACTTACAGTTAGGTTTCAGTGTGGTAGAATTTTTTCATATATCAAAATTACACTTAATTTGTTTACTTTGAAAACAGTATAACTCTAGTGCTGCAACGTTTAGTCGACGTAATAGATGACATCGCTACAAAAAATCGATGTGTCAAACAGAACCTTCAATAGAAGCTCCAGTCACAAAGAACCACATTGGTTTTTGTAACTGCAATGCACTACATGAACGTCTGGGGGCAGTATCATTTGTTAATGTTTGTCAAGACTGCACACACTCCTACAAAAAATAAACATGGTTGCAATGGTGAGTCGGATAGAGGAGGGGGAAAGACATAAAAAAAAAAATGATAAAAAAAACACTATAAAGTTAGAGTTTTTGACAAGAAGCATATCTAGATGGGAATCATGCTTCGCACAAAAGAGCTGTCTGAAGAGCTACGATCGAGAATTGTTAATCTACATAAGGCTGGAAAGGGTTACAAAGTCATCTCAAAGATTTTAGATATTCATCAGTCTACTGTTAGGGAAGTGGTCTATAAATGGAGACAATTTGGTATTGTGGCTACTCTGCCTAGAAGTGGCCTCCCTGCCAAGTTGACACAACGCAAAGTTAGCAGTGAGGTAAAGAAGAACCCTAGAGTGACAGCAAAGGACTTAAAGAAGTCATTAGAACTGGCTAACGTCTCTGTTCATGAGTTAACTATACCCAAAAAATTTAACAAGAAAGGAGTCCATGGCAGGACACCAAGAAGGAAGCCACTGCTATCAAAAGAAGAACATTGCTGAACAGTTGAAGTTTGCAAAAGAGCACTTGGACACTCCATGACGGTACTGGGAAAATGTTTTGTGGAGTGATGAAAACAAAATTGAACTATTTGGGAGGAACAAGCAGAACTTCATTTGGTGTAAAAAGGGCACTGCATATCAACATTAAAACATCATCCCTACAGTAAAGTATGGTGGAGGTAACATCATGATTTAGGCCTGCTTTCCTGCATCAGGGCCTGGGCAGCTTGTCATCATTGAGGGGAAAATTAATTCACAAGTTTATCAAATTCTCCAGGATTATGTGAGAGTGTCTGTCCGTCAACTTAAGCTCAGAAGAGGCAGGGTGATGCAACAGGACAATGACCCCAAACACTGCAGCAAATCCACAGCACAATGGCTTCAGAAGAACAAACTCCACCATTTGGAGTGGCCCAGTCAGGGCCCAGATCTCAATCCTATTAAGATGCTGTGGAATGACTCGAAGAGAGCCATACACAGAAGACAACCAAAGAATATGGAAGAGTTAAGGCAGTTCTGCAGGGAAGAATGGGCTAAAATTCCCCCTGCATGATGTGCAGGTCTGATCTGCAGTTACAAGAAGCACCGGGATGAGGTCATTGCTGCCAAAAGGAGGGTCAACCAGTTATTAAATCCCAAGGTTCACTTACTTTTTCCACTACCACTGTGAACGTTGAATACGTTTGTAAAATAAAGACATGAGAGTAAAATTTATTTGTGTGTCATTGGCTTAAGCTCATTGTGTATATCAGTACCTGTGACTTAGATGAAGATCAGATCACTTTTTGTGACCAATTCATACAGTAAACCAGATAATTCCAAAGGGTTCACATACTTTTTACTTTAACTGTACCTTTTTATCTGAACAGTAGATACAATCATATGAAAAAGTTTGCCTGCATAATAATTTACTCTACTTTCAACAAAAAAAGATAACAGTGGTATGTCTTTGATTTCCTAAGAACATCCGAGTACTGGGGTGTTTTCTGAACAAAGATTTTTAGTGAAGCAGCATTTAGTTGTATGAAATTAAATCAAATGTGAAAAACTGGCTGTGCAAAAATGTGGGTACCCTTGTAATTTTGCTGATTTGAATGCATGTAACTCCTAAATACTGATTACTTGCAACACCAAATTGGTTGGATTAGCTCTTTAAGCCTTGAACTTCATAAACTGGTGTGTCCAATCATGTGAAAATGTATTTAAAGTGGTCAATTGCAAGTTGTGCTTCCCTTTGACTCTCCTCTGAAGAGTGACAGCATGGGATCCTCAAAGCAACTCTCAAAAGATCTGAAAACAAAGATTGTTCAGTATCATGATTTAGGGGAAGGCTACAAAAAGCTCTCTCAGAGGTTTAAACTGTCAGTTTCAACTCTAAGGAATGTAATCAGGAAATGGAAGGCCACAGGCACAATTGCCGTTAAACCCAGGTCTGGCAGGACAAGAAAAATACAGGAGCGGCATATGCGCAGGATTGTAAAAATAGTTAGATAACCCACAGCCTCCAAACACATGCAAGAACATCTTGCTGCAGATTGTGCATCTGCACATCATTCTACAATTCAGCACAATTTGCACAAAGAACATCAGTATGGCAGGGTGATGAGAAAGAAGCCCTTTCTGCACTCGCGCCACAAACAGAGTTGCTTGTTGTATCCAAATGCTCATTTAAACAAGCCAGATTCATTTTGGAACAAAGTGCTTTGAACTGATGAGACAAAAATGAAGTTATTTGGTCATAACAAAAAGCGCTTTGCACAGCGGAAGAACACCACCGCATTCCAAGAAAAACACCTGCTACCTATTGTCAAATTTGGTGGAGGTTCCATCATGCTGTGGGGCTAGTTCAGGGGCTGTGGCCCTTGTTAAAGTCGAGGGTCGGATGAATTCAACCCAATATCAACAAATTCTTCAGGATAATGTTCAAGCATCAGTCAAAGTTGAAGTTACACAGGGGTTGGATATTCCAACAAGACAATGACCCAAAACGCAGTTCGAAATCTATAAAGGCATTCATGCAGAGGGATAAGTATAATGTTCTGGAATGGCTGTCACAGTCCCCTGACTTGAATATCATCAAAAATCTATGGGATGATTTGAAGCAGGCTGTCCATGCTCGGCAGCCATCAAATTGAACTGAACAGGAGAGGTGTTGTATGGAAGAATGGTCAAAAATACTTCCATCCAGAATCCAGAAACTCATCAAAGGCTATAGGATGCGTCAAGAGGATGCTATACAGTAATCCCTTGCTATATCGCGGTTCGACTTTCACAGCTTCACTCTATCGCGGATTTTATATGTAAGCATATCTAAATATAACGCAGATTTTTCGCTGCTTAGAGGGTTCTGCAGACAATGGGTCTTTTTACTTCCTGTACATGCTTCCTCAGTTGGTTTGCCCAGTTGATTTCATACAAGGGACGCTATTGGCGGATGGCTGAGAAGCTAACCAATCAGAGCACACAGTTAAGTTCCTGTGTGCTGAATGGCTCAGCGACGGAGCGCCGAATTTGATTCTGCAGCGTTAACCAGGAAGTCTTGTCTTACTCATTCAGCATCTACGTGTTTAGCTGTGTACAGAGTTAACTTTTGTGCTCTTTTGTGTTCATCTTTGTGCATAGTCAAGCCCTTCATTATGGCTCCAAAACGATCTGCTCCTGCTACTGCTTCAGGGGCCGTGCCCAAGCGCCAACGGAAGATGTTAACGATTGCTGAAAAGGTAAATGTTTTGGATATGTTGAAGGAAGGGAAAAGCTACACCGCTGCAGGATGCCATCAGGTCATCAATGAGGCTACAGTTCTTTAAATTTAAAAAGTAGGAAAGGAATATAAGATCTATGGCAGCAGTGTCCTTTTAACCAAGGTGCAAAACGAGTTGTAAGTGGATCTAATAAGGCAGTAGTCTGGATGGAATCTGCTTTAGGGATTTGGATTGAAGACTGCTGGAAGAAGAACAGCAGCAGTGCTACACAGTCGCCTGAAGAGGCTCCTTTAGAAGAGCTATAACGCTCTCCTTTGTTGTGCAATAAAACTAAACTCATTGTTATCGGACAAGTCATCGTGTCATTGTTGGTGAATAACCATAATTTTCTACTTAAAGTACTTAGTACATGTACATACGTTTAGTGTTGCTGTACACAAATTTACTGTATACAATTTTTCTTGCATTGTACGTATTTATTGCTGTTGGCCTATCTATCGTAATGGCTGTAACATGCGATATCGAAGACACTCTATATCTTTAATATTTAGGTTTTACTGTATATAAACAGTGTGTTTACATACATAATTTCAATGAATCTTACCTAATATCTAAGAGAATACAAAGGGTTTATGCTGTATAATTGTGCGGGGAATATTTATAAACAGTATGGGAGAGTTTATAAGGGATTAAAATATATAAAAATAACCATACAAACATATGGTTTCTACTTCGTGTATTTTCACCTATTGCGGGGGGTTCTGGAACGCATCCCCCGCGATCGAGGAGGAATTACTGTATTTGCAAAAGGAAGCTCAACTAAGTATTGATGTAATATCTCTGTTGGGCTGCCCAAATTTATGCACCAGTCTTATTTTGTTATGATGCATATTGAATATTTTCTGTTAATCCAATAAACTTAATGTCACTGCTGAAATACTACTGTTTCCATAAGGCATTTCATATATTAAAAGGAAGTTGCTACTTTGAAAGTTCAGCCAATGATGAACAAAAATCCAAAGAATTAAGAGGGGTTCCCAAACTTTTTCATATGACAATAATTATAAGATGCAGTAAAATGACTTACCTAATTTCCTCAGGGAACTGAGCATTGGTTACCAAGAAGCTAGAAATCTTTTTCTGGTGTAACAACTTCAGGAATTTATTAATCTCAGGATACATGATAGGCTCGCCTACCAAGGACAGAGCACAATGTTTAACAGACATGCCTTCTTCATATCGCTCTAGCTTAACACCAGGTACTCCTATAAGAAGGAGAAAAAAAAAAAAAAAAAAACACAAACACTTAAATTTGTAGCTAAATGCCTCACCTGAAGACATTGTATAAAGTGACAAGCCTCATGGTCTACGTGAAAAGCAACCATGTCATACTATTAATTAATCTTACATAATAATTGATATTTCTTTAAGTTAACAACAATGACACACAAATAAAGGGGATTAAGTATATATAACCCTAATGAATATTGTCCAATGCTTTAAATGCATCAATTAGTCCTGTACATTTGACAGCTTCAAAAAATTTAACTGGCTGTCAGTCTTTCAAAAGATGACAAGAAATAAACACTATAAAGGGATTATATCCACACATTCCTAAAAGTGCAGTATACTGCAGAGACTCGCTTGTCCGCATTCAAGGATATCCACTACAGTGAAAACCTCCACTGGGGAAAAAAAACACAAGCATTTCCTTTGATTATACTGAATGTCATTTTGTTCAATTATTGAATTTCACAAATAATTCAGTTATAATTTTTATATTTCATAACCACAAAACAATACAAATAACTGCTGAGTAATTAGTATAAAAGCAGAAAGTTCAACTTCTTCCCTATTTATGCATCCTTATTGAAATTTCTGGTTGAAGGTTAATCCAAATATATATCAAAATATTGCTATGATGCCTAATAAATTCTGTGCGTCTAGGTTTTATGTACAAAGTACATAGTTTCAAACTGTTTATACGTTTATAGCAAGTCAATTTTTGTATGAGAACAAATAATGGTAAATTTGTAGCAAGTGATGAGGTTTGCCAAGATTGATTATTATTTTTAATTTGTCCAAATTCAGTCTTAAAGTTTTCAAAAAAAGAGAAAAAAAAAAACAAAAAACATAATAAGTACAGTTCAAATGACGTATTTTGGATAATTCTGAAGTATCCTATAATATTGTCTCATGCAATCAGATACATATAATTGATTGTATAGAAGAATTCTGTCACCAAATAAGAACCATACAAAATAGTTTTCAAAATAACTGCTTGGAGAATGAGGATTATTTTCCCTACATCTTGTGAACAGCTTATACTAAACCCAGTTGTCTGTCACCTATAATGTGGCTTGAAACATGAAAATATATCCTTAGTGAACAAACAGATTATGGAATAATTTTGCATTATAGCAGGAGCCTAATCCATGAACATAAAACAAAATGACATTTAGAAACATGACAGTAACTACACAGGGGCAAATGTTGACAGGAGAAAAAAAAAATGAAGTTAAATAAATATGTTAAAAAATCTATTAAAACAAAGAACTTGTGTAAATAAATGCAGTTTACCTGCGAAAAGATCAAAAGCAATTTCATCCACCCTTTTTTTTAGAAATGCAGTAAACAATCATTGACCAATCAATTTGTACTTCGACCGATACTTTTAACTTGGGCAAGCAAAAGTACAGGTTTAATGTTTTTTTAATGCTTCCATAAGCAATAAATATTTCCTAAAATTTAAATAAAATAAAATACAGGCCACAGCTGGAATATAAAACCCATAGATTTTGCTTACCATATTTTAATATTTAAGGCCAAATAAGACAATATTTACTAAAAAAGAAAACACTTCAAACCACACTCCCCATTTACGACAGGAGTGAGAGCAGGACAACTTGTATTAGTTATGTATAGAATAGTACAATTAGATATTTTAGTCATGGTTTTTATAGACCACCCCCCCTCCCCATATTGAAATGACAAAATGACTTCTAGTGATCTGAAGTAACCAGCAGTACATGACAACTGGATACCTCTAATGAGAGTCTGGTTGATTATACATACTGTAATGTACATAGCATGCATTTCCTGCATTTCACAAGTGGAATGTGAACGCACATATCAACCAATTGCCCATGAGCAGGTATGATGTAAAATACATCACAGCAGCTTCTAGAAATAACTGTAAACTACTGTAGAGCTGTTCAAAGAATCAATCTCAGAAGTAGAAGTAAATGGCTGTCTGGGTCTACTCCAGCAATAAGAAAAACTATTAAAAGATCATTTAAAATTGCCTGTATTCAGAAAGTCTACTTGGGATCTAAAATGCAAAGCTGGAGTGCAATTGACATATCTGAAGATATTAGTTACAAAAAAAAAAAAAAAATCATAAGCAGTATTACAGGTGAAACATTGCAACACACTATACAACTAACTGTTTAGGAGAAGAAAACTCATATGCATATGCAAATATATACATTGGATTCAGAAGGTATTCCTTCACTTTTCTCATATTTTTATGTTGCACTCTTGTGTTCATTTAAATTCATTTTGAACAACTTCAAGCAACACACAATACACCAGAATGACAAAGCAAAAAGAGGCTTGTAGATTTTCATTAATAAAAAAAAATCTCACACTGACACAAATACTCATACCGTTTGCTAGGACACTTCCAATCTGGCTCAGGCGCATTCCAAGCTATTAATAATTGTTAATTGAGGTTTCTGCACCTTGTATGAAGTCCACCTGTGGTCATCTTAACTTGATAGGACATGATTAGGAAAGGTACACAGTCGTCTATATAAGGTCTCACAGTTGACAATGTAAAGTGCATCCGGAAAGTATTCAAAGCGCATCACTTTTTCCACATTTTGTTATGTTACAGCCTTATTCTAAAATGGTTTACATTTTTTTCCTCAGAATTCTACACACAATATCCTATAATGACAACATGAAAAAAATTTACTTGAGGTTTTTGCAAATTTATTAAAAATAAAAAAACTGAGAAATCACATGTACATAAGTATTCACAGCCTTTGCTCAATACTTTGTCGATGCGCCTTTGGCAGCAATTACAGCCTCAAGTCTTTTTGAATATGATGCCACAAGCTTGGCACACCTATCCTTGGCCAGTTTCGCCCATTCCTCTTTGCAGCACCTCTCAAGCTCCATCAGGTTGAATGGGAAGCGTTGGTCCACAGCCATTTTAAGATCTCTCCAGAGATGTTCAATCGGATTCAAGTCTGGGCTCTGCCTGGGCCACTCAAGAACATTCACAGAGTTGTCCTGAAGCCACTCCTTTGATATCTTGGCTATGTGCTTAGGGTCGTTGTCCTGCTGAATGATGAATCGTCGCCCCAGTCTGAGGTCAAGAGCGCTCTGGAGCAGGTTTTCTTCCAGGATGTCTCTGTACATTGCTGCAGTCATCTTTCCCTTTATCCTGACTAATCTCCCAGTTCCTGCTGCCAAAAAACATCCCCACAGCATGATGCTGACACCACCATGCTTCACTGTAGGGATGACATTGGCCTGGTGATGAGCGGTGCCTGGTTTCCTCCAAACGTGACGCCTGGCATTCACACCAAAGAGTTCAATCTTTGTCTCATCAGACCAGAGAATTTTGTTTTTCATGGTCTGAGAGTCCTTCAGGTACCTTTTGGCAAACTCCAGGCGGGCTGCCATGTGCCTTTTACTAAGGAGTGGCTTCCGTCTGGCCACTCTACCATACAGGCCTGATTGGTGGACTGCTGCAGGGATGGTTGTCCTTCTGGAAGGTTCTCCTCTCTCCACAGAGGACCTCTGGAGCTCTGACAGAGTGACCATCGGATTCTTAATCACCTCCCTGACTGGGGCCCTTCTCCCCCAATCGCTCCGTTTAGATGGCCGGCCAGCTCTAGGAAGAGTCCTGGTGGTTTCGAACTTCTCTTCCACTTACGGATGATGGAGGCCACTGTGCTCATTGGGACCTTCAAAGCAGCAGAAATGTTTCTGTAACCTTCCCCAGATTTGTGCCTCGAGACAATCCTGTCTCGGAGGTCTACAGATAATTCCTTTGACTTCATGCTTGGTTTGTGCTCTGACCTGAACTGTAAACTGTGGGACCTTCTATAGACAGGTGTGTGCCTTTCCAAATCATGTCCAATCAACTGAGTTTACCACAGGTGGACTCCAATTAAGCTGCAGAAACATCTCAAGGATGATCAGGGAAAAAAGGATGCACCTGAGCTCAATTCTGAGCTTCATGGCAAAGGCTGTGAATACTTATGTACATGTGCTTCTCAGTTTTTTAATTTTTTTAATAAATTTGCAAAAACTAAACTTTTTTCACTTTGTCATTATGGGGTGCTGTGTGTAGAATTCTGAGGAAAAAAATGAATTTAATCTATTTTGGAATAAGGCTGTAACAAAGTGTGGAAAAAGTTATGCGCTGTATATCAGAGAAAACATCAAACCATAAGGTCAAAGGAACTGCCTCCAGAACTTAGAGACAGGATTGTGTTGAGGCATAGATTTAGGATAGACTATAAAAATGTCTGCACCATTGAAGCTTCCCACGAGCACGGTGGCCTTCATAATTCTTAAAAGAAAGAAGTGTGGAAAAGTCATACCTCTTCCTAGAGCTGTGTTCTGGTTAGTTAGCACCAAATTAAGACCCAATGAGGCTGGAACTTCTAGTTAGAAGATCGAATGAACACTGCAGTTGTCTGCTGGCATTAAACAACTGGTTAAAAGGTTTCTGCAAGGGACAAAAAACATCGGGTTTATGGACAACTGGGACCTCTTCTGCGAGAGGCCGCGCTTCAAGCGGGATGGTCTGCATCCTAATAGATTTGGCGGCCGGGTCCTCTCCGAAAACATCTCCAAGGTAAATTAGCCTCTTGACTCTATGATTACTCCTAACTCTTTCCATGATACCTTGCTAGGACATGATAATTCTTTAGCGAAATCTACCTCAAAAGTGCCCTGCAGCAATACTTCAATAACTAACCTCAATTAATGTAAAAAATCTAGACAGTGCAGCATAAATGCGAATAATTTCATTACCATTTCACTTCTAGATGAGCATTTTATTAAAACTATAAGAACAGACTATACATTGAATAAAAAATATGCAGTAAGTGGCGCTAATACGAATAACTTAATTTCCATCTCGAATAACCAGAACACTCCTACAATTCAGTTCTGCTCTTCCGAGACCTTCAAAATGGCCTTATTAAATGTTAGAGCATTAACAAACAAGACATTTTCCATCAAAAATCTTATTAGTGATAGGAAAATCTATGATTGAAACGTGGTTTAGCTCTGATGGTGTGGCTGTTTTAATCGAATCTGCACCTCTGAATTACAGCTTTACTAAGGTGGAACTCAAATGCAAGAAAGGCGCCAGTTAAAGTGTAAAGATATCAGCTTTGGTACATTCAAGTTCTTTGAGTATCTTGCCACTGTTATTTAAGGAGTTTCTGTCTCTAGTATTGTCTATGTAATGGACCTTCTAAATACAATGCATCGGTCTTTGTGGAATTCTTAGACTTGGGTCAATTATAATTACGAACTATGACACGTACCCAAGAGTTGACGACTTTCATTTTAATATCGATAATCAGTGTGACTCGAATGCAAAAGAATTCATGAACTTCCTGGACTCTTGATTTGAGCCAGCACATTAGTCAGCTAACACGCAAAGCAGGACACACGTTGGATTTAGTAATTACTAAAGGAATAAAAGTTGATGTAAGGCAGATCACGGATATTGGTTTATCAGACGATTTTCTTTTACTATTTAATATAGAAAATATGATAGAAACAATTAACGAGTACAGTATATTGTTAAAAAACGCTTCTTTGATTCATCTGCAGCTTCAAAATTTACAAACATTTTAAGAAACCAGTCTGTTTGTAGTGCTTACTACAATAGTCCGGATAATGTAAATAGTAAAGTGGAAAATTTTAATACTAAAAGTGAGAGCTGTTGCTGACACAGTCACTCCTGAAAAAACAGTTAAAAAGTCCTCCAGCACTGTTACATCATGGAGGACCCACAGAGTGTCTCATCTAAAGAAAACATGCCGGAGAGCCGAGAGTAAATGGAGAAAAACTAAACTGATTATCCACTATGAGATATTGAAGGCTTAAATAACAGAATACAACAACATAGTCTGTCTTGAGAGGTGGTGCTATTTCTCTATAATTATAAATAACAATTCTAGTAATCCCAGAGTTTCATTCTCTACAACTGATTGTCTGCTAAACCCAAGTCACTCAATGGAATGCCTCCAAAAAATCTTCTACTGAAACTGAGCCTGTTGCTATATTTTTCAATCACAAAATTAATATTAGAAATATAGTGTGAGCTGGAGGGCTGATCGCACCCCAAATAGAGACAGATGCCCCTGGGAAAACCACAAACCCTGAAACACTGACTACCCTGACATTGTTCCTTATACTTGCACTATAACACATAATACAAGCCTTGCGCAGCGCCTGTCAGTTTTGGAATTCATTGTTTGCTTTTATCTCTCTCTCTCTCTCTCTGCACTCCTAGCGGAACTGTCATCTCTGACTTGTCATGGAGCACGTTTAAGCTCATGTGTTTGCAGTGTTTGAATAAAAATCCTTCTTGTTTCTACGACCTCCTGTGTCTCTGTGCAAATCTGTGACCCAAGCGTGACAAGTGGTACCAGGAGTGGTTGCACAGATGGATGCTGCCAGACTTATTTCAGAGGTCTAAAACTTATGCACTTAAAGACTGGAAACTAAACATGGATGACCCAATCCATGCGCAAATTCAAGATTTCATACATAAAGTGCACTGCTGGTTTGAAGGAGACGTGATGGAAACAGTTGTCGTGAATATATTACTGGCCGGCATACCTGCAGTTCTTGAGATGAATTTCTACGCCATGATATTAAATCATTAACGATTATGTCCAGGCGATTAGAGGGTTCACAGTCCGCTTGGAGAAAGAGCGGTGGATTTTGCTGCTTCGCAACCTGTGAGCGACGTCCAGGACATTCTCGCCGCCGATCGACAAGCTGCAGGACCTGAAAATCGAATGGGGTCAGGTAGGACCCCGGGAAATCCAGTCGTAGATGAGACACCCGTTTCTGGGGAGACAGCGGCAACAGCGGCGAGAAACCGTGGACACTACAGAGCACGTCGACGTGGCGTCAGAGGATATTTTGGAAGCGGAGCCGACCGTAGATGTTTCCGTGTGATCAACTCGGCCATTTGGCAAGAGAATGTCGCTTGTCTCCAGCTCATTCAATGGAGATTGGACTGGCCGAGATTTGTTGCTCAACTATTACATATCCGGATGGAAAAGATGGCTTGTTGATCCCGGTGAAATTGGGGGGCAGAGAAATCTCAGCATTGTGAGACGAGAAAGTGACCTTTGTATTGTGAGACGAGACTGTCTTAATGAACAATGCCTTAGAGACTGTAAAAATACGCTGTGTACATGGTGATGTTAAAGATTATCAGACTTTACTTCTTCCTTTAACTTATAGGGGTCGCCACTTTAAGGTTTGGTCTGCCGTTTCAGACTCGTGCCTTGGCCATTACTCATAGGACGGAGAAATGCCCTTTTTCGAAACTGATTAATAAATGTAAGGGACCAGTAGTCCAGTCCACTAATGAACTTAGTGGGGGGGGAGAAGAAGAAGAAAACCAAGACGAAGAACTGGTAGCGGCTGGGGAAAATCTAGAGCCCAACTTAGATATTGAACCCGATCTCTCCAGCGAGAGGAGGAGGTCACCCCGACAATCTTCCAGAATGGGCTGGTCCTCCTACATCTTCCCAGATTGCAAACGCCTACTAACACAAACCAAGCGTTAATGAACAATCAGATTTTGTGCGTTTGCAGCATACTGATAGCTCATTAGAATATGCATTTAAACAGGCTCCGCCTGCTAATGACTTCTTATTACCAAGAGCGTAATTCGGGGTGTGAAAACCCACACTTTATAGAAAAGGACGGTTGCCTTTTCAGAGTGATCTCAGATCATTTGGAGGGGGAATTTATTGAACAACTGGTGGTACCTGAAGCACATAGGGAAACTGTTTTGCATCTGGCACATTCACACATCTTGGGGGCACCTCGGTGCCACAAAACTAGAGACCGGTTATCAAAACGATTTTATTGGCTTAATATGGGAAAAGATGTTGAACGATTTTGTACTTCATGTCCAGACTGCCAGATCGTCTCTGCTTATAAGCCTCCTCGGCTCCCCTTTGTCCTATGCCCATATTGGAAGTTCCCTTTCAGCGTGTGGGATTAGATATTGTGGGACCATTACCTAAGACTAAGGATGGGTACCAATATTTGCTGGTGTTGGTTGATTATGCGACACGATATCCAGAAATGATTGCTGAAAAGGCCAACTCTTGACTGTAGCCAAAGCACTATGTGAAACTTTTACTCGTATTGGTATCCCTAGAGAAATCTTAACTGATCAAGGCACACCTTTCACTTCTCGCGTGATGAAACAATTGTGTGACAGCTTTGCTATTAAGAAATTGAGTACTACTGTTTACCATCCTCAAACGAATGGTTTAACCGACGATTTAACAAAACATTGAAACAGATGATCAGGCGAGTTGCTCATAATGATCCCACAACATGGAACACTGTCCTACCTTTTGTTTTGTACGCGTGTGAGAATCACCACAGGCGTCCACTGGCTTGAGTCCCTTCGAGTTGTTATTCGCAGGCGGCGCGAGGCATCCTGGATGTGCGTGAGGAATGGATAGGAAACGAGAGAGCAGCTAAGGTCCAAGCTTTGCAGATCGACTAATTTCGTTGCAAGACAGAATTTCTATGCTTTCCTCTATTGCTGTGGAACACCAACAACGAGAACAGGAAACTCAGAAGCGTCTTTACGATAGGCGCAGTAAGCTCCGTGAGTTCAAACCTGGCGATCGTGTTTTGGTACTGGTTCCCTCGGATCCACACAAATTCTTAGCTAAATGGCAGGGCCCGCCATTATTGAGGAGCGTATGAGTCCGTAAATTACAAGGTTAGAATACCAGGCGGCGCAAACCATTCCAGATTTTACACATTAACCTCTTGAAGGAATGGCACGACCGACAAGAGGTTAACACTTCCTTGGCTGCTGTTTCTCAGACCGATGTTACCATTGGTAACGATCTTACTGACACGCAAAAGACAGAACTGTTATCTTTGATAGAACGGAACACTGATGTCTTTTCAGATTTACCAGGCAAGACTAACATTACAAAACATAAAATTACCACTGAACCTGATGTTCGCGTACAGATGCGGCCGTTCCGATACGGAAGCGCGCAAAATATTGTGTGAAGAGGTAAAAAGATGCTGACACTGGGTGTAATTCGTGAAAGTAGAAGTGACTGGTGCAGCCCAGTCGTATTAGTCCCAAAGCAAGACGGTTCGGTTCTGTATCGATTTCAGGCGCTTGAATAAGGTCTCTAAATTGATGCTTATCCCATGCCCCGTGTCGATGAACTGTTGGAAAAACTGGGTCAGGCGAGCTATATCTCCACGCTAGATCTCACGAAAGGCTATTGGCAGGTGCCTTTAGAGGCTAGCAGTTGTGAGAAAACGGCATTTGCGACTCCTGACGGACTCTATGAATTTACAAGACTCCCTTTGGTCTTCACGGGCACCTCTAACTTTTCAGCGTATGATGGATCAGATCCTCGTCCTCATTCTGAATATGCTGGGGCATACCTTGACGATGTCGTGATTTTTAGCAATGATTGGAAAACACACTTAGAGCGGCTTCAAGCCGTTCTTGAAAGCTTGAGACAGGCTGGCCTTACTGCTAACCCTAAGAAATGTAAACTAGGCATGTCCGAGACTCATTACTTAGGCTATTCTATGGGCAAGGGTTTACTTAGGCCACAATTAAGGAAAATAGAAGAAATGCTTGTTTACCCGAGACACAGAAACAAGTACGCGCTTTCTGGGACTCCTGGTTACTACAGAAAATTCATTCCAAATTTTGCACATAGAGCTGCTCCTCTTACAGAACTTACTAGAGGCAGAAAAAAAAAAACCTATCTTGTGGACAGAAAATTGCGAACGTTCTTTCAGCGATTTAAAAAAAGCATTGTCTTCTTACCCGGTTCTAAGGAACCCGGATTTCACAAAAGATTTTATCTTGGAAACAGACATGAGTGCATTTGGTTTGGGCGCAGTCCCGTCACAAATTTTTGATGGAGAAGAACATCCAATCACATATTTGAGTAGGAAATTACTTCCTAGGGAAGCAATTATTCTACAATTGAGAAAGAATGCTTGGCAATTAGGTGGGCTGTGGAAGCGCTTCGCTATTACTTGGGGGGACGGAACTTCACTTTGGTAACTGATCATGCTCCACTCAGTGGTTGTACCGACAGAAAGATACAAACTCGTCTAATGAGATGGTTTCTGGGTTTACAACCTTACAGTTTCACAGTAAAAGCACCGACTAGGTTCTGAACACGTCAACACAGACGTATTATCCCGACTACATGAACATGAACTTGGTACAGAGAGTCGCTTGATTCACAGGAATGTGAATAAAGCTGAGGGGGAGGGTGTGAGCTGGAGGGCTGATCGCACCCCAAATAGAGACAGATGCCCCTGGGAAAACCACAAACCCTGAAACACTGACTACCCTCAAAATTGCTCATCCTTGCACTATAACACGTAATACAAGCCTCGCGTGGTACTCCACCGACTTATAAGCCTTGCGCAGCGCTTGTCAGTTTTGAAATTGATTGTTTGCTTTTATCTCTCTCTCTCTGCTCCTAGCGGAACTGTCATCTCTGACTTGTCATGGAGCACGTTTAAGCTCATGTGTTTGCAGTGTTTGAATAAAAATTCTTCTTGTTTCTACGACCTCCTGTGCCTCTGTGAAAATCTGTGACCCAAGCGTGACATCTCCCCAATACTGATCCTCTTAAACCCCGGTACTCCATTTTAAACAAATTAAATTCTTTCATCAGGATAGGTTTACCTGATTTATATAAAATAAATTTCTCAACTGAGACCCTCCACCCAATACATTCGGCATACTAATTGATAGTATTCTTGACATAGTCAGGTAAGACCCCTGTATCTAATGATGAATTTACTGTCTTAAGACTGTTGTAGTTAAACACCTGCTTTTTAAAATTTTAGACCTATTTCTAACCTGCCCTTCTTAAGTTAAATCCTAGAAAAGGCAATCATTATGCAGCTAAATCATCACCTTAATAAACATTCTGTTCTTGACAATTTTCAGTCAGGTTTTAGAACAAATCACAGTGCAGAAACTTCACTTGCTAAAGTAGTAAATGACTTGTGGGTAAATGGGACAGAGGCCGTGTATCTGTTCTCATCCTCTTAGATCTGAGTTCCGTATTTAAAACAATTGATCACAATATTCTTAGAAATTGTCTTAGTCAATGGGTGGGCCTCACTGGCAGTGTCTTAAATTGGTTTGAGTCTTATCTGGCAGGTAGAAAATTCTTTGCTAGTTGTGGTAATTATACTTCAAATACACATGATGTTCTATATGGTGTTCCATAAGGATCTCACCTGGGTCCACTACTCTTTTCGATCTATATGCTTCCATTAGGTCAGGTAATCTCAAGGTATAACGTGAACTACCACAGCTATGCTGATGACACAGAACTGTACTTATAAATAGCGCCTCTCTTACTTGCGTTTCTGAAAGGATGAGTAGTAATTTTTTCAAACTAAATAAAGAGAAACCAGAAATTTTAGTGATTGGCAAACATGGATATAATGAGGATATTAGAAATAAACTTGATCCATTAGGCTTAAAAGTCAAGACAGAGGTAAATAAAAGGGATAATTATTGACTCCGACCTAAATTTTAAATCACATATTAATCAGTTTACTTTGGAAAACATTTTTTCGCTTAAGAAATATAGCAAAAAGTTAGATCTCTTATAACTCTGCAAGATACTGATAAATGAATTCACACTTTTGTTTTCAATCAGCTAGACTACTGTAACGCACTCCTCTCAAGACTACCCAAAAAAAGACATCAATCGATTGCGACTAGTGCAAAATGCAACTGCTAGAATCTTAACAAGGAAAAGAAAATCCAAGCACATCTCTCCAGTTCTGATGTCACTGCATTGGTTACCCATGTCATTTAGAATTGAGATTAAAACGCTACTATGGTTTACAAAGCTTTAAATAATCTCGCTCCATCCTTTATTTCAGAATACCTTTCACCTTACACTCCAAATCGTAACCTTAGATCTTCAAATTAGTGTCTGCTTATAATTCCAAGAGCTAACCTTAAACAAGTGGTAAGGCAGCCATCTTTTATGCACCTAAAATCTGGAATAGTTTACCAATAGAAATTCGCCAGGCTAATACGGTGGAACACCTTAAAAAAACTGCTAAGAACTCATTTTAACATGGCTTTCTTACAGCTTCATTTTAGTTTAACCCTAATATTCTGTATATGCATTTAATTATCATCATCATTCATGGTGGCTCCGAAATCTGCACTAACCCTTACTTTCTCTGCTGTTCTTTTTCCGGTTTTCTGTGGAGGTGATCTACCCCACCACCACCCGATCATAGCACCGTGCTGTCCCAAAATTGATGTATTGAAGGCCAGAGGTCAACATGACCATCATCAAATTATTTCATGTAAAGCCTGAAAACCAGGAGGACTGATTAAGATCATATATGTTAGGTAGAAGGCCTAGAGTGGGCTGGGTGGTCTTGCGAGTCCCCAAGACTGATCAATATATCTTCTGGAACTGAAATAGGTGGGAGGTGAGGAAAATGGGGCAGATTTTGTTCAGCAAAGATTCTAATTAGGAGATAGTGGAAAAATTGTGTTGATGGGAGATTAAATTTTGAGTGTAATTGTTCATAGGATGTAAATACATTACATACAAATCTCTAAATGATTTAATCCCATAAGTTTTTCAAACATTAAAAGCTGTGTAAATTCAAGAGGTTGGAAAGACGTGGTTATCATGTAGAAGTGCCACAGATAAAATATGCTCTAACTTGAAGTGCTTCCTACATTGGTTCCATATTCTGAATGAATGGACAATTGGATTATTTGTATATTGACGATACATTGTATTTACTGGTGTACAAAGCAAGGAATATAAAGTAGTACTGCAGGATTTCATTTCTATTGCAGACCAAGCTAGTGTGTTTTCATCTATTTGTGTCAATGTCTAGGTTTTTATAGCTTGTATGTTTGCCGCCAAGTATTAAAATTGAAAAATAGGTTCAGCCATGCTGCCTTCCGATTTAGGTCGTTACAGTAGGGTTGCATTATGAATGAGCTAATTTTTCAAATTTCAAAAAAATTACGTTATGATTGAATCTAATTTCTTAAAATATTTGTTAATGTATATGGAGATGTTTTGAAATAGAAACAGAAGCTTAGGGAGGATATTCATCTTGACAATGTTAATTCTCCCTGCTAACGTAAGATGGAGGGTAGAGCATCTATGCATGTCTTGTTTAAATTTTATCCATGCAAACAGCAACATTTTGTTGAAAAAAAAGCTTTATATTTACTTGTGATATTGACTCCTAGGTATTTAAACTGATCTGTGTTTCTGATATAGATGTGAGCAACACTGGAGCACCAAAAGGGACAGTCCTGTCTCCTTTTCTCTGTACACCCTCAGACTATACATATAACAAAAGGACATGTCACTTGCAAAAATTCTCAGATGACACAGAGTACAGTGATCCCTCGCTATATCGCACTTCGACTTTCGCGGCTTCACTCCATTGCGGATTTTAAATGTAAGCATATCTAAATATATATCACAGATTTTTTGCTGGTTCACAGATTTCTGCGGACAATGGGTCTTTTAATTTATGGTACATGCTTCCTCAGTTTGTTTGCCCAGTTGATTTCATACAAGGGACGCTATTGGCGGATGGCTTAGAAGCTACCCAATCAGAGCATGTATTACGTATTAAATAAAACTCCTCAATGATATACAATGTGCTTCCCGAGCGGTGCTTGATTGTTTGCTTTTCTCGTTCTCTCTCACTCTCTCTGACATTCTCTGTGCCTGACGGAGGGGGTGTGAGCAGAGGAGCAGAGGTTTGCCAAGAAGATACGGACGCTACTCTAAAAAATGCTGAAAGACTACCTTCACATTGCTCCCTTCTTTGCAGCTGCTTTATCGCGGTGCGCATACTTAAAAGCCCAACAGCACGTATTCATTTTTTGATTGTTTGTTTTTCTGTCATGCTTTCTCTGACATTCTCTGCTCCTGACAGCGCTCCTTTGAAGAGAAGATATGTTTGCATTCTTTTAATTGTGAGATAGAACTGTCATCTCTGTCTTGTCATGGAGCACAGTTTAAACTTTTGACTAAAGGGTCTTATTTCATGTCTAGAGGGCTCTAATAATGTTAACAGTGTGGGAGAGTTTATAAGGGCTTAAAATATATAAAAATAACTAGACAAACATATGGTTTCTACTTCTCGGATTTTCACCTTTCGCGGGGTGTTCTGGAACGCAACCCCCGCAATCGAGGAGGGATTACTGTATAGGAGTCAGGTGAAGTTAACTTGTGCAAAGAGAACTGTCTAGAACTTATCAGCAAAACCAAGGAACTGGTAATTCACTTTTGCTGAACCAAAGAGCCGCTATGTCCAGTTACTGGTCAGAAAGTGAAAGTAGAGTTGGTCTACTCCTGTAAGTACTTGGGGATCCACATTATTGACAGGTTGGACTGGTCTCGGAACACAGAGGAACTATATAAGAAAGGGCAGAGCAGTCTCTTTTACCTTAGGACACCGTGTTCCTTTAATGTGGGAAGTGACAACCTCCACATCTTATACAAAGCTGTGATGGTCAGTGCAATTGTGCAATTTTTAATGCGTAGAAAAGGCCAGTAATATCACTTGAAGAGAAGCCCACAGAATCAAAATCTAATTAAAAAATCTAGGCTCAGTTATAGGACACACTTTGGACCCCCTTGATGTAGTAGCAAAGATGAGCGAATTAAAACAAAAGAGAGTGCCAATTATGAACAATGCTTCATTCCTCGGACACATTAATATGGAGTTACTTCCAGCCAATGAATCATTCAGCATAATTGTGTCAAAAGACACTACTGGTGCTCCTCAATACCAACAACTATATGTCTGCATAATGACTCATTGTGATTGTGATAGCCAAGTCAGAAGTTTTTTCTTTTTAATTTTCTTGCTCTAGTCATTCCGGTATGTTTTTAGACCATCGATAAACGAATACACACTCTATCTACCTCTCTATATATATATTTATTTATTTATTTATTTAAAGAGTTTCTGTAAAAAGCCTAATTTTCCCCCAGGGACAAAAAGTTCTATATAATACTCTCTGAAATCTTCTTCCTTAGGAGTGTTTGGGAGATATTCAAATCTAAAGCACACCTCATCCTTTATTTATAAAATGCCTATAAATCCCTTCTGTTCACTGTTGTTTGGACTGATAACATACTGGGTACTCTGCTATCTTGATAAAACCTTTAGCTGATTACTTCTCTATAATCAAGAATGGAATAGAAACGAGGCAAAATCTCTTATAAAGTAGAAGTAATTATTTCACATGATAATGCCTCCTTCTGATCTGTGGAAAAACATTGACTTTTTGTTTGCAGTTATGGATAGTATAACCTATTAAATTACATAGAGCTTAATGGAGCTCAGCTACTTTCAACAGCAGTGAAGGCAAGAGATGGACAACAGCTACATCAACCAAATTACCTTTAAATTGTTTAATTAGATTCTTGTGGTTTTCAAGTGCCTCCTTCAAGATTTTTTCGGGCTGGTCCATCTTCCACCTCCACTCTGTCCCAACAGGGTTAGTATGGTGTCTTTAAAAAAAATAAACAGACTTCAAGAAATAATTTCTAACTCAAAAATACCAACATAAGCAAGAGAGACTTGAGAACTTAAGAGAAGACTTCTTTTAAATTTAACAATCAAAGAACTATGGAAAAGCAGAACAAGTGAATACCATATTTAATCAGATACAAATGTAGTGAAAACATAATGTCTTTTCTACCGATGCCAAAGTCAGCATTAGTAGACATTAAGTAGTGACACAAAAGAGGTAACGACAAGAGGGAAAGATCATCATAAAAAGATTGCAAAGCCACTTTTTTACATCTAGAACAGTGGAAGCATGTTTACCACATCTTTATTCCCGCTTACCTCCAACAAAAAACACATTTATTTGCACAGGCCAAGCTTGGTGTAGTTTCCATACATTGGTGTGACTCAATACCATAAAAGGTATGCTTGTAACACCCTCCTCTTCCTCTTAACATTGACTTTGGGGGAAAAAAAATATAGGAAAGGATAATTAGAAACCCTGCAAATTCATATCCCTCTAACATACCTCAAGCAATTTAAAAAATACTCCTCATCTGATATTATTTCAGTTCAGATCATGTGTTTTAGTTATCAATATACTTGTACTGTCTACCAACATTGAAAATGGAGGACGTACAGCTGTTCAGAACCCAAATGGCAAAGTCTGAAGCATTATGACTGAATACATTGACTTTTTTTTTTTAAAATGACCGACCACAGTAAAGTGAAATCAATTAAAAACGACTCCTGCTTTCTAAAGCTATTCAGGTCCATTCACTTGTCTCAGGCCAGCATGTTTGCACCACCATGTAAATGGGTTCTCAGTATTTGTGCAGGAGACAATATGCTATCATAAATTACAACAGCCTTTTCATGTTGAGGACTTAAGTGGTGTACATATTTCATAAAAAAAATTAACTTGTTAATGTACAGGGACCAGTGCTATAAACTTATGGAAGTTAGACAATGGGTTTATAAACTCATTGTCATTTGGACAGAGAAAAGTGAAATCCTTACTTGTATGTGCTAATTAACAAGTTGCACATCTCCAACAACATGATTAGTGAATACAACTACTTTAATTGGAAACTTCTGTCAAACCTATCTCAGACAATGTTATACGCAAGCAGCATAACAAAAATGTAGAACAATACTTCAAACACTAAAAACATGTCTTGCTGTGTAAGGTTCTTGTATTCAGAGAAAAATCAGTATTCAATTTAACAAGTACTTAATTTCAAAGGGAGAGTAGATAGTAGAGAAAATGGGAACTCTTTACTAATCCCAATGTTTAAATTAACTTAAAGCAGTTACTAAGATCAGTATGTAAATGTGTTTGTATTACACAATAAAGATATTGACTTATGATCTATAATACCTAAATGTGCTAGTTTATTAATGACAACTAGAGATGATCCAATCAGGTTTTTTTAAGGCTGATACCGATCACCAATTTAATGTTAC
The DNA here is from genome assembly GCF_016835505.1 of Polypterus senegalus. Taxonomy (NCBI): domain Eukaryota; kingdom Metazoa; phylum Chordata; class Cladistia; order Polypteriformes; family Polypteridae; genus Polypterus; species Polypterus senegalus. The sequence goes on along the minus strand of NC_053159.1, from coordinate 119,789,496 downwards.
TTGATCGGCCCTTTTTCCTTTGTCCCTTTAAAAACTTTACACTATGTACCTGCATATCCAGATGCATATTAGGGTTATGTACTATATTATATATAAAAATAACAAAATAAAACAAACAAACATTCTCTAGTCTTATTGTTCAGAAACAATAAAAATACTAAAATATATAAAATCTCTATACAATACATACTTTAATAACATTGACAAAATTTACCCTTAATACATATGGCATAATAGAGTATCAAATGCTTCTCATAATTGCATTCTGTTGTATTGTTTACATTTTCTGTAATGTATTTATCTGAAATAAAGTTTAATTTTAAAAAGTTTTTCACAATTTCCTGAAGAAAAATTATATATTTGCACATAATCGATTAAAACACTGCTTAAATGTAAATCTATATTCATTTATAGGTTTTAATCATTTACAGAGGTGTATTTTTTCTTTAGTGTATCAACTAGATAAGCTGTAATTCTAAATATGGATTACCATTTTAACTATGTAATACCGGTACTTGTTTCTTACAAAAACCTATGCTATATGATAGACAGCAGCAAATAATAAACATGGTACAATTCTTTAAAAATATTTTTGTTTACTGAGCAGGAATCTCAAATTCATCCTTCTCTTTTCTTTTTGCAATAAAAAATGTAAGCTTTTGTGCTTAAAAAAAAGTCAGTTTAAATTTAAAAGAACATAAAAAAGTAGCTTTTCTTTACATTTGTCTAATTCTGTTGAAAGGCTAATACTCGGATTGCCATAAAACAAGCATTACATAGCACCTCTTTGCTTCCAAGAAAAAAAAATTCAACTAAATTCCCATAAAGTTTAGAAAAGTACAGGCTGGACATATCGATTTTTGTTATTGGGCAATTTACAGATTACCATTCAAGTCTTTTTTTTAGTGAAAATCAACCAATTTAGATTGGCAGCTGATTGAATGGAGCATCCCTAATCTATAATGTTAACATAGGCTGTATACAAACAGACAATATTTAAAATAGTCAAAGTACTCAAACATACTTTTTTGGAATACTAATGGTGTATTTATTAACTGTTATTAACACATTTTAAACTCTTTGCTAAATAATTGTGCAGGATTAAGCCAGATATGTGAGCCAATTACAAAAACATGCAGGATAGACAGAGAGCGTTAAATCTGATTTCATAAGGGAGTTTGGTCATTTAATCAGTTTAAACTACAGAATGCAGAAGAGATCAATGGAAAATTAAAAGGAAATAAAAAAATGTTTTATGCTTCCAGACTATGTAAAATACATGCACATCTTAGTACATAAGAAACCGACGAAAGTAAAACACTGAACATGTTGTGATTATCATTTTTATTTTTTTTTTTTACAACTATGTGGGAAAATATTTTTCTATAATAAAATATGATTTTATAGTGATCCTTTTTGATTTCACATGTGTAGTGCTGATAATTATTCTTTTGCATATATTTTTGTAAATGAAACAAAGGTAGAACTCAAACCATGAAAAAAACTAACTTGCAGTCAAACAGGCTGTTTTGCAAATAGCATACAGCTTTCCTAAGATTGTACTTTTGGACCATTAACTAAGGAACAATTGTAGTTTTCACAAATTTTCTTTCATGATTAACTTTTCAACAAGTTTGGACTTTGATGGGACTCTGGACCAGGTAACTGTGCCATTAATGAAAACTACTTTACCTTAGGTTCTCAGTAAATATCCAAGAATTTCTTGTTGGTCGGTCAATCAGTCAATCAATTAAGGGACAGGTAAGCTTTGTTCTTTTGCACATATTTTAGTATACAAAACACAAAAAAGGATACAGGTGGAACTCAAACCACAATGTAGATTACAAACATACTACCGTTTCCACTATTCAACCATCACTGTAGACTACCACGGAGGTCAACCTTTTCAACTATTTATTGTGAAACACCATAGTAGTCTTCAGTGATTTTTTACCATGATTTTTTTTGGCATTTGTGCCATTAGATTAATTCATTAGTAAAAGCATTTTCTCCTTTGGTTGTCCCAAAGTAGCTTGTCAGACAGTGGGTCCATCAGGGATATGGAGAACATTGCTATCAGTTTAGCTCTGCATGATACACTCACCAGGAAATGCAAAGTAAATGTTAAGGATTCTAAAGAGAAAATTAAACCTGAGTGAGAACAACACAGAGTGGGGAGAGGGATCTACACGATATAACCTATTCACTATTTGCCACAAATAGTATGAAATCCATTGTTCCCAACTCCAAGATACACATAGGCTAGTTATTAGCTTACCTTGGTCCAACGACAGAGCTTCACACCTGAATGGCTTCCTATCAGCTTATACCCTGAAGAAGAAAAAAAATGCCAGATTCCCATCATGGTTTTGTATATACTGCATAAAAATGTTAGGACAGAATTGTCCAGATACATTCATTCATTCCCAGGTACCCCAATTATCTACTTTAATTTTAAAGACAAAATAACTGGGGATTTTAAAATGTTTGCAATTATGATGCAAAGTCATTTTGTAGTTGCATAATCTCATAACGTCCAAAAAAAATTCATCCAGCTATTAGTTGCTTTCACAATATGGCTATGTGGAAGAATACAGTCTATTGCAAAATACGACTTAAACATTCCACTTAAAATTAAATTAAAATTCAAAGTTGTGCTATAATCTGTGAAACACAGTATATATGTTAGTCTTTTATAAATTTATAAATTACTAGCAGGAGTACCCCGCGTTGCCTGGGAATCTATAACCGGTGAATTTCCCAAATGAAAGAAACAGAACATAGAAAAAGAACAAACAGTTTTCTGATTGACATTTTATTGCAAGTTACTCCACTCTGGTTTCTGTCTGCTGTGGCATTTGAGACGCCCCTGAAATAGACTTTCTTGTGGCATCTGAAGTGGACCTTCCAATTCTACGTCTTTTTTTCAGTGGCATGGTTATATTAGCAAAAAGCTGGACAATTATAATGTGTTACATGGTATTATGTATGGAATAAGCACCACAGTGAGATGAATTTACGTTATTTACAATACGTCAGAAAGCGAACAAATAGCACCAGTCAGTAAGAAAGAGCAACACGTACTGCGAGTCGGAAAGCGAGCAAATAGCACCACAAATACAGAAAGCCAGTGAGAAAGAGTAGCACTGAAACCGTACTGGGAAAAATGGTGGGAAGGGGTGCTCTGTTTGTAAGGAGCGTCTGTGTTGAACCATGATGCCATCTAACAGACACTGGCGATGGTAACTACAGAGAGAAGTGACATACAACCGGTACTGCGTTTGGGGAAAATGGTGGGGAAAGGATGCGGTCTTTTTAAGGAGAGTCTCTGTTCAAACGTGCTTTTATGTAACGGACGTTGGTGAATGAAATACAGCACTGTCAGTTTGTGTGGGAGTGCAACGTGCGGAAACGCGGGTGTACCAGCCATTCAAGTACACTGGGTCATTCGCGTTTTACATCCATACGGCAGTTCCCCTTCACCTGATCAAAGCAGTCTGCCTTCTCATACTTGGCCACTTCTGCCATCTCTTGGCAATTTAAAGAAACATGGGTAAAGGGCGACACACAGAGACCAAAGCTGCTGCTAGATGGTGCCGCGGTGAATGTCTGTTGCAAAGTGCGGCCATCTTGTCGATGAGAAGTATGGGGATGTGTGCCGAATGTTGTGGCAGTGAAAAGGTGCCCTGCGGTTCACCACAAACATTTTTCCCAACCAAACATACCCCATGACCTTCCCCTGGTCACAAAGGAGCCCCATCCCCAGTTTGGTGCCAATTGGACGCCCGGTGCAGATTTGTATGGCGGACAAACATATACACACACACACACACACACACACATAGACTCTGCTTTATATATTAGATAAAAGTTTTATTTTTTTTTTTTTTTTAAAATCAGTTTTTGTATTGGCCTTCTGTAGGGACAAAAATTTTATGAACTACAGTATCACACAATATTATAGTAAAAGCTGCATTTTTTTTCCACAACACAAATTGTTTTGGCTCATCCAGTCCCACATTTACATGTAAGGACTGCTTTCCCAGGAAGCATGCATACGAACTAGGGAAAGTTTTCATGTTAATTAAGAGCAGACAAAAATCAGGAGAAAACGTAGCTGGCAAGGTGAATTTCTTATAACAGAAGTGTATGCTTAAGAGAGTGGGAATTAGTTGGTCTTTAAAAGGAGACAAGTAAGCAACTTATTCAAAACTGTACATGAATCAACAGAAGGTGAGCAATACAAGATTTTAAAACAGCTTGACATTAAAGCACAACAGGAAAAAAAATCTGTATTATTGAGTGAAGTAGCTTTTCTATAAATCACATTACAAGTCCTGACTTTGCTACATCTATAAAAAGTGGAAGCAATTCTTATATACTATGGAGGGTGGATTAAGCAAACCATTTGACTTTAAACACCTTAGGAAAAAAAATATGCAGACCTATTGCAGTCACTGTTTTACTGCATTCTAAACCAAATAATGAAAGAACTGATCGCGTGGACATATTGTCTGGTATGTGTTTTTCAAACCAAACACATAACTAGAAAATTGGGTGCGGAAATGAATGCCATTAACACTTTTAATGACAATCTGTCTCCACTGCAGCGTGTAGATCATTTTACTAGCCATGCTAGAAAACACAAAAATCTAGTATATAACCATATGAGCACTTCTGGGACAAGTCTAAAGGCTCAACTAAACAGCCAGCTTAAAAATGCACCTTCTTCCACTTTAATGTAATCAGAATCAAAAGGTCAATCACTGCTTCTATTTACTGTTCTTATATCCTGAAATCCCCAAGAGGCAGCAAATCAAACTTGGTAAGACAAGACAAACCAAAGGCTATCAAAAGATGAAAGATCTTTTTGTACAATTTCACACTCTTCCTTTACTGCATCATTTTATTTAAAAGAAATTAAAAAAAATAATAAAACAGTACTGTTATCAATTAATACAAAACCCAGCTTTATATATAGTTTAGAGCATGTTAGGTAGTTCAAAAGGTCAAAGGGCATGACATAAGTTTTCATTTATCAAGCAATTGGAATATGATCAAAAATCTGCCAAGATAAAAGTTGTATGTTTATTATTATTATTATTGTATGTGAATACATACAATAAAAATAAAATTTGGTAATGTACCTTTCCTAAAATGTGCCTCTATACTTGTATCTAAGGATAAGGCTCATTGTTCATCTGTTGTTCCATTTTAACACACTTCATCTTAATGATCTAGTCATTTACTCTAAAACAGATTAGCCATGTCTAAAAACTTGCCACTATAATTCTCTTCAACTTGCCACACGGATGGCTGCCATTTTAAGACATTCCCAGTTTGCCTAGCCACAGGAATGAAACTACCATATCATTACACTGAATTAAGTTTATTGATCCAGTATTGGGCGGCATGGTGGCGCAGTGGTAGTGCTGCTACCTTGCAGTTAGGAGACCCAGGTTTGCTTCCCGGGTCCTCCCTGCGTGGAGTTTGCAGGTTCTCCCCGTGTCTGCATGGGTTTACTTTGGGTACTCCGGTTTCCTCCTACTCATTGTATTTCAACTGATTAAATTGGGGGGGTGGGAAATTCCCATGGAAAAACAGAGGTGTTCTACTACATAATATGCAAGTAGTGTACATATGCAATATCTGAACACAACCTGCCTTAGTGATAGTGAAATAAAGCCAAACAACCCATCTTACGCACATATGTCAACTAGGGTGCAGAAAAATGGAAGCAGGTAATCTAGAGTCCAAATTTTATTTTTTTGGCTCTGACAAAAGTCAGTTTGTTCACCAAAGAGCAAGACATTGAAAAAGTACATGAATGACTATAGATGGAGATTGCTTGCAGATCTGGGGCATCATTTCTGCAAATACAGTTGATGATTTTAACAAAATTCATGGACCCTCACTGCTAAGAAGTACAGGCAGATCCTTATCCATCATGAAACTCCATCAGGGAGGTATATGATTAGTCCCAACTTCATTCTGCAGCGGAATAATGGCACCAAACACATGGCCAAAATGATTATAATAAAAAAAAAAAATGCAGCAAAAACAGTGGCATTGCCTTATGAGTTCTGATCTCAACATTACTTAGGTCCGTCTCTACAAGTAATCTCAGACTAGCCAAGTATAACAGCAAACATCTTCAATGAAACTGTGCTCACAATGAGACAACGGCTGCTTTTTTTAAAACAAAGGGTGGCTACACCAAATATTGATTGTGTTTTTACGGTTTACTTCTCTTTCTAGTAAGTTTATTGAGAGAGGAAAAAAAAAATAAATAAAAACACACACACAACACTATCCAAGGCATTATTTTGAAATTATTCCTTTTAAACAGCATTTTTTCACAAGTGCCTAAGACTTCTGCACATTACTATTATTGCTACATTCACATGCTCATTGACATATGCCAAATGTGAGTGGTGGAGTCACAAATCTGACATGAACACTCTACCAGCTCGGAAATACAAGTCGGACAATTCGGACAAAACCAAAAATACCCAAATTGTCCAAGTTACGATGTAATGGTGACCTTTCACCTTAGTCAATTGTTTAAAATAAACAACACATAACCTGGTTAGCCCGGAACACTTTTTTTTTTTATGGTCAAACTGCATTTGGAGTGAAGCGATACACATTTAATGTGGTTATTCTGCTCTTTATTTCCACACAAATGCTTTTTACCTATTTGCCTTTTTTATACTTTGGCAGACTAAATAACTAATCAACAGCGACCTTGTGTTTCTCTGAAAAGTCAGAACAGAAATTCACATGAACTCACTTAAATGGGAAGGAGAAACATCACACCTTCGAAAACACGAGGAGCGTGTGAATTAAGTATAATTCTGAAAGTTAGAACCTCTCTATCCAAAATGGTGTTTCTCATTGGAGTGAGTGATAATTCCACAATTCAGCAGATTTATTTTATATATCTATCTATCTATATATATATATATATATATATATATATATATATATATCTATCTATCTATCTATCTATATATATATATATATATATATATATATAATATAAATTCTACCTGGAGCTTTTGCCCCTAAAACCAAAAACAAACTTCACATAAATGTATCTTCTCTACTTGTTTGCGGACTACTCCAACAAAAACAACAATGAACTGACTGATAGAAAAAAAAAAGCAACATATCAAGGTTGAGACACAAGGAAAATACATATTCATTCTTCTAAGAAAGTATGACTCATTCATTATTGGTAATATTTTATATGATGAAAATAATTGAAACTAATGGCTGCAAGATTTTTGCGATGCCACATAGCTTTCATTTTGCAAGCCGTAATAAAATGTCTGTCCTAATTAGGAAAGTGTTAATACAGAGACATGAAATAATTACAATAAACTACAAAAAGACAGAATTTAAGTAAAAGAAGAAAACCTATACATTACAGAAAGCAAGATCCAAATTAAAAATAATGTCCTTTGACCTAAAGCGAAGAAAAACAGTACCTAAACCAGAAAACCTAATCAGCCTACATGCAAGTATTTGAGACTGACATCACAGAACTAAGGAGGTATAACAAGGCGAAGTGCAAATGCAGATACAATCCAGTAAATATAAACTCTACTCCCTTCAAGAGTTCGTTTAAAGACTTATTTACAAGACTACAAAAAAACAAAAAAACAAACCTTGATCATGGGTTGCCAATAATTCATCATTTACTAAGAAATGAAATAATTCTCCAAGTATATGAAATGAAGCTTTAATCAAACATAAGGTCACTCAGGGAGCTTATTTATAGGCACATTCACTGAAGGCAACATTTAAGCACAAATGAAATGAGATATCAATTTTTCTGTCATATCTAACTTATGTTGCACCAACTCTTGATAAATCAAATGTGTCCTGAAAAAGAAGCCAATTTAAATAACCCTCATAAAATTGCAAATGTGCTATACCTTTTAATGATTTTAGCTGAATTCAAATGTAAACATAACAGAGAAGAGAGGAGAAAAGTCTGCAGAGCATTTTATGACCCACATTTTTCATCTCTGTTAAACCAGCTACTGTGATCCGAAATTATCTTGCCGTTTTTCACTTTAGTGCAAATTCACACACATTGTCATTAGCACAACGATATTACATTTTTCTGAAGCAGTTGCACAATTTACTAGGAAAAATAATAATAATGAAAAATATCTAGTTTTCTAAAACATTTGCCCCAATTCCATTTATCCTTCTTAATCATGTGCCACTTTTAGGGTAAAGGAAAGCTGTCCCAGTGTTATTTTTCTTCCTTGTCTTTCATCTGCTCCTGTTAGGGGGTCACCACAGCGAATCATCTTATTTCAATATTTTCCTATCATCTGCATCTTGCTCCGTCACGCCCACCACCTGCATGCCCTCATTCACCGAATCCATAAACCTCCTCTTAGGCCTTCCTCTTTTCCTCCTGCCTGGCAGCTCATCCTTAGCATCCATCTTCCAATATATCAGGAATCTCTCCTTTGCATATGTCCAACCCAACACAATCTCGCCTCTCTGACTGTCTCCAAATCGTCCAACCTGAGCTGACCCTCTAATGTACTCATTTCTAATCTGTCCATCTTTATCACAGACAATGCAAATCTTAAATTCTTTTTTTAAACTCTGCCACCTCCAGCAGACTTTTCGTTAGTGCCACCACATAACATAGCTGGTCTTGTAGACCTTCCCATTCATCCTTGCTGGTATCAGTCTGTCACAAATCACTCCTGACACTCTTCTCCACCCTACCTGCCTGCACTTTCTTAGTCATCTCTCTTCCACACTACCTGCTAATCTGTACTGTTGATCCCATGTATTTAAACTCATCCACCTTTACCAATTCTACTACCTGCATCCTCATCATTCCGCTGATCTCCCTCTCATTCACACACACTTATTCTGTTTTGGGCCTACTGACCTACATTCCTCTCCTCTCTAGGGCATATCTCCACAACTTGTTCCCCATTCTCTTTACAGATCATAAGGTCATCCACAAGCATCATAGTCCATGGGGATTCTTGTCTAACCTCATTTGTCAACCTGTCCATCACCATTGCAAACAAGAAAGGGCTCAGAGCCAATCTCCAATTTAATCCCACCTCAACCTTAAAAAAAATCCATCACTCCTACTGCAGACCTCACCACAGTCACACTTCCCTCGTACATATCCTGTACAACTCTTGCGTACTTCTCTGCCACTCCCGACTTCCTCATACAATACTACAACTCCTCTCGAGACATTCTGTCATATGCTTTCTCCAAGTCCACAAAAACACAATGCCACTCCGTCTGGCCTTCTCTATACTTCTCCATCAACACCCTCAGAACAAACATTGCATCTGCAGTACAGATATTCTTAAAAGACATAAAAAGCAAAAAAAAGTAAACCTGCACTACACATAGATCTTTTTACAGGGACATATGAACTTACTTTTATATTTATCAATAACAACATTTATTGCCAATATAAAATGGAAAAAATGTTGTATAATCTATTAAAGTTCATGGGTAAAACGTGCCAATATGAATCACATAATGTACTTTATTTTAATTAAAATGTTAGCAATAAGAGGGTGTACCATACATAGGAACATATTGAAGAAATCCTTACAGATTCAAAAGCAGGGTGACCAAACATTAAGTAAAACAAAAAACAGGGTTATAACACCTACTGCAAAGAAGGATTGGCAGAAACACTTTCCTCGTTTCTTCTGAAGAATACATGCGAAAAATTATGAGAAAGGTTTGAGAGTTAGGTTAAAAACAGTAACAGTGGCACATTACCTTGTTTTGTAAGAGCATCCCTCAAGGCTGGAGTCACCATTTCTCTAACGTCTGAGTGATCATTATTGCTAACAGCTTGCTTAGATACCTGGACCTCTGCATGGTGCTCTTCTACTTCAAGGACTTTCTATTAAAATAAAATTAAAAAATGAGGTTTTTTTTAGCAAATTTGTGGCTGATTACACATTTGATAAATAAGAAATAAACTCCAAATGCAGACTAATGACACGTTCTAGGAGTATGTGGTCAGTGGAGGAGTAATGTGGTCAGTCTACCACAATGTTTGCCACCTTAAACTTTACCAGAATTAGAATAATAGAAACACCCATGAAAAGTCAAGAAAACCTAGTAAATTAACTGAATAGAAAATTGATGTACCAACTGCATTACACAATTAAATGTGTTTGGTACTCACAGTCTGAACAATGGGAAAGTAATAGTGCAAGATAAGCTGAATTGATCTATATGAAGAGGCTTTTTTGTTTATTTGTGCTTCATAAAAGAGGTTAAAGCTAAGAATCACCTGTGTAATTAAAAAGTGATTCCAAAATGTAACTTATTATAAATACAAAATTTTCACTTTATAGTACACAATGAGTTGAGTAATTTAAAAAAAAAATTAAGAGCGAGCGAGCGAGAGACTTCATTAATTCCAAGGGGAGATTGACATACTGCAACTGCAGCACACTGATAAAAAACAATATTAAATTAATGAGTGATAAAAAAGCAGGTAAAACATACAATAAATTTGTATAATGTTAACATTTACGAAGATGCACTGTAAAGGACTCCCCAGTTCCAGCGCACATGCCTTCAGCAGTCATGGCAATACTCCATCTGGACCCACTGCTTTGCTGGCATGAAGTCTCCTCTGCTCTCTGCTCATCTGGGCTGCTGTAATTGTGGTATCAAGTAGTGTCTATAGATTTTTCTACATGTGTAGTTCTAAAAACAATTTTTTTTTAACAGCTAAGCAAGATTTTTTTTTAAACTAGAAGAAAATGAAGACCAAAGATTATAAAATGCATAAAAGAGATACATGATGTAAACTACTTTAATTGTTGGTTATGAAGAACAACACCTCAATATACACCCTTGGCATGGCAATGTGGTCAGCCTGCAAATATCTTTAAGCACAAGTCGTACTGCAGGGAGCACTGCCAGAGTTTTCATATAATTGCTCTTAGATCATACTACATATCACCTGGTTTGACTAGGTTTTTCTCTCATTTTAATGTGATAGCTGTAGTTAATTTGCCAACGTAATTACACATGTCAGCTGTTTTAACACTACACACTTTCTTTGAATTGAAAACTTGAAGTTCAAGTAAGCTGGGGGTGGGAGGATATTCAATGCCTATACTAAAATGCATTCTCTAGTTATTTATGAAAATGAAGTAGGAAAAATATTAAAGAAAACCACACAGAGCCTTTGCAGAAGTAATGTTTAGAATATTTAAAACAAAAGATGCTGATATAGCTCCACTAGCAAAACACTTTTATTCAATTAATTTGTCCTAAATCTTAAAGGAATGTCCAGTCTTACTAAACGCTTCCTTTAAGTGTAGGACTACTGATACACACACACACACACACACACACAGTGTTACTATAAGGTTTCTTTTTGCATGCACAAAAACACATACAGATCATTCATAATTGAATATTGCCGAAACGTTTTGGGAAAATCTATGGTTTTAAATATTGTGTAGTTTGTACCATATGACAACATTTTGAAACAGTGTTAAATATATTTTATATTTTGGCCCACTATACAGTAAAATTGCAAAACTGCACATTTCTTTTTTTTAAGTCTTCATTTTGAAGTTAACCAAAGGGTCTTTTTCTCCTCCCAACAATTTGTGTTATGATCCTGCTGTGGTTAAGAAATGTGTAAGAATAATTTTAGAGTAACATAGCATTCATCTTAAAGAAATAGCATAAAGGGTTAATAAAGTGAACAAAATTTACGGAAAGATGACCAAGAGATGACAAAAGAAGTCAACAGATGTCCTGAATGGTCAGTTGTTATATACACAGAAATTTCAAGGGTGGTGGCTCAGTTCAAGGGTATAAAGAAGAACCAGAATATAATAGACTTTATATAAGTTATTTGGGTGTAAACCAGCGAACCCACCAAAGTGAGTGTATGCATTGACAGATGCTGTATCAAAGTGGAATAGTTTATAAAATGAAACTCTATTCTTTGTTTCTGTGACCATGCTCTAACAGACTGCTTTTGAAGAATGCTCCCTCCAAGACATTTTGCCGAGGAGTAAGTAAAAGATACAATGAACAACTTTTCTCCTGCTGATAACTGATTTGTGAATAATGTATTCAGTATTGACAAAAAGTACAATTGTTTGTGAGTTATTAGTTTAAGCAAATTTTGTCTATTGTTGACACCTGAATTGGGTCAAACCACACTTATGTTAAATCGGTGCAGAAGTTCAGGTAATCCCTAAGGGATCACAAATGTTTTTTTCTCATAAATGATGTGTATGTAATCTGAGAATATTGAATGATATTCTATTCATTGTTTCTGCCTACACAGTTAAATATATCATGCCATGTTTATACAGACCTCATAATGGAGTGTTATATACTGTATCTATCAGTTTGAAGGTTATTAAAACATTGCAAAATACTTTTGAATTCATCAGTCTACTAAAAGACCATCTAAAAAACAAGATAATTACAATCATGTTGAATCCACATACTATAGTTGTCCATGCCATTTGTATCTATCCCACAAAGCTACAAGAAAACTCATTTAAAGATGACCTATACGCTTCTCTTTGCAGTTGATCTTCAGGTTTACACTTTAAAATAAACACCAGATATACAGTGGTAGAAATTTAGGCACTAAAAATGCAAAATGTAACCTGCATTATTATTCAATAAATGATTTAGGCAAGAACAAAAATACCTCCTAACTGCAAAGAAAATTGCTGCTTATTATATATTGCATGGTACCATCATTTTAGTGCTATTTTTCTGTTAATAGACCTGGACAGCCCAAATATTCTAAAAGAAAATTTTCAGACTTTATCTGTGTAGATGAGCCAAACAATTGTCCTTTAGAATAACTATGACCTACACATTACCAAAAAAAATTTCTACTAAAGAATTCATTGGAAAGAAATGTGTGTTTTTTGCTGCCCAAGTTAAAATCCTAACTGTAACAGAAATACAGTACCACACAAAAGCGAGTACACCCCTCACATTTTTGTAAATATTTTATTATATCTTTTCATGGGACAACACTGAAGATATGACACTTTGACACAATGTAAAGTAGTCAGTGTACAGCTTGTGTAAATTTAAATTTGCTGTCCCCTCAAAATAACTCAACACACAGCCATTAATGTCTAAACTGCTGGCAACAAAAGTGAGTACACCCCTAAGTGAAAAATGTCCAAATTGTGCCCAATTAGCCATTTTCTCTCCCCGGTGTCATATGACTTGTTAGTGTTAGAAGGTCTCAGGTGTGAATGGGGAGTAGGTGTGTTAAATGAAAGGTTCCACTCAGAACAGGCCTCGCCATGGTCAACCAAAGAAGTTGAGTGCACGTACTCAGCATCATATCCAGAGGTTGTCTATTGAAAATAGACGTATGAGGGCTGCCAGCATTGCTGCAAAAGTTGAATGGGGTGTGTCGGGGGCGGGGGGTCTGCCTGTCGGTGCTCAGACCATATGCCGGAAAATGCATCAAATAGGTCTGCATGGCTGTCGTCCCAGAAGGAACCTTCTTCTAAAGATGATGCACAAGAAAGCCCGCAAACAGTTTGATGAAGACAAACAGACTAAGGACATGGATTACTGGAACCATGTCCTGTGGTCTGATGAGACCAAGATAAACTTATTTGGTTCAGTTGGTGTCAAGCGTGTGTGGCGGCAACCAGGTGAGGAGTACAAAGACAAGTGTGTCTTACCTGCAGTCAAGCATGGTGGTGGGAGTGTCATGGTTTGGGTCTGCATGAGTGCTGCTGGCACTGGGGAGCTACAGTTCATTGAGGGAACCATGAATGCCAACATGTACTGCGACATACTGAAGCAGATCATGATCCCCTCCCTTCGGAAACTGGGCCGCAGGGCTGTATTCCAACATAACGACCCCAAACACACCTCCAGGACGACCACTGCCTTGCTAAAGAAACTGTGGTTAAAGGTGCTAGACTGGTCAGGCATGTCTCCAGACCTAAACCCTATTGAGCATCTGTGGGGCATCCTCAAAACGGAAGGTGGAGGAGTGCAAGGTCTCCAACATCCACCAGCTTTATGATGTCGTCATGGAGGAGTGGAAGAGGATTGCATTGGCAACCTGTGAAGCTCTAGTGAACTACATGCCCAAGAGAGTCAAGGCAGTGCTGGAAAATAATGGTAGCCACACAAAATATTGACAGTTTGGGCACAATTTGGACATTTTTCACCTAGGGGTGTACTCACTTTTGTTGCCAGCAGTTTAGACATTAACGGCTGTGTGTTGAGTTATTTTGAGGGGACAGTAAACTTACACTGTTATACAAGCTATACACTGACTACTTTGATACAATGTAAAGTGTCATATCTTCAGTGTTGTCCCATGAAAAGATATAATAAAATATTTACAAAAATGTGAGGGGTGTACTAACTTTTGTGAGATGCTGTATATATTGAAGTATCCAGTTAGCCATTTATGAGCTGAAATTAAGGCAAAAACAGCTCATTCAATAGGACAATGATCTAAAACACTCCAACAGATCAGATCAAAGGATTAACAAAAATGATACATTTTGGATGAACAGCATTACGGTTCAGATCTCATCCAAGTATAAATAATCTGTTATGATCAGATATGGGATATTAATTAAATAAATCCAGAACTGGTAGAAGAATGTGACAAGTTATTACTGACTAAATAAACTTGCTATGTTATATAAAGGTTTTTACCTTATACAGTATTATTATTAAAAAAAAAAAAAAGTGAAGAATGCCTGTGTAATTTAGGCAGCATTGAACTATATGTGAACATTCATTTTAATAATAATTTTATAAAGCTCTTTTTTCACTTAGTCAAATACTACCTACTGGAAATAAATGCAATACGCAAGTTCAGTTCTGACCCGTTGCTTTTCTCCCTATATTCCACCGTTTTTTTGTATAATTAACGCTATGCTACTGACACCCTGTGCAGATTTTAATATTGATTACAAAAAAACAAAACACACACTATACTAGATTACTTAATGATTAATATGAGCACAGTTTTATTCACAGTTATATTTTTGATGTATAACCAGAAAATGTTTTAGACTGAATAAATTAGATTAATCAATCAATCTGAGTAATTAACAAGAAAGTGGCTTTTGATATATATTCATTCTAGTTTAAGGTAACTCTCCAAAATTCAAAGAAATCACAATAAAGACTGATCTAATAATGCCCCATTAAATCAATATATAATTAGTATAAAAATATGGAATAACCGAGTTGAAACTTGAAGAAAATATGCATGCAAAGACAAAGAAACTAATTATGTGAAACTTTATAAATGAGGCATGCTATTCTCACATATTTGAAGGATGACAGTATACCGGTGGGGGCAAGTGCACATGGTGTGCAAAATTAAAATATTAGCAATTTACAGAAGACCTGTAGGCAAATCATATTTAATGCTGGACCAAAGTCTTAGACTAATGTTCTTGCAGTGTAAGGTTGAGGAAATTTTCCTTGTGAATGAGCGCAATTTCAGCTGCATACATAAAGTAACTGTCTTGTGTGTTAATTACAATAAGGTAAAAATGGCAACCCATTCTATCATTTTTGTACACTTATTTCACAGACAGACTGGTTTAATAGCATCATACTCCACTATTCACAATCAAAAATTTTATTCTGACCTTCACATATTATAGGTTGTATAACTCAATTGAATTTTTCTGAAGTGATCTTTTACAAATACAGTTACATTTCTGTTACAAGCATCACTTATTAAATCGGATATTCTCACTCGTTTTCCAAGCTACCAGACGCATATATTACTTAATCAGATTAATTAGTGCCTGTTATAAAATACATTTCCAATCTGACTGTTGTTGGCAATAACCCAAAACACCATTATACTCTGCATATCACATAGGAAAGATTTCAGCCTTATTTTTGACTTGTGCTAACAAGGATTGCAAATTTTCCTTAAAGGAGACAGAAGGCAATATTAAGAGTTGCAGTGAACAAGACCGTGTTTTAGCATCATCGGGAACAAGGCAGGTAACAATCTTGGACTAGGCACCAGTCTACCGCAGAACACATTAAAAATGCATCAGAAGCACACATTTCTCTGTAATGGTATGGAGAGGAAAAAAAACAAAACAAACATATATACAGTAATCCCTCCTCGATCGCGGGGGTTGCGTTACAGAACCCCCCGCAATAGATGAAAATCCGCGAAGTAGAAATCATATGTTTGTATGGTTATTTTTATATATTTTAAGCCCTTATAAACTCTCCCACACTGTTCTCTAGACATGAAATAAGACCCCTTTAGTCAAAACTTTAAACTGTACTCCATGACAAGACAGAGATGACAGTTCTTTCTCACAATTAAAAGAATGCAAACATATCTTCCTCTTCAAAGAATGCGTGTCAGGAGCAGAGAATGTCAGAGAGAGAGAGAGAGAGAACAGCAAACAATCAAAAAATCATCAATATATAAAGGAGAGCTGGGATCCGAGAGACTGTGTTTGTGGAGGGAGGGAGTTAAGGCGGGGGGAGTCACGTCATCATCTCCCCTCCCATTCACCTCATTTCATTCACTTCATTTCGCTCCGAGCTGAGCTCCACAGCGGACGCGGTCTTGCAGAAACAACTTTGTGATGCTGCCGCCAAATACTCACAGAAAAATCCACAAGTTAGACACGCTGTCGTTAGAGTTTCTCCACACTCTGAATCCTCCAGGCACTCCTGAGCATAATCTAATTTTGAAGGTTGGGGCATCAATAATGTTACTGAAAAA
Organism: Polypterus senegalus; assembly: GCF_016835505.1. Classification (NCBI taxonomy): domain Eukaryota; kingdom Metazoa; phylum Chordata; class Cladistia; order Polypteriformes; family Polypteridae; genus Polypterus; species Polypterus senegalus. The sequence goes on along the minus strand of NC_053159.1, from coordinate 119,772,707 downwards.
CTTACAGCCACCAAACCTTTGTAATGGCAGAAGACTGCAGGTCACGTGTCTGCAAAAGAACCTAATTGAGGCAACAATTTTTAATGGCAGTTGCTCAGGGGAGAGCTTTTATTCCTCGCATCCCCGTTATACCCTCTGAACTCCCATTTCAATTCAAATGCCTCCAATTTCCAGTAAGGCTCTGCTTCGCAATGACAATTAATAAGTCTCAGGGACAGACTCTACAAAAGGTTGCCATTGATTTGAGGCAACTATACGTTGCATGCTCAACAGAACGCTCGCACAGCTTGGTCATATTACAACCGGAGTGCTGAACTGACAAGGTGGTATACAAATAGATCCTTAACAAATTATTGGTATATTTTCCCCCAGTTTAAAAAGGTTTACTTTTCTTCTTAATAAAAATTTAAAAGCAGTACTTCGTGGCATTTTTCTAGTTATACTAACAATTTGAAATAGTAATGAACAATAACTAATAATAAAAACAGTAGTAATAAATGTACCACATATAAATAAGCTACTAGGAGCAGATCTGAGAGCAATGGGGAGGCAAAGATTTTAGAATTTGGACAGTCAAGGTGTACAAGCTGTTGCAGAACTGGTTTAAATGCTACAGTACCTTCAGCCTGATGAAAGTGGGACAAAGAGACCATGGCTGAATCCTTCAGAAGGCTATGTGAATACAGTGCATCCGGAAAGTATTCACAGCACATCACTTATTAAACATTTTGTTATGTTACAGCCTTATTCCAAAATTGATTAAATTCATTTTTTCCCTCAGAATTCTACACACAACACCTGATAATGACAATGTGAAAAAAAAGTTTAAGGTTTCTGCAAACTTATTAAAAAAATTTTAAAAACTGAGAAATCACATGTACATAAGTATTCACAGCCTTTGCTCAATACTTTGTCGATGCACCTTTGGCAGCAATTACAGCCTCAAGTCTTTTTGAATATGATGCCACAAGCTTGGCACATCTTTCCTTGACCAGTGTCACCCATTCCTCTTTGCAGCATCTCTCAAGCTCCATCAGGATGGATGGGAAGCGTCGGTGCACAGCCATTTTAAGATCTCTCTAGAGATGTTCAATTGGATTCAAGTCTGGGCCACTCAAGGACATTCACAGAGTTGTCCTGAAGCCACTCCTTTGATATCTTGGCTGTGTGCTTAGGGTCGTTGTCCTGCTGAAAAATGAACTGTCGCCCCAGTCTGAGGTCAAGAGCGCTCTGGAGCAGGTTTTCATCCAGGATGTCTCTGTACATTGCTGCAGTCATCTTTCCCTTTATGCTGACTAGTCTCCCAGTTACTGCCGCTGAAAAACATCCCCACAGCATGATGCTGCCACCACCACTGTAGGGATGGGATTGGCCTGGTGATGAGCGGTGCCTGGTTTCCTCCAAATGTGATGATGCCTGGCATTCACAACAAAGAGTTCAATCTTTGTCTCATCAGACCAGAGAAATTCAGGTGCCTTTCGGCAAACTCCAGGCGGGCTGCCATGTGCCTTTTACTAAGGAGTGGCTTCCGTCTGGCCACTCTACCATACAGGCCTGATTGGAGGACTGCTGCAGAGATGGTTGTCCTTCTGGAAGGTTCTCCTCTCTCATCTCCTGGACTAACGCCCTTCTCCGCAGATCGCTCAGTTTAGATGGCCGGCCAGCTCTAGGAAGAATCCTGGTGGTTTCGAACTTCTTCCACTTACGGATGATGGAGGCCACTGTGCTCATTGGGGCCTTCAAAGCAGCAGAAATTTTTCTGTAACCTTCCCCAGTTTTGTGACTCGAGACAATCCTGTCTCGTAGGTCTACAGACAATTCCTTTGACTTCATGCTTGGTTTGTGCTCTGACATGAACTGTCAACTGTGGGACCTTATATAGAGAGGTGTGTGCCTTTCCAAATCATGTCCAATCAACTGAATTTACCACAGGTGGACTCCTATTAACCTGCAGAAACATCTCGAGGATGAATAAATTTGCAAAAATCTCAAGTAAACCTTTTCATGTTGTCATTATGGGGTGTTGTGTGTAGAATTCGGAGGAAAAAATGAATTTAATCCATTTTGGAATAAGGCTGCAACATAACAAAATATGGAAAAAGTGATGCGCTGTGAATACTTTCCAGATGCACTGTAACTCTGCTTTATATTGATGTTGTTAATGGAGGGCAGACAGGACCCAATGACCTTTTCTGCTGTGTGAGCATTGTAGGACCTTAAGGTCAGGAACATTGCAGTTACACAGTTAAAAGTGATGGAGCTGGTCAGAATGCCTCAATGTTGCCCCAATAGAATTTAAGAATAGTAGAAAGGTAGGCTTGCCTTCTTCAGCCGCCACAGGAACAGATGCTGCTGCACCTTCTTGGCTATGTGTTAATTGGCCAAGTAAGGTCAGCTGTCAGGTGCTCACAACCGATTTCACTACAGAGTCATCAGTGTGCTCTGGGGTGTGGAGAGTATGTGTCCTTCTGAAATCAACAATCATCTCTTTCAGCTTGTTCATATTAAGAGACGTGTTGTTGCACTTGCACCATTCCACCAATCATCGTACTTCCATTCTGTAAGTTGACTTCATCCTCATTGCCAATGAAACCCACCACTAATGTGTCAACCGCAAATGTAATGATGGTGATATAGCTGTACTATCGTAAATCAGCAGAGTGAACAGAAGTGGTTGGAGTATACAGCAGTCAGAGAAAAACAGTGCTCATTGTAATGGTATTGGTGATGGTGTTTCCAGCGTAGACTTGCCTGGGGTCTTTGTCATAATAGCCTGGATTCAGTTGCATAGGGAAGTGTTGTAGCCCAGCACATTCAACTTCCCAATGATGGGGTTGAAAGCTGAAATGAAGTCGATTAAAAACATTATAGCACAAGTGTCTATTTTGTCCAGATGGTAAATGGTTCTGGTGGTCTTTGAGACAGTCGCATCATCATTGCAACTGTTACTGCGTCCAGTAACTGACAATGCATACTCCTCTTAATTGATCTGATGGTCACAGGTGGCAGCTGATCTAAACATGGTAGTACTGGTAGCCAACAGGGTGCTGGCGGAAATTGGGCTACTGTTGGCCGAAGAAGAAAAACAAGGAGAAGAACAGGGAGGAGACATGTCCGGAGGAAGGTAAAGAGAGTGGAACTGAGGGTAAGAACTTTGAATGCAGGCAGTATGACTGGTAAGGGGAGAGAGTTAGCAGATATAATGGAGAGAAGGAAGGCTGATATATTGTACATCCAAGAGACTAAATGGAAGGGGAGTACAGCCAGGTGGATTGGAGGTGGATTCAAATTGTTTTATCATGGTGTGGATAGGAGGAGAAATGGAGTTGAGGTTATTCTGAAGGAACTGCAAGTCAAGAGTGTTTTGGAGGCGAAAAGAGTGTCAGAAAGAGCAATGATTCTGAAGCTGAAAATTGGAGGTGTGATGATGAATGTTGTTAGTGCATATGCCCTGCACGATGGGTGTGCAATGGGCGAGAAAGATGATTTTTGGAGTGAGTTGGATGAATTGATGAACAGTGTACCCAAGGGACAGAAAGTGGCGATTGCAGCAGATTTCAATGGACATGTTGGTGAAAGGAACAGAGGAGACGAGGTGGTGATGGGTAGGTATGGTGTCAAGGAGAGGAATGAAGGTCAGAGGATAGTGGATTCTGCTAAAACGATGGATATGGCTATGGTGAATATGTATTTTAAGAAGAGGAAGGAACATAGGGTTACATAAAAGAATGGAGGAAGATGCACACAGGTAGATTACATCCTTTGCAGAAGAGTCAATCTGAAGGAGATTGAAGAATGCAAAGTGGTGGCAGGGGAAAGTGTAGTTAAGCAGCATAGGATGGTGGTCTGTTGGATGACGCTGGAGATCAGGCAGAGGAAGAGAGTGAGGGCAGAGCCAAGGATCAAATGGTGGAAGTTGAAAAAGGAAGACTGCAAGGTTGAGTTTAGGGAGAAGGTGAGACAGGTAATGGGTGGTAATGAAGAATTACCAGACAGTTGGGAAACTACAGCAGATGTAGTAAGGGTGACAGCAAAAGGGTATGTGGCGTGACATCTGGACAGAGGAAGGAGGAAGTACAGGAGAGTATACAGAGGAAGAGGATGGCAAAGACGACATGGGATAGTCAGAGAGATGCAGAAAGTAGACAAAAGTACAAGGAGATAAAGCGCAAGGTAAAGAGAGGTGGCAAAGGCGTATGAGGAGTTGTATGAGAGGTTGGATACTAAGAGAGAGAGAGAAAAAGACCTGTACTGATTGGCTAGACAGAGGGACTGGGCTGGGAAAAATGTGCAGCAGGTTAGGGTAATAAAGGATAAAGATAAAAACATACTCACGAGCGAGGAGAGAGTGTTGAGCAGATGGAAAGAGTACTTTGGGAGGCTGATGTGAGAGAGAGAGAGAGAGAGAGAGAGAGAGGTTGAATGATGTGGAGATAGTGAATCAGGAAATGCAACAGATTAGCAAGGAGGAAGTAAGGACAGTTATGAAGAGGATGAAGAATGGAAAAGCATTGGTCTAGATGACATACCTGTGGAAGCATGGAGGTGTTTAGGAGAGATGGCAGTGGAGTTTTTAACTAGATTGTTTAATGCAATCTTGGACAGTGAGAGGATGCGTGAGGAGTGGAGAAGAAGTGTACTGGTGCCCATATTTAAGAATAAGGGGGGTGTGCAAGACTGTTGTAACAACAGGGGATAAAATTGATGAGCCACAGCATGATGTTATAGGAAAGAGTTGTGGAAGCTAGGTAAAGAAGTAAGGTGGTGATTAGTGAGGAGCAGTATGGTTTCATGCCAAGAAAGAGCACCACAGATGCAATGTTTGCTCGGAGGGTGTTGATGGAGAAGTAGAGAAGGCCAGAAGGAGTAGCACTGTATCTTTGTGGACCTGGAGAAAGCATATAACAGGGTGTCTCAAGAGGAGTTGTGGTATTGTATGAGGAAGTCGGGAGTGGCAGAGAAGTACGCAAGAGTTTTACAGGATATGTACGAGGGAAGTGTGACCATGGTGAGGTCTGCGGTAAGAGTGATGGATGCATTCAAGGTGGAGGTGGGATTACATCAGGGATTGGCTCTGAGCCCTTTTTTATTTGCAATGGTGATGGACAGGTTGACAGACAAGAGTAGACAGGAGTCCCTGTGGACTACAATGTTTGCGGATGACATTGTGATCTGTAGGGAGTAGGTTGAAGAGACCCTGGAGAGGTGGAGATATGCTCTAGAGAGGACAGGAATGAAGGTCAATAGGAACAAGACAGAATACATGTGTGTAAATGAGAGGGAGGCAAGTGGAATGGTGAGGATGCAAGGAGTAGAGTTTGCGAAGGTGGAGGAGTTTAAATACTTGGAATCAGCAGTACAGAGTAATGGGGATTGTGTAAGAGAGGTGAAAAAGAGTGCAGGTATGGTTGGCAGGTGGAGAGGAGTGTCAGGAGTGATTTGTGACAGACAGATACCAGCAAGATTGAAAGGGAAGATCTACAGGATGGTAGTGAGACCAGCTATGTTATATGGGTTGGAGTCGGTGGCACTGACCAGAAAGCAGGGGACAAAGCTGGAGGTAGCAGAGTTAAAGATGCTAAGATTTGCATTGGGTGTGATGAGAATGGGTAGGATTAGAGGGTCAGCTCAAGTTGGACAGACTGGAAGACCAAGTCAGAGTGGCGAGATTTCGTTGGTTTAGACATGTGCAGAGGAGAGATGCGAAGTAAATTGGGAGAAGGATGCTAAGGATAGAGCTGCCAGGCAAGAGAAAAAGAGGAAGGCCTAAAAGAAGGTTTATGGATGTGGTGAGAGAGGACATGCAGGTGATGGGTGTAACAGAACAAGATGCAGAGGACAGAAAGATATTGAAGAAGATGATCCGCTGTGGCGACCCTTAACGGGATCAGCCGAAAGAATTAAATTTTCCAAACTGAACAATTAAGCCATAATATCTTAGCCAACGCTTTATACACCACCTATGCTTTGCTTCCACGAGGCAACCTGCTTAGGTTAATCATTAGTACCAGGACTAAAAAATATTTCCCAACAGATTTAATTTTTATGCACATATTCAATACCTTCATCTTAAGAGTCTTCTATATTAAGAAATATCCAAATGAATCTTATTAAAATGGTTGTCTGGCATGAATTAGGAAATAATTACAGTTGTCCCAATAGTATTGCCACATGTATGTTACAAATGGACAGACTCAAAACTTTCTAGGTTTGTTTTTGTTAAATTGTTATGCAAATGTTACTCAGGAGGCTGTTAATTTGTTGCTCTGACAAATAAAATGCCTAATTTAAAACATAAGACCATGTGACCAGAGTACAGTGATTATCAATCCACACAAGAAAAAATTCTAGTTAAACACCTTCAGTTTATGAAACTACTGAAAATTTCCAAGTATACTGCTTTTAATATAAATGATCTGTAAGTAAGGATTATGCACCTCTGTGGGATATACTTACTAGCATATGCCTGCATCTCTTTAAATGCCTGCTTTTGGACTTAAAAATACAAAAAAAAAAAATACAAATCTTTCTCCCAGAAAAAAATGACAATCGCTATGCTAAAACATTCAATTTAGTGCATTTTGGCATTTTACATTAACTGGCATAATGCAAACTTGCTGATCTGCCATTGCATTATCATGGCATCATACATAAAGTGGCATACAAGTCAAAATGGGGAGCATGCACTGGTACAGTGTGTTGTCACACTCACTACACAACGAAGCAACTCGGGATCCCATTTGGCAACCCCCCAGGCAGACACACGCTCAGTAAATGACTCTCCATTTGCCACAGCCAGGTGTTACGTGGGTGACCCCCTTGGCCTGGTCCAGCCGTTTGGGTCCCCAAGGAGGATCTTACGAGCCAGATCACCCTCGGGGAAACACACCACATGGCCATAGTGCCGTAATTGACGCTCCCTCACAATGGAGGTAATGTGCCTCATTCAGGACTCCATGAGCTGCCGCTCATTCGACACAAAGTTTGACAAAAAGTCAAACCAACGGTGCCCAAGGATTTTCCAGAGAGACACAGTACCAAAGGAGTCCAGTCTTCATCTCAGGTCACTGGATAGCATCCATGTCTCGCAACAATACAGCAAGACAGGATTCACCAGGACTCTAAAGACTTGGACCTTCATCCTGTTGCATAGATTTCGGGAGCACGACACACCCCTTTCCAGCGACCTCATGACCCCCCCCATGCTCTCCCAATCCGTCTATTGACTTCACAGGAAGAGTCACCAGAGACATGAATGTCACTGCCAAGGTAAGTAAACCTCTCAACAAGGTCAACACTCTCTCCGCAAACAGATGCACTGCTGAAGGCTATGCCCAAGAGGTCATTAAAGGCCTGGATCTTGGTTTTTATCCAGGACACTCGCAAGCCCAGACACTTGGACTCCTTGCTCAGTCTCTTGAGCGCCCCGATCAGAGCCTCCATTGACTCAGCGAAGATCACAGTATCGTCAGCAAAATCAAGATCCGTGAACCTTTCTTCACCAACAGATGCCCCACAGCCGCTGGACCCCACGACCTTGCCCAACACCCATTCCATACAAGCATTGAACAGAGTAGGAGCAAGAACACACCCCTGACAAACCCCAGAATCAACTGGGAAAAATGCAGAGGTCCTTCCTCCACTCTGCACAACACTCACAGTACCAGTGTACAGGCCGGCCACGATATCCAGCAACCTCGAGGGAATCCCGCGAATCTCTCAGGATGTCCAACAGGGCAGCTCGATCAACTGAGTCGGACGCTTTGCGAAAATCGAAAAAGGCTGCAAAAAAACTCTGCCGATGCTCAAGTTTGCGCTCCATGACAACCCTCAGTGCCAGGATGCGGTCAATGGTAGACTTTTTAGGTGTAAAACCAGACTGTTCTGGTCACTGGTAGCTGAGCAAGTGATTACGGATCCTATTGAGGATGACCCTAGCAAGAACCTTACCCGGCACTGACAGCAGTGTTATCCCCCTGTAGTTGCTGCAATAGAACAGAATAGAATAAATATGAACATACAAAAAAAAAAAAAATTTACTCTTGTGCAACATTTTTTGTTTATAGACAATCGGTCATTCATAGACATTACATAGTACTGTCAACTTCAAGCAATTATTTTCAAAGAGTTCTCCTTAAGCAGCACTAAAAGACTAAAGAAACAGCAGTTAATAACAATTCACAGACTTAAAAGACAAGATTCCGGTCCCCAGGAGAATAGTCAAGATGTGCACCAAAAAAAACTTCAGATCTCAAACTCCAGTATTCAGAAAGTGAATCAAAACTTGCACTAGCAGAAATATACCTTTGCTCTCTTCATGTGGTTTCCTAAATCCTCCACATCAATCACAGCCCGGTGGGAAGCCTCCTCCTCATTACCAGACTCTTCATCACTAGTGGTCTCAAATTCATTCTAAAAATAAAGATAGTTAAAGTAAAACATTTTACTTACCCACATCTCAAAGTCACATAAATAACAAACAGTGTTCCACAGAAAAACAAGCAGAAAACAAAATAAAAACCTCTAAAAACTACATTTTACAAGAAACATCCATCCATCCATTGTCCAACCCACTATCTCCTAACTACAGGGTCACGGGAGTCTGCTGAAGCAAATCCCAGCCAACACAGGGCGCAAGGCAGGAAACAAACCCTGGGCAGGGTGCCAGCGCACAGCAGGGCACACACAAACCCACACACCAAGCACACACTAGGGACAATTTAGGATCGCCAATGCACCTAACCTGCATGTCTTTGGACCGTGGAATACAAGAAACACGAAAGACATCACAAACAATGTTAAAACAAATACACTGTCTAACTGTAGTTTTTTCCCAGCCACTGTTTCAATGTTTATTATTTGACAGATACCTTTACACAAAGTGACAATAACAGAGCAAATTATATTTGGGTGTAGGTAGAAAAATGATTAGCAGTTAGCGTTACCTTAGGTAGAGATGAAAAAGCAACACTAGGAAACACAAATTTCTACACATTAATAAATCTGCTGACAAAGAAGAACATGTTCTCCATTTTCAGCTTATTAAACAATCAAGCTGAGCAAATGACACATCCAAGTACAGATAATCATTAATTACTAAAACAATATGTTAAACTAATTAACCTAAACAAATTAACATGATTACCAGAAAAAAGTAAAATCAAAGACATTGCACAAACCCCAATGAACATTTAAGCTAAGTAGAGCAGTTATTTTTGAAGGAAAATTGAGGTATTTTAATATACAAGTCTTAAGAAACTTACACAAAAGAAGATGAATTCAAGACAAATTTAAATACCCTTTTAAACAAAAATAAAATTCCAGAACTATTATTACTTATCTAAAATACTGTTCTGAGTTTGGTCATCTGTAACAAAATTAACATCAAAATCTGTAGTGCTACTGGAAATAAATTACTTTTCTGGGAGTACTTTCAACTTTGTCAAAGGTTGTCATTATACAAGTATGTAATACTTATTTTCCGCTTCAATCTAATTAGCTCACCCCTACTTATCGGTAGTCATTTCATGTGTAATCTTTAAGAAAAATGTGATCTCTTTCATAATGATCTGAAAAATAAAACTTGTGTCTGTAATGTAATAAATGAAAAGACAAAATATATAATATTAGCAACACACAGTCAGACTTACAGATTAAAAAAAAAAAAAAGTATATGTAATTCACCTCAGATCCAGGAGTCTCCTGTACTTCTTTCTCCTTAGCATGACTCTTCTTGTTTTTGCATTTCCCCTTCTTGCACTTCCCAGTGCAAACTTTTTTTTCTCCTTTTGCAAGTGCCTGCAGTCGTTTCAGGAATTTGGCCTTCCAGACAGCAAAATCTCCCTCAATGCTACCGTTCTTGCTCTTGACCACATTGCAGTCACCCTCCCCACGGGTCATGATCCTCCTGGCACTCAACATCCATAGCCATTTGTCAACATTCTTACCAACCTTGGAAATAAGGATTTCAACAGGATATAAACATAGAAATTACGAAAGTAAAATTATACCTTTAAGAATCAAGTATCTAGTGTCAAGAGATCTGTTCTAGCCCCAGTGGCTAACAAAAATAGAATCTGAAATCGAAGTTGTGGGTCCTTAGCCTATAAAAATGAACCAGAGACATTTGATGAAATAAGCCTTGGAGCTGAACAGTTTCAGAGAAAATCATAATGGAAATGTGATCACAAAAAGAATGTAAAGGATGAACTCTAATACACAATTATGCTTTAAACTTACACAACTGTCAGCAAGTTCACCTAGTCAGAAGAAGTATTAACACTTGGTAGTAGTCCTGTAGCAAGACATGAAATTTTTTAAGGCAAAGAGGCCACATACAAACTGTTTATTTTTATGCAAGGATTATTCAGGTCATGCAAAAAATGTTAAGTATGCTTGTCCTAAAGGGAAAAATGAATGAGTAGATGACAAAATTAAGTTTGTATGTCCATGAAGCTTGAACACTTAGAATTGTCAAAGACATCTTTAAAATAAAATGGAGCTTAAGAATATAGTGGGGAGAGATTGACGACAAAAAAAGTAAGAAAAAAAGAGAGTGGAGCAGGAGACTTGAGCCGATAGGCTTTTAGATTCCTTCTTTCCATCTCTTAAATACCATCCATCCATCCATTATCCAACCCGCTATATCATAACTACAGGGTCACGGGGGTCTGCTGGAGCCAATCCCAGCCAGCACAGAGCGCTAGGCAGGAAACAAACCCCGGACAGGGCGCCTGCCCACCGCAGCTCTTAAATATCAAATAAGAAATTATACAATTATAATGTACATTCTGTACATTTTATTACACAAGTAAACACTATGTAGCAATACTGTCTCACAGATGCAGGCCTCTGGATTCACACCCAGACTGTGTAGACTTTGCATAATCTTTGAAAACTTGTTGCTTTTTCTGTTGGATTAAACATTAAAAATGTTCCACGAGAGTTTAGTATTGCAAGGGAGTATATTAATGGATTGGGGTCCAGTCCAGTATTTGATCCTGCCTTACACTCAATACTGCCATTTAAGACTCTCAAATTAGCTAAAAACATTTGTATATTATTATTAACGACCACACTGTTTGTTCTTGCTGTGACCACCAAATAGCAATTAAAAAGGATCCTAGCAGTACTATGTCAACTGTTATTTAAATATACATTAAGAGCCATCAAAATCCTGGCTCCAGTCTTTTTAATCAGTTTAGTACGAATGGCTGGGTGTAAAAGTCCTTTACGGGATAGCAAGCCATAAAAGCAGCCATAAAATAGAAGCTGAAAAACACGCGAATGACACGTGTTAGCACTGCACTTCACTTTTATTTTTTTACTTTTTAAATTAGTTTTCAATATGTGTCTGCAAATCATGAAGCACTTATGACATTGTTACATAGGTCCTGCCTGCAACATTCAGCTGGAATCCTGCAGTAAAAAAAATTTTGTGACATGTGTTGATGCCAAACAGTTACAGGCAGAGCAGTTCAGCATCTGAAAAAATACAGATAAGTTAGTAAGACAGTAACAGGTTGAGAATAGGGAGCAAAGTTTTATATATAAAATTAATTAAAAAAATAAAACAACAACAGGCAAGTGGTAGGCAGGTTGCAGGTGGACTTGTTTTATTATTTTGGAAGTGTCCAACGGGTGGCAGCAGGGTGCCAATTATATCGCAGCACTCAGTGTAAAAAGCCAGTCAGCATCTATGGACTCAAACAGAAAAACAGGACTGTCATAGTATCAAGTCAGGGTCTGCACAATCAACTATTTTTTGCTTCTTTATAAATGCAACAATATTTTAATAGAGGTGGCCTGAAAATTTTAAAATTACACCTCATTCTTTGTTTGACATTGTGTCAAATCAGCAGTCACGTATGGAGACAAGGCATGTTGGGTGACAAGGCTCTTTAAAGTTGCGGTTTTAAAGCACTGTAATAAAAGAAATGTCAAATTCTGATTTCCATTTTTTATTTGCTTTAATAAAAAGGTATTAGCATTAAACTGCTGTGGACCTCAGATTTAAGAGTGAATCAGACACAATCAGATACAAAATGTTACTTTTAGGGCACAGGAGAATTATAAAAACTACTCCGAGTGCACTTGTAGATCAAAGAGTAGAGTAATGAGATGGGGTGGGATGGGGTCTGAATAACTTTAGCTTTGATATCTCCAGTAGTAAATCATTCAAATTCATGAAATTAGTGATCATGGAAGTGAAGTGCAAAAACAGATCAGTAAAATACTGCTGCTTTGCATAGCACATCTGGAGTAACAGCAAAATTAGTGTGGGAAAAACAAAACAACAATTCTTTGACAACTGAATGTCAGTTTTTGCCATGGTACAAGACCTTGTTAAATTAAAATTTTATTTGAATAGCAAAGTTCAAACTGACAGCCCTACTGGCAGAATAGGTACTGGTCACAATCATAAACCGATTAGTTTCTTTTTCAGAATTGTATTCAACTCTTGTCTGATGAAGAGAAACAAAATGTTGGGGGTATGAATGGACTGAGAGCCCCCAAAAAAACAAAACACAAACACACACACACAAAACAATACACTCCATCACTTGTAAATTACGCCCTTTTTCAGTAGAATATTCAATAATATAAGTAATTCTGACCTTGGGGTTACTGAGAAATATAGCACAAGCAAATTACCACTTCCTCCTTAGATATCCTTTCAGGATTTAGTTATGTACTCAACCCCCTTCTAACACACACAACTCATTTAAAAGAATAAAGACAATTTTCAAAGATTCTGCTGATCGTTACCTACCGTATTGTAGTGTCCAATGTAGACAGAGTTGCCCAATCCAAAAACTGCATAGCGCAGTCCCTTCAGGTATGTCTTGCCATATCTAAAGTCAGCAGAGGCCTCTTCCAGCCATTTACAGAACCATTCTGCATTTTCAGTGGGTTTCCCATCAGTGTATGTAGCCATCAAAAACACACAAACTGACTGGCTAGTGTTCTAAGGGTATAAAAGAGGAAGGACAAAAAAAAAAAAAATCAATGCAAATTTAATATGCTGCTCCAATATATGTTCATAAGAAAATGAATGCACTTTTAAATATGGAGAGCATGACACACTCCTGTTTAATGACAATGTCAGACCATGATGTAATGAGTGGATGTAAATGGCATAAATGACATGGCTATGAAAAACTAGCATTAAATAGTGGGACTGTTTGGTATACAAAACAGCACCATGATGACATCACTATTTCTATAAAACATATGACAGGTGCATCAATATTTCAAAAATCTACAAAAAAAAAGGGATTTTTAAAACTTTAATTACAACAACATAGTTCAGTAATGAAGCTAAATGCATCCTCTTCTTCATATAAAAATACACTGCGACGTCCATAAGCTAAATGCTAAATAGATAAAGGAAGGCTGTTGTGTGGTCATTACAGTACATCCATGTGCTACTCATAAAAACAACCCAGAATAAAAATATACTTCACAATCGTATAGTCTCATAAGTGAATAGTGGGCCACTGGACTGCCAGTAGATTGACTGCACTTACTAACTGGAACATACAATTAGGCAAATAATGAGGATTTTTAGCCAAACGGGTGTCGTTTCACCAACTTCTATCCCCTTCCAAAATCTCTGTGTATGTCTATTTGAAGCCTAGTAATGGATCAAAATGTAATTTGTATCAACAATATTAATTCTTCCAACTAGAGTAAGGAGGATGACCATCTAATATTTTGTATAATACTTTCTACCAAGCTCATAAAAATTTAAGACATAAAATATACAGGAGTAGTTTATCTATTCTTTTAGCTAGAACCACCAGGAAATTAACAACATAATTCAGAAGGCTAACTGGTCTGTAGGAAGCACAGTTAATGAAAGTCTTTATCTTTGGAAAAACGTTATGTTCACGTCATTACTGACATTAATAACGCTAAAACATATTTTACAGTACCCTGCTAGATATCCATCCAAGCATGTAGCATTCCCTCTTGGGAGGGAGTTTGCAGCATCCTGAACATCAGAGAGCATCAATTGTTTATTCAGCACATTTCTGCAGATTATGTCCAAGTGTGACATTTGCGTTTTAATCCAATAAGCTTTGCCTTCATAACAGTCTAGTGTATAACACAACGTAACTTTCCTTAAAGATGTTAAAGAAATAATTAAGCTCCAAGACTTTAATTCCACTTTTTTTTTTTTTTTTAAATGTTGAATTTCAAAACTTCCTTTAAGTATTTTCTGTACTAAAATCTTACTGAACACTTGTTTGCAGAAATTAGGCAGTGGTATGAAGAGGAGATGCCTTTTTAATTTAGTAGACAAGAGGTTAAATTTGGTTAGTAGTGACAACCTTTATTTCTAACTTTGCGTACAAAACATATATTTGTGACCTTTTAAGTTATTTATCGACTAAAGAAAAGAAGAAAAAAAAAAAACACACCACACACCCAACACCACCTCTTAATAAAGATTAGTCAATATTTTAGATCTTTTAAAATTAGTTTTCCCCCAACCATAACATTTTTCATTAAGAGGCCTTACTACATGTAAAAATAACCAAAAAAATAATAATAGACATAGAATAGTATAGTGAGCATAAAATGAGAAAAAAAAAAAAAAAAGAAACAAACAAGCAAACTTCTATTTATTTCCACCCCAACCCATACCCTTCTCCCTCTTGCCTCCTTATCCATGGCTAAGATCACATGTCAAAGTTAAGGTCCTCTGACATGTTAATAAACATAGCATGCCTGAAACATACAGGCTCCCATAGGCAACACTGAAAAAATGGTGTCTATACCAGCAGCTCCCAAATTTTTTCTGTTCACGGCGAACATTATGTTTCAAGATTTTTCCAATGTGCCCCAAGTTAAATCGCAATATACTTTATAGTTCTATAATACATACCTGACAGTTGCAGTGTGCAGTTGGTGGTTTGGTGCAATTAGTTATAAAAAATTTAATGTAAATTATCACAAATGTTTAGAATAGTTTTAATCAGTTCTTCTCAGAGGTGCACCATATGGTTGAAAAAAAAAAAAGCTAGTTTTCCCCTGAATTAGTTGACTATGATGACAAACAACAAACAGAAAACACAAATTGCGACTATAACTTTTAAGCACGTTGATTGGCTCCGACTAGTTCATGCATCACCAATGGAACAAGCCTATTATATTCACATGATTCATACGCATCTATGCTTGTTGTCTGACATCTGGATAAGTTCATTCAGGTCTGTTCTCAAAATTATACTGTTTGGTCACATCAGTGGCACATCATTGGTTATAAATAAACCAAATCATAGCACCGGAGAAAAACACTGAACTTAGAAAAGGGGTTGGATACTGTTATTCTAGAAGTAGTATTATTATTTCTATGTATTTTTTATTATTTTTGGAGGTGTGGTTATGGTTGCAAAGTCTAATATTGAAATATTTCACAGTGCCCCTGTAGGCCCTGGGGCACCCAGCTTACAGTTTGGGGACTGCTGGTCTATGCAATGATTATAATGGTAACATAATAACAGTTGAATGAACAGTAGTTAAAATAATAGTGATAATATGGAGACAAATATGTAAAAAGCCAAGAAGTATTATTGATAAATGAAAAAGTTACTATATTAAAACATGGTGAAAACATTAAAGTCCTAGATTTTAACAAAGGTTTCAAGTACAATTTACTTATGATAGAATGATGTCTATTAACTTCAGAAAGTCCATCTGCAATCCCTGCTCCATTCCTTATTATGGCCAATTCAGATTTTAAAAATAGAAGAAATTAATCTTTTAAAATTCTTACTCCTCCTCCTCCAGAAAGCTGCAAAAGTGGCTGCCACCATTAAGAAGCACTTTAAGCCTGACTGTATATAACAGTCCATATCTAATGTTTGTTTGCAGACATTGGTCAACAATGAAAAATGCAATTCTTCCTGTGGTTACAAGTGAGAAACCCAGAAAGATACATATTATTTAGTTTTAAGATACTAAAAATATAAATTCATTCATATCTCAGATGTGTAATAACACATGTTCTTTATGCTCCAGGGTTTATCAAATATGATAAAGGCCCTCAAGAAGCATTAATAAAGCAAGAAATATGAACATTAAATTGCTTACTTTAATGACAAGTTGCAAAGAAAAATTGGAAGCATTTCCAGCCACATTGCTGATTTGCAAGATTACATGTATACCGTCCCAGTAGTGCCTCACGTTACTAAATTTACTGATTGAGCAGGACTTGCATGGAGGTCTGTGTCTTAAGAACAACTGCCATAACATCCCACCAATATTAAACTATGCATACATTGTTGTATAAAGGCACTTTTCTAACCAAGTCTATGGACCTCTCCTAAATAGATGGGTTTAAAGATGGATGAATGGATATAACCATGCACTGCTGTACTGTGTTAATCACTGACACCAGACTTGCCCAACCATATGTTGTATGATTTTTGTATGACTTATAGCGTCTTGAAAAAGTATTGAGCTATTTTTCACATAAATGACTGTCACAACCTGTAAAGAGCCTGAGTGGGCTGAAATATTAGTACTATAAAAGCTTAGGAAAAAAATTACCCTGCTTGGTTTCAGAAAAGTAGGACACACTGCCTATAGGGAATTCATAGGTACTAAGTAAAGTCTGCCTTTCTATTTTGATTGTAAATGCTATAGAATAAATATGCCTTTTGTTTTTCTAGGTCATAGAGATACCACTTTATGATTACGATTGTTATGATGGAGGAAGCAAAGTTCAGTCTACTGTTTCAGTCAAACTTAAGGTGATCGTTTATTATCAGTCAATATAACTTCGATTTCTTAATGTTTGTCTATTACAATGCATCTTAATTAAAAAAAACAAAAAAAACACTGATTATATATTACATTCCACTTGATACAATGCCCATTGCATACTTACTGGATGACTTACTTTTGACATTGTTCATTTTTTCCCCCTATTTTCCTTTTAAACTACACAAAAAATGAGATATTGGTTGAGAAGAACTGAACAAGGGAGACAGAATTTGGATCATTGTACACTCTAAGGCCAAAAGTATGTGAATACCACTCAAAAATTATTAAGCTCAGGTGCATCAATCATTAACTTACATAAAATCAAGAACAGAGACATGCAATCTCCACTGACAGATATTAGCAGTAAAATTAGTCATACTACGTAGCTCAGTGTCTGAAAATGTTGCATTGTCAGTACATGAAATTTCTCCTCCCCTAGATCTGTCCCGGTCAACTGCAAGTTCTATTGCTATGAAAGAGGCGAGGAGCATCAACTGCACAGTCATGAATTGGTAGACCACACAAACTTGAGTGCAAAAATCTATTCTTAATCGAAGGTAAAAGGAATTTGATTAAGAAGAACAGTGGTTTGTTTTACCTACACCAATTATGGCACTGAGTTAATACAGGCAAGCTATGCAAAGGAACAGTATTTACTTAATCTGTTTATGCATTTGCTTCCACAATCAGCAATTTCACAATTTTGAATGCTTAGCTTTTTATCTTCATTAGTAAAAGTTATAGCCAGACCCCTTCCATAACAGTGTTTTTATACTTTCTATCCCACTATTTTGCACTTTGTTCTACAAGTATGCTTGGAGCAGGTTTTTAAAATATATACTATATATATTTTTTATATTATATATTGTCAAGGATGCCAGGGGCGACGACCCGGCCGGGACGCCTTCAGGGACGTAAACGTGTGGTGGTGATTAACATCATGTCCGCCTGTCTGTGTCCGGGCCGTGTATGTATAGAATATAATATAATATACACACACACACGCTTCTCTATTGCTGCCCTACAAGTATTATTTTGCTACGGATTCTGTCCCACTCACCCTTACAAACTGCCAATAACTGAAGTCTGTGTGTGTGAGGGGGAAAAAAACCCACCACTACTGTACTCACAGGCTGAAATTACCTTAAAACACAAAGACCTTTCAGACATGACATCAGCTGCTTTGTCTTTTGGACATGTGCTAATTTGCTGCTGTATATTATCACTGCAAGCCATTTTCATATGCAGTTCTTACATTTCTCAGGTATTTTTCTCTTCTTGCAACCATGCATGTAGTTTCACACAACACTAACAATGGAAAAAAGCTAGTATCTTTACATTTTAGGAATCTTCATATCAACCTAGTACCGAAGTACATGTTCTTGTGACATCCCAAGTATAAGCTTAAGTTTGCTATGTACACAAATTTTGGAATTATTCACAGTTAAATAGCAAATTGAAGTATTTGCTTTTTCCGCAAGAACTTAAAATGCTTACTATGTGTGATAAAACCTCTTTAGCACTACATAAAAATTGCACTCCTAAATTCTTGATGCAATATAAAAAGTAAATGCTTAGCTGCTATGAAACACTAAAGGCAAACTCTACATCTCCCTCATTCATTTATTGATTATGTATACATCAACAAATATTTTCCTAACTACTTCTCATTAGGCAGAGGACATGCTGGCCTTACAAACTTAATGCACCTACTTCTTCATCTAAACAGATGATATGTAATGTCACTTTATCTGTAGGTCAGTTAATGCCAAGGAGAAACAGCTTTAAGGGTTTTTACAGAATTTGGGTGAGGCATTAGCATGACAACCTAAGAACATAGGCTACTAAAATTATGTTGATACAGAAAAGTTTGAGCATGTATCCTAATTACCTGCAGCACTAACAAAACTGCACAGATACTCCACAAGTACTGTAAATTAAGGTAGTAAAAATTAAATGTCCTCCTTGTACACAACAAATTTCCAGGGTATGCCAAGGATATCAAAAGGACAGCACTCCATTTATTTAAATTAAAAAATAAATTTAATTCCTATGTAGTACTTGAAAAGACTGCATAACTAAAGCAAGGAAGAGCGACCTCAGCTAAGTTATATAAATAACAAAAATTTTTTTTTTTTTTTTAAAAAGTAGTACTTCCTTTATGGCCGCAAAGTTTCTGATCAATTTACACCAACAGTCCTAGAAGGCATACTATAGAGCGGATTGTGAAACTTTATAAATTGAGGACAAACTGTCTAAACTATTAAGTTAATTGCTCAACTTAAGAGTACAAAATTAAATAAACAAAATACTTAATTTTATATCATGGTGGTATAGTTTCAGAGTAGCTTGCTTACCGTGTGTAATTCGACTACTAGGCTACAACAATTCCTTACATATTTGATTCTAAAGATGATGAAAATGTATGGAAAATGGGTCCAAAAAAAATGTTAAATTTATAAATTTAGGATAACAGGTAAAGGGGAGTTGGCTGTAATGAAAGGCTTGCTAATGTAAATATCGTCATGTCAAGTAGTGCATTGTTCAAGGTCTGGGCTAAATTATGCATTTACACATTTCACGTCAAACCAGATATTTGAATTGTATATATTACCTGTACATTCTGAACTTTTCTACTAAAAACAAAAAGCTGAACCACAAAGGTAGCATACTTGAAGACCCAATAATAGGGTCTCAATCTAGAGAACTGAAGAAGTAAAACAATCAGTAAAAACTGAAGCTCTCACCTCTTCAGCCAAGCTGTCTTCTGGATCATATTCTTTCAAGTTAATAACATCTGAAGACAGACCCAAGCCTTCAACTTGCTCAGCAAGATCATTAGCAAACGTCTGCAGTACAACAAAAAATAAATCATTAACATTTCTGATGTTAAAAAAAATTCCCCTTCAGATTCATTTTCCATTTCAAGAAGAATGCTTCATATATGGATGTAGCAGATAATTAGCAGAATATTAAAAATGGTGAGAAATAATACAAAAAAAAAAAAAAAAAGTTAATTTAAAAATAAAATGAAAAGCTATACTGATATACTCAGTTTAAAAGGGGATCTAAACTTTGTTGATGCTGCAGAGGACATAATTCTTTTAGAATCATAAAAATATTAATATAGTCTTATTACAGTTATCAAAAAGCTCACTGGGATACCAAACCAAAACATTGCAGGTATACATACACAGCTCAATAAGACTACTATCTTGTAAAATACATGCAAGGCAAAAAAGTGTTAATACAGATACATGCAGTGAGATATCCAAAACATATGATTTGCAAACATTCTTTAAGAAGTGTATAATATTAAACAAATGCTACAAAAATGTTTCCACTATTGCAATTGGTTTAGCCACATACACAAACATGTAAAATGATTACTGGAAAAATTTTTACTTCATTCTGTAAAATAATTTATCCGTTGCTCAAGGATGTCTCATTTTTATCCTATTTATTATGTCTGATTAGAAAAAAGTAAAAGACAGGCCTGTCATATAAATGATAGGAAAAATGTCAGAAAAGGAGATGTAGAAAAAAATCAAAGTCAAAAGCTACAAAGCAAGAGCTCCAAAAAACAAACAAACAAACAAAAAAAAAAAAAAAACACTAAAAAGTAGGAAATAGAATACTGTGACTTTTGTGCTGTAACACTAGGAAAGCATCAGTAACTGTTCTAACACAAGCAAATCAACATCAGAATATCAGTCACGTAATTAGTAGCTACCAAAGAAATGGTAAAGATGACACCACCCATGTATAACAGACACAAAATCACAACGCCTGCTGCAAATTCAAACTATCACATCGAAACTCAAAAAAGCAACAAATGCTCAGAAAATAGCACTAATAACATTTACTGGCTGAGAGTAGTGTAGGGTGATATTGACAAAATTCAGTATCACAATATTTAGCCAATATATCACGATTGTATGATATTTATCAATATTTAAATATATGTTATGATAATACTGTGCCTCCAAAGAACCAGTACTCTATGTTAAAAAGGTGTACGGTGTAAAAAAAAAAAAAAAGTCCCAGTAAGAATTTGCTTTTATTTACTTTACGTATTAAAAACGGTTCTTTTAAAGCAATCTGTATTTGCAGACACTGTAATGAACGCATTAGCCAAATGACATTATAATTACATTTTACTGGACACTACTTAAAATATTTCAAATGTGCAAAACTGCATAAAACAAAAAACTAATCACTCAAATAGACAGATATTAAATGTAAACAGTATTGACAAAACAGTAAATACAAAAAAACACAATACATCAAATAAAAAAAAAAAACACAAACAAGTTTATGACTATTCACAAAGTGTGAGTTCTACTTGTAGTGCAGACAGAGATCCTGTGCTTTTATTAATTCAGTATTCTGAGAACAGTTACAGTTTGTGAGACAGAAAGACAAGCTTATCTAAGCTCTCAGGCTTGACTGATACACCATGGCAAGTATTGTTTCCACCTGTGCTAAATGTATATTCTTGCAACTAGTGCCCCATCTGAAAGGACAAGTATTTCTTTACACGGTGACAGACACACTGAAGGTAAGTTGGTTTTATTGGTTTTCCAGCACTGTAGAGGATCACTTGCTGTCTGCATCAGCCATCTACAGACAGCTGTGCAGCTCTCTCTCAATTTCACGTTTGTTTTCAAGACCAATTCCCTAGTTTTGTGGAACTTTCTTAACCCTGGTATACAAGGAATTTTCAGGAAACAATATTATATACCCAGGGTTTTTAGTGACCTGGCATATACTGTGTATATATACACACAATGTATAAAATCAAGCCACAACCAACCATAACTGTGCAAGCTTTTATTGAAAACTTTGTCCGTTTACACTATACATTTTTAAAACAATATTTCCTACAAAAACAATAAAAAAAAAGTAGTCATACTGTGCTATTTAGCACAATAATTACACCAACATGGTTGCTCTTGAGGAGTGCAAAAGTGTTGCCTCCCATTGCATCAATGTGGCACTTGCAAAGGTTACATATTACATAAAATTTGGTCAGGGTTGGTAATATACAAATTGTTTTCTCTGCTGGCAACGTGTTTTTTTCCAGCTTCCATTACTAATCAAAACAGAGGTGTTGCTTCTTTTTAGCAAGCTCAAACCTATGGCGCACGCAGGAAGGAGCCACGCCCACCAACTCCAAGACCACTGGATACGACGACAACTCACAGAGCCACGCCCACCAACTCAGACGCAACAACACAGAAAAACCGCCGTCATTTATATTCGTCTGTTGTAGAGGTCACATGCAGCTCCGACCCACGTTGATTGTTAATAGAGGCATGTTTCTCGCGGAGGTGAATTGCCAAATGCAGCGTGTAAAACTGTTTGCGAGGGGTATCCCATGGGATCCTTAAAACATTCCTTTACAACGGAGGTTAAAGCACAATGAAGTAAGCAGTCTTTAAAAAATGAGTTTTCAGTTATGACGCACGACCGCGTGCACCATAGCAAACTGTTTTACACACTACATATAGCAATTCGCATCCGCGACAAACATGCGTCTTCTTAGATGCTCCTGCACGTTGTACACACCCCCCTCCCACCGTGGACGGGTGTCTTGGTGGATTATATATAGAAAGGCAGCCAAAACCGCACAGAGCAATGAAAAGTCTACGTGAGTCACAGCTGCATCTGGACTGTACAAAGACGACAACGACTCGAGTGAAGAGTTGGAGGTGGGCACATGAGCAGACAGTGCATACTGGACGAGAAATCAGCAGACTAGCATGACGGAGGGAGTGAGTGGACGTCCTTCTCCTCTCCTCCCGTTCCACCCTCTGCACCGGAGCGCCGCACGGACGATTGTGTGTTGGTTCGTTCCGTGCATTGTTACAATATTGCTTTTCTTGCCGATTACATTACCGATTTTTCAAATGTTAATTTTCTCCCTGTGCTTAAAAATTATTAAAAAACCGGCCCGATTATGCGGCGCGGGTTGGCTAGTTATTATTTAAACAGCTAGCCTATCTAATTTATTGCAGCAGTGTTTTTTCTCCAGGCCAAGCAGCTGAAACACCAATATTTTATTAATAAATGTATGATTCACGCAGAATTATAAAGGTTGTAAACTATCATTAAATACTATTAAAACTAAAAATCTTTATCATTGTATGAAACCAATTCAGATATGGGCAATATACAGTATAGCACTAGCTGGGAGAATCCTTCTTTTATAGAGTACAATGTGCTCAAAACAGTACATTGGCAGACATGGACTAGGTTCTTCTAAATGATCTCACACATCTTACTTCAGGGGGAAAAAAAAAAAACCACACTAAACTGTCATATGGTCAATTATATTGTTCTACAGATGCATGTCAACAACCCAAGATCACTCACAGTGCTACAAGTGCAGCTTTTACTGGACAGTAACTATGGGTTTACTTCTGCTTACTTATGGGGTGGAGGAACCCATATGCAACTGAAAGCAGAGTTTGGAAATTTTAAAATAAGAATATTTGTTAATCTATTCTAACTTATGCTGAATATGTTCATATAAATCTTATTTAAAACAATTAGGACTAGAAATTTTCTTTACCTTGGCTGTTCCCGTTTGGGAGCCATAAAAAATCTTTACACCTGAAACATATATGGATTGTTTCTGCACAGAGTTTTCATTTTGAAAGGACTTTTCTGGGTTAATAAATTCCTGCAAAACAGAAACAAGTTCAGTTATTAAACTACCATATTCTAGGCATTAATAGCAAGCAAAAAAAGTTAGTAGCAGAATAACACAATTTATCATAATCTACTATGGTCAACATTGCATTTTCTGATTAAAGGGAGCTTTTATGAAAAAACTTTATGTAACAGTCCAAAAGAAACAGACTTTTTTGTGTACGCAGCATTAACAACGTGAAAGTTGCAGAATACACTGATTAAACCGCAAAATGTAGAAACTGGCATTTTAAAATATTGACAATGATTCAGTTTCATCTGTAATTAATGACGAATGTTTACATAATTTACCAAAACAAAACTGGCACTTTATCAAAAAGCCATATAACAAAAATTCTACCAGCTGTAAAGAGTTGGCTAATTAGTGTGGCACAGAGAGAGAGATGGGGACCTAGAGAAATAAAAAACATTAGCCGTAGAGGGGAGAGACAGGGATAACGAACAAAAAAGGGACTAAAAAGCTATATGCTATTGCGGGAAAAAGCTGGCAAAATTTTGTCTAATACACTTATAAGGCAGAATGAATATACCTGCATGAACCAAAGTAACACAGAAATGCCATTCCTCTGATTAAAAAGAAAAAAAGGACGGAGATAAACAAACACAAACCCCCCAAGGATAACTTAGTCTGTAATAACTAGTCTCAAACTGCCCATTTCAAGATTAAATCACAAAGATAAAGTATCTATGCCAACAGAATGCTGCAAAGAAAAGCTAATAACACAGGACATACAGTAATCTCACTGGTAATTACTGAAGCATAAGCAAAAATATTTTAGGTCACCAACCACCGATGGCAACGCTAATGGTTAGAAATGAACAAGGTATTAGTAACAAGGAAATTAACTCATACCTGTCATGGCACTCTGCATGCAGTATTTTATTAAAATATTTTAAAAAAATCCTGTTTAACCTGCTTTTTCAGAAAACATTTCAAATAACAGGCCACAAAACAGCTATTGGATGGTTTTGCGACAATGGGAACTCTGTGAACGGTGAAGGTGGGGGACTGAACGCATTTATCATTAACATGTCTCTCAAAGTGCTGTGACTATAACATGGAGGATGAGGATCCTGTTCGCCAAAATACAGAATTTAGAGCTATGTTATTTGGAAACACAAGTTCCCAACAGGATAAAAGGAAAGTAGCCTGAGAACAAATACATCTGAAAATTATAAAGAGGGCCACTGTACAAGAGAGGTTCACAAGTTAAAAGCACAAAGTCTTTTATTGTGCGAAACTCTTCTACAACACTGGTTTCTTGCCACCATAGCCACAAGTACAATAAAACACAACTCTGTCTTCTTCCTCTCAGCCACTGCCTCCTCCACAAAAGCTTTGTCCACCTTCTACTCAACTCTCACTTCTCAATCTGAGGTAGGCAGTTTCTTTTATCTTCCACCCTGGAGTACTTCCAGTCTTCCATACACATGGTCCGAAAACACTTCTGTATGAGACAGAAACCCCATGAAATAGGGCTCCCCAGTCTCTGCAGAACACTCTTGTTCAGTGCCTCAAGGAACCCAACAGGACTGAATTAAAAAACTCCATGTCCCATGCTGCCCTGTGGGAATCAGAGGTACTGTTGCAACCCAATACAGGGGTTATAAATAAGATACTAAACAAATGTAATTATTCCAAACATTTCAATATGCTTCAACTCTTCTATAGAATACTTGTTTTTGAAAATATGGCTAATGTTAACAGGTCTGAAAAATTCTAAATAATTAAAAAAGTCATTGATTGAAATTGTATGCATTAACATTATTCCTCGAGTCTTAACATTACAATGAGCCATTGTGAGCAGTAACAAAGGCGTCAACAGTTTACCTTCCTTTTTTGTATTTTCTGAGCTACAATCCAGATGCATATACTGACTGTCAATGCCAGATATACATATAGCCTGTATTCCCAAAGAGAAAAGAAACAGGCATGAAAATAATCCCAAGGGCTGTCCAAGTTATCTGCAATAAAAAAAAAAAAAGAGAAAACAAAGTTAAACTTTCCAAGAAAAAAAAAACCACAACAACAAACACACACCACCACCATGTCCCAACTTTCTATTAATGCACTATTCTACTAATCAATATGTGCTTGTTGCATTTATTAAATAGCATAATCTGATAAATCACAGCTTACCCTGATTTTCGCTTAGCTCTGTAATACACCATGTCCCTTAGTTCATAAATAAACAATACCTGAACATTTTCAGGTGTTAACAGTCAAAAAGATAGATTTATAATAATCAAATGGGCTTTTCAACATCTAAGCAGGTACTCATCTCAATTTAAACAGATGTTCAGTTCCATACAGGTATTAGCTTGATCGTTATTTCTTTGTTTTCAGAATTCTCTACTTAACCTTCACCCAGAAATTACAAAAGAAACACAGATAAAAGCATACATGATGAAAGTATGCGTCACTTGAATAATTAAATATACATACATATATTTTTGTGTGTTATGGTCAATGTGTGAAATTAGGCATTGTGTAGAATGCCTAGGAAATCTACATAATAGGACGTCAAAGAAACAATTTAAATTTCAAACATTTCCTAGGCATTCTATGCAATGCCAAAAACAAAATCAGCAAGTCATTCTGTACAATGCCTAGAGAAAGATATTCTATACAATACATATCTCTATCTAATATATAATTCACTAAGGCAAGACACCCATGGAAACCACGCCGGAAGGGGCATGGATTCACCGTCACCGACAAGTAAGACACCTATGGCGCACGCAGGAAGGAGTCACGCCCACCAACTCCAAGAAGTAAGCAGTCTTTAAAAACCGAGTTTTCGGTTACGAAGCACGGCGTGCACCATAGCAAACTGTTTTACACGCTACATACAGCAACTCGCATCCGCGACAAACATGCATCTTCGTAGATGCTCCTGCAGGAACATGGAAAGTCTGCGTGAGTCACAGGTGCATCTGGACTGTGCAAAGACGACAAAGACTCAAAGGACGAGTTGGAGGTGGGAAACAAGCGATGGCGGTCCGCCAGTTTTCAGTCACGGATGATTGTGTGTTGGTTCATTCCGTGCATTGATACAATGTTGCTTTTCTTGCCGATTTATTACATTACCGATTTTTCAAATGTTCATTTTCTCCCTGTGCTTAAAAATTATTTAAAAAAAAAATGGCCTGATTATGCGGCGTATGGTACTCCGGAGGTTGGCCAATATAGAATATTAAATTAACAGACATTTCATGCTTTGCATAAAATGTCAAGCATTCTACAGAATGTCTAGGCATTCTAACACAATATCTGCTTTTCACATATTGGCAGTAACATGTACAACACAAAAAAAGTATTAAAAGGAGTAAATATTTTCAAACACATTACAGAATACCATGTATTAAAGAAAAAAAAAAAAAAAAAAACCCAACACACACACACACCTACATGCACATTGGTCAACAAAGACTGTGTGGACAGTATTTTATAAATAAGTCTGAAGTACCATTGTTTTGAGCACTCTTAAAACGACAAAAAAAAGCTCCAGCAGCAACTGGCAGCGTTTAAAAAAAATTTTACACACTTGACCTTGTTGGAATCAGATATGCATTTTACTGCCATCTACTGGAAGATAGACAGAACTTATTAAATGAAAAACATACATACACAGAGTGAAAACAAACAAATTTACTAAAGATTAGTGGTAAATCAGAAGTACCAATTATAGTTCTCAGGGATTTAATATTAGGTTTGGAACCAATCTGCCTTTTAAGGACCTATTTTGTACAACTGAGGGTAGGAGAGGTTGCAGGGATCTGTGGTATACTGGGTGAATTTCTCCAGGCTCATTGTAAGGCTGTCCACGTGGAATTGCAAGCAATTTTTGCTTCCATTTGGGAAACTGGCATCACCAAACTGACTGTAAAACAGGACTTGTCATCCCTATCTGGAAATGGAAGGGTGATCACCTGAATTTGTGTTAACTACAGGGTGTGGAACTGGACCCGGACACAGACAGGCAGATATCGTTTTCTCACCCAACACACATTTATTATATACACTATTTACAATAAAGTTCAGTGCACAACCCAGTGCCTCCAGCACCAATCCCCCAAAGTCCAGGCCTCACAGACTTTCGTGCCTTCCTTCTGGCCGCCTCCACTCCCCTCTACAGCTCCGTCCTCTTCCACCTGACTCTCGCTCTCGAATGCAGGGAGGCGGCCCCTTATATACGAGCCTGGATGGTCTCCAGCTGCTTCCCGGCAATCCTCTCCAGACACAGCCCTGTGTGGCAGAAGTGCCGGCTGCGCACCCGGAAGCCCTCCAGGTGTCCCCAGTCTTCTTCCCCCCAGCACTTCCTGGTGTGGCGGATGTGCCGAGGTCCAGGGTTCTTCAGGCACCGGGTGCCCCCTGGCGGTCTGGAGGAGGCACAAGCCCTCCTCCGGTCCTCCTGGGCGTCCCGGCTGGGTACCACCCCCAGCCGCATGCCAGAAGAGGAATAACACTGCTCTTGGTGCAGGGCAAGTCCTTGCTAGGCTCATCCTCAATAGGATCCGTGATCACTTGCTCACCTACCAGCGAACGGAACAGTCTGGTTTTACATGTAAGAAGTCTACCATTGACCGCATCCTGGGATCGAGGGTTCTCATTCATGCTGAAGTATGTAGGTCAGGTCAGGTTGGGGAGCATGCATTGGTACTGTGTTTCGTTACACCCACCAAATGACAAAACAGCTCGGGTTCCTGGTTTGCAACACACCAGCCTGACATGCGGTCAATGATTATAAAGAAGCAATTGTTGCTACCCATAAATCTGGGAAGGTTTAGAAGACCATTTCCAAACAATTTGAAGTCCATCATTCTACAGTTATAAAGACTATTCACAAGTGGAAAACATTCAAGACAGCTGCCAATCTTCCCAGAAGCGGATGTTCAAGCAAAAATAGCCCAAAGGTCGGGCTGTTAATGCTCAGAGAAATTGCAAAAAACTCAAGAGCTGCCTACATCTCAGATTTTACAGGCCTCAGTTAACATGTTAAAGTTCATGACACTACAATTAGAAAAAGACTGAACAAGTATGGCTTGTTTGGGAGAGTTGCAAGGAGAAAGTATCTTCTCTCTAAAAACATGCTAACACAGCTTTGGTTTGCAAAATCTGATCCAACCACAAGACTACTGGAACAATGTCCTTTGGACAGTGTGATATTTGCCCGGACACCACCAGTCGGAAACCACATCTTTATAAAAGCACACGTTTATTTCGCCACAAATAAACACAGGATCCAGCCCCAAACGCTACACAATGCATAAAGCAAATAATCCACACAATTAACCTTCTCTTTATCTCAGTCCTTCGCTGCCCCTAAGTCTCTTTTCCTTTTTACAGGACCAGGCCCTGGGAGACGACAAATTACGCCTGCTTCAGACAAAGTATACCCTCGCGGGACAGGCTGCTGCGACCGACTAGTGTTCGCTGGCGGAGGGGCAGTGTGGCAGATTGCTGAAGTTATTGCCTGGCCAGGATGCCTGGAGGGACCGGAAAGGGACAGTAATAGCTTCCGAGCCACGGGTCCTTACGGGTTAAAATCTTTGTCCCTTTCCCGTGGTTCTCTCTTTGGCAAGGCGGTTGCCCCCTTGTGACCTGGAAGCTATTACTGTCCCTTTCCGGTCCCTCCAGGCATCCCGGCCAGGTAATAACCCCGGCAATCTGCCACAACAGATAAGACCAAGGTGGAGATGTCTGGCCATCATGCACAGCGCCATGTCTGTCGAAAACCAAAAACACCATATCAGCACAAACACCTCATACCAACGATCAAGCATGATAGTGGAGGGGTGATTAGGGCTTGTTTGGCTGCCACAGGACCTGGGAACCTTGCAGTCATTGAGTCAATCACACACTCATACATATACCAAAGTAATCTAGAGTCAAATGTGAGGTCATTCATCCAATAGCTAAAGCTTGGCCAAAATTGGGTCATGCAACAGAACAATGATCCCAAGCACACCAGCGATTTTACAACAGAATGGCTGAAAACGAAAAGAATCAAGGTGTTACAATGGGCCAGTCAAAGCCTAGACCTTAAAGTGACTGAAATACTGTAGCAGGACCTTAAGAATGCTGTGCATAAGTGAATGCCCACTAACCTATGTGAACTGAAGCAATATTATAAACAAGAGTGGGCCAAAATTCCTCTACAACGATGTGAGAGACTGATAAAACAATTACTTCAAGTTATTGGTGCTAAATGTGGTTCTACAAGCTATTGAATCATGGGGTTACTTAATTTTTCACATGTGGCTTCTCCATTTTGGCTTCATTTTTGTTAAATAATGACACGGCAGAATTTGTTGTGTGTCGTTTTACACTAGAAGTTAAATATATATCATTTTTAAACCTGGTAAGGACACACAATACCATAGAACTGATTGGTGTACCTTCTTTTTTACAGGACTGTACATTCTAAAACCTGATTAAACCAATTCTGAGTACTACAAAAAGGTCAGAGTCTATTAGGTGCTGTGGACATGATGCAGGACTATTCCAGGCTCCTCTAACCCCCAAGAGCCCCAAACATCCTCACACAGACAATATACACTCTCCGTCATCTAAGGTCAACTTACAACATTTGTCTTTTGGGATGTGGCAGAAAAACCAAATACCTAGAGCAAAGCTGACACAGTCTATAAATTAGCAAATTCAAAATCTGAAATTCTTAAATGTTTATTCCTTCCTACACTAATGTGAAGAAACTTCCATTTATCCGTCAAACCATCATTCTGAAATAAGATGGAGAATGCCACATACAACAGCAAGGCATCCTTAGAAAGAAAGGCGACATTAAAGTAAATGACTTCTATATTAAAGCAATATAAAGACAAAATAGAGGAAAAGATATGCAAAAACCACAGAAGAAGAGATAGTTCCCTCCTTCAATGTTGAGAATTCCTGATGCAACCATCTGGCTTGTAAAGAATTTTCAAATGGGAAAACCATGCAGATTTTTGTTAGAAACCCCAAGAACGTTTTTTCCGTTTCTAATATACTAGCTAATTCACATTTTGATTAAAGTGCTCACATGCATCAAGCTCAAATAAGTTGCAAAACAAGGAGGCATTGGTTAACAGTAAGCATATGGTGGTATATACAGTGCATCTGGAAAGTATTCACAGAGCATCACTTTTTCCATATTTTGTTATGTTACAGCCTTATTCCAAATTGGATTAAATTCATTTTTTTCCTCAGAATTCTACACACAACACCCCATAATGACAACGTGAAAAAAAGTTTACTTGAGGTTTTTGCAAATTTATTAAAAATGAAAAAAAACTGAGAAATCACATGTACATAAGTATTCACAGCCTTTGCTCAATACTTTGCCGATGCGCCTTTGGCAGCAATTACTGCCTCAAGTCTTTTTGAATATGATGCCACAAGCTTGGCACACCTATCCTTGGCCAGTTTCGCCCATTCCTCTTTGCAGCACCTCTCAAGCTCCATCAGGTTGAATGGGAAGCGTTGGTCCACAGCCATTTTAAGATCTCTCCAGAGATGTTCAATCGGATTCAAGTCTGGGCTCTGGCTGGGGCACTCAAAGACATTCATAGAGTTGTCCTGAAGTCACTCCTTTGATATCTTGGCTGTGTGCTTAGGGTCATTATCCTGCTGAAAGATGAACTGTCGCCCCAATCTGAGGTCAAGAGCGCTTTGGAGCAGGTTTTCATCCAGGATGTCTCTGCACATTGCTGCAGTCATCTTTCCCTTTATCCTGACTAGTCTCCCAGTTCCTGCTACTGAAAAACATGCCCATAGCAAGATGCTGCCACCACCATGCTTCACTGTAGGGATGGTATTGGCCTGGTGATGAGTGGTGCCTGGTTTCCTCCAAACATGACACCTGGCATTCACACCAGAGTTCAATCTGTGACTCATCAGACCAGAGAATTTTGCTTCTCATGGTCTGAGAGTCCTTCAGGTGCCTTTAGCCAAACTCCAGGTGGGCTGCCATGTGCCTTTTACTAAGGAGTGGCTTCCGCCTGGCCACTCTACCATAGAGGCCTGATTGGTGGATTGCTGCAGAGATGGTTGTCCTTCTGGAAGGTTCTCCTCTCTCCACAGAGGACCTCTGGAGCTCTGACTGAGAGACCATCAGGTTCTTGGTCACCTCCCTGACTAAGGCCCTTCTCCCCCAACCGCTCAGTTTAGATGGCCGGCCAGCTCTAGGAAGAGTCCTGGTGGTTTCGAACTTCTTCCACTTACGGATGATGGAGGCCTCTGTGCTCATCGGGACCGTCAAAGCAGTATAAATTTTTCAGTAACCTTCCCCAGATTTGTGTCTCGGGACAATCCTGTCTCAGAGATCTACAGAAAATTCTTTTGACTTCATGCTTGGTTTGTGCTCTGACATGAACTGTCAACTGTGGGACCTTATATAGACAGGTGTGTGCCTTTCCAAATCATGTCCAACCAACTGAATGTACCACAGGTGGACTCCAATTAAGCTGCAGAAACATCTCAAGGATGATCAGGGGAAACAGGATGCACTTGAGCTCAATTTTGAGCTTCATAGCAAAGGCTGTGAATACTTATGGACATGTGCTTTCTCAATTTTTTTTTATTTTTAATAAATTTGCAAAAATCTCAAACATTTTTCACGTTGTCATTATAGGGGGTTGTGTGTAGAATTCTGAGGAAAAAAATTATTCATTTTGGAACAAAGCTGTAACATAAGAAAATGTGGAAAAAGTGATTAAAAAGTATTTAAAAAGGTTTAATAAATCTCTACCACACAAAATGATACGAGCAGTGCTCAGTACAAGGAAGAATGTCAAAAAAAACTACACAGGAATTCATTGATAATTTCCTTGATGTAATGAAAAAGCTACAGAAAAAAAACCCTTTCACCTTCCACATGTGTTGTTTTTCTCTTTCAGAATGGGGCAAAAATGTTTTAACATCTCTAGAGACCAGTGCTTGCCAGAAACAGAAAAAGGCTGAAGACTACTCAGCAGGCAACAGTAAATATTATTTAAAGAAATTGCATTGTAACTATTCCTAAAGTCTAGAATCATGACGTCAAAAGAAAATGCTGATTTGACCTGAATTAGGAAGAACCTCTTTACAAACATTTAGGTACAGGAAGAAAAGTATTTTAATACCTTTTTGTCATATTCCAAAACACAAGTAGTCTATTAAAAAAAAAAATTAAAATCGATAAATCGAAAAAATAAAATCGATAGTAAAACCGTGTCCAACTAGTGTCTCGGTTACATTATTGTTAAATTTAATTCTTCATTATCTAAATCAATTTTCAGAAATGTCTTGTTTGCGTTTTAAATTTCAAATTTAATTCTAATTTTAATTTTTTATTTGCACGTCATGTAGTTAGACTGTTGACCCTCAGCTTCGAAATTTCGTCTATCTGTATACTTGAATATGGTTGAGATGACAATAAAGTTCACTTTGACATATAATTGGAATTTAAACAAATATGTTCAACATGCAGTACTACCACAGACATACTAACTGGATTGGTCATTTTAAGAAAATGCTTTAACAATATCACTTTTACTTTTTTCTTTTTTTTTTTTTATTTTAAGAGAATGAGAGAAAATGTCTGAAAATGGGGTAAACTTGGCTTGCTAATCCTCCCATCCAGACAACCTAGGTGGACTGTATATAAATTGGGGCATTATCTTTGCAACACTGGCCCATATAGGCACAGCAAAAAATATGTACATTTTTATAAAAATAAAAAAAACAATGTATTTCATGGTGGCACAGCTGAGAACTCATTTATTCACATCCAACACTAACCATCTTTTTATATAAACCTGCACTTCATCTTGTACCTTTCATTTTACCACCTCCACATGAAGTCATAACACCTTTAAAGAGTGATATGGATAGCTTTTAGGGATGAAATAAACAGTGTTGCATGCTACATTCATTTTTATATATATATATATATATATATATATATATATATATATATATATATATATATATATATATATATATATATATATATATATATATATATATATATATATACACATACATAATATATATATATACACACATACATACATACATACACACACACACACACATACATACATACATACTTGTGTGTATGTTTGTATGTGTCTATATGTGTGTGTATAGCTTTGGTCACTGAGTGCAAGGGAAAAATAATGAAATATAGTCTATAAGTTATTAAACAGTAAAACATTAACGTTTTAAGAAGTACAGGTACATTGAGCACTACTGGAGTGGTTGGGTAAACTACATTTTAAAGACTGTGTAACAAAACAGGTAAGTAACTAACAGCAGCTAAAATGTATATGGATCATCTCTCGGTAGTAGATCCCTTTTGAAAGCGCTACACGACGGCTGTGGTATAGAAATTACATTTTCTATGTGAACGTTCAAATTTGTGCCTCTGGTAATGTGCCTTATCGGCAATTAAAGAAAATTATTTTTGTGTCCTCTGCCGTGTTAAGAGAGAAAGGCTTTGGTTTGGGATAAAAGGAAAAAAGGTGTAAAGAAAGGAAAGTTGCCTTTTTCTTTTATATAGTATAGAGAGATGTGTTCGCTGGACGTTATGATCGCCTTTTGCGACAGTCGCGTGGGTCTTGTGTAGACTGGTGAGACGTCCCGCCATTAATCGGCTGTGATGGCACTGTGAGTCCTCCACTCATATGCGTGTGTTCATAATCCGGCTGAGGACCTGATAATCGTATACGTGCAAAAGAAAGTGTGAATCGCCTTAATATTATTTTGCCGTGGTGTAGAAAAGGGGTCCGTGTTTGCACTTGTCTGGGCTATAGCTCAGGGGCGGATGAAAAAATTAAAAGTGCTCACTTTGACTTAAGGCAGAAGCGCAGTCAGCGTCTCAAAGGCGGCACAGCTATGCACGCGCTGGCTGCTCGACTTTTGCTGGGCAGGAGACCCCTTTGTACACACGTTCATGATATCAAAAGTCTCAGCTCTTTGGAGGTAATTCATATATTATATATATAGCAAAATACCAGCGCCTACAGCGAGAAGTAGTGTGTTAAAGAAGTAATGAAAAGAAAAGGAAACATTTTAATAATAACGTAACATGATTGACATTGTCATGAGTGTTGCTATCATATATATTCCTGCCTAAATAAGTCACCCTCGCCGCTCTTACTTTTTACCGTTCATTTAATCATGGCTAGTGGCGAAAAATTATAAAATGGAAGGAGATGGCTTTACCAAAACAATTATTGATGGCGAATCGATTATTCATAAAGCTTGAATTGGTGATCTGTTTTTCTGTGTTAACCTCATATTTTTCATACTTCTTCTCAAACTAAGGTGGTGCGAGGGTAAAATGAATCGGGATCGCTGATCAATGTAATCGTGTACCAGGAAATCATGCATTGACAAAAGCTCCCTTTGCTTGTAATGCAAAGTGTGATTAAATGCATTATTTTCCAGCGTTATGGAGCACATGCATCGAAGCTTCTCAGCTGTGCTTGTGCTAAAAAAAGGAAAGATTTTAAAAATAGCGTAACACGATTGTCAATGTGACCTTTTGTAAGTAGTGCCTGGAGGATTCAGTGTGTTGAAACGCTAGAGACAGCGTGTGTATTAACTTGAGGTAAATGGGAGGGGAGATGATGACGTGACTCCCCCACGCGCCTTAACTGTCAATCCCCCACAAACACATTCTCTCGGAATTTGCATAAGCACACCCCTTCACCTACAATTTTAACTTAGTTACAAAGTGATCAAAACTCGTTTATAACCTGCGTCCTCTCATTAAACTTGTATCCCGCATTACCTGTGGGCATGTGAAACGCCAGTGGTAGCCTGTCTATGAACTTAATTTAAAGTTTAGGTTTACACCTTGCTTTCTTTCCGAGGTAGCAGCAGTCATGAATATGGTTGTATATGTCACTCGCTCGCTTCTTATTGTTTCGCTGCCTTCTCAATTATATAATGCATGTTTTCTTAAGCGCTTTTTGTAGGTCTTCCTGGTTTTCTACGTACTGCGTTGACAGTCAGTTCACGTGATTACATGGGAGGCGTGATGATGTCACACGAAACTCCGCCCCCTACGTCTTTGCAGCTCTACTCCATTACAGTTAATGGAAAAAAATACCTTCCAGTTATGACCATTACGCGTAGAATTTCGATATAAAACCTGTCCAACTTTTGTAAGTAAGCTGTAAGGAATGAGCCTGCCAAATTTCAGCCTTCTACCTACACGGGAAGTTGGAGAATTAGTGATGAGTGAGGGCTTTGCCTTTTATTAGTATAGATATGTATGTGTGTGTATATATATATATATATATATATATACACACACACACCGTATATATATGTGTAAATCTATACTAATAAAAGGCAAAGCCCTCACTCACTCATCACTAATTCTCCAACTTCCGTGTGTGGAAGGCTGAAATTTGGCAGGTTGATTCCTTACACCTTCCTTACAAAAGTTGGACAGGTTTTATATCGAAATTCTACGCGTAATGGTCATAACTGGAAGCAGTTTTCTCCATTTACTGTAATGGAGATGAGCTTCAACGCCGTGGGCGGAGTTTCGTGACATCATCACGCCTCCCACGTAATCACGCAGTACATAGAAAACCAGGAAGACCTCAAAAAGCGCTGAAGAAAACATGCATTATATAATTGAGAAGGCAGCTAAACAATAAGAAGCGAGTTCTGCTACTTGAAACAAAGCGCGATGTAAACCTACACTTTAAATTAAGTTCATAGACAGGCTGCGCTGGCGTTTGTAATTTAGTGCCTGCCCATATAAGGCCATCCGTCAGCGGCAATCCAATAGCAAACTGCCACGGGTAAATATTCACGGGTGAAGGACTGTGCTTATGGAGAGGAAGATGAGATGGTCAGGGTGGTGTTTGACACAAACTCAGCGAAACTGCCAGAGAAAGTTTTAAGTGCCAGGACTAAGGTAACATTAAATAAAGCTATGGACATAGCGAGATGGCACCAGCACAGCTGGGAACCTTGATGCAAGTACACCGAGTGGCTCACGTGAACTGATGCAGTGCACAGATAAAAGCAACAGTTCCAAAGAGGCTGAACAAAACCGAATTACACAATTGAAAAGGCAGCAAAAATATGAAGCGTCTGATAAGCATATTCATAAATGCAGCTACTGTGGAAACAAAGCACACGGTGGAAAAAGTCAATGTCCGCTAAAGGAAGACAGCGTAAAAAAACCCGTGCATGCAGTTTGTCACATCACAGATAAAAAGGAAGGCGAGCTGTTTATTGATGCAGTAAGGAACTAATCGATGAATGAAACCTCTTATCTTTACAGCGATTGACAAACACGGAATGTAACTTGAACACATCATACAAATACGAGCCTGATTGAAAGAAATAATGATAATCAAATCCTTGATGACAGCAACATTCAATAACACTCACAAAACAATTACTGTATATTGACAATCATGTTACGTTATTTTTAAAATGTTCCCTTTTCTTTTCATAACTTCTACTTCTCCACTGCGATACGGGTATATATATATAAATGTATATCTATAGCCCGATCTACAATACATACTTTAGCATAGACAAGCGGTGGCGCAATTGTAGAGTCTTAAGCCTCTAACGCCGACATTGAGGTTCGATTCGAGAGGGATGTACTGACTATGTCGCGCGCTAC